>NC_090935.1:1222055172-1222657819 GCF_040938575.1 Ambystoma mexicanum | reverse complement strand
CTTCTTCCTGTCCTCTTTTGCATGCTCATTTTAAGATTTTTCTACCTTGTTTTGACAATATACTTCATTTACACGTTTTGTTACTGTTTCCCTTGCTCAGTGCTTTTTTGTACATTGCTTCTTAAATTCAATAAAATACAAACACAAGTATTGTAAGTGGACAAAAACAAGTTTCACCACCATGTTAATCAAAACAGCTACCTCCAAATGTTCCAACGTATGTTGTAGAACCCAAAGTCATGTCACTGCCACCGACCCACACTTCCGGACAGCGTAAGAAATTGAAAATGCTGCATGAGCCACAACCGTTGAATTTTGTGGTTTAAAGCAGATCATCAACGCCAGACCATGGACACTTGTGATGGGAGTGTGCTGTCCCTGTTGATGATTATGTGGCCTGCAGAACATTACAAGCCAGGACATTGGTGTTGGAGATACCACAGTTGAATGTGAGTACATGTACAACAAATGTTCATGCATATAGAACACAGTGTTTGTCCTCAAGCGAGTGCCAGGACATGTGCCATGTGGAGAACAACATTCCTGTCCTGCTCAACATTGGGCAATGAAGTTGCAAAATAGGACTGGTTTCATATATACTTAAATGACTGTTTAACTGTTGTGAAGTTAATTATACTGCAATAGAGACCACAAAAGATATTCTTGCATGGAAATGAAATCCATAACGAAATGACACATGAAGGCTTGTGTCCTTCTTCTCAGAGTCTTCTCAGGTCTTTTCTCGTGGAGTTGCCTCCTCTAAAGTTCTCCACATTGTTTCAAGATTGGGCTTGCTCTCGTTTTTAACAAAACACAGAAATGGAAATGTATACTGCATGGATTTCCATCTGGATCATTGTAACAGAAACACTAGCGCCTTGATCTCTTTGGTGATTGGCTGTGCTATACAGGTGCAATGATGATGATGATGTCTTTGCCACACACACACAGCACCTCCTGCAAAGTGTGTGCCCTACAGAAAAACAAGATAATATGCCAGAAAGAGTGCATGCTACTGGAAGATGAAGGGCTATTCCTGACACATTCTACACTAACACCAGACGGACACCAATCGCACCGGATTGATAATGGACAAGTGAGGGATTATAATGTAAAATGCTAACTACTACTGTCGAGTGGCACAAACTAATTTGCACTAGCAATCTTCAAGAGGTGTGGCTGTCAATAGTCAATCAGTGAGCAACAGGATGCAACATGGTCCCAGTTCAGCAATGTATCACTGTTGAATTCCCCTAGTTAGTTCTTTTTTCACAGATAACTTTATTTTAAGATTGTCCAGCCAAGTTGATTATACCAATATTCCTTTAAGACTGCATTCCTTATTGTAGACAAGATTCAAGAGCTAGTGTGGGGAGTGGCTTGATAAGCTATGGATATGGAGAGGATCCAGTGCCCCTTCACAATGGGTGCATGTCTATGGCCCCTCCAATCAGATGATGCACAAACTTCATGTAGAAGTGTAATTATTCCCAGCTGTACCACCAGGCAAGGTGAGAAATTCAGAAAGGAGAAATGGGCATGTATGGTTGGGAGCAGCGTTCTGCCCCCCCATCCCCCGTGAGATGTAGCTTTGAGCTGAAGCCACCTGTCTCGCAGATGTCTGGGAAAATATCAAGTGACCATTAACTGAAGGGTGTGCACAGTCTTAGAGACAGTGCTGGATGAGGCTACCACCGATGTCCCATAGCACAGGAGAAGGGTATGTGCAACGCAGCTCCCCTCAACGACAGGGCAGCTAAGACCCACTGAATCCTTTGCTTGCTTTTGACTGTCTTCCTCTCTTCTATAAAATGTTAGACATAGAAATACAAAATAAGAACGCTACTTCAAATGTAGCGCGCATCTTCTAAGATGTCAGTATTGTAATTAATGTTAAGTGAACCACTGTGGGGCGGGTTAGCAAAAATATCCCCTTGTCCAAAAAAATGGAGCAAATTAATTTAGCACCACATTTGCTACTTAGATAACACGGAACAGCCCCAATTTGTATTATCTAAAAATGTGTTCACATGGGCAAACTAAAGCAGTCTGTTTTATTGACTATGTTTCCTGGGTGATTTAAAATAATTTTACCAAACATATTTATTGTCATGTTAAGTGCAGAAAACAGCCTGATTAATTTTTGCCCAAGGATGAGCGTTTCTAAGTAATAGATTCTGACAAAACCTGTTTGCTCCAATTTATAATATCTAGGCATTTGCTTATTTTTTAGCATCAGTGCAAATGTTAGTTAATCTGGCTCATGATGTCATAATTGTAGTTGTATTTTTTGTAAGCATTCCACAAAAGTTTGCCATGCTCCAGGCAATAATTACCCGTTCTAGATAAATGTCCGGGCGTGCATTTTTGCAATTATGATAAGCACTTTGATCTCGCAACGAATGTTGCTCATTTTCTGGATTGTGACATGAGGCAAAGCGTGACTAAGAGAGACTGCGCCTCTCGGTTCTCACGCAGCCGCCAATGGGGAGCAGAGCGCGACTTTGATTCTCGCAAGGCCTCTTTTAGACTCCCTTAAGCAACGGGATGTTTTCCCATTATGGATTTTACAGTAATCAAAAAGAAAGAAGAAAAAAAAACGTTCTTCATCTAAAACACCAAGCTCCGTGATGACTAGAGCTCTTTTATAATGGTAGACCGCGCCTATTATGCCTGAGCATAACATGCAATCCCATTTAATGAGAACATGTCTAGCCAATCAGACAGACATCTTGAGCACAAGCCTTCGCTTTAAGACACCGCGACACAATGCAAATGAAATACACATTGCTGGGGAGGAGGGGGCGTTGTCATTGTACAATCTAGAGACATTCTCAGGGCGTCGTCCATGTAGCGTGGGACACAGTGCGCAGGCAGAAGATGGGCCTTTACACAAGAGGACGTGTCATTTTACGTCAGGACGTGAATGCGTGAGGTCCTTCAGACAAAACGTAGCGGCGCGGTGTACAACTTCATTTGTTATTTAAATATTTAATTCAGTCTCCTTCTCCCTCCGAGAAAATCCCCTGCATTTTTTCCCATGACAACATGTGGAAATAGGATTAAGCAAGTTTAGAGGGAATTCGAGAAGTAATGCGTTCATGTTTGTGATTAACAATTAAAGCTGAAGGGCCGTTTGTCCCGTGACAGCAAACCGCTTTTTTTTGTTCATGAACCGATCTCTGCGGATCTGTGTGATCATTAAGCATGTGAGCGTGCCCACTCAGACGAAGCAGAGAGGATACCATCCAGAATTCAGTGTAGTGTGCTGCACCCCATTTTCAATGTTGGAACGTTTTAAGAGTGGCGTTTAACAGGGCTTTAATGAAATGGCAATTACATTTCAAGCTCTCTGTCACTCTTGCCAAAACCGTTGTTTCCTTCAGTCTAGACAGAGGTACTTGAAATCTGATATGCATTTTTCCCATTGTCGCTGTTTTGATAGCTTAGTGCTCGAGGCAGCAGGCCTGGGAATTGTGACTTTGGAATACGTTTAATAACATCTTTAGTAATTACTTAAAAATAATGAAGGGATCTGGACATGCTTTCTGCGCCTCTGACTTCCCCCCCTCTATTCTTTGTATCTAGTTCATGCGGCTTGATATCGCCGAAGCCCACGTTTCCTTGCGTTTATAAGCTTGCATTCCTTCTAGCCTAAGGTTTTTCTGAAAGTTCTGTCTTTACTCACTCTAATTTCCCCTCTCTTCCCCACAGTGGCCTTTCTCGCCCACTTGCTAAAAAAAAAAAAGGATGGTGCAGCTGTCTAAATTGTCTTTGGAGCCCGAGGTGGTTGATGTTGCTTAACTGGATCAAGCTCTAAAAAACCCAACTTCAAAGTTGCTTCTTTAGACCTTCAAAGAGTATTTGATCACAAACAGCTCCCTGCTTCGCACAACCAATCACGACTTGACATGAACTGCACATTGTGATTTCAATTAAATTTGATTGAATTTATCAAAATGCACTCACTGAAGCACATTTTCTTGTGCAGATGGAAAATAAGCATATACTGAAAATGCATGCTTAAAATATTATTACTTTGAAACATTGTTTAGCTACTTGAAAGCACCATTTGCTAAGGCGATAGTTGTGGCTAAATGTCTAGACACTTTGCGACAGATTTTCAGAAAGGCAAGCTGTTTCGTGCAATTACCTCTAGCCCTGAGCTTTGGCACCCGCATAACTGGAGCAAGTTACCCATTATAGAATGTTTTTCTGTGGGAAGTGGTATTGCGACTAACAGGGTGTGTACCCACTTTAGTAATCAGAGCAGAATTGGAGCTGCTCTCTAAAATCACTGTGTGGAGTGGAATCTACTCTCTTCATATAGGAAGGTCATTTCCCCTTTCACCAACTCTGTGAACATTGAATTTAGAGATTGTACAAGCCTAAATAATTATTTTAGGATGGATGATCTTGTTGGAAAATGTAATCAACGTTTAGACTACCTGGGAGTCCATGATAATACTCTTCTGGTCAATCCTGAATATGTAAAGAGCAAGTTGTGTGACATGGACTGGACAATACAGATGGACTCACGACCAATCTATAAGCCCTATAAACATTTGTCCATGGAAACTCAAAAAAGCAGCAATCTACTTACTTATTTTATGAAAATGTCCTTGTGTGAACATCCAGGATTTATTCTTGCGCTTTTGCTTTAATGTTTTACTCAGGGGACATTTTAAGGATTCATTCATCTCCATCCCCAACATTTTGTAGATTTTGTCACAATGCGGATACAGAAAAATCGTGGAAACACTTGCTAACAACATTTAAAGGGTCCCAGCATTTGTTATTTTATACTTATGCACTTTTTTGGTGAATATCAATTATTTAACACCAATGTACAGAGTTTAAGCACAGCCCAAACAAATATAACTGAAAGGCACACTGGAAAAATGACTTGCCAGCCTTCACTTCTACACTGAAACTGGGCCCTGTAATGCAGACTGTGTGTGTTTCTGCAAATAACACAAGGAAGCGTTGTGATAAAGTTGAAAGGTTATGTGAATGGCCAAGGGCTGGAAATCAAAAGGGCTATCTTTCATTACAAAGGGAACGGTCAAACTGAATAGGCAGCTTTTTAATTTGCATTTGAAAGAGAAAATCAAAGGCCCCTTCAACGTGAAAAGCAAGGTTTTCAAATACTGAAACTAAAATGACCTTGCATGTGCGTTTTGCAGTTTTAAATCTGGACATGAAAAAAAAAATCCCCAGCTAAAATAAATATATCAAGGAAAAGATCGGGTGCGTGGTGGCAATATGCAATGTATTAAAATGTATAATTTGCTTCACATGCAAAATACTGGCAAGAATTGAAATAGGCTACTTTGTTTCCATAGGTCACATGTACATCTCATTTAGCTCCAAGACATACCATGTTGGTTGATAAAGGCAATATGTATTTATTTATTTAAAATTAAAATCAAACATGTTTTAATATATGGAGCAGCAATCACCAATGTGGTGACAATAACAGATAGAAAGGTAGGTAAGGCAGTTAAATTCACTTTTCAACAATACAGAATATAAAACACAGATAAAATAACAGTTTTGGCTTGTTTGAAAGATAGCATGTGAGTTAAGATTGCCCCCTGCAAAATTCCCTATTCCATAAATAAGCAATTCTAAACAGATGTGAGTAAGCAGCAGGTATTCAGGAATAAAGAACAGCGTACAGGATTTGAATACAACCTTCCCTCTGCAAACAAGAGAGAAAAACGGCTTGGAAATCTTACACTTTTAAATTGACATTTGAAAATCGCTGAGCAAAACAATCAAAAGTGTGCAATAGTCCTTAAATCAATATAAATATCTATGGGAGCAACATGGAAAAGATGCCAACAATCATAAGCTTTAGTATGAGCAACAGTAAACACTTTGAATCTTATTGGAAATTTGGAAATAATTGAATTGAAAATCACACGTGTAAAACTTTGCAGAAATGTGAATTCCCGCCTAAAATTCACTAAACGTTTTTTAAGAATGGATGCAAATATTGTGTTGGGATGTAGCTACAGTCAGAGTTGAAATGAAGTCTCTAGCGATTAAATTGAGGAAGTTATGCAGTGTTGAATGAGAGGTGTTTTTAGAAAAATAGAGCAGAGAAAAACAGAAAATCGGTTTTAAAATGACAGGTTAATTTTACTTAAACTAGATTTAATGGCTAAAAAAAGAGAATGCCACCCATGAATCTCCACAGTTACACAGCCGTTGTAACCCTTCACATGGTGGATACCCCATTTTCTTTATGGAAATTACTTTACTTAATCAAAATCACTTATGGCTTATGTTCTAGTAAAACAAAAATGAAGAGAGCATCGGCGCTAACACTAGGAATCAGAGACAGGGTTGCAAGAATGGTTCTGGCAGTACTATAGGTTCTCACGGTAAAGATAGGATGGTTGAGAGATCGGTAGGGGCAGACTTACTACCCACACCCACAATGCTATGATTGGTCAAGAGCACAGTTTCTGCCTTGCTTTTCACTGATTGGATGACAGCAAAAGGATATTATGTTTATGGGATTTCTTTTACAATGCCTAGAACCTCCCCTAGCCACTGGAACCAAAATCTAACTTTACCACAAATACATATTTATGTAGTTATGCCCTCTAAGAAAAGCAGATACATATTTTCTGGGTCACATTCCAATCCAACTCCCAAGTTGTTGGGACCTGGTTTAGTCTTTCTGTTGAATTTTGGCAATTTTAACCATGAAAGGTTTGGCTTAACATTTCCCAATTCTGTACATATATGCACAATTACCCCTAGAATATGTGTGCACAACGTTATGTTTGCAACATTAATAGTTTCTGCGCAATTGGTCATTCTTTATAACTTCTGTTCCTTACGCAGTAAGAAATTCTACCAAGTTTTCAAATGAATAGCATAAATTCAGATTTAGATGTATACACTTTTCACATCTTTTCTCATTCTTGCTGCCAAGTTAAATGTCTTGAAATTCAGTGGCAAAATAAGCATTTTAAACCCAAAAGTCACATGTTAGTTTTTTTTTCTTTTTCCCAAGTGTAAGCAAATGGGAAATCCTTTGAAGTTGAATGAGGGGCCTCTCCCTGGAGAGTAGATTTTCCTGCCCCTCCCACTGGAAGGGTGAGTGTCCAAACTGCTATTTTCTTCGGCTAGGGCAAAGACGAATGTCTAATGAAGTCCCATTGTCATGAGTATTCAAGACCTCCCAGCAGCAATTAGCCTTTCCTGTGCCAGCAGTGTAGGTGTCAACCTTTCACAGGGCTAAGAACTGTCAGAGCAGGGTTTTGTTTTTATTTAGTTGATTAACTCAAACTAAGTTTAGCTTTAAGTTTCACCTTTTAAATCTTTCCTTTAAACATATAAAATTAAAACAGTTTATCGGTGGATTTGTACATTAGCAAATCCTTTGACATTCTTAAAGAATTAAGCCTTTACCCAAGAACATACTTTAAAAACAGGCGATTTTACTCTTCATTCATGAAACAGCACATTAAACTTATTTCTTTAAATCCGGTTTACATCAGCAGCAAATACACAGTTTAGTCAGCACTAGTTCTTCTGTTGAGTGCTGGAGTTGTTTGCAGCATGACTAAATGTATCCAGTATTTATTTATAGACTTTCTCTGGATAGCTGTTTCCTGATACTTGTTGCAAAGAAATAGCTGCATTGTTCCTGTGGAAAATGAATACAAGGGTTCCTGAGTTGCTTTTTCATAGATACATTTTGTAGGAGCTGTCATTCCAATGAGGTCCGGTTCCTCCGAGTCACACTGGATGATCCTGCGCATTGCGGGACCCTTTAATCTCAATGATTCAGTAGAAGTGAATGGATCTGGCGACAAAAATAGCACTTTTTAAGATTAGGAAAATTTCATTTTAAAAGGC
The DNA here is from genome assembly GCF_040938575.1 of Ambystoma mexicanum. Lineage (NCBI taxonomy): Eukaryota > Metazoa > Chordata > Amphibia > Caudata > Ambystomatidae > Ambystoma > Ambystoma mexicanum. The sequence goes on along the minus strand of NC_090935.1, from coordinate 1,222,649,938 downwards.
ATTTTCGGGTTTTCAGCACAATGACGTTGTTTCATCCACTTTGCTCCATGTTGACTGTGGCAGAGCCCACTGGCATGTTCCTGCAGTGAGGACTCTCTTTTCACCTCCCCTGAACTGTGTGTGGCAGGGTGTGCAGCCTTTTTCTGGTTGTGACACAAGCACAGTTTTTAAAGCTTTTGGCGCGCACAGGAGTCAGCGTGGTCATTTTGGGCTGTTTCCTTCATCCTTGCAGTAAAGTGAGGTAGTGAGGCACATTGGAATGGGTCAACATATCCCACACTGGCCAGTATCCTGTTTTCCCTAACAGTAAAGCCCTGATCAGTCTCCATGAGTTGCAAGCACAGAGATTTCCAAATGTAAGTAGATTGTCCAACAAAATGTCAGGATGGGGATCTATTTAATTAACCTATTCCCTTTCATTGGTGGGTTCTCATCCATTAGGGGGTGGGGGTAAAAGTGTGTAAACCCTTGGCATATTTGGCTGTATATTACATTAATTATCTCCCAAATGGATTGATGCAGGGGGGAGCTCAGAAGAATTTGAAACGTTCGACCTCTCTCCTAGCTGGAAGATACAAAATAGTCATTTAAAGTAATTGGGGTGCCTTGATTTTTCCTGTTCAGCCCTGACTTCTTTAATGAAAAGTGGTGTCCTTCCCTAAAACGAAATGCCCAACTGATACCCATAACCAAAACTTGTTTTTAAAGAAAAACATACTTGCCACCATAACCAAATTGATAATTGTCACCATCCTCAAATCTTGGCTTTAAAACAAAAAGGCGTTGTTCCATTCCCAAACCGGGCTTTTCAATCCAAAAGACACTTGTCCCTAAAACGAAATTCCCCACTGAAACCTATTCCCAAAAACATGCTTTTAAATAAAAGGTGTACTTATTTGCAAACAAAACTCCTACACTGTCCCCACTCCCTGGACCTGGCCTTCAAACAGAGGCGTGTTGCATATCGCGCTGCACAGGTTTTGGGGTTAGCGGGAAGTTATCTGCAAAGTGAAACTAGTGGAATTTCCAGTGAACAATAAACACTCTCTCCTAATAGTGAGTAAGTGACCCTGACAGCAGAAGGAGTATGCTCTGCTTTTGGGTGAAAAGGAAACAGGGTACTATTTGCCACACATATTTGTTCAAATCTGTGTTTGCAAACCTGCAAGTAGTTTCAAGCGTGTGGGAAATTAACCTAAACATTGTTGCTGGAAGATTACTTTGTAAATCGAAATGTGTATGCGATTTAAAAGTATACCCTTATCAAGAAGTGCTGATGTTTATGCTCTAGTCCTTTTACTGAGTATTCCTTAATTTGACAAAATGGGTTTGTGGGACAAGAGGGTTGAAACTGATATTTAGCCTGTGTTCCATGTGTGTGAGACAAAAGTAAATGCAGAAAAAAGTGTGTTTAAAAGTAACATCCTAAAAAGTGAGTTTTGTAATTGAAGCTTTGTTTTCTGCCTCAAAGAAAGTGGTGTGTGTAATTAAACAAATGTATTATTCATCGAGCTTATAATTTAAATAAATATATATATTATTTATATACCTTGGCCTGGTTCTTGTCTCACTGTTGGCGAAGGAGGGGAGAGTTATGTGGCTCTATATGAGCCATCAATAGGTCCAGCGCTGAAGAAAATGTATGCAAATTGTTGTAGGGCTCCTTGATTGGTGGGGGGGGGGTTCCACAGGTTAAGGGTGGCCTCTCAATATAATGCTACTAATTGTTTTTTTTTGGACTCATGAAAAATTCATTGGTGACAAGATATTCATGTTGGTGTCACTGTGTTGAGATAGATAGACGGTCACTGTGACTTGTTAAACGGCCACTGTAACTTGATCCCTGTGTTCCAGAGAGGTGTATCAGTGTCGAAAAATACAATTGTGTAGAGTACTAAGGCAAGAGGCAGACTAATTAGAATTGATTTTGATTTGATATTGTGTGTGGAAACCAAGCAGCAACAGAAGGTGAGATTTTCAAAAGTTGCAAAAAGCCATTTTAAAATGACTACTATAGAAGTGTGTGATGCTAGGAAGCATCTCCTGGCTAAGCTATTAATTTGAGGAGAATAGAGTGAAAGCGAAGTCGGGAGCTGACAAACCAGAATGGTGCAGGAGGTGACCTCAGTGAGCACTGACATGTGGCTTAAAGGTTGGATTTTGTAGAAAGCATCAGAGGCATTTTACATGACCCAGAATTCTCATGAAGAACTGATCAAAATGGCTCAACTCACAGCTCACTTATATCTTCAAGTGAAATTACTTGAAGAAAGATTGCAGAATAAAGAGGCTGATGTGATCAAGCAGACTGAGGCCTGGAAACAGGCTGAGAAAGAACTCTCAAAGCTTGGAGATAAGGTGCAGCAGAGCAAAAGCTTTGAATTACAACAAGAAAGGCTAATTGAAGAACTTCAGGATGAGCTGAAAACACAACAGCAAACCAGTGCAGTGAGAGGGATAGATTTGCTGCACTGCATAACGCATGCACCAAGGGAACAGCCACTGTAAGTCACCTACATTCCCAACTGATTGACCAGACTGGTCATAATAGAGGTAATAGAGGGTTGTTAGATGACATTGTGGCCTTCAAGCAACACATCAAGACATTCAAAAGGGAAAATACTTCGCAATCAAAGCGATGGAGTCACAAAAGGAGTTTGATGAAATTCAGAAAGATGTAAATATTCTGTAACAATGGAATTTACAACTGGTCAAAGACCAAGATGCATTCTGGCTGAAAGTGGAAGCAGAAGACGAAGAGTTAGGTTCTCAGGAACTGACCAGAATTATAGAAAAAAAGAATGAGCTAGTAGAGCATCTGAGACAAATAGAAGCAGAACTATCAGAGGCAGTGAATTGTAGGGAGGTGCAACAGAAAGAGATAAGCCTACTGATGGAAAAGTGCTTTGAATATGCATGCAGTATACGAGGCTCATAGACGGAGAATGAATCACTTCAGCATGAAGTGCAGCAAATAAAAGTTCAGTAGGTAGCTCAGAGCAAGGTGCTTAAGACAAACCAGGCCTTGGTGTTAGAAATTCAGCTTTCCTTGTGCCAACAAGAAATTAGGAAACAGAGACACAGGTGTGAGAGTTTGACAAATGAAACTGAAAAATATAAACAGGCTCTGAGGCACAGTGACCAATCAGGATACAAGACAAGGCCCACCGATAAAGGTGAGATGCCCCTCCCATCAGGGACCTCAGGCCAGTCATTTACAACCTCCCGGGTACAAATGGGAACTGACCTCATGAATGCCACCGATAAAGAACAGGGAAAGATGAGGCAGTTAGATTTAGCCAGGTTTAATCAAACTGATCCAGAAGGCCAGTCCATGTCTGATCGTGGTGAGTATTCATCTCTACCATACAGAAGAGAAGGGGGGTGGACCTGCATGTCCTGGGGACTAAAAAGAATATTGTGAGTACTTCAGAACATGAAAACTCCTATGATGAGAAGGTCAGGGAGTTAGTTTGGCTGAAGGTGAGACTACAAAGAGACCACCTCGCCCACTTCGCTGAAGGAGAAAAGCCAGAGCTTCAGTGTAGGAAGGGTATTATAAAAACCTCCATAAATTCAGGGGAGGGGGGGTTGTCCCAGACTCCATGGAAGGTGGGATGGTGAAGCTGTGTTCTATCATGGACCTTACATAAGCTACAGCAAAAGTGACCCTGAGAGTCCACTGCGGTCCAGGCGAAAGGAGTGCAGATCCTCTGAGTCTGGGATATATTCCCAATTTCACAGAAATAGGGAGCACCTAGAGGACAGGGGATGGAGTACAAATAGCAGTCTGAAAATGAATGGACTCAGGTACAGACGAAGAGAAAGGCAGCAAAACCAAGCAAGGGTTTTGTTAAGGACCCATTAATACAAATAAAGACCATAAAGAGCTTCCTGACCCTACACCACAAGAATGCCAAGTAAACGGAATGGGAGCACCTGGAATTTTATGAGCAGATGATGCCATCATTCGAGATCAGAAATGATGTAAATTGCATTGCATTTGCGAAATGGACATTCTCACCTGAGTACTCCAGTTTCTTTGTTGGACTGGAGACCCAGGAACATTATACATGGCCCACCTATAAGGCAGCGATTTTCAAACATTTTTCTATACATAGAAACCCACAGGTGGCACGTAAGATCGCATATAATTTGCAATGTGGGGAGGATCAGTTGCCTAGGGAGTTTGTGCAGGAATAAAGCATGCATTTGCACAGACTTTCTGGTGGGTGAACACACATAGTACGGGGTTTATGACCACTTATCTCCATGCACTCCCCAAATACATAATAACTCAGCTGTTGTGCAATTTTCATGAGCACAGGACCCTGGATTTGATAATTGAACAAGCCACCAGGATCTATGAGGTCCAGAAGCCCACTGACAGTACAAACAACCCCACAACCCCTAAGCCATCTAACACACCTGCTGCTGAGGTGAGATTACCCCTCCCTTGGACCTGGAGATGAGGCACTTAAACATACTCCTCCTGCCATCAAGCAAAATGGAAGGCAGAAGGGAAACTCTGCACCGGCCCATTCAAATGGTAGTCAGGCAGGGGTCCAGAACAATGATCCCTCTGACCCTGCCACCTATGTAAGCCCTAGATGCAAGTGTACCAAGCCAATCCTATGGTATGTGATGGGCAGCAGGGCACTAGAATCTGTAGAGCACTGCGCTGATCATTAGATGTCTTATGTTGTTGACCCTGCTGCTGGTTTTAAGGTTCTTCGGAGATGGCGCCTTTCCATCTTGAGTATGGGTTAGACAAAGACTGGTTAGAATCTTATTCACACAGGCACTGGGTCAGTGTTGAATGAATTCAGATACTAATATCTGTTTTCATGGAAGTCAAACTTAGACTCGAGTGGTAGGTAATGGAGTGAATTTAATGATAGAATTTAGCCAACACGTATTTCGTCACTCCAAGGAGTTTTTCCAAGGCTATGTGATTGTTGATATGATGATTCCAACATGGAAATACATTATCGATACACCTGAGTAGTGTGGCCCAAAGACAGTATTATTAAACATACCCAAAGTGTAAAGTGTCATGTGGATTAGGTTATGATATGATATGGTATTTATAATGCTCCTGTACGCAAGTGGTTGAAACATATATGGAATTGTGACATCATGGTAATATATTGCATTTCATTAGTCATATTGGAGTTACAGCCATATGCAAAATTGTTCTTTAGTTTGGTCATTGCCACATTAGGAGAGCATTAGTACATATTATGCCCCGATGAGTTTCACCAACGGAGAAGGAAGAAAAGGGGAGATTTAGTGTTAGTTCTGTCTGGAGTGCCAAATGGCACTGATGTGCCATCAATAGTCTAGGTATAAATTGTAAGGATTTGGAGATCTTATCATGTCGTGGGTAATAGGCTGCATCAATGTAGTCAATGAGCTTCATATTAGAAATAGGTAGGTTCTCAGTGGTTTGCAACCCTGTTTGGACAATGGAAGTAGATTGTCAATATCTAGCCACAATTAGGCATGGCTTCATGTAAATGTGGTTGCATGGTGGTCATACCTGGTGGTGCCTGCTGGTCCTGGTGCCGGCCTTGTTGAGGTGTGGTTAGGGGTCACATGTGGTGCACAGGGTTATGGATGCTAAAGTGTGTATGAGTCCTTGAAGATGCAGTAGTCATATTGGTCTGTGTGGTTGGGGCGCCGTGGTCATGGATCCGTGTGACTGGGTGGCTCTGGCAGAGTTGTGGGAGAAGGGTCTATAGCCCTGGCTCGAGTTCATATTGGGCATGAGTACGAGACAGGTGCTGGATGACGTTGGAAGGGGTGGTCCCCATCAAAGAGGTTGCAAGTTGGAGGGGGGTTTGACTCGGAAGGAGTGATGGTCAAGGGCGGTCCGGTCTGCATGCCCCTGGGTGGGCCTGGAGATATGGTCTGGGTAGGCGTGTTGCTTGTCGCTAGTAACAGCAATACACCCTCCATTGTATTAGGAGTAGAGACACGTGTGTGTGTGTGTGTGAGGAGGGTGAAGGTGACCAGGGTGGGTCAGCTGGTCTCTAGACCTGGTGTTGCTTAGTAGCCCTATCAAGTATGGGCAGTTTTTGGCTAGTATTTTCTATCCCCTGGGTTGTGCTTGGGTATGAGAGTGTGCATGGTAGTGGTAGGCAAAGTGTGGGGGGATGTATGTACCTACGAGTAAATGGTGGGCATGTAGGGCGATAACCGGCTATGGTGGTGGTGAGGCAAGAGTGTGGTCAGAGACCGTGTGGTGAGTGAGCCCCTGGGTAGGCTTGAGGGATGGTTTGGGTCTGCGGTGGTGAGGCAGCTATCCGGACATCCAAAATTAGGTATAGAATCGCATGTGATTGATATGCAGAGGACCGGGGTCAGTCAGAGTGTGGTTTCCTGGGGATGGATAGAACTTGGTGGTGTCAGTACCTGATGAGGCATCCGTGGATGAAGCTGTGCTGTACTGTTTGGTGTCACTAGGGATAGAAGGTGGCTGGAGTCACGTCAGTGGATGGACAGGGGCTCTAGAGAGCAAAGTGCCTATCTGGTGTGAGCTGTCTGAATGGCGCGTGAAGCTGTTGTTCCATATGCAGTGGGGAGAGGGGATCTCACCTGTCGTGTTGGATCAGCCTACTACAGTTGGATGAGCGGACTTGGTGATCTGTTGATGCCGTCTGTCATCTTGGAAAAGCTTTTAATGCCTTTGGTCCAACTGTGATGACGTGTACTGGGAGTGATGAGAGTGCAAGCAGCTGTATTTAATCAATGCTGTATTGAATAGCGCTGTGTTAATGTGGAACATTCACCACCTAATTGTAATTAGTTATGAATGCTGATGATGATGGGATGGATGCTGTCATACATGAGTACTGGTCACACCATCTGTAATGTCTGAGAGTGTGAGCCTAAGTTAATGAGGTGTACTGAGAGTGATACGGGTGGAATCAATCCTGAGTTGATAAGCGTATTAATGTGAAACATTCTCAACCTAATTGTAATTAGGTATAATTGTGGATGTTTGTGGGGATGGGAGGTGTCATACAGGAGTATGGGTCACACCAACTGAAGTTGTAATGTATGAGAGTATATGTAGGTACACAGGGCACATGTGTGAGTGACAGTGCATACAAACAGGGCTAGCTGGAGGGTGTGCCTGTACAGTGGAGGACAGGGAGCCAATGTATGAGGGGAAGGGTGATCCAGTACTTCATGGGAGCTCCCTGTGGGCTCCAGTGGTGGTAATGTAGAGCAAGGGTGTGGATACACCTGGGTGGGACCTGTTTGGAGTGCAGGGAGAGCAGGGAGAGGATGTAGCAAGTGTCTCTGCTTAATATCTATGCATGATGTTTCTCAGGGGATGTCATGGAGAGGAAAAATGTGTGGTCATTGTGGAGGGTGGACATCCGCAGGTTGTGTGTTGTTAGGCTCCAATGTCTAATTGTGTAGTAAAGTTTGCAGAGTTGCCGAAAGGGGCAGTGTATGGGCCCAGAGGGCGAGGGAGACCCGGTCAATAAAGTCTGTGTAGGTTCTGGAGAGTAGTGCATGGAGTTGGTGCTTGCAGTCCCAATGTTAGTGCTGGGGCTCAGATGTGTGGGTGGGTCCTGGTCAAGGCAGGGATGTATACGTTCTGGAAAATATGGTGCAGATCCAAGGATGCAATTTGGACTCTGATAGGTAGGTGAATTCCAGTCAAAGGCCTTGTGTAGGTTCGGTGATGATATGGTACATGGAGCTGGTGCTGACGGCCCCAAAGTGTGTATGGATATAGAAGATGGAGATGGATTATAAGAATATGTTACATTCATGGTCAGTATTGAGCCCATTGTAGACACATCTGTATTGGCAGATCAGTCTGGCTTCTCTTTGTCGGAGTTATAGCTCGTAATCTCCTCCTCTTGAGTCACATGTGATTATTTCCAGGCCCATGAATCAGATGTCTTTCTTGTTCTCTCGTTGATGGTTCTCTTGCCAGTGGTTGGCCAGGAGATATCTCCCATCCTGGGAGCTCAGCATGCTAAGATGTTCACAAATCTGTGTCCTTACTTCTCGAATTGTGCTGCTGATGTACATTAGCTTTCATACACAGATGATTACATATATACCAAATTAGGATTTGCAGTCAATTAGTTTGGCCAATCTTGTGACAGTGATTGTCATTGAAGCTAACCTGTTTGGCATTGTGTGCAAAGGGACACATGGAACAAGTTCTGCATTTGTGGAACCCGACCGTTCGCAATTCCGTGAGCCAGTTTGGGCAGATCACTGCGATTGGTAGCATGTGTGATGGGCTTAGGATGGTTCTTAAAGTTGGTGTATTGATAAAGGAGAATTGTGGGCTGGGTGCGATCCATTTATTTATCTCGTGGTCTATTGCTAGTATGTGCCAGTGTTTGTTGATGATTTTTCACAGTTTATAGCTGTCTTGGCTGTTAGAGTTAAATATCCTATGGTGCCATCCCATTGATTCTTGGTCTCTTTTGGGGTTAAAAGTGAATCCCAGGTGATAACACTTGAAGATCTTCTCACTACTTCCACTGACCTTTCGGCTTATTCTCGGGCTGTGAATCTTTCTTGAAGTAGCCGACATTTGGATTGGTAAGCATCCTCATTTTTGCAAACTCTAGGCTCGAATAATCTTGCCTTATGTTTGTATGGCTGTCTTTCTGTGACTGCTTTTGGCAAAGAGGGCCAAGTTTACCTCAGTTGGTTACCTTGTAGTCTGTCGGGAAAAACTGTGATTCTTAAGTCCAGACAAGCTATTGTCATGTAGCTGTGACTTCCAGTCATCTGGATTCCAAAAGAGTTTTGTTCAGGTATTCTTCAAATTGGCGAGCTGTTCTGGTGTGCCAGACCAGATCATCAAGACATTTTCCATCTATCTGTGCCATATGAAAATGTGATAGTTGAAATCAGGATTGGCCAATGCAAAGACCTGTTCAAAATGGTTTATGAATACGTTGGCCACTGCCGGTGCGTATGTGGCCCCCATTGCAATTCCTCATGTCTGGCAATAGGAATTGCAGTCAAACAGGAAGACTTTGTTAGTGTGGGAGGGTTCCAAAATTTCTTTAGTCATCTCTAGGTGCAAGAATAAGGATGCTGAGGCCTGGGCATAGGTACATTCCAAGGCTTTGAGGGCCATAGTGTGGCCGATGGAGATGTATAGGGTCTTCAGATCTAATGTATCTAGTAGATATCCTGGTTTCCAATTACTGTCTTTTTGGATTAGTAGTAGGTACATTGTGTCCCTGAGGTAGGTCAGAATCCTAGGTACTTGTTCAGTGTTGGGGTTTTATATACAAGGAGATTGTGATTAGGTACTTATGCATAGAAGGAGCAGTAGTAGTTTCAGTTATCTGCGATGTTATAGTAATTCTTCAAGCTTTGAATTACTTATAATTTGTTTGCCTATGTAATACAGAGTGGTGTGTTCTGTATTCTGTTGAACTTTTGTTAATATTTTGTTTGGTTATTTGAAATTCTTGTAAATAAATATTGAAAAAAAAGAATCTCAGGTACTTCAGTTTCAATGATGTTGTTAATATATTGGGTGATGTGCTCTGTGACCCATCCTATGCCACTTAGTATTGGTCTGCCCTCAGGGATAAGTGCAAATACTTTGTGCACTTTGGGTAAAAAAATAAATGGTTGACATGTGAGGGTGGTCCACTCTCAGCATCTGAGTTTGTCCTCTTTAAGTAGGCCACATTTGTATTATGTATCTATTATTTCTTTAGCCTTTGCCGCTATTGTGGCTGTTGGGTTAGATGCTATTCTTTCATAACAGCCTAGTGTTTCCAAATGAGTGGTGACCATTTTTATGTAGTCCAGTTTGTCAAAAATTACTATGTTGCCTCCTTTATTGGCTTCCTTTATTATTATACTTGTGTTGTTCTTCAAAGTGTTCAATGCTTGTAGTTCGGGTGAGTTAAGATTCTTGTGGGATCTATTCCTGGCTGTTCTTGTTTGTTATTCTAGCCTGTGCAGGTCAAGCGTGACAGCCTTGTGGAATATATTGATGGCATTATCACCTTGCAGGTTGGGCACACACTTAGATTTCCGTTTTAATTCTGGGATGTTCAACCTTTGTTCTTCGATATCTGAGTATTGCATGATATTGCGTTTAGAATAGGGTTAGTGTCACCTTTGTTATCCAAGTTGAGAATACGGTGTGTGTGGGCTAGATGGTCAATGCTCAAATCACTGATTGGGGGTTTCTCAATTGTAGTTGCTCTCCATGGGATTTTCTTGTCAAATAATCTTTTAAGCTTTCATTTCCTTGTGTATTTATGAAGATCAATGTGTGCATCTGTGAAGTTGTCTCTGCTTGTGCGAGCAAAGGATAATCTCTTGCTAAGCATGGCTTATTTGAAAGGAAGTGAATTTATATTTGTGTCTTGGTTCCCTCTGACTTTGTGTTTCAGGATCCCTCCTCTCTTGCCTCTAGTCTTCTTATGCTAGTTGATGTATCTTCCTCCTGTGGATCCTGGAAGCATATTTGTTTTGTGTTGTAGTTTTGATTAATTTTCCTGTATCTCTCTATCTAGTGTAAAAAAGAGGAAGTGGATTTTGCTATTGGGTTGGTCGGTGAGTTTTCTTTTCTCGGAGTGATTGTGGATGTGACTGCTGGGGTCTCTATGATAGGGTTTGGTTCACTGTCCACATCAAAGCATGCTGGTGAAATATTCAGTGTGTTTTCTCTAGAGCTGTTTTTGTTATGATCAAACTTTGGTTGAAAGGTGAACACCCTGTTGTCTCTGTAGTCCCTCTCGCCTCTTTAAAATGTTCTGGATTTTCTCTTTTTGACATCATACTGTTGTCTTTTCAGAATTTGATACATGGTTTTGTAGTTTTTATCTTTGGTGGTGGCTAAAACGCTATGGCCCTCATTACGACCCTGGCGGAAAGCGACTGACCGGAGCGCCACAGCGTAAATAGCGTTTCCGCCATTGCACGAAGGAGCAAAGTGCGGCCCATTCCGACCCATCGGGCACGAGCACCACGGCATGGCGGAAGTGCAAAGTCCGCGATGGCGGAAATGACCCCAAAACGGCCCACACCGCCGCCGTACGGCGCCCTAGGTGCAATACCGCCACCCCTCTTAGCGGTCACCGCAGTGTGCGCCTACCGGAAAGTACGGTGGCCGGAAATATACGGAAACGGAAGCTAAAACATGGGCCCGGAACGGGAAACATCCCGGCGTACACCTATAAATACACTAAAACCACACAACCACTAAAATCACTACCCCGAAACACACCCCAACCCGCCAACCACCCTAGCGAAACCAAGAATAATGGGAAAAGCAGCAAAGAAAGCGTGCGACCGCAAGCGGCAGTTCCACTTCTCCCGTGAGGAACTCACCGTGCTAACAGAGACCCTCTAGGAGAATGCTGCCGTCGTCTTCTCCACGCAAATGACCAGGACGGCACTTGCAAACAAGAAGGCCATATGGGCTCTGGTGGCACAGCGGGTAAGTGCGGTGGGGACCGCACCCCGCACCCCACAGCAATGCCGCAAGCGATGGGACGACCTGCGGATACGCGTCCGCAGCATACTCTCTGCCAACCGCAACATTGCCACAGCCACCGGGGGAGGTCCTGAATCACCCATCAAGTTGACCCCCTGGGAAGAAATCTGTGCCTCCACCATCGGAATGGAGAGCATAGAGGGAGTCGGAGGGATGGAGAAAGGAGTGCAGACATCCGAAGATTCAGGTAGGTGGCCCAGATAAAACAATGCCAAATCCACAAAGTCCATTCATGTGAAGTACCATGTGTCCCCATAGTGCAACAGAAACACATGTCCAGGAGAACGTCCACACACATCGGCCTGATAGCGCACGTTAAAACCCACAATAAATACATAATTAATTAAAAACCCCTAAAACACGCACCACACGTGCAGCAGGCACACCCTAACTGCAGGCTGCCAAACAACTGCACCCTCACTCCACACACAAATGAAACCACCCCCAAGACCCCGACCCAAATCACCCTCAGGCACCACCCCAATGCATGTGATACAATGCCATTCCAATTCCCACTGACCCATCAATAACCCTCGCCCTCCTTTACTCCACCACAGGGTCCGATCCGAACGACGAGCTACAGGACACCCCTACCAGCACACCTGCAAAGAGGGCCAAGACCAACGGCCAGAGACCCTCCACCTCAGCTGCACGCATCAAGACACGGCAGCAGCACAAATCAGGTGGCAGCACAGAGGAGGGAACATCAACAGGCACCCCAGCAGCCAGCATGCCCACAACACCAGCACCACAGGTCCCCCCAATGGATGCCACAGAAGGCACTGCCTCTGGTGGCAGCAGCACCATAGGTGACACCCCATTGATGGCAGCATGCTCCGACACAGAAGACGGGGATGTCGAGGTCAGATCCATCCATGACCTGTCCCAATCCCCCTGTCTGTCCCCTCCCGTACAACATGAGGATACCACGCAGGGGCACCCACAAGACGACGACTGGCCATCCCCCACAAGCCCTGTGGCAAGGCAACATGAGGACAACAGCCCCTCTGTGACACCACCGCAAATGGCCATGGCCCAGCAGAGGCAACAGTCCCTCGACAAGTTAATCGTCCAACAGCAGCAAATGGCCACACTCCTCAAGGGCCATGCCGATGAATGTGGGGGCACCAAGGCAGACATAGAAACATCAACAGAGACACTTAGGGCAGAAATGGGGAGAGGTACAGAGACGCTAAGGGCACAAATTGAGAGTAGCACCGAGAGCCTGAGAGTCCAAATGGAGAGTAGCACCGATAGCCTGAGAGTCCAAATGGAGAGTAGCACCGAGAGCCTGAGGGGGGAACTGCATGCGACGTCCAAAGACGTATGTGCCGAACTTGCCGCAGTGCGCCGTGTGCTCACTGAGCTCTCGCAAACCCTTAGGGACATGCATGGACGTGAGCAGGCAGACACATCATCCGTTGCAAGTTCCGTCCAGGGCAGCCCCCAACGTAGATCTGGAAGGAACCTGCGCTCCACAGGCAGGGGTGCCCCTGATACCCGCAGAGGGGGCATGCAATAGCGACAGCCCACTGACAATGAGCATCTTTGGACACTGGTGTTCGGGGGGGGAGGTAGGAGGGTGGAGGGGGTGTGTTGGGCTCACTTGGGTGGCGGGTCGATAGGGTGTTCAACATGATGTCACATATGCCATAAAAAGTGCACGATCAACCGATGAGAAGTGTGGACATTGATCTTTGTGTACTAGGCCATCATAGGCGTACAGTCCATATTGTGCATGTCCCAGACACACGCAGTGCCACGAGTCCCGTGTCCATGCATCAGCCACCAGGCGTGAGTGCTAGAAGCATACATCAATGAGATGCTGACGAATGTCACGGCCCTCCGGTGCCTCGCAGACTCCATGAGGTGCTGCCACATCCCCACCCTCATCATGACCATCTTCAGGTGCTTGCAGTTCTGCGTCAGGGGGCATGGGCACATTTCTACGTACGCACATGTTGTGGAGCATGACACATGCCATCACCATCTTTGCAACCTTCTCATGGCGGTACAGGAGTGCCCCGCCAGACCTGCTGAGGCAGCGGAAACGACCCTTCAGTAGGCCGAATGCCTGTTCAATGACTACACGGGTACGTGAGTGGGCATGGTTGTAGTCCTCCTCATGCTGGTCCCGTGGGTTCCGGACTGGTGTGAGGAGCCATCTCTTCAGTGGATATCCAGCATCACCTGTATGTGGACGAGAAACGTATGATGTGGAATGCCATTGATACGTACGCACACCCCCCCCCCCCCCCTTCCTGGCAGGTCATTGCCGCATCACATACCCCACATCATCATGCATGTAATGAGACTCACCGAGTAGCCAGGATCTGTTCCCTGCGTGTCGTTCCATGTAGCGTGGTATTGTAGAGTTCCTCAAGACCATAGAATCATGGGTTGATCCAGGGAATCGGGCACAACAATGTGTAATGATCCTGTTGGAGTCACACACCATCTGTACATTCAGGGAATGGAATTGTTTTCGGTTGCGGTACTGGGCCTCCATGGCATGTGGGACGACCAATTCAACATGGGTGCAGTCGATGGCACCAATGCAACCCGGTATGCCGGCAAGTGCATGGAATCCCACTTTTGTGTTGGTTATTTCCAGCTCCGAGCGTGGTAGAGAGATGTAGTCGTCTGCGTGCTTCAGGAGGGCATCGAGCACTAGCAATAGTGTCCGTGAGAACAGTGGCTGAGAAATGCCATGCAACTGTCCGACTGTGTGCTGGTAGGTGCCTGTGGCCAGGAAGTGTAGTACAGACACCACCTTCAGTAGGGGTGGGATGGCGGTTGGGCTGTCTATCATGCTGACAAGGTCAGCCTGTGTCATGTCCACAATGGCGGCTATGGTGTCCCGGTCCAGACGGTAGAGGGTGTGGATCTGCTCATCAGTGAGGTTGAACGGATGTGCTCGGAGGCGTGGTATTGCGGGCTGCCTGCGTGGTGGTAGTGGCTGTGCTGGTGGGCCTTGCTGGCCCTGCCTTGGCCTCCACCTCCTCCTGCGTCTCCTCCGTGCGGCTGGTTGTAGTTGGTGTTCGTCTACTTCTTGGAGTCGGAGCACTTGCAGTGCTATCAGGTCCCCCAGGGCCAACATCGCGAGTCCTGCCGGTAGCATTTCGGTGTGGTTGTGGGAGGGGACTGGCTGTGCAATTTATGTGTTTTCAGGCTGTATGGCCTCCACCTGTGGTGATTAATTCCACCTGTGCAAACTGCTCTCCCCTTTGGCCGAGCACGTCCCGCGCACAACGCTGCAATTCGGGGAATGGCATCTTGCTATTGCAATCATGTATTTGTACCCGATGGCCGTGTAAGATTGGTTGATATGTTCATTCTGCTGTGGTCCCATTGTTTCACGTACTATCTGTGCAGTCGCGAACAGACTTGTGAGGGGTCAGTGGGACGTAGTACTCGGTTAACGGTGGGCCCTCATGCATCACTGTACCGAGTTGCAACGACGGGCGGGGCGTCCCATTCGTGGGTGAAGGCAGTTGCCATTTTCACACACAGCCGCACTCGATGGGATGATTAGTGATTTCAAACGGCCACAGATGCCTTTTCGACGTGATGTTGCAAATGAGGAATTCGAAGGGCGGCGCTTTCGGTTTCCAGCTAGCGGCGAGGAGATGCCCACAGGTCTGACTGCAAATGTAACGTTCTATTGTTCTATGTCCTTGAGACAGGGCCCATGGCGAGGGAGCAATGATTGATATGAATAGTTTGGGATGCGCAATAGCTACGTGGGCGATGAGGCCGTCCGTTCCCAAATACATGTTACTTCACAACACTGGAATTACGGGCTGGGGCACTGTGGATTTAGCAGGCTGCATAACGCACAGACTCAATGGATGTTTCTAATGTCATGTGAGTAATTATTCAGGCATTTTGATCCCGGGATGAGGGAATGATGGATGGATGCATGGGCAGGTGATTTGGTACAGAGTTTGCCATGTACAGGGCTTCTTGGGATCTATCCGCCTCCCCTACGCTATGTGATGCAGGGCTGCCATAGTGGGACCATCGTCCATCTGGCCTTGTTGAGCCCTCCCTGTCTCGAGGCGCCCTCAGACACTCGTTTGTGATGGTGTTTGCACCTCGATATAGATGGTTGTGAGTCGCAAGTGGTTTTGGGGTGGTGATGTTCCTTTGGAGTGGGCTAGCATGCATATGGCTGTGGATTTCGTGTGATCATTGAAGTGAGTTGTTCGAATGTAGTTCTGATGGCCATTCTGTTCTTTTTCTTTTCTTTTGGTTGACAGGTATCTCCTCCCCTTTTGCCACTGCCATCTGTATGCCACTCCTGCAGATGGATTTTACTCCCGACACCTGCTGCTTCGTGTTAATCAGTGGAGCAGCATTACGATCTTATGGGACGATCGCCAATGGCCCACATGCCCTTACGCAGTACTGGTGGCTCGGAGCAACATTTCGGCCTTTCAGCTGGACTAGTGCCTCCCCATTGGGACGGCCCTGCGGTTCTGTGCGCTTCCATGTTGCCTTTTCGTACGTGAATGTGGCTCTGTGTACCATGGGGGAACAGGGCGACACACAGGTAGTGGCTGGTCGTTTCTTGCGGAAGCAGCCCACAATGGTGGTTGGTGTTTTGGATTTCATGGCCTGATGGCTGTATGTGCTTGGTGATTTTGATGTGCATAAATGTCTATTCTGATTTGGCCCGTGTAGCGTTTTTCTTTGCAAGTGATGTGGCATATGCCTATTTGGGGGGCGATGTATTGTGAGGAGATCTGCATTGGGTTCCAGCTTCGGGGTTTAGTTGCGTGGTACTGTGCTGTGCGCGTTTGCCTACGAAGCCCAGTGAGGTCAGGGATGGGGGCTGCCAATATGCCAGTTTGAATGTTGTCATGCTCAGGGGCGGGGGATTGGGTTTTGTGTAACAGATGCCGGTCAGCCAGGTGGACTGGTTGAATGATGTGGTTTTCGGTATATTGCTGGTCACAGGTGCCTGTGTTTGCGTGCGTTTCTTGGTGGGGGACTGTGGTCATGTCCATTGGGATGGCTTGTGTATTCGTGCCATCTGTGCCCTGCAGCTCCCATTGGCCCCTGTTGTGTTTCTTTTGTTCGTTGGCATGCATGGGTGACTTGTACATTTCAATGGTTGCATTGTGGCATCATTGCACCTACGGGGAGTTGTACTTTGTGGGCAGGGAGCGGTGTACAGGCACTCAGTGGGGCCGTTTACGGTTGATTCGCGATGCCGTACTTCTCGCCATGGCGGAATGGTCCATTCCGCCATGCCTGATGGCGTTAGGTACATGTCCGCTAGGGTCGGAATTGGCGTACCGTTGCACCATGGTGGTGTTTGCGGTTTGGCATGGCGCGCGCGCGCGTGCTTGGTGCAGTTAGCGTTGGCGTTCACTACGGTGTCGCTAATGGCATCGTACTTTGCGGTGACGGGTCATAGTCGCACCGAGCGCTATTCGATGGCGGTATTGCATTTCCGCCATCGTTTTTCGATTTCCGCCAGGGTCGTAATGAGGGCCTATGTGTTTCTTTATCATGTTTCAGGGTATCGATGGATGTGATGATTCTCTTGTGTATACGGTCTGTGTGTTTAATTAGAAGGTCTAGCATCACTTTGTAGTAAGTGACTAGGTTATCCACTCCTTTGCCTGTGGGGTCTGCGTCTTCTCGATTGTTAAAGTCCGGGAAGACATTTTGTCTTGCTCTAGGTAGTTTTGGAGAGTGATTCTCTCCCAGAATGTATAAATTACCTTGGTGCATAGTCTCTCTAATTTGATGAATGTTTGTTGTAGGGTCTCTCTAGTGGGTTGGATCTTGGTAGGCTGTTGATCCTCTTGGGGTGAAGAATGATTTGATATTGTAATTTCTTGTTAGTAAGTATTCTGCACTATTGTTTGGAAAGGATGACTGAAAGCTGCAATGGTATTATTCTAAGGGGAAATGTGAGATGAGGCAGGGAAATAGAATCTGTAGAGCACTGCGCTGATCATTAGATGTCTTATGATGATGACCTTGCAGCCGTTTTTAATGTTCTTTGGAGACGGCACCCTTCCATCTTGAGTATAGGTTAGACAAAGAGTGGTTAGAACCTTATTCAAACAGGCGCTGGGTCAGTGTTGAATGAATTCAGATAATATCTGTTTTCAAGAAGTCAAACATAGACTGGAGCAATAGGTGATGGAGTGAATTTCATGATAGAGTTTAGCCAACATGTGTTTCAACCCTCCAGGTACTTTTTCAAGGCTCTGTGATTATTGATATAAGGATTCCAACATAGAAATACATTATTGATACACACAAATAGTGTGCCCAAAGAAAGTGATGTTAGACATACCAAAAGTGTGAAGTGTATTGTGGATTAGGTTGAAACATGTTTGCAATTGTGACATCATGGTAAAATATTACATTACATTAGTCATATTGGAGTTACAGTCATATGCACAACTGTTCATTGGCATGGGTCATTGCCAAATTAGGAGAGCATTACTATATGAGTATGCACCGACAAGGGAGAAGAAAGAAAATGGAACAGTTAGTGTTAGCTCTGACTGGAGTTCCAGATGGCACTGGTGTTGGAGTTATACGAATCATTTGTAAGGACTTGGTAATGTTACTATGCGGTGGGTAATGGGCTGCATCCATGTAGACGATGAGCTCAAAATTGAATTGGGTAGGCTCTGGGTGGTGTAGGGGAGTGTGTGCAGTTTGGAAAAACACCTAATCTAAACCTAAATCTAAGATGGGAGCAAGCATCGACTATCAAATGAAAAAAAGTCAGTCCAAGTGGCGTTGTGTCAAGTAAAAAGGGTCTATACTAAGAAACCTATTACCAAACCATACAATTAATATAAAATGGGTGTGGGATGGCTTTCAACAAAAGAAAGAAGGGATCTCAAATAATATGTCAGGATGTGGTAGCTTGGGTCTTCCTTCCCACGTTTTGAGCACGGGGTAAGATTGGATCTTGGAGTACAGCATAGTTCTCAAGCTTTCCCTAGCACGAGACGACAGTTCCAGTTTCAACTTTTCAGAAGCCTCGACAGCAAGTCTCGTTTTACCAAAAGTCTCTTGCCTACGAGGATCAGAAAAATGACAAACACAAAGTTCCTTTTTACGTTTTCTTTGGGTGATACAATCACCCCTGGGTCCCCCTTTTCCGGGCGCTGACCCTTCACAAATCATATTCCATAAATCAATAACAGTTTTTTTTTTTTGAGACACTTGTAAATGCGCACACAACGAACCAAATCGTATCCTGGCACAGATGGAACAAAACAATAAGGCTCAGAATGCCAGGAGGACCAACTGGGAAAACAACGGGACCAACAGACAAAAAGTAATCCAGAGTCGCAAGTTTATTTAAAGAGATGAGTTTTGAGACCTGCTTTGAAAGTCATCAGGGTGCATGACAGTGACAGTTCCTTTTCTTAATGTACTTTGGGTGATGGCTTCACACATGGACCTCCCTTGTTCGGACTCGGACCCCTCTCGACTGTTGGCCTCACTCCACTGGGTTCACTGTGGCTTTCAACAAAGTCTTCCTCTATCGTTTTTGTACAATTATTGTCATCAGTTCACTGTGAACCTCTCTTTCTCGGGTTCACTTGATCAGGGTGATAATGGCCTGGGTCCCCCTCTTCTGGGTGCTGGCCTCTCTGTACTTTCCGCCTCCTCTTCCGGGTTTACTATGTTTTTTCCTGGTTCACAAATCTTAATGTCTTATTCAACATTTTCAGTGGACATCCCTTGGCCAGTTTCACATTTGTCAGCACACTGCTTCTTGGGACTTTAGACGTTGCCCCCTCTTCGTCAGCATCCCCTGGTCGGGTTCACTCTTGCTAACTTCACATACACTATACTTACAAATGTTCACGGGAATCACTTCCCTTACTTTCTTTAGAGTTGTTAGGTCAAAGGCTTTCGACTGTAGGGGGATTTTGCGTGACCTCCTGCATGACCACTTTGACCTATCTTGGCGGCTCTCCTATGGCCTTTTGGTATGTGTAGTTTCACTCAGACAGGATCGACCAGAGTCTCTTGAGTTAGCACCCACGTGCGATTGGTTCTTTCTGCAGCTTGTCACCCCTTTTACACTTTTACAGTTCTTTGAACTTGATTCGAGTTGCCACTATTGCGATATTCATTCACCACAGCCTCAGCTCTCCCCTCAACTCACGGACTGTGATGAACCGCTTGTCTTTCCTCCTTGACTCATGGACTGTGATGAACCAGTTGGCTTTCCTCATAACCCGTGTTAAGGCCAATACCATGGAAGCAGGAGTCTCCCTCGCTCCCTCTTATCAGCGTCGACACGCTCCATGCACCAAGGACATTTGTTGCAGCACACTTGGGCTATTGTCCTGGGTCTTAAGATTCCCTCTGCAGAGGTGTCGCGGGTCTGTGTCGGAAAGGGCAAGGTTGTGTCCCTCCTTGTCAGTCCCTCGATATTCGCTGCCTTTCTCCTCCTCATGAACTGCCGGGTCTGGATAGCTGCCTCGTCGTGCAGTCTGCCTTGTTTGTACTGTGTTCTTTTGCTCCACCTTTTATCCCTGGGGGGAAGGGAAAGGGATGTCAGGTGTGTGATTCTGATCAATTGCCTGACTTTGCCAGACCCCGTGTTGGGACATGTCAGGTGAACAGTTTTAAAATGAGTCCATTGTCTTTCGTGTTGTGCAAAGGTGATTGTGGCGGAAAGGGGGGAGTTAGAGAATTCGAATATCCTACGGGGTATAGGGAGGAAGATTTGTTGTATGGGATTATAGTTCTCCTGCAAGGGGTTTGGGTAAGTTCAGAAAGGGGGAGATTTGTAGGGTATGTGGAACAAACTGGAATGACTAGGATTATTGTCGGAAGACAAACAGGGGGATTTGTGAGAGTGGTGCATTTTGTCTGAGCAGGTTGAGATTGCAGGAAATGATAATCAGAGGGATGGGATTGGTAGGGTTTTATCAAGATAGATTTGGTATTCAGGAAACAATAACCAGAGGGATGAGAAGAAGAGTGACTGGGAGTATTCAGATAGGAACCAGGAAAATCAGGATTCTAGGAGTTGTGGTTCTTAACAAGTTTACCAGATGCAAATGGGTTGTTGGCTTTACCTTTGGGTAAGGGAAATCCAATGGGTAGAAGAGATGATGAGCGAGAATAGCTTATAAAAGATTCAGGGACTTCAATTCCTTCACCATCCTCCCCGTCATGGTACCGTGTCTCACCTGGGGTATTCCCACCAGCATAACCCTGGGTGCCACTACCCAGGTGATCCTCCCTCGTTCGTTCACCTTTAAGGTTGGAATAGGAGAGGGCCCGGTTCTCAGGATCTACTTGGGAGAACACCCTCAGGTTTTTCACACTGCCATTCCCTCCAAAGAAGCCTAGGTATTTCATGGGCAATTGAGACAGCTTACATTTGGATGGATTGGCAGTTAAACCAGCCTTGCTGAGGATTCTCATAATAGTAGAAAGATGGAAAAGATGGTCTTCCCATGTTTTTCTAAAATTGACTATGTCGTCAATATAGGCCCCACAGAAATCATGTATGGCTGTAATATCCTGTCCATAAGTCATGGGAAAGTGGATCACACCCCATGCAGGCCAAAAGGGATGACTTTGAACTGGAATAATCCCAGGGGTGTCAAGAAAACTGTCTTTTCCTTATCAGGTCCATATACTGGGACCTGGCAATATCCCTCGGTTAAGTCTAGGGTAAATAGGAGTGTGACATTTCCAAGTTTATCTGTTAACTCATCAATGCATGGCATACGATAGGCATCGAAGGCGGAGACAGCGTTAACCTGCTGGACGTCTATGCAAAACCTCCAAGAATGATTGGGTATAGTTACCAACACAAAAGGGGAAGACCAAGGACTTGAAGAGGGCTGGATAATGTTTGCTTTTAGCATTTTTCTCACTTCCCCAACCACTATTTGTTTTTGTGCTTCTGGGAGTCTATCTGGTTTCAAATGAACCACCTTTCTCTTTGGAGTTCTGATACAATGATAAGTCCCATCTACTCTCCATGGTTTCTCGTAGAATACATTGGGGAATGCCGTAATAAGGTAGTTCAAATCTTCTTGTTTTTGTTTAGTTACCTCTTGGGGAAGAAGATCAGAGTTATCTATCTCCTCTGTGACCCAATAAGACAATATCGAAGAGGAGGTAGCAAAAGGATATTCTTTCCACTCCTTTGGGAGATTTACGTGGTAAAGGTGAGTCTTTTCTTTTCTATCTGGTTTGGGCTATTTTATAGGTGCAGGTTTCTGTTACCTCTAGCACCTCACATGGCACATGCCACTTTGAGGTAAGTTTATTTTCAGAGGTAGGTAAGAGGACTAATACCTTCTGTCCTACAGAAAAAGATCTTAAATTCACCTTTTTGTCATAGGAGGACTTCTATTGGGCTTGAACTTTCACCATATGAGTATGGACTAGACTCCGGATGAGATACATGTGCTCTCGTAATATGGTAGCTGTTTGTGAGAGGGGAATAGGTGCCTCTTCTCTCTCTTCCCAGAACATCTCTAAGACATCTCTTGGTTCTCTACTATAAAGTAGTCCAAAAGGAGAGAATCCAGTAGATGCCTGAGAGTTATTTCTTAGTGCAATTAGGGCCCATGGGATCATGTAATCCCAGTTCTTCCCATCCTCATCTCCCAATTTTCTCAAAATCATTTTATGAGTCTTGTTAATTCACTCTACCAATCTGTCCTTTTGGGGGTGGTAAACCGAAGTACTTAAGGTGGTAATGTGTAGTAATTCCTTGACTTCACTCATAACTTTGCTCATAAAGTTGGATCCCTGATCCGTTAGAATTTCCTTGGGAAAACCAACCCTAGAAAAGAATGGTAATAGGTGTTTTAAAATGTTCTGGGTTGTGCTGTTCTGCACGGGGAAAGCCTCTGGGTACTGGGTAGAGTAATCAATGATTACCAGCACAAATGTATTACCTAGTCTAGGTGTTTCCAATGGTCCAATGATATCCATCCCAATTCAGGTGAAAGGGACTTCTATTATCAGCAAGGGGTTTAGAATGACAGGTGATGGAATATGAGTGCTGGTTTCTGGAATATCTCACATGTCTGAATAAAGTTCCTTATTTCAGCATGGAGATCTGGCAAGTAGAATTTCCCACTAATGTGAGCTTGGGTTTTAGATTGTCCTAAATGTCCCCCTGTCAAATGACAGTGTGCAATCTCTAGCACTATCTTGAGATGGGTTTTGGGTATTACTAACTGAGTTTTACTTAGGCCTTCTTTGGAGGTTTCCTTTCTATATAATATTCCCTGTTTCAGGAAGAAAAAAGGGCCCCCTTTTTCTAGTCCTTCTTCCTCAGGAATCACTTGTAAGAAGGTCTGAGCAAAGGAAAGACCAGGAAGGATGGTAGGCTCTTCGTCCCTCTTTGCCTCAGTGATAGGTGCTTCATCAGCCTCTCCGAAGCCTAAGCTACCTCACTCCGTTTCCTTTGTTTTACTTTTTTCCTTAAAGCGGGGAAATAGATCCTTCTTCAGATTTCCCTGTGCAATTTTGGCGCCACAGTGTATTTCAAATGGAGTGTCACCATAGTTCTGTAGCAGAACCTTTATGTCTCCCTGAAAGCCTGCCAGGACATTTAGACCAAACTTTCAGGCCAAGCCAGATTTTAGATCCAATCTTATATAACAACCCGCTGGGGTTATTAGGACTAAGTACGTGGGAATCATGCCTCTTTTCCCTGGAGGGATAGTGGCTTCTCTGCTGCTACAAATGTCAAAGTCTATGGATTATTTTTTGGCAGTAGAGAGTTTTGAGGCTCAGTGACTACATTTCTGGAATTTTAGGGTCCCCCAATTTGTCTCAATTGAGTCATATTCCACTCCTCACAACATATGTAAGGGAGGCATGCTATCACAAGAAGATACCAACACAATGGGTACAATTCGTGAAAACCTTTATTTAAATGGTTGGGATTGGAAACACTCCTATTCTGCCCTATAAATAAAATGGGAGTAGTCTCCACCATCAAATAATAAATAACGCAGTCCTGGTGGAGTCTGTTAATTAAAATGGCATATGCTAAAAAAAACAAATGCCTGCCCTATCTCTTGTACAAAAAGCGTGAAAAGGAAAAGAGTCTACAAAATGAAAAATCAGTGTTCACATAATAATATGGTTGAACCAGCTCTCCTCCCACGTTAGGCCTCACGACTCTTGTAGGCAGGATGACACACTTTGGATCGGTTTACAACACAATATATATGGTTAACAAAGCTGTGGATTGAAGCCTGGCTGGCCTTCCATGCTCGACACTCTTTCTCTTTCTTCCAAATAATGTCTATCCAAAACATTCCTAAAAGATACCCCTCTGTCGGGCTCATACCTTTCAGCACACAGTTCTTTTAGATCTCCCTCGGTCAGGCACAGATCACCCATGATAAAGTTCAACACAAGTTGCAAGGGGGGAGTCCCTTCCCAAGCTTATTTCACTTCGGGTCTCCCTCTGTCGCGTTTGGACCATTCACAATAACTTTCAACACAAACTTCAGGTCTCCCTCTGTTGGGCAGACCCCTTTCGGATATCGAAGAGTTTTGAATGTGCGTGGCTTATTTGTCAGACCACTGCAGGACCACTTCGACAAAACGTTCACTGTGTTACTTTCACTGTTCCCTTCTCTAGGAATTAATATTCTTCCTTTTACTTTTACTGTTCATTCTCTTTCTCGCTTTAAACAAAGTACCATTCACAGAGAACTTTGGGTGGGTTACTTCCTTTCACCGAACCACTCAGTTACTTAGGATCACTGATTTCCCAGCTTTTCTTTACATCAAAGTTCATTCACAGGTCTGCCTTTCATCGCATGTCATCCACACACCATGCAGCCTTCACTTGTGATATTGATTGATTGATTGATTGATTGATTGTTTGAACACACACCAGACTCTCTGTGTGCACTTCTTTCTTGTTTGGGGTTTTTCGATTTCCGAATCAAGATTAGTACCACAGGCTTGACCTTGCCTCCCCAACTGTGCCATTCACCCGGGAGGGTCATTGACATACTTGAAACACAATGCAATCTTTGCTTGTGGGACTGGCATCTATACCCGTCATCCATGGCCTGTTGGAGTCAGTAACCTCCAATAGGGAAGTAAGTATATAGGGCTCAGAAAGAACCCTGCTCCACTTCAGGTCAAGCGCCACAAAATAAAGATAGTACAAAGGATTGTTGGATTTTCATGAAGTATATTTAAACAGACAGTTGCCCTATAGAGACACGTGTTTCGGCGAATCACTCGCCTTTTTCAATCAGGGCTAATTGGTGAAAGATATAGTTCACTTTTTCAAATATGGTGGTGAAGGAGACAAGAGGTGGTCTCCTTCACGGCGTCTGGAAGCTTCCAGACGCCGACGCTTGTGAAGGAGACCACCTCTTGTGAGGCGGGAGGCGGGATTGACCCCATGAAATTCACCACCATATTTGAAAAAGTGAACTATATCTTTCACCAATTAGCCCTGATTGAAAAAGGCGAGTGATTCGCCGAAACACGTGTCTCTATAGGGCAACTGTCTGTTTAAATATACTTCATGAAAATCCAACAATCCTTTGTACTATCTTTATTTTGTGGCGGTTGACCTGAAGTGGAGCAGGGTTCTTTCTGAGCCCTATATACTTACTTATACTTACCGGAGTAGGGGGTCTATCACTTCGTTACTCCACTGTTCAGCTGCCACCTCTGCTTATCTAGCGCAGGACACTGATGGTTGATATTCCAAAACACCCCCCACTGCTGTACTATCTCCAATAGGGAAGCCTTGGGGGTTTCAGCCCACTGATCTCTCCTTTGGTCTGTTGCTCTGCTCCAGTAGGTGTGCCCTCAACCCGGAAGTTCTGCTCATTCTCATGTTCCAACTTGCTCAGAGTTGTCTTTGGTTTCTGCCTTTTATTTGTGTGAGGAGAGCTAATTGGTATCAGGTGTATGCACTTAGGATTAAGTGCCTCACTTTGCCTGACACGATTAGTGGGACATGGCCCGTATGATGTATGCAAGTCAGTTTTGTTATTCTCAGTCATACTCTTCCTCTGCCCAGTGTTTGTGCAAAAAGGGGGTGGGTGGGAGTTGGGATCTCAGAGAATCCTAAAACATAGGAAGGGATTGATAAACAAAATAAGGGTGAATACTGCATCTCATCATCGGCTATCTCACACCCACTCCCCGAAGACCCCTCACCCAGGTGATCCTCCCACACTGGTCCACCCTCAGGGTCTGGAACTAAAGGCGACGGTGGTGCCCTGGCCACCTGAGAGAGAGAGCCCCAGGGCGTGTGGGACGCCCTCTGGTTTCTAACAGTGGTTTGCAACCCTTTTTGGATAATGGAAGTAGATTTCCAATGGATAGCCAAAATTAGGGAAGGCATCACGTAAATGTGGTTGCATGGTTGTCATACCTGGTTGTGACCTGCTAGTCCTGGTGGTGACCTGGTTGAGGTGCGATTAGGGGTCATATGTGGTGCACAAGGGATGAATGCTAAAGTGTGTATGAGGCCTTGAAGATGCAGTTTTCATGTTGGTGTGTTTAGTTGGAGTGCAGTGGTCATGGATCCATGTGGCTTGCAGGCCTGTCATAGTTGTGGAAGAAGGGGCGTGTAGCCCTGACCGGGTTGAGATTGGGCATGAATGCGAGACTGGTCTCTGATGGCGATGGAAGGGGTGGTCCCCATCATGGAGGCGGCAAGTTGGAGGGGTGGTTTGACAGAAAGGAGTGATGGTCATGGGCTGTCCAGTCCGCATGCCCTGGGTGGGCTTGGGTACATGTGTCACTAGAAGCAGCAATCCGCCATCCATTGTGTTAGGTGTGGGGAAACATGTTTGTGATGAGGATGAAGGTGACTGGTGTGGGTCAGCTTGTGTCTGGAGCCGGTGTTGCTTTGAAGCCCTATCAAGTTTGGGGAGTTTCAGCTAGTAGGCCCCGACCCAGGTTGTGCTTGGGCATGAGAACGTGCATGGCAGCGGTAGGTGAACTGTGGTGGTTGCGAATGTCCTTATGGAGTAGATTGCAGGCCTATAGGGTGATGGCCCGGGGATGGTGGTGGTGAGGGCCGGGTGTGATCAGAGGCTGTGTGGTGAGTGAGCCCCTGTGTGGACCTGAGGGATGGTCTGTGTTGGCTGTGGTGGTGAAGCAGCTATCTGCATGTCCAAAGTCAGTTGTATAGAATCACATGTGGCTGGTATGCAGAGGACCAGGGTCAGTCAGAATGCGGTTTCCCTGTGGTGGATATGATGTGGTGGTGTTAGTGCCTGGTGAGGCATTTGTGGATGGAGTAGGGCGGTGATGTTTGGCGTTGCTATTGTTAGAAGTTTGCCGGAGCCACGTCAGTGGATGTGCAGAGGCTCTAGATAGCAAAGTGTCTAACTGGTGTGAGCTGTCTGAATAGTGCACAAAGCTGCTGCTCTGTGTGCAACAGTGAGAGAGGATCTCACCTGTCAGGCCAGATCGGCATACTGCAGTTTGATGAGCAGTCTCAGTGATCTGTTGATGTCATCCGCCATCTTGGAAAAGCTTTTAAAGGCTGAGGCCAACCGTGATGACATGTACTGGGAGTGATAAGAGTGGAAGCAGCTGTATTTAATCAATGCCGTATTGACTAACGTTGTGTTAATGTGGAACATTCACCACCTAATTGTAATTAGGTATGAATGCAGACATTTATTGGGATGGATGCTGTCGTACATGAGTACGGGTCATATCGGCTGCAATATATGAGAGTGTGAGCCTAATGTAATGATGCGTAGCAGGAGTGATAAGAGTGGAATCAATCCTGAGTTGATAAGCATATTAATGTAAAACATTCTAAACCTAATTGTAATTAGGCATACTTGCAGACATTTGTGGAGATGAACGTGTCATACAGGAGTTTGGGTCACACATGCTGAGGTTGCTATGTATCAGAGTATCTGTAGGTACAGAGGGCATGTCTGTGAGTGGCAGCGCATAATAACAGAGCTACCTGGAGTGTGGTGTGCCTCTACAGTGTGTGATATGTGGGCAAATGTATGAGGGGAAGGGTGGTGCAATAATTCATGGCAGCTCCCTGTGGGCTCAAGTGGTGGTAATTTAGATCAAAGGTGTGGATACACCTGGATGGGACCTGCTTGGAGGGCAGGGAGAGCAGGATGGGGATGTAGTAAGTGTCTCTGCTTAATATCTATTAATGATGTCTCCCAGGGGATGTCTTGGAGAGGAGGGTGTGAAGTCTGTGTGGGTTGCAGAGATCCAGAGGCTGTGTGTAGTAAGGGTACAATGTCTTATTGTGTAATAAAGTTTGCACAGTATATGGGTTCACAGGGTGGTTGAGACCCGGTAAATACTGATGTGTGTGTAGGTTCTGGAGAGTAGTACATTGAGTGGGTGCTTGCAGCCCCAAGGTTAGTGCTGTAGCTCATAGGTGTGGGTGAGTCCCAGTCAACGCTGGTATGTATAAATTCTGGAAGATATGGTGCATGGAGCTGATGGCAGGCCCAAGATGGGATTTGGGCTCAGATTGGTAGGCAAATTCAGGTCAATGGCGTTGTGTAGGTTCTGGGATATGGAGCATGGAGCATGGAGCTGAGGTGGCAGACCCAAGGTTGGTGTATGGACATAGAAGATGCAGATAGATTATAAGAATAAGTTAAGTGCATGGTCTGTATTGAACCCTTTCTACAAACATCTCTATTTGCAGATCAGTCTGGTTTCTCTTTATCAGAAGTTGTAGCTCTCAATCTCCTCCTCTTGAGTCAGATGTGACTATTTTCAGGCCCTTGAATTGGATGTTTTTTTGTTCTCTAGGTAATGGTTCCCTTGCCAGTAGTTGGCAAGGGGATATCTCGTATCCTGGGAGCTCAGCATGCTCAGATGTTCACGAATCTGTGTCCTTAGTTCTCAAATTGTGCTGCCAGTGTGCATTAGCTTGCACACACAGATGATTGCACATACAACAAATTTGGATTTGCAGTTGATTAGTTGGTCAATCTTGTGGCCATGATTGTCATTGAAGCTAACCTGTTTGGCATTTTGTGCAAAGGGACACATGGAGCCAGTTCCGCTTTTGTGGGACCCGACCATTCGTAAAGCCTTTACCCAGTTTGCACAGTTGTCTGCAATTGGTAACATGTGTGATGGGTTTAGGATGGTTATTTATGTTGTTGCCTTTGTAGGAGATTTGTGGTTTGGGTGTGATCCATTTATGTATTCCTTGATCTTTTGCTAGTAGGTGCCAGTGTTTGTTAATGATTTTCTGGAGCTTATAGCTGTCCTTGCTCTATTAAGTT
The DNA here is from genome assembly GCF_040938575.1 of Ambystoma mexicanum. Lineage (NCBI taxonomy): Eukaryota > Metazoa > Chordata > Amphibia > Caudata > Ambystomatidae > Ambystoma > Ambystoma mexicanum. The sequence continues at coordinate 1,222,621,156 of NC_090935.1, read as the reverse complement.
GCATATCCTATGGTGGCGTCCTGTTGCTTCTTGGTCTCTTTTGGAGTTAAAAGGGAGTACCTGGTGATAACACTTGAAGATCTTCCTGCTAGTTCCACTGACTTTTTGGGGCATACTATGGCTGTGAATTTTGCTTGAAGTAGTGGACATTCGGATTGGTAAGCATCTTCACTGTTGCAATTTCTCCTGGCTCAAATTAACTTGCCTTTCAGAATATTTTGTATGACTGTATTTCTGTTACAGTTTGTGGCAAAGAGGACTGAGTTCTTCTCAGTTGTTCTCCTGAACGTTCTTATTGTTATAACCATTGGGACATACCGTAATTCTTATGTACAGAAAATCTACACTCTCATAGCTGCGACTTCTAGTCATCCGGATGTCAAAAGAGTTGTTGTTCAGGTATTCTTCTGATGTGCCAGACCAGAACAACAAGATGTCATCTATGTACTTGTGACATCTGAAAATGTGATAATTGAAATCAGGATTGCAAAGACCTGTTCAAAATGTTTCATGAATAGGTTGGCCACTGCTGGTGCGTATGTTGCCCCCATTGTGATCCCTCTTATCAGGCAGTAGTAATTGCCATCAAACCAGAAGACATTGTTAGTCAGGGAGAATTCCAAAAGTGCTTCAGTCATCTCTAGATGCGAGAAGAAGAATGCTGAGACCTTGGCATAGATGAAACTGTGTTCTATCCTGAGCCTAAAAGTAACTACGGCGAAATTGACCCTGAGAGTCCACTGCCGGAGGATACCAGATCCTATGAGTCTGGGAGATATTCCCAATCTCACAGAGCTAGGAAGCGCCTAGAGCACAGGGAATGGAGTACAAATAGCAGCTCTGAGTCTGAAAATGAATGGACTTGTGTGCATAGGAAAAAAAGACAACAAAACTGAGCAAGGGTTTTGTAAAGGACCCAATAAGACAAATCAAAGCCATAAAGAGCTTCCTGATCCCATACAACAAGAATTCCAAGAATGTGGTATGGGAGCACCTAAAACTTTATGAGCAGATAATGGCATCATTCCAGATCAGATATGATGTGACTTGTATTGTATTTGTGAAATGGATATTCTCACCTGAGTACTCCAGTTTCTTTGCTGGATTGGAGTCAGGAACATTATAAATGTTCCACCTATAAGGCCGCCATTTTAAAAAGATTTCTATACATTGAAACCCACAGGAGGCCGGTAAGGCTGCATCTAATTTGCAATGTGGGGAGGATCAGGCTTCTAGGAAGTGTGTGCAGGAATTAAAATGTGCATTTGTGCATACTTCCCAGTGGATAAACAGTCATAGTAGGGAGTTTGTGACCACTTATTTCCATGTGTTCCCCAAATACATAACAACTCAGCTGGTGCACGGATTTCATGTGCACAGGTCCCTGGATTAGGTAATTGAACAAGACACCAGGATCTTTGAGGTCCAGAACAACCCAAAAACCTTCAAGCCATCAAACACACCTGCTGCTGTGAAGGTGGCAGAGGTGAGAACTACCCCTCCCTTGGACCTGGGTATCTGGGTGGAGGAGCTAAAAATACTGCTCCTGCGAACAATCAAAACAGAAGGCGAAAGGGATACACTGCCCCAGCCAGATCGAATGGTAGTCAGGCCGGGGTCCAGAACAATGATCCTTCTGATCACCCTGACCCTGCCACCTATGTAAGCTGTAGGTACAAGGGTACCAAGACAATCCTGGGGTATGTATACACCCCCCGGTCTGGGGGGGGGCAACTAGGTAAGTACTGCCCTGGGAAACATCCCACCAAACTTCCCTTAGGACAGAAGTGTCACTCCACCTCCTAACCTGAACTTTTTCTCCAGACACCCCCGAACCAAAATAATCCTCCTCTCTCTCCCTGATTCCAGGACAATAGATCTCTGAACCCCGAGAGAATGGACGTTCAGGATGGACTGGACATTACCCGTGAGTAGGGAAGACCAGCACAAGCTTGCTTTTTCCTTCAGGGCAGCAATACACGTGGACCGAACCCCCTTTGGATACATAAACTTTGGCAACGAATTTAACATCTTTCTACTTAAGGCCATGCCTGACTTTGGCGAAAGTGGAAACCTGCCCTATGTAGATTTATGTATTTATTTATTTATTATTAACATTTATAGAGCGTGCAACAGCCCGTAGGCATTGTGGCGCTGTTACAAGAAAGCATACTTAGTTACATAGAACATATTATTCTTTTTTAACACATAAATAGTAGGAGGCTTATTTACAAATATACTCTCATAATTATAAACCACAGTACCAAGGGAGGGGGAATGGGGAGAAGGGGCAGGGGAGAGGAGTAGGTGGATTCAGTTAAAGAGTGCAGTTTTTAGCATTTCCCGGAAATTTGGGAGGGAGGTCTCAGTTCTGAGAGTGTTGGGTAAGGTATTCCATAGTTTAGGGGCTATGTGTGGGAAGCCGAAGATGATGTTCTGATCAAGAGCTCAACTGTGGAGGAACATATAGCAGAAAACCGCTATTATCCCATTTGCAGAAATCCAGAGCAAAACTTTCAGAAGGCACAGTGGTGTAAGACCTGAGTGAAATTCTTAGGGCACGAGATCACACATATGAGGGTCTTAATCCCCAGGTAAAGAAGGTAGAATCCTTAATGAAATTAAAAGACCCTCCTAGTCTATGAGAATTAAGAAGCCTTCTTGGACTCACTAGTTATATTCAGAAGTTCATTGAAGCCTACCCAGAGATGACTCGACCCTTGGTCCATTTATTAAAGACCGGAGTCAAGTGGGAGTTGTGTCCAGGACAATCTGAGGCAGTTAAACAACTGAAAATAAGCCTTTCCCAGGCTCCTTGTTTGATTTAGCCCATAAAGAACAAGGAGTTGTTCTTGGAGACAGGGTTCTCAGATACTTGCCTAACAGCAGTATTGTATCAAAAGCATGACAAGGTCTACAAAGTCATATAGTACACGAGCAAGACTTTGTTCTCTGTGGAGGAAAGATTCCATGACTGCGAAAAGGCACTCCTGGCAATGATGTGGGCTTGAAAAATTACCACGCATTCATCCATAGGTAGCACATCACTGTCGAGACTCCTCAACAGCACTTGCAATATTTACAAAGTGACAGAATTCGTGCGGAAACATTAGTAATTCCAGTATTACTTAGTGGATTCTGTCCATGCACGGCTTTCCTGTGGAGGTCAGAAAACGCCAAAACAAGAAGAGTCCCCTAGCGCAAGCGTTGACCGACTTGCATGATTGTGCTCAAGAAAACGGTCTCCTCGAGGACAAAAGTCTAATGACCAACAACAATATGGAGGCGTAGCTAACTTACGCTCAAAAGCTCTATGAAGAGGACACGTGTCAGGGGATACCGACAGTTTATGTGGATGGGTGCTCCTACCATGTTGATTACAACAAGGAAAAATAACTAGTGGCTGGCAATAGGAATACTTGGGTGAATGATGACCTGGAGCCCTCTGCTGGTTACAAAATAGGACCCCGAAGTAGTCAGGTGGCAGAGTTGATGGCCGTTTATCAAGCCATCCTCACTGCAGTGCACACCAACTCAAAGAAATCGTCATAATCACTGACTCTGATTATTTCAGGAAGGGGTTTGTGGAGCACCTGATTAATTGGAAGAATCAAGGCTTTGTGCCAACAACAGACAATTAAAGCATGACAAACTGATCCAGTCAATAGATAATTCAGTGACCTCTAATAAAATGACAATTTATTGGAAGAAGACAAGAGGTCATTCCATAATAGAGAGGCCAGATAAGACTGGGAATGACCTGGCTGATCAGTTGGCTAAATAGAAACGTAATCCCTGCTGGGTGAAACCCAAGTTGCCACTGTCAACAGGTCACAAACATGTTCCACCAGTGACCTCTTGACTGCCATGTGGAGTAAAGATACCCCAGATGCAAATTTGATGACTGCACAGATAGCAGACAACATTATCGGAAAATTCTATTGACACATTGAAGACCCTGTGAGTTTCCCCCTAACAGAATCAGATTATGCTGGTAAAGAGGATCTCCACGTGTTGATGAAGGTTTCCAAGATGTTCTGTACACAATATGGTTTGTTGGTATGGAGAGCCCTATCTGGATATGGCCAGTGGGTGGTACCTACCTCATTCTGAAGCCTAATGTTGAACCACGCCCCTGACCCGGCCACTGCTGTTCATAGGGGGTTTCATTCGGGATTAGTAATCCTGCGCGAGGTTGCCTACTGGCCACACCTGGGCCAGGACCTTAACATTTACCTCAAAGGGTGTCTTGTGTGTGCTCAATTCCAGCCCAGATCACTTTCCTACAAAAAAAAGGGGCATGACACTGCCTTGGTCAGATTTGCAAGTCGATTTCATTGGGCCAGTGATTTGCTGCTCTAGAGGAAACAAGTACATGTTGACTATAACATGCTTGTTCACAAAGTGAGTAGTGTCTTCCAGTAAGGCGCAGACAGCTGCCGTACTAATGATCAATCACATCTTCTCGTGGTTTGGCCGCTCACAAAGGATTTAGTCAGATGTAGGAAGTAATGTTCATGATTGAGTTGTTGGCAAAGATGTAGGAGATCCTAGGGGTAAAAAAGAAACTCCACATTGCCTACTGCCTAGCCTTCAGCAGGATAGAGAGACACAAAAAAACAATTGTGAGAATCTTCAAGAAGATTGTGGCATACTCTGAACCCAGTTGGGACATTTGATTACCATTTGTCCCGATGGCTATTAGGTCTACACCATCTTCTGCCACAAAAATCTGTCCATTTGAGGTAATGATCAGATGAAAAATGGTGTTACCTCAGCATCTTCTCTACAAAACTCAGGAGCAGACACTGATAAATGCATCCACCACTCATGGGTACATTGAATATTTAAGGAAGTACCTTCAGCATGCTTTTGCTTAAGCTCAGTACTATTTAGAAAAGTCAGCTGAAGGGGTGAAAACGTATTATGATCAAAATACCACAAAGAAGGAGTATGAAGTATGTAACAAATTTTACCTGCACAATTTTCAAAATAATCAGAGCAAGGAGTGGAAATTCCTTCAGTCTTGGTGTGGTACCTTTAAAATGTTAGATAAAATATTACCTGTTGCCTACAAAATCTGAATCCCAAAAGGAGAACAGATGGAAGAAAAATGGGTGCACATCAATCAGTTGAAAAGCTATCATCCCAGACAAGCTTTACAACTGATTGAGGAGCCAAATGAATGTCAAGCAGAGGAACCATCCGAGGAGTGAATGGAAAGGATGAAAACCCCAGATGGAGACTAATGACAGGTGAGTATTTTAATACATCTTCTGTGGAAATATTGAGGGAAAGAAATGTGTCATGTTTATGTTCTGAAATGATATATCTTATTTTATGTAATGTTTTCTCAAATGCTATGTGCCAACTTCTGGGGAAATCGGTTGTATAAAAAGTACTGAACCTTCCTTTTCTTTCTATTTCTATATAATTGGGGGCAAGAGGGGAGTCCAGAGAAGATCCCACTGTCCCCTGGAAGGAGAAGGAGGGGGTTCCTTCCCATAACCCATGAAAACACAGACGGAAGTGGAGGCTGGAGACCCACTCCCTAAGGAAGGAAAATGAGCCGTACAGGCTGTAAAGACTGGAGGGGGGTGTCTGTAATTCTGCTCTCTATATGGTAGAGGAGAGGCACAGAGGACCCCAGCCAAGATTCTCTATTCGGTAGCTATGGTCAAGCAATCAAGGCCTAGCTTCTCAGGAGGTGATGCAGGTTGGTTCTTAAGTACACTGTAGTTCCCAAGCCCCCACAAAGGAATGTCCACACACTGTATTAGTTAAAACACAGTCTTTATATAATTAATATTCAAGGTTATATACACTATCACAATAACTCACTTTGTGCTCAGAAAATCAATAATGGTAAATATATACAGTTCTAAAGTGGTACCACAATTATTAACAGATCTCATTAAAGTGCATCAACTATACTGTCAAAATGCCACACAGATCAATAAAGAGGAAACCAGCAGTAGAGAGGGGAAGGAAAGCAAGATGGTTGAACAATTGGCAGAATACTGGCCTTTACCAACTAGGCACAATTCTGTGTGGAGATCCCCCCACCTGGGCAACCTGTAAAGCAAAGATGTATCACAAGCCCAGTCCATGTATTGTTCTACGAGTCTTATTTCCCTCTACAATAGTTCTACAGCCCCAATGTACCTGGAATTGTAGCGTTTGTCGTCGGGGAATCAACGGCCCTTCTTGAGTGCCCTCCCTTTAAGGCAGGAGTCACGGGTCGTAGAACGTCCGACGGAGAACAGGGTGAACTACGGCGGTGAAGTGGCAGCTTTGTTCCTAGCGGTTCTCGTCGACGACGGAGCATTGGCGTCCTGCAATGAAGAGGCGTGCAGGGCACCTCGGTGATGGTAGTTCTGGACTGCAAAGAGATGTTGAAGAACTGTGGCCCAGTAAGGGCGTCGAGTCGTCGGCGTCTCTGTGGTCTTTAGGTGGAGGGAAACCCACCGGCAGATGCTCCTCGGCGCAACGACGGTCAGGGCTTCTCCAGCAGGATAAAGCGGGCGGCAATGCAGACAAGAGCGTCCTTGGATCAAATGAGGTTCTTAGGCAAATGGGAACACGTTGGCTCGAGTCGGCGACAGCGGTCGTCAACAGTGGTGGACAACAGTCCGGGCGCTTCTCTTTGGGATTCTGCGGCAGTCCCCATCTCCAGTCGGCAGCCTGTCGTTGGTGTGTCTACCAGGGAGCTTTGGCAAAGATCAGCTGGTGCACGATGGTCCCTTGTAGCTCAGGAAGAGGGCGCCTTACCAGGTCCTCTCTGGGTCAGTTCTTGGAGACACATCAGCTTTCAGATTGTGAAGGAAAGGAACAGCAATTCTTCACTTCCAGCAGGGCTTCAAGGTTAAGCTTCAGTTTCAACTCCAGTTTCTCTTCAGCTTCTGAACACAAATTCTAGCAGTGAGAGGCCCCCAGATATACTAGTTGAACTCCCATTCATTCTGATGGGTCACACTCAGGCAACCAATTGGTCAGAAGGGCATTCATGCAGGCAGGCAGCCAATCAGGTGCATAGTGCATTCAGGCCATTCAGTTCTCTCCAGACACTCACAACATGTTATGTGTATTGGGACAAGTACCCAGCCATTCTACACTCCACACTGCATTCATACCAGTTTCGGGCAGGGCTGTCTCAGTCATTGTGTCAAACACCAGATACTAGACACCCACAACACAGAATGCGTATTCGTCACACACTCCATTCACCCAGGTCCCACTCACAGGCGTACCCACAACATACAGTCATTGGGAAGGCTCCAGCCAGTCTGGTCAGCACTTCACAACAACACCATATATGGAACTTCCATCCAACAGCCGGTCAGGGTGAAGGGACAGAGTCAGGGCTTCCCAGGACTTTGGGAAAACAAGGTAACAGGCAATAGAAAGCAAAAGGCCACAGGGCCATTATGTTTCCTATCAGGAATCAACTGATTCCAATGGCAGGGCCTGGGTTTCCCAAAATGGAGGATACTCAGAGCACCTGTCAAATTCAGCATGGAGCTGCCACCAGCCCATACCCTGCTCTGTGGGCCACACACAGGTGCCCAAAAACATACACTAGGGGCACAGGGTTGTACCCCCACCCATGGGTGCCATAATGGTATCCCATGGGTCTGTTCACCAAACCAAAAGAGAGAGCTGCACCACAAGGATTCCCACATGAACTCCTGTGCTGAAAACACGACAGAACACACGATAAAATGCAGTAAAGGACAAGGATATGGAGGCCCTGTCCCTCTGATGCATTTCCAGCATCACACAGGCTCCAACACAGATAAACAAATAAAATAAGGACTTTGGATGAAAACCCCACTCCTCCCAGCTCTTTCCCATGAGCGAATCATGAAAGAACCGCGGCGGGGGACTTGTTGGGCTTAATCACAGCCCAAAAAAATCTGACTGAAATGCCCACTGGAAAAATGACCTGCCAGCCTCCAAAAACATCCACACTCAAAATGGGCCTAGTAATGCTGACTGTGTGTGTATCTGCAAGTAACACAAGGAAAAGTTGTGATAAAATGGAAGGCTATATGAATGGCTTAGGACTGGAAATCAAAAGGGCTATCTTTCATTACAAAGGGAAAGGTAAACTGAAAAAACAGTCTTTAATTTGCATTTGCAAGTGAAAATCAAAGGCCCCTTCTAAATGCGTTAATGCTTTAAATACTGAACGAAAATGTCCTTGCATGTGTGTTTTGCAGTTTTAAATCAAGGCATGAGAAAGAAATTCCCCAGCTAAAATAAATATATCAGGGAAAAGACTTGCAGGGTAATTCATGGAATTAATGTGCGCTGAAAAGGGGGCGCAAGCGTAAAAATCGCAGCACATGCGTGCAAAAGCTGCACACGGAGCCGTGTGTCGATTCATGGACGGCGCTGCGCGTGGCTTACCTGAGATCTGCACTGCATCCGCATGTGGCGCACACGTTATTGCGACATCCTGAAGGCTGTGCGTGAGACAGCCAGTGAAGGCGCACACAGGGCAGCACACAAACCTAAAAAGGGGGCGGAACACGCGGAATGGGGAACAGCACATGAAAATGTGGCCGTTACGGGGGAAGTACCGCTGCTAAATCATCGCAACGCCCACATGCGCGCTAAGAACACTTATTCATGGAATCGAACCGGGGAAACCTGCACGCCACAAAAGACGCGCTTAACCGGAAACATGTACGCCAGGCGGAAGCAGGCGAAAGCAGCCCGCGCAGCATAAAAGTACGCGCAAACAACAAACAAGCTCATACGTTACGATGAATATACCTTTCCTCGCAGCAGTGGTCGTGGGACACCGCAGGAGGAGGATAGCCATGTCCTGCATTGTTTTACCCAGGACCAGCCTTTTTGGGATGCCTGATGACCAGATCTATGACAGGTACAGGTTTCCACCCCATATCATCATAGAACTGGTTGCTGAGTGGGAGGATGACCTCACATCACCCACCCTGTGCTCCCAAGCACTGCGCCCCTTGGAAAAGGTGCTCAATGTACTGTATTTCTTGGCTACTGGGTCATTTCAATGGACAAGTGCCATAGTTGGGGGCGTCTCACAGGCCACGCAGTCATGCTGCCTACGCCAGGTGTTGGCGATCATGACTGCACGCCACTCAGTCCGCAGGCACATATACATGCCCAGAACACACCCAGAAAGGCAGGCCGTGGTCCAGGACTTTTATGGGATGGCACACTTCCCCAAAGTGCTAGGTGCCTTTGATTGCACCCATGTTGCTCTATGTCCTCCTAGGGCCAATGAGCACATCTATTGAAACCGCAAGCACTGGCATTCCATCAACGTACAGGTTGTATGTGAGGGCAAGGGAATCATCACCTCTGTATATGCCAACTATCCGGGGTCCAGTCATGATAGCTTTATATTCAGAATGTCACCCCTAAACCGGGAACTGGAAGATGGAAGGCATGGTGACACATGGCTCATTGGTGAGTAGAAATGCCTCTGCACATGCATGCATGTCAGACACTGACAAATGGCAAAACCCAACTAATGACAAACATTATCACCTCCCCAGGGTACAGTGCCTACCCTCTGAGAGCCTACATAATGACGCCAATACAGAACCCCACCACACCACCCGAGGTAAGATACAACACAGCCCATATTGCAACCAGGGCATACTGGAGCGCACATTTGGAGTGCTGAAGTCACGTTTCCACTCCCTTGACTGCTCTGGTGGCCAGCTGCTATATGCGCCCCCAGTAGTGTGCAGGATGATAGTGGCAGCATGTGTCCCGCACAACGTTGCAACCCGGCGGGGTGTGCTGGTGGACATGGTGGTGCCCCCACATCCCCAACCACATGCACGGCCACTGCGCATGGGAGGGGAAAGGGCACGTGGTGAGGCAGCCGTACCCAGCTTGGGACAACTTTTTTCACGTAAAATCCCACCCCTGCAGAGTGTACACAGGCCTGACACATACCAGCTGGCAATTGATGATGACAAAAGGGACAGTCAACTGTCACAACCAATCAACCCTGAGATTGTTTTCCTGGAAGTGCTATATTGAGAGCATCCCTAGCTACTTAAACAGACCCAATGCTGAGTAAGTAAAAGGCACACATTCATGCTGCATGAAGGACTACCCCCTTGCAAAACAGCACACCCAAATACTGGTATGTCACCCAACCCCTCCCAAACCCCATCTCAGCCGCCCCAAGACACCATTGCATGGCATGCAATGTCAAAGCAACCAAATTAATGAAAAACCATGACACAAGTGTCACAAAGTGCACCGTCACAAATGGAAACAGGCCACAGACAATTCCCTCTCACCTATAAAAAAGAAACAGCACACATGAACATATACTTACCAACAAGACAAAACATGAATACAGGACCCAACAGTAGCAACGTCTGACAGTAACCAATCACAATAGTGCAAGTGTCACAACCTGACAAAGGCAGCACATTGACCCCTTCCATCTCCAGTGTGTTGCTGGTAGGTAAATATGGCAGGGTACTGCATACAACATGAACTGCATCTGCAATGGAGACAGGCAAGTTAAGACATGAAGAAGCTACATGCATATATGCATAATGGGCAGTATGGAATACAATATGCAAATCAACCATGCAGTGGAGAAATCATCAGCAATCCCCACTAAGGGTGTATACACAGTTTGGACTACAGACTGCCCACACAACTGATGGAAGCCCAATGCCTCTGTGTAAGTTACTGTCACACAGTACCACCCTTGCGAGCCCATGGAAAGGAGAAGCACGTGTGGCATATGTGTCTGGACCTCAAGCTTCAAACACAAACACAACACAAGCCTGCATGGGCCCAGCTGGAACACACAGTGGATGCCTACGGGTGCCACGCAAAGCAACACACTGTAACATGAATGTACAATAGAAAAAAATAATTCAACAAAAAATGAAAAAATAATAAAAATGAAAAATGAAAATAAAAAATGAAAAATGAAAAATGGCCATGGGTCGACCAGGGGGGGAGGGACCACCCAGGAGGAAGGTGGTTCAGGGTGCACCCCAACACCCACATGCGTGGATGTTGAGAAAAAAAACCTCCATGGGCTCATAGCCTGCACGGCTAGCCGATAGTGGGAGAACTGCCATCGCTGTCATCACCCTCTGGTGCTACATTAGAAGGTGTGCATGGTATGGGAGGCACACCACGCAAAGCCCTGGCATGCTCCTCCATAGCAGCAAGCATGTGGGTCTGAAAGGTTTGGTTCTGCAGGATGATGGTCTGGAGATCCCCATGCAGCACCTCACGGGTAGCACAGACTTCTGCCTGCAAGGCCTCACGTGATGCCCGGATCTCCTCACAGGTTGCCTGGAGCTCAGCTGAGATTGTGCGTGTTAGCTGCTCCAGCTGCTGTTCTGACCTTATACTCTGGGACAACTAAAGTGCACCCAGAGTAGCTCTGAGGGAGCTGTTTTCTACCCTCATGGCATCGCTGTGGGCCTGTGCCTCTGCAGATATGGCTGTGTGCAGAGCCTCCAGTTCAGCCCATTGGTCCCTGTTGGTGGACAACATGTCCTCCCTGTGTGAGCAGCACCTGGACTCCGTTGCCTGCTGCTGGAGCTCCACCTGCCTTTCTGGGGGAGAATGGAAGTGGTCACCCTGTCCACGGCCTGAGACATCATCTTACACAATGCCCCCTGTTGTGCTGCAATTGCATAAATTGAGTTCTCCCACACAGTATTGCCCGGTGGCGCACGGCCACCGCGTTGCCGGACACTACACCTGTTTTCCCCAAGGTGATGTGCACCTTGCTGTGCTTGCACTGCCTGAGGCTGCAGGACTGCATTCCACCTTTGACCTGCTGCCCCAGGAACAGGAGCAAATATTGGGGAGTGTAACCCGGCATCCGTAACTGCCACAGGTGGACATTCCAACACTAAACAGGGCTTTGAGGGGTCTACCCCCAGTGCAGGTGCATTGGGCAGAACAGCATCCCTGCCAGAAACACCCACCTGCAACGGGACATTTGTCTCAATGTTTGATTCAGCACCTGAGCCATAGTGGTCATCGGAGGTGTACCCAGAGACACCCGTGGAGAGGATGGTATGTAGGACTAATGGATTTTTGTGCACCACCACCCCATATCCTCCACTGGTGCTTGGTTGGGGCTCTGAGTACTCCTGCCCCTGCAACATCTCCTCCTCTTCTACAGTATCAAGTGCCTCATTACCTGCACAAAAAGAAAAGAAAAGTAATGTAGACACACATGAACAGCATAGCCGACACACATAGGTATCACAATCTACACATCCAATACATTAATGAGACATAACACACATGACACAAACTCTGGCATGCATGCAGTGGCAATGAAGTGGAAGGGCACCCTGAAAGCAGACACTGATGACTCCAAAATGGAAAAGCAACATATGTGCTGAATGGTGCATAGCACCTGCATCACACATTAGCCTGTGAGTGGCATGGACAATCCACAAACATGACACATGCCAGCACACAGATAGCATGTAGCATAGCCATGCCAGAACTGACAAGGACACCCAGATGGTAGTAAATCACTACTGTCACCCATCCATGTGAGACGCACATCATCAAATAGAACATGCAAAAGAGTGTGACAAAACACACATGTGTCACACGCTGCAACAACGCCAGTGTGTTGAAATACAGTGATGGGAGGCACATGGATACAACAATGGTAGGTCACTTGGACATGACACAAGTCAATTGTCATGTTGAAAATTCAAACAAGGCTCAGAAGTGATTGGGTGCAGTGCATGTGTAGGCACACAGCAGTCAACCAGCCTGATTGATGACATCATTTACATAAAAAGTGAACATATGTGGGGCTTTGTGGGGGAAAATCCCTGTCTGAAGTATGGTGACTTTGGGGCAGAACGGCACACAAATGTTTGTTTATCCTGCAAATGATTCCATCAATCAGGCAGAATGAAGAGAAAAACTGTATTAAGAATGTTGTGGCATGATGCCAGTTTAAGGGCAAGTGCAGTCATAATGTGCAAAGTGTTTTCAGTGGTCCGTAGGGATACTGTGAAACCCAAAGCCAAGGGCAGGGGATGGCTTGGAGGCACTACATGGGTCACATATAGCAGTCATGACTACACAGCCTGACCTGGCACTCAATCAGAACAGATCACCCTAGCAACATACACATGGTCTGGACACACACGCATGGACACTCACTGGACATTGTCTCAAGATCTGGTAGGTCTACCACACCTTGGATCGGATCCTCTGCGATGAAGCTTCCAGCGATTGCCTCATGTTTTGTGAGTTCATCCTCCTCTGGTGGAGACCCACTGCCAGTCACCAGAGTAGAGGTGTTATACGGAAGCCAGCTTGTTTTTTGCTCGGCGTTTGAGGTCATTCCAACACTTTGAGCAATTATCATCTGTGTGCTTTACAAATCCAAGAGAACTAATCTGGTCTGCGATGCACTGCCAGTGGGCCCTTCGCTGAGCAGTTGTAGTCTTGAACCCTGCCGTTACCAGCATGTTGAGGCCATGTGCCGACACGTAGCCCACAAATGCGTTTTGTTCCACTTCATTGAAACTCTCGCCTCATTGACGTGCCGGAGGGGCAAGCCGTGTCTGGGGTCTCAGCCTGTTCTGCAAGAGCACGCTTCCTCCTCTTGAGAGGTGGTATGGACCCTGAGTGGCTTACGCTGCTCGGGTCTGTTGATGCTGAAGCGCAGGTAGACTGGCCACTGGAATCAGGCAATGGCAAGATGACCAAAGGTATCACTGCAGGAATGGGCTGCAGGGTGCTGTTGCCAGGACCAAGCAGCACAACTGCCTTGGTGTGATGGTCTGGGACCAACACTGTCCTGGCTGGGTGACTCAGAGCTCGGGTGGATTGAGCTGCAGCTGCTCCTGCAGCCTCCTCACCTTGGCTACGTGGGGCAGAAGATGACATTGCTGCCCCAGATCCATGTGGCCTGGTGACAGCAACTTTCACCTCCATACACGGCTTGGACTTCGTGACATGGAAGTCGGCCTGTGAGTCATCCCGTGCCAGTTCGCTGACCAATCCGGGACGGGTTAGCAGGGCCTGAGCTGGGATGGTGTCAGCTGCATCTCCCTGACGCACTGGGGGGGCATAGGTGTCCCTGAATGGCCCTGGACACACTGCCCTCCTGGGTCACCCTGCCCACATTGGCCACCACTGCCACCTTGGCCACCCTGCTCATCCTGGCCACGTTGCCTACCGTGCCCACCTCTTAGATGTCGGCCACCTTTGCCTCCCTTACTACTTGGTGGCCTCCCAACCATGGCACTGATATTCTTGTGCGAATGGGAGGTACAGAAAACAATTGTCCTGGGCAATTGGGGTGAAGTGGGCAGGGTACTAGATGGAATATGTACCCCTGTGCTCTTGCAAGGCTGTCTGTGACCCCTGGGGGAAAATGACAGGTCATACAATGCTCAGGCACACCAAAAACAAACAAAAATGTGCATGCGACCCCTCGGTAGCCCACGTGTGTGCAATGAAGGGCCCGCAGTACGCTGTGGCACCCAGAAACACACAAAATGCATACTCATGGTACACGCAGGCTACAATGACCTCTGAATGGATACGCGACACACGGGGTCAACAACAGGGGAAAAATATGTGCACGACTCACCGTTTGCCTGGAAAAAGAATGTGAAAAAGACACGTGTGGGCACGTTGGCAACACCCCTGCCAAAAGAAGAATTGAGCTCTGTCTCAGTAAACAAGGTGTACGCATTGCAACAGTTGTGAAGTAATTGCACCGACAAGACGTTCAAGAATCACCCGCTCGCTCTCCACAAAAAGCACGTACAAGAAAATGGTGTCCTACACAGACCTTTAACCCCTGCCCACAGAAATGCCCATGCCTGCCATGTCACTTACACGCTAACGCGCTAAGGGACTTACATGCATTCACACTCTGAATTCTGTTTTTGCACGTGTGGATTCACTATGCACCCGTGCCAAAGGAAACGCCCGCGCACGTCACGTCACTTACGCGCTTATGCGCTAAGGCCCTTTCCTCAGACTACATGCTGACGTGCTGTTGTTTCACTTGCTAAATCACTCTGCATCAAGCTGGCCACGCAACAACACACAGAAGACCATGATCCTGCCCTGAAGGCCATTTTCCTGCCCCTCAGAGCCCGAGCTGCCTCCCACGAGCCATCTGTTGCTGCCTGCCTGCCTGCTGGCCACGTGCCCTGCTATTTGGTGCCTGCACATCAGCCATCTGCAGGGGACCAGTTGCTGCGACCACCCCTGCTGGAACAGAAGAATCCCGACTGCAGTTCCATCACTCCACAGCCCAGCACCAGGACCCAGTTGCCCACCCACACCTGCCTTGGGGGTTGCCATATCGGGCCACACTCCATCTGGGGCCAGTGGTGACCCCCTGGCAGAGAGGCAGAAGGCTGCCAGCTTCAGTGCAGAAGAAGTTGGCATCCTGGTGAAGCAAGTCCTTGTGCATTATGTTGCCCTCTTCTGACGGCCATGCGCCGACAAGGATGGACAGAAGAGGATCTGGATGGACATCGTGGGTGTCATCAACGCGGAGGGGGTCACTACCTGCGACCTCCAACATGTCCATAAGTGCTGGGAGGACTTCACGTCCAGATCCCTCAGGAAGGCCCAGCGCCTCTTGGACACAGCGGATGCAGTGGGGTGCCGGGTACGCCTTACCAACGACCAGATAAAGGTCCTGGAATGCATTCGCCCAGCGTTTCACCTCCAGGTCCTCGATAGGCAGACCCGTCTGGAGCCGAGCAGTAAGTGTCCATGAGTACTCATTGGACGCTGTGCATGTTGAGGTGTGCCAGGAGTGTGCAGCTTGGACATATGTCCAAAATGGCCCATGTATGGATGTGTATGTGCAGGGACATGACCGTGCTGGATGTGAGTCCAGTCATGTGTGATGCACAGCAATGGTGAACGTGTTCCAAAGCATAACACACAACTCCATGTGGAGAAGCACACATGTTAGCATTTCTGTGTATGTACTATGCCATGGTTGGGGTGTGACACATGGATGCTGTTTCTACATGTATGTGCATGGCGTACATTTGCGTGTGTGTGTTTGACATGTGTGCGACTGTGATACACTATGGATGCATGTGACACAGACATGTAGGTAACCGATTGGCAGATCTGACATAGTTGCCGATGATTGCACTGTGACAGGTGGTTGAGATGTACAGATGCATGTCTGGCTGGTGGTGTGTGTGATCAGCACCCCTCATGTTGCTTGTGACGTAATGCCAACCTTTGGTTGTTCATGCAGTTATGTGTGTATGGATGCTGATGCCTGTTGCACGATACCAGTTTATTTGTGCATGTGTGTGGGTTCAAATGATATGAGTGTTGGGGAGTGTGATGCCATCTGTGAAGTTTGACACTGCCACTCATGTGCAACTGTCATGTGTGTATCAGACCATAGTATTGTGCCCCGATGCCTGTGTTCTATCTCTCCCTGTCTGCAGCGTTGACTGATGAAGAGGGCGGAGATGGTGCTGTGGAGCACAGCGGCAGGGATCCCGCCAGCCGGAGACACAAGGCCCAGCTCCCCTCCCAGGTACTGATATCTTCCGAGAGTGAGGAGCAGCAGGGATGCCTCCGTCCAGACCCGTTTTCATGGAAGGGATGCGCATACAACAACTGACTTTCCTCTCCCTGCGGACGTGGCAATCTGTGACTGCATTGAGCCTGTCCTAGAAGGTGTGACATTGCGCCAACTTGGTGTTCGGGATGATGTGCAGGTTTCTCGTGAGGACAATGCACGTCATGTCGAATACCTGTTTGGCCACATCATACTACTAGGTCAGGTCATCGGCACTGGGTTCCTCCGTATGCTGGATCTTCGTGCGCCCCCTCCTCAGGCTGAGTGTGGGAGCGATCATGGCTCTGGGCCATCAACTTCCCAGGCGCAGGCATCGGCCGGCGGGCAGGAGAACCCAGGATTGGGATTGTCTTACGTGTGGAAGCTGTTGGGCTAGCAAATAGATGCGGAGCGGCAGCGGGTGGAGAGGGCAGGGCTCACAATGGTCAGGGCTGAGAACTCCATGCACCAGGCTTTGAGGCGGGCTGAATGCCTTGAGGCAACTCACAGGGAGTAGGAGAAGGCCATGGCTGCATCCCTGCGAGACCTCAAGGCCAGGGAACAGGCCCGCCTCCAGAACATCGACATGGAGTTCTATGATGCCCTGGCCCGGGACATCAATAAGTGAGCCGTCGGACTAGCCCATCACCGTTGTATATAGTTATTTAGGTTTAATTTGTTTTTTATTATGATTTGGAGTCCACAGACTTTGCTCCACTTGTATATAGTTGTATTTTGGATAGGGTTTTTGGTAGGTTTCCTTTTGTTTTGGGATAATGGACCCTTCAGACTTTCATTTTCAATATTTCCAGACATGAACATACTTTCTTTTTTTTAATGTTCACATGGAGTAATGTTTTTTTATGCTTTTCATCTTAGGACTTCTTTCTATGGACTTTGGGGATGGACCACTTTTATTTTTTCATGTTTCGGATTTTTATTTTTCCTTGGATTTCACTTTCTTTTTCATGTTGAAATCATTATTTCTACATTTGCATGTGTGGTTTTCATTTTGTCATTTGTTTTCCTTTTTAATACATTTCAATATTCTTCATTATTGGTGTGGTGTACTATGATTTATTTTGTGCATGTCTCCATGAGAATAGGCTAAATCATGTGTTGCCACTGTGTGGCTCTGTAGGACATTTGTTGATGGGCATGCTGGTTCTTTTCAGACTCTCATGGCATGGGTAATTTAGTAGGGAGTGGGTGCAGTGGATCATTGGGTGTTTGTAATGGGAGGTGGGATTTGGGTTGGCATTAGGGCCATGGGTCTGTATAGTTATGACGTGGTGTTTGGGGGGGACATGTGTCGGGGCCTGCTGGCAGTTGCCCATCACTGGTGGGGGGACATGAGTCAGGGCCTGCTGGCAGGTGCCCATCAATGGTGGGGGGGACATGACATGAGTCGGGCCTGCTGGCAGGTGCCCGTCACTGCTGGGGGGACATGAGACGGGGCCTGCTGGCAGGTTGGCGTCAATGGGCGTGGGGTGGAGGGACATGTGTCGGAGCCTGCTGGCAGGTTGCTGTCAATGGGGGTGAGGTGGGGGGACATGAGTCGGGGCCTGCTGGCAGGTGCCCGTCACTGGTGGGGGGGCTTGTGCTGGGGATTACAAGTGCATGGTGCCATGTGGGATGCCTGCGGGGTATGTGCAGGGGTGATGGGCTGCCTGTGGGGCATGGGGAGGGGTGATGGGCTGGCTGCAGGGCGTGGTCAGGGGTGTAGGGGGAGCTGTGGGGTGGGCTGCCTGTGGGGCATAGTGAGGGCACACACTGCCAAATTGCATGTTATTCTCACTGGCGTACCCCGGAATACACGTATCTGGCTCGCCCCAGGAAATTGTGCATATAGCTCACTTGCGTACCCCGGAATACACATACCCCGCTCGGCCCAGCAACATTGCGTGAAATGCTCACTCGCACTCCCGGCAATACACGTACCCTGCCCCGCAGACAGCCCATCACCCCTGACCATGACCCGCAGGCAGCCCACACCACAGCAGACCACCCTACACCCCTGGGCATGACCCACAGGCAGCCCATAGCCCCAGACCATGACCCACAGGTAGCCCACCACCCCTAACCATGCCCTGCAGGCAGCCCATCACCCCTGACCATGCCCTGCAGGCAGCCCACACCATGGGGGACCAGCCTACACTCCTAACCATGACCCGCAGGCAGGCCATACCACCGGGGACCACCCTACACCCCTGGGAATGCCCCACAGGCAGCCCATCACCCCAGACCATGACCCGCAGGCAGCCCACACCACAGTGGGGACTTTTTCCAGGCAATTTGCCTGGCGCAGGCAGAGAACGCATTTTCAAGGGGGTGCGCAAGTTGATTTACACACGTTTTGGCTGCCACGAGCTGGGTGCGTGTATCGAAGGGGGTGCGCAGGAGATTTTCACATGTTTCGGCTGCCGCCAGCAGTGTACCGGTATTCAAGGGGATGCAATACTACATTTGCAGGCATTTTGGCTGCCGCGAGCGGGGTACGCGTATTCGAGCGGGTGAGCAAGTACATTTGAATGCGTTTTGTCTGCCGCGAGTGGGTACGTGTAGTTTTTCACGCGATTACAGTGTAGCGGGCCTGTAAGCTAGTCCAGGGTTAACGTGGCCCTTTGAGCCGTATTGAGGATTTCAATGGCTTTTCCTTGCGCAAGGGGCGTTCTTGGGGGCGTAACTGGCGCTGCAGGATGTTCGCTGCTCCACACCTCCAAATGGCTTGGGAAAGTACATTTTGAGGCGTTTTAGCTGCCGCGAGCGGGATACGCGTATTCAAGGGTGTGCGCAAGCACATTTTAACACATTTTGTCTGCCGCAAGTGGGTACGTGTAGTTTTTCACACGATTACAGTGTAGCGGGCCTGTAAGCTGGTCCAGTGTTAGCGCGGCCCTTTGAGCCGTATTGAGGATTTCGATGGCTTTTCCTTGCGCAAGCGGCGTTCTTGGGGGCGTAACTGGCGCTGTGGGATGTTTGCTGCTCCACAGCTCCAAATGGCTTGGGAAATCCATGAATACGTGGCGCGCCGGAATGCTGTTTAGGGCACACGTCTGGCGCACGCTGGTGCACGCTCCCTCTCTGCGCTTCCCACGTGTGCTGCTTCTTCGCAGAATTCTATGAATTACTCCCTTGGTGTTTTGTGGCAAGATGCAATGCATTAAAATGTATAGTATGCATCACATGCAAAATACTAGCAACAATTGAAAAATGATATTTTGTTTCCATAGGTCACATGTAAATCTCATTTAGGCCAGAGACAGACTATGTTTCTTGTTGTTGGGAAGATTTTCAAGGCCTAACCAAGAATAAGGAAATCGACCTGCACTCCTGTGTAATTACCTCAGCATTAAATTATATGACCTTTATACAAACATTGGATTGACTTCAGGTGCCGAGGAGATAATAGACAACCCTGGCATATGGGTTGTAACATATGAAGCAAAAACTAAAGTTCCTAAGTGTGGGAACTCCCGTCCTCTGCACACTATAAATGGCTCAATAATGAGTGCTAGTAATTTGAAAAAATGTATTATGTTTGGCTTTCTTACATGCAATCACATTTAAATTGGAAAATCAAGTAAACAATGAAATGTAGGAAGTTCAATGCATATCCAAAAAACGGATACACTCGGATTGCTTTGTCAAACTTGATAGATTTATTTGTGGCCCAACGTGTTTCGTGAGTAATCACTTCTTCAGGGGCAAATGAACAGATTTCAACAATAATATACATTAGTACATGTTTTGCAGACGCTGTTTATAGTTTTTGTTTGAAATCAGAATTGTGGTCACCTTGAAAATACAGGAGAAAATGCCAGATAATCGTGATGTCATCTTTAATGTCATGGGTGTTAGTCTTAGCAGTGAACAGTGGTGGCGTGAGTTATGGTTGCATAGCTTACCATAACTAGCGAATTTCTAGGGTGTTTCGGTTTTATGTGTAACCATAATTTGGATAGGTTGGTATTACTACAGAGTAACTGCAATTTCCCTTTAAAAAACTTTTTGCACAGAATTTGATAGGTTTTCTATAGGGTAACTGAACCATAACATTCCTTTAACAACGTTTTTTCACTGAATTTGATAGGTTTTTACCAGGATACTCTTAGTTTGTAAACATGTACCGTACAACATACTGAACACGCTGGCACCATGTTAATGTGCACAGCAGTCACGGAATATGCGTCTGGTCGCGGACAACCACATACAGTACAAACCACATATCCGCATTGTGAACTACCTATAACTAGTTGTGGGATGAGACGTTTGTCCGTTGCACAAGTACGCACATGCATATCTCTTCCTCTGTCTCCTGGTAACACTGGCCCTGTCCAGCATATGCACAGAAACTTGTGACAGACTTTAAGTAGTTTGAGGCGCCCACCCCCGTCCTAAAGGTAGCTGTACACATAAACATCCCACCTGCAATACCCTAAAAACAACCAGCGTAGGACACCTATGCACATGCGCACAAAATAATCTGCCCAAAACGTGTCCTGCGGACAGCCGTCCCAATCGAGAACATTCGTGACATTAGCATGCAACCGCACCCACACTGCGCGTGGGCCCTTATATCGTGGATATGATACGGACCTTCGGACAATGGAAAAGTACAATGTTCTGCAATCTACAGAGTGTTATTGGGAAACTACATGCTTACAAACACCCCACATTGCCATTGCATATGTATGTATTTGATTCAACGATGTAGGCCTCTTTGAGAGCTGCAAGGTCTCCGCAGCAGCTCTACAAAAGGTCACACCCCAGAACTGCTGTGCATTCTGTTTGTATCTTTTCAGAAAAGAGTAGTGGCCCACATAGCGTTGAGCTGTAATTGATTTTGGAACAATTTCTGCTATGCTACATTACCTTTGCAAGTAATGGCAACCATGTCAGCCCGGCTCACTACGCACAGTAATGGAGAAAAGTATTAATGCCACTTCCTGTGAACCACACACTCAGTACCAATAATCCCCACTGTCCCATTACCATGGGCAGCATGCTGAAAACGGTAGTTCATGTCGTCACAGTGTACAAATTAAACATGCACGAGGGCACCAGGTTAATAAAGATGTGTGCTTCGGCATTACACTTTTGGGAATGTGCCCTTCAGAACAACATTGCCTTGCAGACAGCTCTCCAAGCAGGGTCCGGAAACTGAGAGGCAGATTTGTTGATACGATTGACCCAGGCCAGTTAAGAATGGGAGATACTGGGGGGCGTGGTCATCTGCAGAGGGATGCAGACTTGAGTCGAGTGAGCTCCTGTCTCCGCGGATAATATCCTGATTAAATAGACTGTCATCCATGTCGGTTTTGACTGCTAAATGCATCTGCTGAGAACCCACACTCTGTGGCACAATCCGCGGAAGTGATAGAAGGGGAATCAAAAGCTGGGCCACAGGAAACCATAGGACGACCTAGGCGCTCAGACGGAGCGGAACATTCAAGATGGCCGCCAATGCCTTGCAGCGGCTAAACCAGTAAATCGTGGAGCCTGATCGCGAGCACATTGTGGGACTGTACCCAGCTGCGACCCGAGGTAATTTGAGGAACAACCCAAAATGGAGCTGTACAACTGGCACAGACCACCGCACTACTAAGCAACTGATGGTGGTGTGATCTCCCGAGAACGGACGCCGACCCCTGACGGGCGCCCGCGACTATATGTGGCAACTGGATCCCTCGTAATGGCGAGCTGAGGGAGGAAAGGAAGGGAAACAAACTGGTCAGCCACCTGAACGCCCGTATTGAGTGACGAGAGGAATCGGGTGAGACCCCACACTGCGGCAGTCCAGGAGTGCAGGGGGACACCAGAAACTGCGACAAGTGGGAAAGTAAGGAGAGTAACCCATCAGAACTCCCCCGAAGCACCGGAGCACACGTGCCCGAGACCCAACCTAACGAGATTCTCCCTAGCAATGGTTCCGATTTAGGGGAAGCGAAGCATGTACGTGTATTCTGGGGTACGCGAGTGAGCTATACACGTGATT
Organism: Ambystoma mexicanum; assembly: GCF_040938575.1. Classification (NCBI taxonomy): domain Eukaryota; kingdom Metazoa; phylum Chordata; class Amphibia; order Caudata; family Ambystomatidae; genus Ambystoma; species Ambystoma mexicanum. The sequence goes on along the minus strand of NC_090935.1, from coordinate 1,222,598,570 downwards.
TCCTGGGGCGAGCCAGATACGTGTATTCCGGGGTACACCAGTGAGAATAACACGCGATTTGGCAGTGTGTGCCCTCCCCATGCCGCACAGGCAGCCCACACCACAGCTCCCCCTACACCCCTGACAATGACCCGCAGCAGCCCATCACCCCTGACCATGCCCTGCAGGCAGCCCATCACCCCTGACCATGCCCCGCAGGCAGTCCACACCACAGGGGACCAGCCTACACTCCTAACCATGACCCGCAGGCAGGCCATACCATAGGGGACCAGCCTACACCCCTGGGAATGCCCCACAGGCAGCCCATCACCCCAGACCATGACCCGCAGGCAGCCCACACCACAGTGGGGACTTTTTCCACGCAATTTGCCTGGCGCAGGGAGAGTACGCATTTTCAAGGGGGTGCGCAAGTTGATTTGCACACGTTTTGGCTTCCACGAGCTGGGTGAGTGTATCGAAGGGGGTGCGCAGGAGATTTTCACATGTTTTGGCTGCCGCGAGCAGGGTACCCGTATTCAAGGGGATGCAATACTACATTTGAATGCGTTTTGTCTGCCGCGAGTGGGTATGTGTAGTTTTTCATGCGATTACAGTGTAGCGGGCCTGTAAGCTAATCCAGGGTTAGCGTGGCCCTTTGAGCCGTATTGAGGATTTCAATGGCTTTTCCTTGCGCAAGGGGCGTTCTTGGGGGCGTAACTGGCGCTGCAGGATGTTCGCTGCTCCACACCTCCAAATGGCTTGGGAAATCCATGAATACGCGGTGCGCCAGAATGCTGTTTAGCACACACGGCTGGCGCGCGCTGGCGCACGCTCCCTCTCTGCGCTTCCCGCGTGTGCTGCTTCTGCACAGAATTCTATGAATTACTCACTTGGTGTTTTGTGGCAAGATGCAGTGCATTAAAATGTATAGTATGTATCACATTCAAAATACTAGCAACAATTGAAAAATGCTATTTTGTTGACATACGTCGCATGTAAATCTCATTTAGGCCAGAGACAGACTATGTTTCTTGTTGTTGGGCAGATTTTCAAGGCTTAAACAAGAAGAAGGAAATCGACCTGCACTCCTGTGTAATTACCTCAGTATTAAATTATATGACCTTTAAACAAACATTGGATTGACTTCAGGTGCAAAGGAGATAGTAGACAACCCTGGCATATGGGTTGTAACATATGAAGCAAAAACTAAAGTTCCCAAGTGTGGGAACTCCCGTCCTCTGCACACTATAAATGGCTCAATAATGAGTGCTAGTAATTTGAAAAAAATTATTATGTTTGGCTTTCTTACATGCAATCACATTTAATTTGGAACATCAAGTAAACAATTAAATATATGAAGTTCAATGCATATCCAAAAAACGGATACACTGGGATTGCTTTGACAAACTTGATGGATTTATTTGTGGCCCAACGTGTTTCGTGAGTAATCACTTCTTCAGGGCCAAATGAACAGATTTCAACAATAATATACATAAGTACATGTTTTGTAGACGCTGTTTACAGTTTTTGTTTGAAATCAGAATTGTGGTCACCTTGAAAGTGCAGGACAAAATGCCAGATAATTAGTGATGTCATCAAAGACATTTCTGATGTAATCTTTAATGTCATGGGTGTTAGTCTTAGCAGTGAACAGTGGTAGCGCGAGTTACGGTTGCTTAGCTTACCATAACTAGCGAATTTCTAGGGTTTTTCAGTTTTACGTGTAACCATAATATGGATAGGTTGGTATTACTACAAAGTAACTGCAATGTCCCTTTAAAAAACATTTTGCACAGAATTTTTCAGGTTTTTCTTAGAGCAACTGAACCATAATATCCCTTTAACAACGTTTTTTCACGGAATTTGATAGGTTTTTACCAGGATACTCATAGTTTGTAAACATGTACCGTACAACATACTGAACCCGCTGGCACCATGTTAATGTGCACAGCAGTCACGGAATATGCGTCTGGTCGCGGACAACCACATACAGTACAAACCACATGTTCGCATCTTGTGAACCACCTATAACTAGTTGTGGGGTAAGACGTTTCTCTGTTGCACAAGTACGCACATGCATATCTTTTCCTCTGTCGCCTGGCCCTGTCCAGCATATGCAAAGAAACTTTTGACAGACTTTAAGTAGTTTGAGGCGCCCACCCACGTCCTACTGGTAGCTGTACACAAAAACATCCCACCTGCTATACCCTACAAACAACCAGCATAGGACACCTATGCACATGCACACAAAATAATCTGCCCAAAACATGTCCTGTGGACAGCCGTCCCAATCTAGAACTTTTGTGACATTAGCATGCGACCGCACCCAGACTGCGCGTGGGCCCTTACATCGCCGATATGATAGGGACCTTCGGACAATGGAAAAGTACAATGTTCTGAAATCTACAGAGTGTTTTGGGAAAGTACACGCTTACAAACACCCCACATTGCCATTGCATATGTATGTATTTGATTCAACGATGTAGGCCTCTTTGACGGTTGCAAGGTCTCCGCAGCAGCCCTACAAAAGGTCACACCCCAGAACTTCTGTGCATTCTGTTTGTATCTTTTCAGAACAGAGTAGCGGCCCACATAGCGTTGAGCTGTAATGGATTTTGGACAATTTCTGCTATGCTACATTACCTTTGCAAGTAATGGCAACCATGTCAGCCCAGCTCACTATGCACAGTAATGGAGAAAAGTATTAATGCCTCTTCCTGTGAACCACACCCTCAGTACCAATAATCCCCACTGTGCCATTACCATGGGCAGCATGCTGAAAACGGTAGTCCATGTCGTCACAGTGTACAACTTAAACATGCAAGAGGGCACCAGGTCAATAAAGATGTGTGCTTCGGCATTACACTTTTGGGAATGGGCCCTACAGAACAACATTGCCTTGCAGGCAGCTCTCCAAGCAGGATCCGGAAACTGAGAGGCAGATTCGTTGAGGCGATTGACCCAGGCCAGTCAAGAATGGGAGCTACTGGGGGGCGTGGCCATTCTGCAGAGGGATGCAGATGTGAGTCATGTGAGCTCCCATCTCCGCGAATAATATCTTGATTAAATAGCCTGTCATCCATGTCAGTTTTGACTGCTAAATGCACCTGCTGAGAGCCCACACTCTGTCGCACAATCCGCGGAAGTTATAGAAGGGGAATCAAAAGCTGGGCCAAAGGAAACCATAGGATGACCTAGGCACTCAGACGGAGCGGAACATTCAAGATGGCCACCGATGCCCTGGAGCGGCTAAACCAGTAAATGGTGGAGCCTGATCGCGAGCACCTTGTGGGACTGTACCCAGCCGCGACCCAACGTAATTGGAGGAACAACTCAAAACGGAGCTGTACAGCTGGCACAGACCACTGCACTACTAAGCAACTGATGGTGGTGCAATCTCCCGAGAACGGACGGCGACCCCTGACGAGCGCCCATGACTATTCGCGGCAACTGGATCCCTCGTAATGGCGAGCTGAGGGAGGAAAGGAAGGGAAACAAACTGGTCAGCCGCCTGAACACCCCGTATTGAGTGACGAGAGGAATCGGGTGAGACCCCTCGCTGCGGCAGTCCAGGAGTGCAGGGGGACACCAGAAACTGCGACAAGTGGGAAAGTAAGGAGAGTAACCCCTCAGCACTCCCCCGAAGCACCGGAGCACATGTGCCTGAGACCCAACCTGACAAGATCCTCCCTAGCAATGGTTCCGATATAGGGGAAGCGATGCGGCCCACGCCGCTCCTGTGACGGAAAGAAGTGCATAATGGACCGATTGCCGTACAACTGCACTGGACCAGGAGACGGCGGGGAGAAGCAAACAACACTGGTGAATGAGACGTACGGGTGCCCGATGAGACCGCAGTGAAGAGGAGGCTGAACCAGTGAGAGACAGAGAAGGAATCCTGGTAGTGACAGGTTGTCTGGCAGAAGAGCGAGCAGCGCAAGGAATAAAGATCACGACATTGTACCCCAAAGCTGCCCCAAACCGGAGCCATGGAACTGAGGCCAAACAGCAGAATACAGTACACGCTGTGAAGCAACCTCCAGCAATACCCCTGCAAAACAACAGCAGTGCCCAACAGCACGCAGATACTGACCTCCAGGCACCGTTGTAATTGGGTCTTATTCACAAGTGCCTGCCAACTGGGAACAATAACTGCACCACTGGAACAACAGGAGACCTACTGGGGAAGCGGTGACACACACGCTTGCCAGTCCAGAGGCGACTCCATAGTCATACGGGCAAAGAAATCAGGCGCAGGCATGCAGACGGAGAGAGTGGACCCAGACACGGATACACGTGGACAGTGAGTACAATGCCTGCAGCAACATACGATAAATATACTGCGCTAGGCACACCCTTAGAAAACACCCAAAAAATGTGACAATCCTGCCGGCACATATAGGTTAGGAGCCCGCATACGCCACTGCTGAGTTGTGTTGCCCCGCAAAGCGAACAAGACACGAATCAACTTTGTGCCCTCAACATTGAATCTGCTGATATAAGACTACAGAAATCACGGCCCAACACGTTCGAACAGCGTACTCACAAATTAGCCAAGAGGAATTGAGAAGCCTATTACCGGATTCCCCTACAACTGTAAGAATCCAGATCAAGTATGGGCAAGGACAAACTCAAAAAAGCAGGTACTCAATGCAAAATTGATATATTCACCACACCTTCATCATCCACATTCTCGGAACAGAACCAACCAGAAACGAGGGAAGAATCAGAGAACACGCTGTCCCTGAAAGACGTAATGGCTGCTATAGCAGAATCGCGTGCCTCAATGAAGCAAAAAATGGACAGTATTAGCACAGATGTCTCGCTCCTGCGTCATGACTTACAGAAGCTGACGTCTCACACGGGAGAAGCGGAACAGCGTATCTCTGGCACAGAGGACGGGTTGAGAAACCTGGAGCAACAATTGACTAGAGTCTTATCACGTCTGAAACTGTTGGAGGGGAAGGTGGATGAAGGCGAGGGCAGATCAAGATGGAACAATGTCCGAATTTTAGGGCTACCCGAAAAAACAGAGGGACCAAGCATGGAGATATTCCTGGAGCAGTGGCTTGCAGATATATTTGATGCAGGGAAATTCTCGAAATTCTTCTCGATAGAAAGAGCACACAGAATGCCTTCAGGGCACCCGGCACCAGGTCCCCCACCCCGCACCGTTATAGCAAAATTTCTGAATTACAGAGACCGAGATGCCTTACTCCAAATGGCACGCACAAAGGGCACAATAACCTTCAACGGCTCGAGAATAGCATTTTTTCTGGACTATACCAGAGAAGTGCAAAAAGCAAGACAATCATTTGATCAACTCAAAAAACAATTATACTCGCTGAATGTGAAATATGGTCTGGTGTTTCCAGCACAGTTGAAGATCTATCATAAAGGTATAACTGTCCATTTCACAAATCCGAAGGAAGCATGGCAATGGACAGAGCAGCACATAGAGGGGGACTTGAGCACACCCCGAAGAAACAACCGCCGCAACCCTAGAGCGTCACCAGAACAAAGGCCTCATGATGAACCCCCACCAGGACAAGACCAAAACCCTCCAGCATGAACAATAGTAAACTAGCAAACGGCTGGATGCTGTACCATGGGCCTTATCACCCTGCGATTTGAAGAAGGAAACGTTTCTCTCACAAGTTAAACAACTTCATTACAATGACGCAAGACATGGATGAACACAAAGAATGACGGCAGGCACGAGCGGTAGTCACCCACACCCCTACCGAAAGTTGTTGTTGTGGGAGTTATAAGTGAGTTGTTTTTTGGTTAAGAGTAAGTTTGGTTCTCTCGGAACCGATGTTCGGGCGACAGATACTTCGATGTTGGGCGAAGTATAGGGAGAGGAGAAGAATGGTTAAGGAAGCTGGGTTGACTGTTTGGTTTAAGAGGTTCATACTCTGTTGGAATGAACGATAGAATATGTACGATTTAGTAGCGATCCATGTACCCTTCCGTAAAAGTCCTCAAGAATGTATACTGAACCGAAACTGCACTACCACTGCAACAACCAAACTACATGGCGAGCCACATCCCTGATTCTGATGCCTCCGGTCCGAGTCCCCGCAACACAAAAGGGCGAACTCTCAAATTCTTGACCTAGAATGTTAATGGATTAAGCAACAGCCTGAAGAGGCGATTGGTCACACAATTCTTAAACAAGCATACACCAGAACTTGCATTTCTCATTGAAACCCACTTGGCAGGTACACCATGTAATTTCTTTAAGCACACCAATTATCGCACTGCACTACATACAGGCTTTACTATGGGCTCCCAAGGTGTACTCATAGTGATACGTAAGACACTGCCATTTACCCTCAATATTGTGGTCCAAGATACACGTGGGAGATTTGTGTACACTACAGGGACGTTGTGGAACCAATCACTCAGTTTACTGGCTGTTTACTCACCCCCCACTCTGCTGACAGCACTACTAGAGGACGTCACACCACTGATTGCCAACGACACGTCAGATACACTAGTCCTGGGAAGGGACTTTAATTGTAACGCTCACCTGATTCTCGCAGAGGCGCCGGTCTTGACTGGGCGACTACCGTATCTTCAAAGGTGATGTGTAGCACCCGGTTGGCTCTTTGGGCTGGACCTCTGTGCACTGTATGCCTGACGTGTAGAGTAAGATGTCTGCAGATAGAAAATATGGGGTTAATGAACTGGGGTTATTGGGGTGTCCCTATCTCTTTCCTCTTCTCCTCTCCTGTAGACCCCCAAAGGTTAACGCTCTCACCTTAGGTAAGTGAATGCCGAGCTCTCCATCTGCCTCGGGGCAGGGTGCTGTAACCAGTTTCTTCACTGGATAGGTAGCGCAGGCCTCTTGACTTCAGAGGACTGCTGTCCGTCGTTTACTGCACGAACGGTAAGTTTCGAGTCATTCAAATGTCTTTAAAGTCTTTAGTAATGATGTCTCTTGTTTTGCAGGGTTCCGGCGATGGCGGATGACGGGCTGAAGTGAGTTGAAGATGGAGCCCGTGTGATGAATAGAAGCGCCTGGAAGCACGTAAGTAAGCGCTTGTTGCCTGCTTCACTATGCGCTCTAACTGTCTTTTTATTTTGCAGGTACGAGTTCGGAGCGGCTGCAGGGTGCCGGAATACCCACTGGATTAGATGTGGAAAGGAGTAATGGCACGTGAGTATTAAAGTTCCCCAATGTCTTTAAACGCACCTTGTTTTGTCTTTCAGATGCGGGATGCAGCGCCGAAGGCCTCCGGAGCGTCTGAAGAGTTGGTAAACTTGCCTTTCAGATGCCGGAATGCTAACCTGTTCTTTCTTGTCTTTATAGGTGTTGCTGAAGACTGGATTCAGGATGGTAAGCCTTTGCCTTTCAGATGCCGGAATGCTAACCTGTTCTTTCTTGTCTTTATAGGTGTTGCTGAAGACTGGATTCAGGATGGTAAGCCTTTTTCCTTAGGCCCAGGACCGGATGCAGAAGACACGATGAGCGTTCTGCTGCAGAGGTTGCAGAATAACGCAAAGCAAGATTCATCCACCGGGTGTGGTTTAAATAGCCTCCTGTAGTGCTTAGGTGTCTCCTTCCACAGCCACGCCTAAGTAAGAAAAGAGTTCCTGGTAAGAAAAGAGTTCCTGCATTCCAGAAGAGTTCCAGTGTTCTGAATCTAGGGAGTGGCTCCAGCCCCACCCAACAGGAAAAGTAGTTCCAAACAGAAGAGGATCAGAGGCTCAACTGGCAGGCAAGTAAGCAGCATGGTCTGCTGAAGGTAAGTCCACCCAAGCATTATGAGCCCGGCGCTTCCAGCGCTGGGACTGGGCATATTTATGAGCCTGGTGCCACTGGCGCCAGGACTGGGTCCAAAAGGTCCCAATTGGGACTGGTTGGCACTCGGAACCTGGGTTATGGATCTGCTTCCAAGGGAGTTGGGAAAACCCTGACCTTTTGGAAGCAGAGATCATGACAGTACCCCCCCTCAAGGCCCCTCCCAAACCGGGCTTCTCCAGGGGTTTTGGCTTGTCAGGAAATGTTCGGTGAAATCTTTTGATTAGGCGAGGAGCGTGGACATATTCAGCAGGTTCCCAGGATCTCTCTTGGGGGCCGTAGCCTTTCCAGTCAATTAGGTAGAATAGTTTAGATTTGGAGATCTTGGAGTCCAGAATGCTTTTGACTTCAAACTCGAGTTCTCCATCCACTAGGATAGGTTTTGGAGATTTGGTTAGTCGGGTTTGAGGTTGCACGGGTTTTAATAGAGAGACGTGGAAGACCGGATGTATCTTCATGTGCGGGGGCAAGTCCAACTTGACCGCTACTGGGTTTACTATGGTAGTGATGGAATAGGGACCAAGGTATCTTGGGTTGAATGTGCGTGGCCCTTTTAGAGATAGATATTTGGTGGATAACCAGACTTGATCCCCTACTTGATAGTGAGGGGCTTCCTTCCGATGTTGATCTGCTCCTTTCTTGTATTGTTCTTTAGCCCTTTGAAGGTGAGAAACAGCTTCCTTAAAGGCTTGGGTGATTGTAGAATGCAGGTAGTCTACTGCTGGTGTTTCAAGATCTTGGAGGGGATCCAACTCCGAGGTTCGAGGGTGACTGCCGTACAAAAGAAAAAACGGGGTTTTCCCAGTTCCCGAATGGACAGAGTTATTGTAGGCATACTCGGCTATCCAAAGGATATCTTTCCAAGTTTTTTCAGTTTGTTGCAGCATGCAGCGTAAATACTGTTCCAGAGTTTGATTGGTCCTCTCGGTTTGTCCGTCGGTCTGAGGGTGGTGACTGGTCGATAGTCTCACATCAATTTGAGCCGACCGACAGCAACTTCGCCAAAAATGAGAAATAAATTGACTACCTCGATCCGAAATTAGAACCGAAGGAAAACCGTGCAGTCGGACGATGTTTTCGAGAAATTCTCGGGCCAGAGTTGCTGCTGTTGGCAAGCCTTTGAGCGGAATGAAATGCGCCATCTTGGAGAATAAGTCCACGATTACTAGAATCGTATTGTATCCGGAGCATGGAGGTAGATCGGTGATGAAGTCCATAGAAAGCGTATGCCAAGGGCGAGGTGGGATGTCAATAGGGCGTAAGAGGCCTGCTGGTCTTTCCTTTTGACTCTTGTTTTGGGCGCATACTCCACAGGACATTATAAAGTCTCTGATATCTTTTTTCCAAGACGGCCACCAGAAGTAGCGCTTGATCTTTTCTGAGGTCTTGGCTATACCGGGATGACCTTCCATTAAAGAGTCGTGATAACAAGAGATTACTTTTTTCTGTAAATCTGTGCTGGGTAGGTATAATCGTTCTTGGAAATACAATAAGTTGTCCTTTACTGCAAAGTCCTTTCCCTGCAGATGCCAATTCTGTATGTCTGCTGGAGTTACAAGTTGCCTGGCTTTATCCTTAACTTCCTCTATGGATTCTGTGGCAATTACACCCAGAATTCTTTGTTCGGGAATGATTGGTACAGGTTTAGGGTTGACCAAGTGTTCTTCCACTCCCATCCGAGAAAGGGCATCGGCTTTACCGTTCTTTGTACCAGGTCGATAGGTAATTATGAAGTCAAACTCGGCAAAGAATAATGCCCAACGGAGTTGTCTAGAGGATTGGGCTTTTGCGGTCTTCAAATATTGCAGGTTTCGGTGATCCGTAATCACAGTAACGGTGTGTCGGGCCCCCAGCAGATAATGCCGCCAAGCCTTAAAGGCAGACTTGATAGCCAGAAGTTCCTTGTCAGTAATCGTGTAATTGATTTCAGGAGGCGAGAATTTGCGGGACCAAAATGCCACGGGATGCAACTGATTGGTTACCGGGTCCTTTTGTGATAGAACTGCCCCCATGGCAAGGCTTGAAGCATCAGTTTCCACGATGTAGGGGAGTTCGGGGCGAGGGTGTTTTAAGATTGGTGCAGAGATAAATTTAGTCTTCAAATCCTGGAAAGCTTGTTCCGCCTCGGTAGACCATTCAAAACGTTTGTTTTTCTTTAACAAGGCAGTGATGGGCTGGACTATTCGAGAGAATTCGGGGATAAACCTGCGGTAAAAGTTAGCGAAGCCTAACATGCTTTGCACACCTTTTACGGAGGATGGTGATGGCCATTTGAGAACTGCATCGACCTTCTTTGAATCCATACGCACTCCGCCAGGTGATAATATGAGTCCCAAGAATTCAACTTCAGTCACGTTGAAAACACATTTTTCCAACTTAGCGAAAAGTTTGTGTTGACGCAATCTTTCGAGGACCATTTTCACGTGTTTCCGATGTTCAGATTCCGATGAAGAATAAACGAGGATGTCGTCAATGTAAACAACAACACATACATCTATGAGCTCTCTGAGGACATCGTTCATAAAATATTGAAAGGCGGCCGGGGCATTGCAAAGTCCGAAGGGCATGACCTGATATTCAAATAGCCCATACTTGGTGCGGAAGGCCGTCTTCCATTCATCGCCCTCTTTTACTCGTACCAAGTGGTAAACTCCTCTAAGATCCAGCTTTGTATATATGCATGCTTTTCTGACTTGGTCCAGGAGTTCAGGGATCAAAGGTAACGGATATCTATTCTTAACGGTGATCTGGTTCAGGGAGCGATAATCGATACAAGTTCTAAGGTCTCCTTCCTTTTTTGGAACGAAGAACAAAGCTGAAGAAGCAGGGGACTTGGAAGGACGAATAAACCCATTTGCCAGGTATTGATCCAGGTATTGTCGAAGGTGAAGGTTCTCAGGCTCGGTGAGGGCATAAATTCTACTACAAGGAGGAGTAGATCCAGGTATCAGGTCTATCTGGCAGTCATAAGACCTATGAGGAGGTAGAGAGTTAGCCTGATCCTTCCGGAAAACATCTTGGTATTCTAGGTATTCGGGAGGTAACTGGGGAGTCTCTGAAGAAATTGCGGCCAGTGCAACACCAGGTGGAGGGTGAAAAGTAGAGACACATTCTGGAAACTGGACCGTTCTTGCTCGCCAATCGATCAGAGGATTGTGTTTCTCTAACCAAGGTATTCCTAGAATAATCTGAAACTGAGGGGCCTTGATCACATCGAACACGATCTTCTAATGGTATCCATCTTGACTTACTAGCGTCACCTCTTGAGTGGTATGCGTTACTGGCCCGGAGGCTATCTCCGTACCATCCACCGTAGTAATGACGTCCTTTACAGCCTTGGGACAAAGAGTTAGATTCATCCTCAAAACCATTTCATGATCCACATAATTGCCGATGGCACCGCTGTCGACGTAAGCTTCAATTGCATGTAATCGATCCGGATTATCAGGGCTAATGAGGACCATAGGTATCACGAAATGCGAGGTCACGGAACTGGTTTTCACGCTCGGCAAGAGGACCTCTATTCTTGTCGAGCGAGGTCGTTTCCCTGCTCAGAGTTTGTAACTTTGGTAACTGCAGCTCCTACTGCCTTCTTGGCAGGTTTCACCGGACAGTCTCGAAGAAAGTGCCCTGAGTTTCTGCAATATAGGCATAATTGCAACTGTTTCCTCCTTTCCCGCTCCCTTTGTGTTAGAGGACCTTTCAGACCCCCTATTTGCATGGGTTCCCCGGAGTCTACTCCTCTGGAAGGAGTTGGCGGTTTGGAAAATACTCGAGCATCAAACTTGGAACGATCGGCCTTCCTGTACTGCAGCCTGTGATCTATTTGAACGACCAAGTCTATATAATCCGAACAGTCTTGTGGGGGATTCACTACTTGGGCTAAAACGTCTTTGAGCTCTCCACGTAGACCTTTATAAAACAGCGTAATCCTTTTGTCCTCAGGCCATTGAGTTTCCACTATTAGTCTATTGAAAGATGCAATATAAGCCAAAAGGTCTTGATTACCCTGTTGCAACGAAAGAAGCTCATTGTCCAAGGCCTGCCACTGTGAATGTCTTGCGAACAGTTTTTCCATACTAAGCTGAAAGGCTTGAAAATCATGGAGAACCGGATCATCTTGATTAACTAGAGGGATCGACCAGTCTGCCGCATTGCCACTAAGGTACGAAAGTACAAAAGCTACTTTTGCTTGATCAGTTGGAAAGGCTGCTGGCCGGCATAAGAAGTGCAACCGGCACTGATTGATAAATACTGCAAACCTCTTTGGGTCACCAGAAAATCGTTCGGGCGGTGCCAGAGGTACATTCCCAGGTAGGTTGATCTGCACTGGATTCATAGAGGATGTTGAAGGAAGATTTGCCCCTGATGCGGGTAACGGGGTCTGTCCGGCTTGTGACTGTAGCACTTGTCTAGCAAGATTGTCTGTTCTCTCCTTGGAAATAATTAGTTCCCTTCTTAGAGCATTCGTTTCCTGACGAGCTGCATGCACTTCTGCCCTTAGTTCCCCAAGTAACCGGGCTAGGGGGTCAGTATCCGAGGTTTCCATAGCGCCTGGGCGAGAGTTTTGCGGTAGGCTTTGCGTTCTGTAACGCTCACCTGATTCTCGCAGAGGCGCCGGTCATGACTGGGCGACTACCGTATCTTCAAAGGTGATGTGTAGCACCCGGTTGGCTCTTTGGGCTGGACCTCTGTGCACTGTATGCCTGACGTGTAGAGTAAGATGTCTGCAGATAGAAAATATGGGGTTAATGAACTGGGGTTATTGGGGTGTCCCTATCTCTTTCCTCTTCTCCTCTCCTGTAGACCCCCAAAGGTTAACGCTCTCACCTTAGGTAAGTGAATGCCGAGCTCTCCATCTGCCTCGGGGCAGGGTGCTGTAACCAGTTTCTTCACTGGATAGGTAGCGCAGGCCTCTTGACTTCAGAGGACTGCTGTCCGTCGTTTACTGCACGAACGGTAAGTTTCGAGTCATTCAAATGTCTTTAAAGTCTTTAGTAATGATGTCTCTTGTTTTGCAGGGTTCCGGCGATGGCGGATGATGGGCTGAAGTGAGTTGAAGATGGAGCCCGTGTGATGAATAGAAGCGCCTGGAAGCACGTAAGTAAGCGCTTGTTGCCTGCTTCACTATGCGCTCTAACTGTCTTTTTATTTTGCAGGTACGAGTTCGGAGCGGCTGCAGGGTGCCGGAATACCCACTGGATTAGATGTGGAAAGGAGTAATGGCACGTGAGTATTAAAGTTCCCCAATGTCTTTAAACGCACCTTGTTTTGTCTTTCAGATGCGGGATGCAGCGCCGAAGGCCTCCGGAGCGTGCGAAGAGTTGGTAAACTTGCCTTTCAGATGCCGGAATGCTAACCTGTTCTTTCTTGTCTTTATAGGTGTTGCTGAAGACTGGATTCAGGATGGTAAGCCTTTGCCTTTCAGATGCCGGAATGCTAACCTGTTCTTTCTTGTCTTTATAGGTGTTGCTGAAGACTGGATTCAGGATGGTAAGCCTTTTTCCTTAGGCCCAGGACCGGATGCAGAAGACACGATGAGCGTTCTGCTGCAGAGGTTGCAGAATAACGCAAAGCAAGATTCATCCACCGGGTGTGGTTTAAATAGCCTCCTGTAGTGCTTAGGTGTCTCCTTCCACAGCCACGCCTAAGTAAGAAAAGAGTTCCTGGTAAGAAAAGAGTTCCTGCCTTCCAGAAGAGTTCCAGTGTTCTGAATCTAGGGAGTGGCTCCAGCCCCACCCAACAGGAAAAGTAGTTCCAAACAGAAGAGGATCAGAGGCTCAACTGGCAGGCAAGTAAGCAGCATGGTCTGCTGAAGGTAAGTCCACCCAAGCATTATGAGCCCGGCGCTTCCAGCGCTGGGACTGGGCATATTTATGAGCCTGGTGCCACTGGCGCCAGGACTGGGTCCAAAAGGTCCCAATTGGGACTGGTTGGCACTCGGAACCTGGGTTATGGATCTGCTTCCAAGGGAGTTGGGAAAACCCTGACCTTTTGGAAGCAGAGATCATGACAGGGAAGGGACTTTAATGAAGTGATGGAGGTCGGGAATGATCGCACACACCTATGAGGGAGGAATCCTAAAAACAGCACTAAACTAGCAACTTTTGCCGCTGCAATGGGACTTAAAGATGTGTGGCGCGATCTGCACCCTGGTGCTAGAGAATTTTCTTTACACTCCAGGGTGCATGCATCGCTGTCCAGGTTTGACTATTTCTTTTTACCCGCAGTGACCAGTCACAAGGTGGCAAAACTCCTTCCGAGAGGTGTGTTGGACCACTCTCCCCTGGTAATGGAACTCGAAACCTCGAGACCACGTCCCCCATTTTGCTGGCGATTTAACAACTACTATCTAGGCTCCCGGAGCTCATATAACGCATACAAACTGTAACTGATGCCTACTCTGAGATAATCAAGGGATCAGTAGATAATCCAGGGATGCTGTGCGAAGCGTATAAACCAGTACTCTGTGGGGAGATTCTGTCTTGGACTGCGGCCACTAGAAAGAAATATGCAGAGAAACTAGTAACAGCTGAACTAAAGGTCAAAAAAGCAGAAGAAGCCCACATTGCACAAAACCTCCCTGAAACAAACAGGTGACTGTGGTAGTACAGAAACAACTACAAAATATAGCACTAGACAATGCCCAAAACGCCCACAGAGCAATGAGAGCGCGAATTTATGAAACTGAAGATAAGGCAGGCAAAATGCTAGCCTGGCTAGAGCGCAGAGAGGCAAGACATAGTCATATGAGGAGGATTAACCAAACAAACGGGGACCCACTCTTTACAGATAGAGAGATAGCGGACCAATTCGCAACATATTATACTGAACTTTATAGATCCCCCAGTGACCACATGGACATCTCCATACTAGACGAGATATCTCTACCATCCCTGAATGCTGATCAAAAGGGCCTTATAGAAAGAGAAATCACGGAGGAAGAACTGATCGTAGCAATGTCGCAACTCCAGTCTGGCAAAACCCCAGGCCCGAACGGCTTCCCGATCGAAATCTGGAGGAATATAGGCCCAAATGTACTTGCCCCGCATCTGCTTTAGCTATATACACATGCAAAGGAGCTGGGCCAACTGCCAGCCGACCTACGGAAGGCTACCATTATAGTGATCCCCAAAGCAGGCAAGCCACCGGAGCAATGTAGCTCATACAGCCAATTTCCATTATAAACAGCGAGACGAAGATCCTAGCCAAAATACTAGCCAATAGAGTGCAGGGTATTATAACATCATTGGTACACCCAGACCAATGTGGGTTTATGCCAGATAGGTCAACACGCATGAATATACGTAGGTTACATCTAGCACTTGAAAGAGCGCAGGAATCCCACCACCCCCTAGCACTCTTGGCAATAGACTTTGAAAAGGCATTTGACTCGGTACACTGTGAGGCCCTTTGGGAGATAATGCACAGGATGGGCTTTGGTGCAGGGTTCATGGGATGGGTGCAACTACTCTATAGCTCCCCGAAGGCAGAAGTCAAAGTCAATGGTTGGTCCTCCCCACCTTTAATGCTAGGTAAGGGAACAAGACAGGGCTGTCCCCTATCAGCACTGCTCTTTGCGTTAGCGATAGAACCGCTAGCAAGGCTACTGAGGGAATCACAGAGCTGGAGTGGTTTCCAAGGACTGTCAGACTGGGAGGATAAAGTCTCCCTCTACGCTGACGACCTGCTGGTATACCTGCGAGACCCGATCAGCTCATATCCCATAGTGACAGACCTCCTACGTTGATATGGCTCCTTCAGCGGCCTGAAAGTAAACTGGACAAAATCCATACTATATCCAGTTAAGGGAGGTGATGCAATCATCCCAGAAAACTGTCCATATAAGATAGAAGAAACACAATTCCGATACCTGGGTATTCTGATTAGGAAAGACCCGAATGAATATATAGAAAAGAACATATATCCGATGATGGGACGTTTTAAAGAAGACGTACACCACTGGTCCTTCTTGCCGCTAACCCTTTTGGGGAAAGCGGGACTATTTAAATGTTGACACTACCCCGTTTCCTATATATCCTTCAGAATGCCCCGTTAAGCATCCCACCGGAAGTATTCCGCAAAATTGATTGCACACTTAGGAAAATATTATGGGGAAACGGGAAACCGAGGATAGCGTTGAGCACACTGCAACGATCGATCTGGGAGGGTTGTATCGGACTGCCCCACCTACAATCCTATTATTGGGCGAGCCAGATGGCGATAGTTAACGACATGCTACATGGGGATCAAACAATGCCTCATATAAGAGCTGAGGTAAATGCGAGACATGATCTAAACTCCCTGCAACTGCTCTATCGGATAGGAAACACAAAACCCCCCCATAAAATAATGGCGCAAGTCACACTACTCTGAGCGGAAGCACACAAATGTATAGGCTGGGATAAGAGGGTAACTCCGATCCAACCATTGTGGGATGACAAGTACATACCTGAGATGTACAAATTACCGAGATGGCCAAGCTGGGCAAGGCAGGGAATAATAACAGTGGGTGATGTGATTGCAGATGGGAAGTTATTACCCTTTGACAATATACAGGAAAAATGTAATCTCTCTGAAAATAAGAGATATCATTATATGCAGTTGAAACATGCAATAGACAAACACCTCCCACTGATATCTAACATGCCAGATTATACCCCCATGGAAAGAAACGTAGTGCTTGAGAGAATAAATGATAAAATCACCTCCACCATGTAGAATGTAATAACATCCTTCGCCACACCAGAACTATTGAGTCTAAATTCTAAATGGGAAAGAGATGTTGAGGAGATTCTGCCAGAGGACAGGGTGGGGGAGCTGATGTATCCACGCGAAATGGCCATCTCGACCCGACTCAGGCTGGTTCAGCTTAAGATACTACATAGGGTATATTATGCAAGAGTGATGCTCTACTGCTGGGGGAAGAGCACAGACCCCAGCTTCCTACTCTGTCAGCACGAGGAAGGAACCTTTTTTCATATTTTGTGGGAATGCCCACGGATACAACAATACTGGTAGGAATGCTGTAATTTACTTACAACCGTCATGGGACAGCGAATACCTAATGAACCAAAATTGTTATTACTGGGTATAGGCACTGATTGTGAGATGACACTGTAGAAAAGGTGCTCCTCTCAACCACAACCCCCCTTATTAAAAGGAACATTGGGAAACTATGGGGCTCAAGCGTGATGCCAAGGATTGAACAATGGATTGCGGATGTGGATACTTGTATAGCCATGGAACGGAGGGTATACAGGGCGAGAGGATGCCCTGAGAAAGCTGAAAAAATTTGCCATAATTGGGAAGAAGCCCAATGACTTGTTTCATTACCGAACTAGTTACTGCAGTGACATTGATGTAGACAAGATATAAATATTAATGAATACAAGTTGCATTCTATATAGTTGACACGAATCTAATGCTGTCTTAGAAGAATTGATGTTGGCATTGTTTGTCTCCCCTGGAGACTTGTGTTGTAATGTCTATTATAAAACCAATAAAATGTGTCATTGAAAAGAAAAGAATGGGAGATACTGTAGATGGATCTTTTTGCAATGGAAACAAACTGCCTTCTGGAAGGGAAAGAGGGCACATTTGCCAGGTGATGCCCTAGCCATACTTTGGAATGACCTGTTTGCTTATGCGTTCCCTCCGATTCACAGAATCTTCCAAAGATTCTGCACTTCCATGAGTTGCAAGATTCTATTGGCAGCGCTTTACTGGCCGATAAGTCACTGGTTTGCCGGACCTGCTGCTTATGACAATTGGCCCACCTCTACATCTTAGTTTGGATGATCTTCACCAGCAGTGCCCCCCCCTCCACAATAGCTCTCCTTGGTGTTCTGGTACCTGAAAAACAGACCGTTGGCCACATACATGGTCCTGTCTGAAGATACCCTGTGGGTCATTGCGGTTGCAAGGAACATTGTGTCCCTGTTGCAATATGAAGGCAAGCGGCTCCAATTCTGCAATGTAATGCTTGCGTATGTCAGACTTCTTCGTCTTCCTTTGAGGAAAAAAAACTTGGTGGGATCTTCGACTCCACTCTCTCCATCTCTCCTCACACCTCGGACCTTGCCAGGAAGTCCCATAGCCAGCTGTACCTCCTCGGAGGTGTTCTTCATTTTCTCACTTTCCTTCAGAAGCTCAGTGTCTCCAGAGCCCTGGTTCTCTCTAGGCTGGACTATGGCAACAGCCTCAATCTGCCTTCCTCTACTCTCTGCCCTTTGCAACGAATCCAGAACACAACGCAAGACTTATCCTTAGCCTCCAGCCCAGGGACAATATCTCTCCAGTACTGAAATATCTCCACTGGCTCCCCGTGTCTGCAAGGATTAAGTTCAAGACCCTCTGCATCATCCATAAGGGTTTCTGGGACCGGGTGGCCCTAACTACATCCAACGTACTTTTTCTAAAAATGACCTTCCTTCTTGAGCCCTTCACTCAACCACCTCCAACTCTGAGAGTCGGACGCTTCACTAGGCAGAGTGGGTGGTAGATCTCTCTCCTCTGCAGGTGCCTTCCTCTGGAATGGCCGCCCACCACACTCAAACTTGAGCTGGTCCACCTGAAGTTCCAGAAGTCAGCACCTTCCTAGTCTCCTCTGCTTTCTCTCTCCCTCCCCTGCTGACCTAACTGTCTGCCGCACCGACTGGTTGCCTGGCTACCCTCTGACCATAACTGCTTCCAGGCTCCCCCATGATCAGCCTTCCTTGCACTGCCTCCGGGCCACCACGTACTTAGGGGCTGTAACTGTTTCCTCTACAGTCCCCTTGCTCCCTGCACTTACCAGAGCCGCACTGCCCTGGATGCGCGTTCTCAGAGCATGGCTGCCTTGATCGCACTCCCTCAACCCCCTCCCTCACCCTCTCCCTAGCACCCCCCCTTCCCTCCGGCGCTGTCGCACTTGCACGATCTGAATGTCACAAGGCCTAGTAAGATGGTTTGTATTGTCCTCTCTGTCTTCCCTTCCTTTTCTTGGCACGGCCAGAAACAATTGTGTACAGGCGTGTTATAAATGACCTATCCTAGCTCTGCAAACATCAGTGGATGATGATTTTCCATCTTTATCAAGCATGGCACGCTCTGGAATGCAGTTATCTCCCCTTTTCTCCCCCTTCATCCACCACTGCAGAAATTAGCTGGCAGCACCTGGGTTTATCTTTACAAGAAAGCGTGGCTGATTTTCTGATCTAATCTGGTTGTCAAGTGCCACTGCATGGGGCTCTTCAATGTATTCCCTCCCTAATGCAGGCCTGTACTGGCATGGGACCCGAATGTGGTTCTGATGGCTCTGGTATATTAGGTTATTTATATAGCGCTCTTCCCCAATTCTATGGCCTCAAAGCGCTTTGTGGTAGGAACGCCCTTGGTGACCGTAGTCAATGTGCTGGAGGTTCTGAGGGTTTTAGATTTGGATAGGCGTGTGTGCATTTTTGTAGGTCTAGGACTTGGCTGGCTAGGCTCGACTAAGCAGCCCAGAAAGGTCAGGCACATGGGTGGGTGCTGTTGGTAGTTTAAAATAAAGTGCAATTGCTGAAGAGTCGATGTGTGGCCAGCTATACCAGATTTCTTTCTTTGGTAGTCGCTGTATGCTAGTGGCAGAGGTGTCGAGGTACGTCTGGTGTTTCAGTGTGGCCAGCTTTGTGCACTTCTAGACCGGACGAGCATAGCCGTAGCTGCATTCTATGGTGTATGGATGTATGGACGTGCCTGCAGCCTGTGTCCACAGACATGGTGTAGGTAGTCTTCGTTGTTGCTCGGCTGCAACGATCTTTGTCTTGTGGGGATGGTATGGTCTCCTTATTCGTGGTCTCTCTGGGGTGAGAGTCTGAGCGGGGAGGACGTGTGAGTTTATTGCGGTGTGCCACAGTGAAAACTACTGGCTTCCCTGGTGTGTTTGTCAGGTAGGAATGTTGTTAATCAACCTTCCTATTAACGGGGAACTGTTTTTCGGATTCGTCACCACCCCATGAGGGCGAATTTTGTCGAGTTTCTTTGCGGAGGCTTCCAGGTTCTTCAGGCCTACACCACGTGGACCATTTCGGAGGAGAAGGATTCAGCACCTCTGTTCAGGATGTGCTCTGACTGCGGCTTGCGGAATGTCTTTTCATACAATAAGCATTCCCAGTGTCTTTACTGCCTGTACCCGATGCACGTGGAGAAGACTATGCGTTCTGCCAGGAGATGCCACCTCGCACGCTGAAGGATCGGCATAGGCAGCTGAAGGTGTGGCTGCAGGCCAAGGTTCCTGCTCTGGGTGGGTCCCAGCAGAATACCTCTCCCGGTTCCAAGAAATTTGAGCAGGCTTCTAAGACCTTTGAGGGCACCCCTCCCATGGGGGTCCCGAGTCCATTGCCACCGGGAGCACCATTGTAACGTGCTCCTTGATGGCCATGGCGCGTTTGTCTTTAGCTGTCTTGGCTCGACATTCCCACCAACCCTATGACACACTCTCTGGTTGACGGCCTAGACGCAATTAACCTCCAACCCCACTTAAACGGCCCGACTCACTATAAAGGACATACTCTTGATGCCATCTTCAGCACCCATAACCTGATAGTTCTAAACCCTCCCACCCCTATCATCTGGTCCGATCACTTCATTGTTTCTTTCGCCATTCGCTCACCCAACCCGCTTCTCGTACCCGAACCTGAACCTCCGAATTTACACAAATGCTGGAAGAAACTAATAATCCTTTCTGACCTAGCCGATGCACTCCTCCAGTCTCGTCTGCCTACCTGCCTACTCAATAATCAACTAACCCCCAACTCCTTTCACTCATGGCTCAACACCTCACTAATGCGGCTGACACCCTCTTGCAAACCATCAGCCCGCCGCAGCCTTTTCCCTAGATGGTTCACACCTAAACTGAAGACCAGTAAACAACTATATGAATACCTAGAAGACAAATGGCAGAAAGACAAAACTCCCATGAGCAGATCCACCTTGGCCCGTCACCTTCATCAGTACAAGGCCGAAATCCGGAAAGCAAAAAAAGCCCATTACAACTCCCGAATCCTAAACTGTAAAAACCCCAGCAAAGAACTTCACAAAATAATCACCGAATTCACCAAACCATCATGCACCACCACCGCCCCAACCCCCTCACAATCGCTGTGCGACTCTCACTCGCTCCACTTTTACTCCACAGCTCTCGAAAGAACAAACACTCTAACCAACAAACTAGCTCTCTTACACCCACCAGGCAACCCACCCTTCATACCGGCCATCCGACCACTACCCAACCAACATTCAACTCCTTTAGTCCAATATCAGCTGATCAATTTCACAAACTCCTCTCTGCCCGCAAACCATCCAGCTCTCCGCTGGACCCATGCCCGGCCACAACCCTCAAAGAAATATTCGAATCTACCTGCGCAGGAGAACACGCAAGAACCATCATAAATGACTCCCTTTCCTCAGGAATTTTCCCCGACTCATTCAAAACGGTTCATGTCAAACCTCTAATAAAAAAACCTTCCCTCGACCCTCTCAAGCCCAAAAACTACCGCCCCATCTCCAACACCAGGTTCCTTGCCAAACTCATCGACCAAACTTCCCACTCCCAACTAAATGCCTTTGTCAAAGCCAACAATCTCCTAGACCCCGCACAATCAGGTTTCAGGGACCGACACAGAACCAAAACCACCCTAACCGCAATCTGGGATGACCTTAAAAACACGGCAGACTCTGTGGGATGCGTGGCATTAATCCTTCTTGACCTATCCGCCGCCTTTGACACAATCAACCACTCAATCCTCCTTGACCGCCACCACTCCCTAGGAATTCGTGGAACTGCTCTGAAATGGATAGCATCCTTCCTCAAAAATAGGAACCAAATAACCGTACTCTCCCTTTATTCCTCCCAAGCCCGACCAGTCGACACCAGAGTTCCCCAAAGAGCATGCATATCAGCCCTCCTCTTCAATCTCTACATGGCCACCCTCCCACAAATAATTCGTTCGCACAACATCCTGTGCTACAACTACGCAGATGACACCCAACTAATTTTAAAAATCCTGAACTCAAAACCCAACTGCCGACCCAACCTCGCTTCCTGCCTCCTCGACATAGAGCTCTGGATGACCACAAACCACCTCTTGCTAAACTCCTCCAACACCGAAATCATGGTATGTGGCAACACCAAACTTCTTCCACACCCACTACCCTGGCCATCTGCCATGGGTAATCCACCAACTCCCTCTAATTCAGTAAAAAATCTTGGATGCACCCTTGACTCTGACCTAACACTCTCACGCCAAGTCAACAACGTCTCAAAGTCCTGCCACTACCACCTTAAAACTCTTAGGTGCATTTTTCCATACCTCTCCTTTCCCAACAGACTGTCAGCGGTCCAATCAATTTTTATATCAAGACTGAACTACGCTAACCCCCTCTACCTCGGAGTCCACACATACCAACTGACTAAACTACAGAGAGCACAAAACGCAGCAGCCAAACTACTACTAGCGCTTGGCCCTAGAGACCACATCTCCCCAGCCCTCAAAATTCTGCACTGGCTTCCGGTTGCCCGAAGGGTGACCTTCAAAACCTTATGCATTTCTCACCTAGGACTGCATAAAACCGTACCTCAATATCTTCAAGACAAACTAAAACCCGATCTCCCTGCACATACTCTAAGATCAAGCTCAATTGGCCTCCTAGTCATACGAAAAACAAACTCAGTCAGGTTAGGCGGATCATCATTCTCAGCCTTGGCCCTCACATTGTGGAACGCACTCCCACCCCACATCCGACTCACCGAAGACCTCTTGTCTTTCCACAAATTACTGAAAACTTGGCTCTTCCCCTAAAAACCGACCCCGAACTCAAACTAACTCAAACTGGATAACAGTACTTCAATGACTTTGGCCCAAATGCTAGATCATAGATAGCAATGCCGCATCACAATCTGAGCGAGAAATCGAAAATGAATAACCTCTATTGGGTAGCTAAAAAGAACAAACAAAATAGAATGAACAAAAAGGATCAAACCTGTGAAGTAGATAAAAAGAATAAGGTGTACCAGAGCAGTAAAGTAGCGGTAATTAATGAAATGGACGAAATAAATGTAATGGACAAGAGGATCAATGTGGACGTGAGGATTAAAGTGGATAACAACAATTCAACTATCCCAAACTATTAGATCATAAATAACAATAAAACAAATAACAATACAACCTCAAGAACCATATGAGAATTTGAAAACTAATAACCTCCAATGGAAACTAAAAAAGACTAACAGAATAGAATGAGTAAAGTAGACCAAAGCAGTGAAGTGGATAAAAGAATAAATTGTACAAAAGCAGGAAAGCGGTTATAATTTGTGAAATGGATGAAATGATTGAAATGGACGAAAGGAACAAAATGGACGAAAGGAACAAAGCAAAGAGGATAGAAAGATGAATACAGGAGACGGATGAGTGCACTGACTAAAGCCATGGAATGTAAGAAGGCATGTATAAATGGAAAGTACTGTATAGACGATTCAAGTACATGAGATGGGTGTAGGGCATGGGACAGATGTAGAGCACAGAACGGACCAAGTGAGTGCGACAAGTGACATGGGCTGATCCGATAATGCAGGATGAATGAACGAAGTGAGTGGAGCGGGTGAAGTCGCTGGAGTGGATGAAGCGCGTAGAGCGGATGAGTGCATAGAGTGGATGAGTGCGTAGAACAGATGAGTGCGTAGAGCGGATGAGTGCGCAGAGTGGATCAGAACGCAGAATGAATGAGGGCATGGAGCGGATGAGAATGTGCAGCAGATGATCTGGGTGGAACGGATGAACTGGGTGGAACACATGAACAAAGCGTTGGAGGTGAACACAGTGAAATAGGTGAAATATGCGCACGGAAAGGGTGAAGTATGTAGATGGAAAAGGTGAAGTATGTGGATGGATGTGGATGGAATGCGTGAAGTATGTGGTTGGAATGGTTGAAGTATGTCAATGCAACGTGTGAAGTATGTAGATGGAACGGATGAAGTATGTAAATGGAACGGATGAAGTATGTAGATGGAACGGATGAAGTATGTGGGTGAAACGGTTGAAGTATGTGGATGGAATAGGTGAAGTATGTGGTTGGAACGAGTGAAATATTTGGAAGAAATGGGTGAAGTTTGTGGATCAAAAGGGTAAAGTATGTGGATGGAACGGATGGCCTGGTGTAGAATGGATGAAGTGGGTGGAACGGGTGAAATGGTAGGACGGATGAAGTAGGTGGATGAAATGGGTGATGTGTCAGGAACCGGTGAAATGGGTAGAACCGGTGAAGGGGATGGAACTGTTGTAGTGGTAGAACGGGTGAAGTGGATGAAACGTGTAAAATGGCTGGAACCAGTGAAGTGGATGGAACGGGTGAAGATGACGTATGTGGAAAGATGATGCTTGGAGAAAGGTAACGTGGGTAGATCGAATGAAAGGAGCAATGCATAAAATGGTTGGAGTGCATAAGATGGCTTGGAGTGCATGGAACGGGTTGGAGTGCATAGAATGGATTGGAGTGTATGGAACGGATTGGAGTGCATGGAACGGATTGGAGTGCATGGAACAGATTGGAGTGCATGGAACGGATTGGAGTGCATAGAATGGAACAGTTCTCAGTGCTTGAAACGGCTGGAATACATGGAACAGTTCGGAGTGCATGGAACGGATGGAGTACATGGAACCATTGGAGTGGGATTCATCTCAAGCACCTAAGGTAAACCACCATATCACATCTCCATGCTTACTCTCTTCTTAACACCACCACTGAACTAGAACACAGTGATACTATGACACCATTTGGTACAGCTGTTCTCATACCATAATTTGCCTCATACTCCCCATCACCCTAACTAAACACTGCTGGTTACACACCCTCCAGCCTAGGCGTTCTCCTCAGGCCTAACACAGCCAGAATCGGTCTGAATAATAACCTGCCAGAACAAACACATACTCATGATCTCTCAACCACCACACCTACAGTTAAGAAGCAGCTATCACACAAATGCCACACCAGCTGCACACATATCCGGTGCTCACACGCACCTTATGACTCTCTCTATCTTCTCTACTGACTTGAACTTCGGTTCCTGAGGGCGTTCAACCTACCAGTGCCTTGAGACCAATGCTACATAAGGTGCTATATAAATGCAAAGTAACATAACATAACATAACGTGCACCCTCCAAGTACCGTGAGGGCCACGCCCCAGTAAAGCAGGAACAGTCCTTCTTCCCTTTCCACTATCTTCTTCCAGTACCCCCTCATTCGGTACTGGTAAATAGTCACACAGGTGCAGAGTTGACTGCGGAGAAGACTGCAGTAATTGGCAGTCTGCTTGCGAGGAGTGGAGAGTCTTTTTTCGATATCTTTCACTTTTGGTGGGTGGAACATTCAAAAAATTCAACTCTCCATGGAGCGGACGCGGAGTTGACTGCGGAGAAGACTGCAGTCATTGGCGTTCGATGGCAGCTGGGGCAGAGTCTACAAACTGGCCGGAACAGCTGTCCAGACCTCTACTAAGAAGTGCTGTATTGCGGTGCCCGGGGCCCCGCACAGCCTACATCGGTGACACAACTATAACCAAAGGCGACTCAGCGGTGTTACATCCTCCAAGCTCTCCAATCGCAGGTAAGACAATTCGCCCCAATTCTTGCACAACAGTCCCAACTACCAGCACAGCTTTATAAAAAATGGAAAGTTTATCAAAATCCGGGGGCTCTACTCGTCCCCCAACTAAACTTTCTGCTACAGCGCGAACAATCATCACCGCTTCTGCGCTCACATAACAGCCCAGTGTTTTTAATAGTTTGCATGTGTCCAAACCTGCTGCATTCAAGCTGGGCTGTGCCGATCCCTTGTTGGACCGCCTTGGTCCGGTTTCGACTCACCCGAAACCTGACAAATCTACAGATCTTTTGATGTCTCCTTTGGTGTCTTTACCGAATAAGGAAATGACTCAACAGGAAAGCTCAACGGTCCTGCAGAACACCTGCGAATCAACAAATCTTTCTGCAGACCTTGTGGCCTCTCAAAAACACAAAAAACTCGACTCACCTGCTACTATGATCGAAAATCCACTTCCCGAGGAGCCGGGGACAGACCTATCAATCTCGCCGAATGCTCAGAAATCCAGCCCGACAACATCGAATCTTCAATTGACCTTGCGGGCCCAAATCCACCAAAACGCTCTTGACGAGTCTGCTGACCTCGAATCGGAAGACAAGGTTCTACATCTGTCTCCTGTCTTATCGGAACAGCTTTATGAAACTCTTCAGGTCGGCCCAGTCAACACTGATTGACAGACTGATTGAAGAGCTACCACTTGACCCTCCAGAAATGTTTTCAACTGATTTGTGTGAGTCAGACTCTGGATTGAAAAACTTCCAAAGAAAGTGGCTTCAATGCACAATGGTAAAAACAATCTTCCTTACCTGACATTACATCAACAAGACGGCTAAAGCAATAAAATCAACAAAAAAAAACAAGAACACAAAAAAGATGGATTATATCTAACTCAAAAAGAGGAAATAATATCTTGCAAATCAGTCCAAAACTATTTTACAAAAAAAGGCCAAACATCCAGTAAACCTGCAGGTGAACTTTTAAATGTTGAAATCCTGGAAGGTCTTAACGAACCAGTCACTCAGATTGAATCAAATTGCACAGCTGAGAACTTCAAAGAAGGATTCTCTGATTCTCCGACTGGCACAATTACAAACAAACCCCAACAATTTGTCAGATGGCATTATGGAAGCACAAGGCCTCTGCTTCAAAAAAATCATTTACAAAATCAAGTTTCTACACTGTCTGAGGGGCTGCAAGCTCACTCAAAAAGCTGCAAGACACCAAAGGCAACTCCCATATACACAAGTCAAAAACTAATTCTGGATTGTGCCAATCGGAGGTCCATTGACAATGTGATCGATTTACTCGGTCAACAGAAAAAAACGTGCAACGAAGACATCACAACTCTTGGAGCTCCTGGGGGCTTACTGGACGATCTTCGATTTCCACCAGAAGACCTGCAACGAGAAAAAAGATCACAAGTTCTTCCCGTGATAGAGACCAGATCTTCAAAATCTTTCAATGCAACTCTGAGGAAAGATCTATCCTTTATCAGCCCCCCCCCCATAGCAGATGATTGTCAGAACTCCAAAACCTCAATCCAAAGATTCTCCAGGAAAAAAACCTGACCTCCTAACGATTATGTTATCTGTCACAATTGCACTAGCTCCATTCTGCAAATTGTATGAGGCAATTGCTGAAACTTTAAAGGACCACACAAACTTAACTGCACCAATGAACTCCAAACTTTCGATGTTAGAAGGTTTCATCCTGGCTAAATCAAAAGAACCTCTGCATATGAAGGATCAATCAACAGAGACACTTTCTGCAAACATCCAGCCAATCTCCTCAAAAGCCAACCAAAAAAAAAAATAACATCAGATCGGTCAAGTCAGTAAGCTCACTGGGAACTCAAACGAATGAGTGTCCTAAAGTTTCTTACACTTCCATCTTGGACACAGACAACCGAAAAATAGATCTGAAGGGTGACGAAGGTGAATGAAAACTTCAATTAACAAGAAAAAAGGTTACTGTTCCTGCAACAATGTCACCTCCTGATGAAAAAGAGCAAAATGGCAACACAGATAAACACTCCAAGGGAGTTTCAACCAGAAACGGATGTATATTTCAATCCAAAAATTCGGAGATAAGATCTTAGCCCGACGTAGAACGAGACCTCGCTGTAAGAACCTCCTCAAAGAGGCAGTCGGGCGAGGTGTTGTCCTTCGTCATTTTCTCAAAAAAAGTTCTGACAATTACAGATACAGCCTTGACCACAAATCCGGCAGCAGATTTGCTTATAAGCAAACAAATCACTGATAAAGCTCCAAAGAACAACGTTAGGAGAGTAGTGCTGCTGAACATTCAAAAACCCATTTCTGCTAATTTGATCAAGGGCAGTTCCAAATCTTCAAAATCCAAATCAGGAACTACCCGACCCATGACGGAAAATAGTCCTTGTGATGGTATACATGACTTGATGAATATGAGCCTTTACTCAGATGAAGATTTGGACTTGGAACTTATGTCGACAGTGAGCCATAAGAGAAAAGCTGATTCAGAGGTAGTCGCTGATAAAGAAATACTACAAATTAAAAAAAAAACAACGATAGGATCTCTGGCGCAAACCTTCCTCAAGATGGAAGACAAAAGAAAAATTCAAACAATCAAGAAATCAAGAAACACCTCAAAGGAGCCCAAACCAGACAACCTAAATGATCAAACCACAAACCAAAGATCAGGAAAATATCAAGAGAATTTGAATAAAAATGCCAATTTAAAATCTGAAATCAGTCATAATATACATCCTCAAAAAAGGACCATTCAAAGGTCAAACGGACTAGAGCACTGCAGAGCGAGACAACCGCTACAGGAAAGGACTCCGTTTTTAACAAAGCTCCACTTGCACGACCTTGACCTAAACCATAATCGGCCACCGCCGCAAGTGATAAAAAAAGGGATTGAGAAAACTTTCAAACTTGGATGAGTGTCGCCCAAAAGGGACAATCTGATTTTAGACTCCACATTTATGTCTCTAGAACAGTGCATCCTGCAATAAAAGCTTTCAAAGTAATCAGAACAATCCACAGTGATCACAATTTACTGTTGACTTTATGGAAATCTCCAAAGCCACCAACAGAAACCATCAATTTTGAAGTGGAGGTAGGCTGCGGCACGGTTCGCCTCAAATTGACAGAAGCCGGAATATCCCAACTAACAAAAAGGTATGTCGGCATTGGCTGCAGAGATTTCATACATGGTAAAAACACAATAGATTACTGCCTATCCTTTTGGCTTTCAAGAAAACGGACTCAAAATCAACCAAATCCTCAAAGCCACCCACCAACATATATGAACAAGAGCTCGTCTGCAAGCGAAGAATGGTATGAAAACTGAAAAGACTAGCAAACAAGACAACCTCAGTCAAGATAAAAATGGATGCTATTGAAGCTGAAAAAGATTATAAAACTTGGGTCAGAAACCACAGAATCAAAATGCACCAAGAAGACTCTCAGGAAATGTTACGAGCTATCTGCAGTAGAAACACAAGGTCCTTAATAAAATCCACTGCAAAATCAACAAATGAAGCTCTACAGAACAGCGTGGCTCAAGCAAAGTGGATCGACTATTTTGAATAATTGTATAAAACTCCAAAAGATAACTGTCAAAACAACACCGTGACAGACAATGATCCATGGGATTTTCCACACAACCCAGATTTAATATTAGCCAAAATTAAGAAGCTAAACACTCGAGAGCCCCAGGGCCGGATAGTGTGACAAACTTTGAACTGAAAAAACAAGCAGTGGCCTGGTCTCTATTTATCAGCAAAGTTTTCCTAAGCTATCAGGGAACCAGATTGAACCCCCTATTGTGGAAATGCGCTAACATCGTGCCGGTATGGGGGCGTGGCTAGCTGGCCATGTAGGATGCTGGGGATCTCCGGAGCTCCCGTCGATCCAAAACATATCCTGTTATTACCTGCCTTCCCAGTGGCAAAATCCAGGCCCCAAATACAGGATGATGGATGGGAGATTCGCGGCATGCATCGCGAGCTTCAATGACCCCAACGGCAGTCTGGTGATGAAGATATTTGCCGTGATCGCCATGAGGAACGCCACCCAAAACGGCTGCTGCTCTCCAGGACAATGGCTCTGAGATAGGGGCGCAGCGGTGAGGAAACAGGGACACCCTATGGAACCCGATTGCAGACCCGTCGGGAATGGAGACTCCGGCATGGAGATGGTTCGGCTGTTGAAGTGGTACGGGCGCCTGTGACGGCGGTGTGCTTGGGACATCCCCGGATGAGAAAGGGGGATGGAGACGGGCAGATCGAGACGAGGATGGCGGAAGCAACTTGAGTTTCGGGGCATGCGGGGCCCGCAGTCGTGGCCAGATCACAGAGGCACACGCCCCCGCAATTAGGACGCACGCGTCCTGGAAGCTGTCTGGCACTCCCGAAGGGACGTGCAGACACTGAGGGCGATGAGGAGAAGCGGTAGTGTGGGGCAGCGCCGGCAGCCCCCCCCGAGCACAAGGGGGTCACGGACTGCCCGTGATATACGAGGGCTGGGTCTGAAGCTCCAGATTAAGACTTGGTGCAGTGAGAACACCTTCCCCTTCCCTACTGGGAGTGGGGGGCGAACTTAAGTAACTTCTGTGCGGCCCGGGGCGCCCCTGCATCTTTAGAGGAACTGATCCTCCTTGCTATCACCGCTGAATCTGCTTATAGGTCGAGCGCAGGTACACTCTGCCCTACAAAGGAGCACCCTGCCCCTACGGGAGAGGGCTCAGTTAAGTCAACACAATCAGACCAGGGGGTGCCGGTGTACCTGCAGTGAACGCGCAGGAGCTGATACTGCAGGGCCTTCCATGTTGGGAGAGCTGGGAAGCCACAGGAGTCTGTGAGACCACATAGTGACTGGAACCGCCGCACTGGAGTACGTCCGGGGGCACAACCTGAGCCAGCCAAACTGTGACCAGGGGAAGGACCTTGGGCCCTATACAGATTGGTGCCCCCCCATACAGACATGGAAGGGTAAGATCTGGACATATGTAGCCCAAACGAGAACTGCATTAGACTGTCCCACAAGTGATACTGCGGGAGCGCATAGTAGTTGAAGAGGATTTCTGCCCTAGAAGAGGGCTACCTGGCCACCCGTGCTCACTAACCTAAGTCCCGGAGGGCGCATCACATTGTCAAGCCTGAAGCAGGCTGCCCGCTTGCCCAGCGGAGCGATAGACATGGCGTCTAAGCTCATCAAAGCCAAAGGGAAACATCCCACGATGGAGGATTACACCAAGACCCAGCAGCCCGCAGAGGGCACCAGGAGCAAGGATAGAAGCGTCTAGCAAGCAGCCTCCCCAGCAAGGGAAGACCGGCATATCCTGGAGGCTATCAATGACCTGAAAGCCTCATGGGAGATTAAATTGGAAGCCGCCATGTCTTCATTGAAGGTGGCACTGCAAACAAAAAAAGATGCAGTACAAATAGATTTGAACCTCCTTCGACAAGATGTAAGGTTGATAGCTGATTGCACAGGAGAACTAGAAAAGGGAGTGGAGGCCAACACAGCTGCTTGTGCTTCACACGCCCGGGAGATCCACACGTTACGACAGCAGGTGGGCAATCTGGAGGGCAGAGCTGAAGAGGCTGAGGGCAGAGCACGCAGAAACAACATACGCATCGTGGGGCTTCCTGACGGAGAAGATGGAGTGAACCTCACAGAATATGTGGAATCTCTGCTCTTGCAGGAGATTGAAGGGGGTACTCTGTGTCAGGGATTCGCTGTGGAGAGGGCGCACAGGGCCCTGGCAAAGAGACCCCATCGGGTTCCCACCCAGGACCCATCCTCACCAAAATACTAAAATACTGCGACAGGGAAAGCATACTGGAATACGTCTGCAAGGGTGGCACAATCGAGAGGGCATCAGCCTCAATTACAGCCTACCCCGACTACACTTTCCAAGTACAATGAAGGAGACTACATTTTGGTGCAGTGCCATAAATACATGCTGATGTATCCAGCAAGGTTGAAGATATTTCATAAGAACAGAACACTGTTTTTCGACACCCCAGAGGAAGCGTCGGACTGGCTGGATGTTCAAAACTCCCCGGAAAGGAAAGGAATCAGCGTGGAGAAATTATGCTGCGAACCAACGAGTAAGGTGCCGTATAAGGATGAGCCAATGGGACTTAATTATATTTGTGCTAAATAATGGGAAGGCAGAGTTTGATGATGCATGACGGGGAGCTGAAGAGCACCCGACCTCATAACTCCCTTAGATAGTTTAGTCTGGTTGCCAGTAGCGTGGAAACCTCCTGTTGGGTGTTCGGTACCGGAATAGCTGGACGGATCAAAATGTGGGATCGCCTCAGATCCAGGGATGGATCTGGGCAATTGTTGGGGTTGGGAAGGGAGGGGGGAGGGAAGGGAGTTGGGTGTGTGTTGGGGGTGTAGTTAGCGAACAAGCATGTACCCGCGCGTAATCCAAGATAAGAACCGCCGAGCCGGGAATCTCAGAGAGAGAGATAAGAGGAGAGACCAAAATGGTGATGGGTGATCTTAGGGTGGTAACCTGGAATGTCAGAGGGCTCAATACTTACCTGAAGAGGAATAAAGTGATGATGTACTGATGATGTACTTGAGGAGGCAAAGAATAGATATAGCTCTGTTGCAAGAGATCCACCTCACGAAGGAGAAACAGGAGGTTATAAAGAAGAAATGGAAGGGCACTATGGTGGGCGCCACTTACTCAGCTTATGCCAGGGGGGTGATTATATGGGTGGCACCTCAGGTCCCTCTTCAGATATTACAGACTGTGGCAGAGCCTGATGGGAGGATGGTGGCACTTCGGGGACTTCTGGAAAACAGGGAAATAAGCATCATAAATACATATGCTCCTAATCAAGATACTGTGTCATATTATAAATCGCTGTACAGGAATATTAGCCCCTTTATAGGCAGTCATTTGGGGGGGAGAGTTTAACTGCACATTAGACCCTACACTAGATAGATTGGACACGAAATTTGATAGACCCACACCCGCAGCAAGAGCATTACAGGCCCTCCTGAGGGATTTTGGGCTTGAAGACACATGTAGGCAGCAGCACCCGACACCAAGACACTACTCCCACTACGCGGCCCCACATAATCTTTACACAAGGTTGGATTACATGTTCACCACCCCCGGCGTGTCTAGGGAGGTGGTGGGCTCTGAGTACAAAGCCAGAATTCTGTCGGATCACTCCCCCGTGGTCCTGGAGTGGAGACATCAGCCCCCTAGGGCCAGAGTCCCCACATGGAGACTCAGAGCTGAGGCCCTGAGAGACGCTTCATTTCGTGAGGACCTCCGGGAGGAGATAATGAACTATTTTGAATTTAACACGGGAAGTGTGGAATCGGATGGGACCCTGTGGGAGGCCTTTAAGGTGATAATCAGAGGGGCGGCCATTGCCAAATCTAAAGGGCTCCAAAGAGACATAGAGCGGGAGTTGCAAGAAGTGGAAAAGAGATTGGAAACGATAATGGAGAAGGAGGGGACTTCGCAGGTTCACTCTGAAGGGGTGGGTCAGCTGCAATTGGCGGGAATAGAGCTATGGGAAAGGCTCAGCAACCTAAACTATAAGAAATACATTGAACGGCAACATGCAGGAGGGGACAAACTGGGAAGGTTGCTAGCGTGGCTATATAAAAATGAAGAACATAGGCCCGTGATTAGAGAGATAATGGGGAGGCGGGGCAGATCTGTAACACCCAGGAGACGGTGAACGAGAGATTCCTCAAATTTTACAAACACCTCTACGCAGACGTGGGGGACAACATGGAAAGAGAAACTGTCGAGGTCCGAGAGGACATAGGGTTGCCTCAGCTAGGCACAGATGATAGGGAGAGCTTAGAAGCCCTTATCACGTTGGTGGAACTAGAGGCGGTGGTGACGAATCTGCCCATGTGTAAAGCTCCTGGAATGGATGGGCTCCTCAGCCAGATTTATAAAACATACAGACAGGAGATCATACCCCCACTGTTGAACATGTTGAATGAGGCTTACGAGATTGGAAGATTACCGGAGTCTGTGAGAGAGGCGATGATCATCCCCCTCCTCAAGCCTGGCAAACCCAGTGTGGACTTTGGGTCATACAGACCACTGTCCATGCTGTACCAGGACAGCAAGATCCTTACTACAGTACTCGCTAATAGACTCAAACACAATGATAAATAAATTAATACACCGCGACCAAACAGGTTATGTTCCAGGTAGGAGCATATCCGACAACCATAGGAGGCTCCATCATATCATAGAGCAGACGGAGGACGACCCAGGCTAAATGGCAGTAGTCTCACTGGATACAGTTAAGGCATTTGATTCTATCCGGTGGCCATGGCTAATGGCGGCCCTAAAGGGATTTGGGATGGGACCCGGGTATTTGCGGTGTGTGACAATGCTTTATAGCTCCCCCATAGCCAGAGTAAGAACGGGGAAGATCATATCGGAAAGCTGGCAGTTGAGTAGGGGCACGAGGCAGGGTTTTCCATGGTCGCCAATGTTGTGTATATTAGCTCTTGAGCCCCTGGACATCTATCTCAGACAACAATACGGAGAAATAGGAGTTCGTACCAAAGGGGGACCGCACCTAATATCGATATATGCAGATGATATGCTCCTATATCTGCGCTACCCGGAGGAGAACTTGCAATGTATCTTGGAAGTGATGGAGCAATATGCGGCCTTCTCTGGGATTAAGGTCAACCCCGTTAAGTCTATCATGTTTCCCCTGGGCAGATACAAAGATACTCCACAAATTAACCTTCCCACCCTGCAAATAGCATGGCAGACCGACACATTTAGATACCTGGGGATTAACATCTACCATACTGTAGCAGCTGAGCACAAAGCATAACATAGAGAAAGCGGTGGAGGGTGTAAAAAACAGCATGGATTTTTGGGCTAAGTTAACCCTGGCTATGGTGGGAAGGGCGGCCCTGCTGAAGATGGTGGTTCTGCCCAGGCTGCTGCACTATTTTACAAACATCCCATACATGGTGCCCAAGCGCTTCTTTACTAAACTGCACAGTCTGTGCAGGGGTTTCCTTTGGCATAATACAAATAACAGAGTAGCCCTGTGGAAGCTTCAGAACGCATATGATAAGGGGGGGATTAAGTTACCAAATTTTGAGATATACCACTTAGCAGAGAAATTACAATATGTGGCCAGGTGGCTGGCGGAAAACGAGACGGGGGAATCTAGGCTGCTGCAAGAGGACAGTGCCCCTTATTTTTTACGAGAACTAATCTGGCTCCCCAAACCTGAGATGCAAGAGAGACCAGGACTGCTCAGACTAGGATGGGAGGTATGGCATAAAGCGTGCCGGTCCATGGGGGGCGGGACCCCATGCTCCCCGCAGGCGCCACTGGTGGCGCTGTACGGAGCAGATTTCCAATTCAGGAGAATGATCCGAAAATTCTGGGAGCCTGTGGGCCTGGCCTCCCTGGGGGACATTTGGCAAGAGGGAGAAGCGGTAGACTTCCAAACATTAGTAGAGGAGACTGAGGTACAGCTTGGACAGTATATCACATATAATAGAATTGTCAAAAAAGTGAAAGAAACGTGGTCTGAGCTAGAGTTGGCAGAGCTCCCGGTCACGGCCATCAAAACAATGTATGATATTTCAGAGGGGGGGGCACAAAATATCCAGGATTTACGAATTAGCTATGCTGAATGTGGGGAAGGATATTGCTGATCTAATGCGGGATTGGGAGGAGGAGATAGGAGAAACCTTGCAAGACGGGCAACAACATCTATATGTCACTCATAGAGCATATATGACCCCTGTATGATAGCGAAATTTGGAAACACAGAGGCACAAAAATGCCCCAAGTGCGGCGGAGAGAGAGCCGGGATGATCCACATGTTCTGGGCATGTCCGGAGGTCGCGAAATTTTGGGGGGAGGTGAAACTCAAGCTATCCGAGAAGGGGATTATATTAGATGTAGAATCTATCTGGGCATGCATGCTATGGGGATTTACCAGGCCGCGTACATTTAAACATGTATGCAAACTTAAAGATTTAGCATATATCCTGAGCAAGAAGAGAATAGCTATGAGCTGGAAAGCCGCTCACAGACCTAGGGTAGAAAGTTGGTGGGAGGACCTCCTCAAATGGGCAGATGCGGAGACAATGGCATGGTATGATGCAGCTAGCAAAGGAGAGGGAGAGGAAGTGGGACCACTAATGGAATGGAGACTTAAGATTGCCTCGCTACATGGGTGCACCCCTAGTGACTCCAGTGACGAGGACCTCCTTGAGAACCTTGAGAAGGGTTTACCCTGAGCAACAGTTATTGGAGGTACAAGGAGTAGTGCTTGAGTTTTTTTTTTAGTTTTTTTTGGGATGGAAGGGGGGAAGACATTGTAGAAGACAAATATGTAATGCATATGGTGGAACAGATGTAACTGGGAATGTGGGGAATGTTGTTAAATGTTGAGTGTGGAATTAATAAAATAAAATATGTTAAAAAAATAACATTGTTCCGGTATTCAAGAAAGGGGCCAGGGATAATCCCAAACATTTTCGCCCAATTGCATTACTCGACACTATAGGGAAGATCTTCGCCTCTTTTGTACTGAATAAATTCTAGCATTGGACAAACACTACCAAAGTCAACGATCCCTTCCAGACAGTCTTTGTGAAATCGAAGGGGACAACTGCAAATATCCTCCTCGTCAGCATAATCAAAAATAAAGTTCTGGAAGGCAAATTGAGAGTTTTCGTGGGATTCGTTGACCTGGTCCAAGCATTCGACCAGGTCAACAGGACCAAATTGTGTAAAAAACTCGCCTCTTGGAATTGTCCATCGCCATTACTGGCTCAGATAAAGGCCTTATACTCAGAAACATCAATTAAAGTGCATCTCAGTCAAGCAGGGCAACTGACAAAACCTATCCCCACTGCTCAGGGAGTGTAACAGGGTTGCTCCTTGGCTCCAGTGTTGTACAATGCCTATATCGTGGACTACAAGACTCGTGACCACAATGTAAAAGCTTTTCCTCCGAATTCCGGTGGTGAAGCGCTCTCTCGAATAATCTACGTGGACGACATTATCATCATACATCAAACGCAAGTCGGTCTCCAGAGGAAATTAAACAACTTGTCTCTTTTCATCAAGGAGAACAACCTGGAGATAAATAATTCTAAGACGAAGATAATGTCTTTCGAGGCCAGCTAGAAGAACAATGAAAACCCAAAGTGGTTCATTGATGGAACTAGACTAGATAAAGTCGGAAGCTTTAAATACCTTGGAGTAATTCTAAGCTCAAACCGAAGAGAACTACCGATTTAAGAAGCTCTACAGGAAAAACTAAAATCACTGATTACACAGACCAAAGCTGTAAACAGGAAATATGGAAGATTTTCCTTCATACCTGTTTGAACTTCTATAAGGCCAGGGTTATACCTAGTCTAACATACGGGGTGGAAGCAATGCCAAACTTACCAGAATCCTTATGGGACAAGCGGGAAGGAAAGTTTTGGCAAAAGGTTCTGGCACTTCCACAATCAACGCCGATAGCGTCCATTCGGAGGGAACTAAGTCTCCAATCAATTTCATCAATCGTGATCCGCAATAAAATCATGCTATATAAGAAGGTAATCGACCAAACAAGTCCTCACATTTTTGGCCTTATCAGAAAGAAGTTGGAGGGAAAAAGTACAAAGATCATGTCAAGATGGGTCACTGACATTCACCATTCACTGGAGCAGATCTGTTGTGCAGAGGAGGACCTCCTAATCAGTCCATTCAAAGTTAAGAATAAACTGCTGGCGCAAGACTGGATAACCACACAAGACCTGGCTAACAAAACCAAACTGACATCCCTCCACTGATAAACAAAATAAACCAACCGCCAAAATACATCAAAACATTTTCAAACAAATGTTTGAAAGAAAACTTAATGTGGAACAGATTAAGAGGCCGATTCATGGAATTAATGTGCGCTGAAAGCGTGCAAAAGCGTGCGAATCACAGTGCCAGTGCGAAAATCGCAGTGAAACTAGCGCACAGCGATTCATGGAAGTCCGTGCGCGTGTAAATCCCAGGATGTTCGCCAAAATTCTGCGTGGCGCACGCTGGCACACACGTCTCCAAACAGCGTGCGCTACGCGCACAGCGAAATCGCACATAGCGCAGCGCACACAACAAAAGTAGGAGGAACAGGGGGCGTGACACGCGGAATGGGGAACAACTCGTTAAAATGTGGGTGTCACGGGGGAAGTAAAGGAGGCAAGTGCGCGGAACGCCCACACGCATGTTCAAAACACATATTCATGGAATCGAACGGGGCTAAGGCGTGCGCCAAAAAAGACGCACTAATCAGGAAACACTTACGCCAGCAGGAAGCAGGCGTACGTGGACCCGCACAGCATAAAAGTGTGTGCAAACAACAAACAAGCACAGACGCCAGGATGAATATACCGTTCCTAGCAGCAGTGGTTGTGGGATACCGCAGGAGGAGGAGGAGGATAGTCAGGCCCAGAATTTTTACACCCAGAACCAGCCTTTTTGGGATGCCTGATGACCAGGTGTATGGGAGGTACAGGTTTCCACCTCACATAATACTCAACCTGGTCAGTGAGTGGGAGGATGACCTCACATCACCCACCCTGTGCTCCCAAGCACTCAGCCCCCTGCATAAGATCCTCAATGTACTGCACTTCTTGGCCACTGGATCATTTCAGCGGACAACTGCTATAGTGGGGGGGGGTGTCACAGGCCACGCAGTCACGCTGCCTACACCAGGTCTTGGCCATCATGACTGCACGCCCATCAGTCCGCAGGCACATATACTGCCCAGAACACCTGCAGAAAGGCAGGCTGTCGTCCAGGATTTTTATGGGGTGGCAGACTTCCCCAAAGTGCTAGCTGCCATTGACTGCACCCATGTGGCTCTACGTCCCCCCAGGGCATCAGAGCACATCTATAGAAACCGCAAGCACTGGCATTCCATTAACGTGCAGGTAGTATGTGATGCCAAGGGAATCATCACCTCAGTATATGCCAACTATCCAGGGTCCACCCACGACAGTTTTATTTACAGAATGTCAACCCTAAACCGGGACATAGAAGCTGGGCGGCATGGCGATGCATGGCTGCTCGGTGAGTATAAATGCTACAGCACATGGATGCATGTCAGACACTGAGCAATGTCACAACCCAACTAATGATACCCACCACCACCTCCCCAGGGGACAGTGCCTACCCTCTGAGCACCCACATGATGATGCCAATTTGGAACCCCACCATGCCACCCGAGGTAAAATACAACACAGCCCAATTTGCAACCCGGGGCATAGTGGAGCTCACATTCGGAGTGCTCAAGTCACGCTTTCGCTCCCTTGACCATTCTGGCGGGCAGCTGTTATACCCTCCCCCAGTAGTGTGCAGGATCATAGTGGCAGCATGTGTCCTGCACAACATTGCAACACGCCGTGGCCTGCCCGTGGACATGGTGGTGCCCCCACATCCCCAACCACATGCACGGCCGCTGCGCATGGGAGGGGAAAGGGCATGGGTGAGGCAGCCCGTACGCAGCTGGTGGCTAATTACTTCACCTAAAATCACACCCCTGTGGAGTACACACAGCCCTGGCACATACCATCTGACAATCAATGATGATGACATAAGGGACAGCCAACTGTCACAACCATACCAGCCTGAGATTGGTCACCTGGAAGTTTTACATTGTGTGCATCCCTACCTGCACAAACACCACCAATGCTGTGTTATCAAAAGACACACTTCTATGCTGCTAAAATCATTACCCCCTTGCAAAATACAACATGACAACAGTGCCATGTCACCCAACCCCTCCCCAGCACCGCCACCCAACATACCATAGCATGTCATGCTATGTGAGAGCAAACAAAGCAATCCCCAAAACATGACACAAGTGTCAAAGTACAGTGTCCCTAATGGAAACTGCCCATACACAATATGCTCCCAGTAATGTAGAAATAACAACACACATGACCAAATACTTACCAACAATACAATGCAGCTACACAACCTAAACATAGCATAAACATGACAGTACTAAGTTAAAGTAGTGGTAGTCTTACAACCTGATCATGCCAGCACATCGGCCTCTTCCAACTGTACAGTGCTGCTGCCACTCAAATGTCTAAGTGCACTGCTTACAACATGAATTCCATCTCCAAAGACGGCCTTGTGAAGACATGAGGAATTAACCTGCAAATTAGGCGAAAGACATGGATGCACAAGCACATATCAATACACCATGCAGTGTACAATTCAACAACAATATCCACTAGGAATGTATACACAGTATTGACTACAGACTGCCCACACAGCTCATGGGAGTCCTACGTCACCGTGTAAGTCACTGTCACTTGGGCACGCCCTTTGCAAGCCCATGGAAACGGGAAGCAGGAGTGGTGTGTGTCTCACAAACCCAAGCATCTAACCCAAACTCAGGACAAGCCTGCCTTTGTGCCCAGCCGGAATACAGTGTATGCCCACCGGAGCCACACAAGGCAACACACTGTAACAAAAAAACAAAATCAAAAATCAAAAATCAAAAATGGCCATGTGGGGCCCGAGCAGGGCGGAGGCCACCCAGGAGGTCCGAGGACAGGGTGCGCACCAACAGCCACCTGTGTGGATGTTGGGAAAAAAAAAACACCTCCATGGGCTCTGCCATTGTGGGAGAACTGCTGCTGTCGCTCTCATCACCCTCTGCTGCTGCCACAGGAGGTGGTGCTGCCACAGCAGGTGGTGATGCTATGGGAGGCAGCCCACGCAAAGCCCTGGTATGATCCTCCATGGCAGCAAGCATGCAGGTGCGAAGGTCTCGTTCTGGAGGATTATAGTACAGAGATTCCCATGCAGCACCTGACATGATGCCCGGATCTCCTCCCGAGTTGCCTGCATCTCAGCTGAGAGCAAATGTGTGAGCCGCTCCAGCTGCTGTTCTGTCCTCAATTTAGTGGAAGCCTCAAGGTCAACAAGAGTCTCCCTGAGGTGATGGAGTTCTACCCTCAGGGCTTCCCTTTGGCTCTGGGACTCTATTGATATCGATTGGCGTAGAGTCTCGAGTGCCACCTGTCTGTCCCTGTTGGATGCCAACATGTCCTCCCTGTGTGATTGGCAAATGGAGTCTGTTTCCTGCTGTAGTTGCTCCATCTGCCTTTCAGGGGGGACAATGGAAGTGGCCACCCTCTCCATTACTTGAGCCATCATCTCAACTGATGCTGCCTGTTGGGTTGCCATACCGTACATGGAATGTTCCCATGCGGTATTGCCTGGTGGCGTACAGCCACCGCGTCGGCAGGCACCACACCTGTTTGGGGCAAGGCGATCTGCGCCTTGCTGTGCCGGCACTGCCTGAGGCTGCAGGACTGCATTCCCCCTCTGATCTGCTGGCCCAGGAACAGGATCAGATGTTGTGGAGTGTGACCCTGCATCCGTAACCGCCAAAGGCAGACTTACCAACAGTGACATATCCATAGTGGGTTCTACCCCTGGTTCAGGTGGGTTGGACAGAACAGAATCCCTGCCAGAAACACTTACCTGCGACGGCACATAGGTCTCATCATCCGAATCAGCACCTGAATAGAGGTCTGGGGAGGTGCACCCAGAGGCACCCCTCGACAGAATGCTCTGCAGCAAGGTTGGGTTCTCACCCACCACCACACCACGTCTCCCACTGGTGCCCGGTTGTGCCTGAGATTCCTCCTGGGTCTGTACCATCTCCTCAACCTCAACAGCATCAAGTGCATCATCCCCTGCAAAAACATGAAAGACAAAAAATGGAAACAGGCATTAGCACCATAGCACACAAATAGGCCTGACAAGCTACAGAACCAGTACATGATTTACACATGTCCCACATGACTATAACCCTCCCATGCATGCACTGTCACTGAGTTGGAAGGGGAGGCAAAAGGCAGACACTGATGACACCAAGATGGAAGAGCAACACATTTGCTGCATGCTGGGTAGCACTGCCATCACACATTGGCCTGTGAGTGGCATGTCCAATACACATACATGACACATGCCATCACACAGATAGCATGTGCCATAGCCATGGTACATTCCACAAGTTCATCCATATGTCAGTGAATGAATACTGTCAGCCATCCATGTGAGATGGACATGATGAGATGAAAAATGCTACATAGTGTGACAAAATAGGCATGTGCCACACACTGCAACACATCCAGTGTACAAAAATACAGTGATTGCAGACCGATGTACACATCAATGGTTGTGCACTTCAACATGACAGGAAACAACTATCATGTTCCACATTCAAACAGGCCCCAAAAATGTATGTGATCAGGCCAATACTCAATTAGCCTGAATGGTCAAATCATTCACCTAACAAGGTAACACATGTGGGCCAGTGTGGGGTTCATCAATGACAGAAGCATGTCACAAATGTGACAATAGTGCTGAGGAATGCGTAGCAAAAGTGGGAGAATTGAAACAATCAGCCTGAACGAACACTGAAAAATACAAACAATTTTGTTGCAAGATGCCACTTCAAGGGCAACTGCCGTAATGTTGAGCAAAATTACTAATGTGGGCAGAAGGGATACTGTCACACCCAAATCCAAGGCCGCTGAATGTTTTGGATGAAGCACATGGGTGACCCATACCACTCAGGCACACACACCCTCACCTGACACTCAATCAGAACCCGTCACCCAAACAACATACACATGCATTACACAGACATGCATGGGCACTCACCGGACAATGCATCACAATCAGGTAGTCCTCCCACACCTTGGATCTGTTCCTCTGTGACGAAGGCCCCAGCAACAGACTCATGTTCAGTGAGTTTGTTTTCCTCTTGTGGAGACCCACACCAGTCACCAGATTAGCGGCATGATTTGAGGCCAGCTTGTCCTTTGCTCTGCGTTTCAGGTCATTCCACCGCTTGTAGCAATCATCAGCTGTGCGCCTCACAAATCCAAGGACACGTATGCGGTCGGCGATGGTCTGCCAGTGTGCCTTACGTTGACCAGGTGTGGTCTTGCACCCTGCAGTCACCAGCATTTCGTGGCTATGTGCCGACACATAGCCAACAAGTGCATCAAGTTCCGGATCATTAAAGCAAGGCTTCCTTGAGGTACCGGAGTGTGTAACCATGTCTGGGGTCTCAGCCTGTCGTGCCAGAGCACTCTTCTTCCTCTTCTTTAAAGATGGAGCAGAGCCAGAGTGGCTTACGCCGCTCTGGTCAGTAGGGGCAGAATCACCGGTGGACTGGGTAGTAGGAGTGTGGGAATGCACAATGACCAAAGTTCTTGATGCAGGCATTGGTTGCAGGGTAATGTTGGCAGGGGGAACGTCAGTTTGATGGACTGGGACTGACATTGTCCTGGCTGGGAGAGTCAGAGCTGGGGCGGATGGAGCTGCCCCTGCAGCCTCCCCACCCTGCATACTTGGGGCAGCAGATGACATAGATGCCCCAGATCCACGTGGATTGGTGACAACAACTTGCAACGCCACACGTGGCCTAGACTTGCTGACCTGGAAGTCAGCTATTAGCGCCATGGTTGCCACCGGTATTTTACCGTGTCCGCCTTGGTGGATGGCGGAATTACCACCCTACTCCAAGGTGAGCGGGGCGGTAATTCCCCATTCACCAAGGCACTTCCCCATTCCCATTTTTGCCCCCATAGGACATAATGGGAATGGGGAAGGCACCAATTACGGTACCGCAAATTGCGGTACCGTAATTAGCTCCAAGACCCTTTGCGGCACCCTACTTTAACGGCTGGTAAAACCAGCCGTTAATGTCGGTCCCGCAAAGGGAACTTGTAGTAAGGTGGTAAGGGTTTACCGGTATCAGTGCCCTTACCGGTACCGGTAAACCCTTACCGCCTAACGTGTAATGAG
This sequence comes from Ambystoma mexicanum, assembly GCF_040938575.1. NCBI lineage: Eukaryota > Metazoa > Chordata > Amphibia > Caudata > Ambystomatidae > Ambystoma > Ambystoma mexicanum. The sequence continues at coordinate 1,222,555,293 of NC_090935.1, read as the reverse complement.
GCCCACAGTGTTTTCTACTTCTGTCATAGCTAATTCTGCCTATTAGTGGCTGTCCCGGTGGTTCTTGGCTTCCTATTACAGAAGGTTAACTATTGTCGGGAGTGTCCTTATCTAGTTGGGCCTGGAGTTCTTCTTCGTGTTGCTGTTCATTGTGCAACATTGTTTTGTACTGTGTAAAGTTTACATCGGTTATAGTGCTTTCATTTGCTTTGAAAGCGTCTTCATAGGAGTCATAGATATCTAGTATCTCTTCTTCTTTTCTCCATGGTTTAAAACGTTGTAGAAGGGACATGTAATATAGTTCTTTATGTGGAGGAGTTTTTAATGACAATTTGATATGATTAATTAAGCTTGGTTTGGTAAGTTTCACTAAGCTGCCTTCACAATTTGTCACTCTGTATCTACCTTTTTTTCATCAGGTTTTAGATTATTTTTGTATGTGAAGTTTTGGGCTCTGTGGTATAGACACATGGTTTCCAAAGTGGTACTCCTGTTTGGGTAGTATGTGTCTAGTAAATTGTTTTTCAAAATGTCTTGGCTGTTGGGATCATTTTTGGCTATTGTTTCTATGTCGGCGTATGATTTGAGAACTCTTTTTCTAGATTTAGTAGGACCAAGACATAGCCATACTATATTTTCAGATTTTCCATACAAAGCAGTACCAGTTAAAAGATCTGCAGCTTCATAGCGCCACATTCTTTATGAGAGAGCATTTCTATGACTAAGCTGTACAATTTCTGAGGCAGTGTTTTGTCCGATGATGGGTCATTCCAGAGGTCTTGAAGCTCTGTCTTTTCTGCTTTGGTTAAGTAGGCTGTAACATATCGTGCAACTGCAGTGGAATTGACTGCAATGTACTGCACATCTATGTTTGCATTCCATAAGAAGGCAATGATTGCATTGTAATCATTGATATATTTTGCTTCTTCTGTTCTTTTTATGTAATATGTGTTCCTGGGTGATTTACCTTTAACACTATGTCTAACTGAAGACATGAAGTTGTTTACTTGACCTGTTTTGGTAACTGGTCTAGGGAAACCAAAGCAGCATTTGGTGTAGTATCTCCCTTTGTTTTTGTATTTGTGACAGCAATATTTGCCACATTTGTGTCTTTGAAATTGTACAATTTGTGCATGAAGATCACTATTTGTTGCTTCTGATGGAATTTCACAAGTGACATATTTTTGGATAAACTGTAAAACAGTGGCATCACTGTCTTGACCAAATCTTAGGAGCCTCTTTAATCCAAAAAAGCATGTGGATATGTGGTGCTCCTCTGGCTTCGTATTCTTTTCTCCAAAAAAAGTGATGCACGTCTCCGAGGGGAGGAACAGTTACAAATAAAGTGTACAATAGCAATGAAGCGTTGATGCAAATATCTTCAAGCATTAGCAGGATCTAGAGAGCAAAGTTCTCCAGGTGTTAGTATAACTATGTTTGTTTTGTTTTTGTTTGATATGCGTAGGAAATCATGTATATCTTCTGATGCATATTCTGCACTACTTAATGTAAAAAAACAAGTGGGTAGGACAAGGTTTCTTATCATACAACGTACATCTCTGTGACGTCAGAACCCGTACTCTTTAGCACCACACATGTTTGCTAACAGATTTGTAATGCTTGATTGTAAAATCTTTTTCTTGCAATTTTTGTAGTAATTGTGTAGCTGACATATTTTGAAAGTGGATTCCGGATTTCAATGTGTGTGCAACTCCGTAACATAGAGTTGCTAGTTCATTGTCAAAGAGTAGGTGGAATATGTATTCCACATTTTGTCTAAATCTGGGATCTTAAGAATACATTTGTAACAAGCGGTATTCTGATGCAGTTATCTGAATGGGTCTATCATCGTACCTTCCTCCTTTCCCAGTAGCAAAGAGTAGAGGAAAAGTATGTGCTTCTATACTTTTTTCCCATATGCTGATTGGTGATCTTTTGGTTTGTCGCATTTGGTACGTTTCTAGTGCATCATCTATGGTGTCATTAGAGTGGAATGGATGAATTGTATAATGGTCTAAAATATTGGATACTGTAGCAGGATCTAGAAGTTCAAATTGACAAGTTTCTGCTGACTCTTGAATTATTTCAGTTGTTTCCCTTAAGTTTTCTTCAATATTCATTTCTTTGTAGTATTCATTATTTTCTTTTAGATATTGCAAGGCTTGTCTATCTTTATGTAAGTCTACGAGTTGTTGCCAAATTCTTTTGTCTTTTGTAGGTACACCATTTACTGAGACAATTAAAGATTGCTCTATTGGACGTTGCACTCCCATAGTGTGCACATTTTCTTTTAGATCTAATGGTAAATAAACTACTTTGCCACGAATGTCTTTCCCTAATTCAGAGGGAGGTAATTTTGTTGTTTTTGGTTGAAGGCGTATTATTGCTTGAAATGGGTGCACTGTTTGAATTATGATGCTCTCATATAAATTGAGTTGTTGCAGGAGTTTTGGTAGTGTTATTTGTGATAGCACATGAAGGAGTTTGGTTGTTGTCAAGTTTTGTAGTGCAGTAACTGCAAAGTATTAAGGGGTCAATTATTTCCTATTTGTTTTCTGCTTTAAGGTAGAAAGCTAATTCAAACCATTTGGAATCTTCATTGTCTTCTATTTTGTATGTTACATCTATAGTTTTTGTGTTACTTTTATAAAAAGTTCTGTGGCAACACACACACACACATGGTTTGGTACTTCAGTGGATGTACTTTTACATTTTTTGTATGTGTGTAGTAGAAGGTTGCCATCTGTACAATTGTTGGTAGTCTGTTGTAAAGCTATTGCATTTTGTAAGTGGCTTTCACTTCCAAAATATTTTCTCTGGATATGCTCTATTTCTTCAAGTAGGTCTTTGGCTGTACCATGTAGAAGATTGTTATTTAAATTGGCTAGTGCTAAAGCAAGACTTTTAGCATAGTACAGTTTATAGACTAGATTTCTTATAGTTGAATAATGTGTTGATATCATTTTGATATGATGGAAGGTGCTTTTGCAAATAGGTCCTGAAATGCAGACTAATGAATTTCCTTGTAGTCCTATGTATTTGCGCACTGGACAGGTATCCATATTTTGTAGTAGTTTCATTTTGATTTTGTCTTTGCCTTTCACATACTGATTGAGGAACTGGCGTAAAGATTTGAAAGATTTTTTGGCAATGTTACACATTCACGTGCATGGCCATTTGTATACTGGACGTTCTGGTTCAGTCAAAGGGAGAGGTGATACTGAGTTTTCCAGGGATACTTTTGTAAGCAGTATTTCTTGTTGCATTATGGTATTATTAGGCTTTTCATACCCTCGTCAACTGCTATAAATGGCAATTGTGTTTGCTTTTGTTTGTTTGTTTGTATGCTTCTCCATTGAAATATGGTTCTGTGCACGTGATGTGACTCCATTCACCTCCACAGATATTTAAGAAGTTATTTTTGTTTACATTCCATTTATTGAGAAGTCTTTTTTGTAGTTTAGTAGTTAGTTTTGTTCGTGGTTTCATTCTGTTTAACGCTAAAATAAATAACTTCCTTTTGAGAAGGATTGCACTATCAAAGCGTCTAAGATTAATTTTCTACGGTAGGTTTTAAGGGTTGTGCACGATTTGTCTCCTGTTTTTATAAGATTCTGAAGGACTCTGTGGCGGAACATTTTTGCTAAAATACTTTTTTTGGTATGGTGACCTGCCACTACATCAAGATTTATAGGAGCAATGTTAGCAGTAGTGGTAGCTGAATTCTTGTTAATCACTTTCTGTTTCGTTTTACATTTTGATAGAGGAGGCAAAGTTTCTGTACTGGAAGCTTGTTTTGTTTCGCTTAATGACTGTATTAGCTGTTTTGTTTGAACTTTTTGTACAAATTCTGCTAGAGATGGATGCTTATTTTGGACACTTTTATTTTCATTTGCTCTATTTCTGCGTTGCTTTCTACGCACTCGCTTTTTGGTAGGCATTCTTTGGGGTCTGTTGAAAAAAAAAGAAGGTATGGGTTGGGCTGTTTGCCATGTATGTGTGCTGTGTACATGAGTGTCTGAGTATGATGGTAACGATGTATGTGGTGGTGTGTGATTGTGCATTGGGCGGCTACAATTAGTTGGGAAGGCTATTCTTCTATTGTATGTTAATATACTGCGGTTCAGATGATAGTAGAAAGCAAGCTAGCGGTGTGGAGAAGCACTAATAGTAAAGCTAATGGTATACAATTAAAACAGTTCTTTGTTTTGTAATACTAACATTCTAGGGGCTGAGTTATGTTATTTGTGTTCTGAAAAATTGGGATTTGTGTGCCATTCTGCCTGCTAATCCCTGTTTAACAAATGGGGATTTGTGGGCAGAATGGTGAATAAATCAGTTTTTTTGGTGCTCAAATTAAATGAATCAACCGCACAGTGTGTTTGAGTAACAGTAAGAATATTATGGTAGTATTGTACTTACTCTTATTTTTGGAATGAGCAGGTTTCTTCTGAGTTGTTGTTTGCAGTTCAGATGCTGCGCTTTTCAGGAGAGTGGTCTTCACCGCAGTGGTAAAAGAAAGACGTTAGTCATTTTGTGTGTTTATAGCACTGATGTTAATTTAGACGTTGATTTTTATGTTTTTGTAGTAGTATTCTTGTTTGATATCTGAACATAGTGTATGCATGCAGTTTCATTTGACTATGTGCAGCCTTTATATTTTATTTACAATATGTTAGTTCAACATGCTTTGCAAATGAGTAAAATATTAAGTGTATGAAACTCACTTGGTTTTTTAAAGCTGTGTTATAGAATGTTAGAAGAAAGAAGAAATAATGATATATTTATTTTTCAATTTTTATAAGGTAAATGGCAGAAACTGTATAGAAAAGCATGGAATGTATGCATTTGTGAAGGTGTGGGTAATAAAGCAGAAAGATGTGATTTACAGGCAGTGGTGTTATTGCAGCTGGGAGCTTTTCAATGATAGTGTCTATCGGTGTGAGTGTAGGAAGATGCATAACCTTTTCCGGGCTGTGTGTAATTTTATAATACACTACTAAGCGTTTTTCCACAATTATACTGTTATTTCTCCCATCTTCTAATATTATAATTTTTTAGATAGCTGTGAGTGTAAAATAAATTTAGATAGCAGACAGGTTTGGAAGTGACAGTTGATTATAGCAGATGGGAAAAATTACAGTAAGTTCATTTTATAGGTTATACAGGTTAAGTGGCATTCATAAGAGTTGTACATGTACTCTGAATAAAATATGCATACCTGTAGTTTGTATTCATGCATGTGGATAGGCATACATCTGTAAGTAGACATTTTGGAGACTTGTACAGTAGTTTGTGTAGTAGGACCTTTCCAATGATATGAGACTTGTACTCAGAGTGATCAACAGTAAATTAGAACTGTTGAACTCTGATGATGGAGTTAGATGTAGAGGTCTTGGATGTGATTGGTGGATGGTTGTGTGACTGCTTAGCTGTATCCAATGAGGGAATGGCAGACAGAGTGAAGTGGAAAGGGTAGAAGGGCTGTCCAAGAGTTACGCGGTCTGTGGACACCGCGGCTGTCTGCGGACAAGGCATGCCACATCCGGAGTTTCCTAGCAAATCCAGCATGGAAAGTGGACTGTAAGGATCAGCCAATCAGATGTTGAGGTTGTGGATTTGTGTTGAAAGAGACTGAGTGTAGTGAAGATGGCAGAGGCGGAGAAAGTCAGGGTGTTGGTGCTTGGAGATATGTTTGGGCATGGTTTACAGCAGTGTGCTCAATGCAGGCATGTGGCAAACAATTTTGATGTTAAAGGAGTGGAGGTGGTGTGGAGCACTGTGCCTGATTGCAATGTACAGGGAATTGTACACGTTTGTCCCCATGTGGTAGTTTTGCATTATGGTGCTTTCCATTTGGGCTATGTCAGTGCCCCTACTTTGTTGGCAGATTTGGAACACTTGGTTCAAGCAGTAATGAACATCATTCCAAATGCCAAAGTATTTTTTTTCTGGATTTGTACCTAGGGCCATATGGGACAATATTTCTGTTTTTTGTCCTCAGAAAAACATTGCTAGGTCTGCAATCAACCGAGGCATGTGTGCTTTCATGCTTAGAGCTGGTATGTTCCTCTGTGATAATGAGAATATTGATTCCAGTAATGCTGTTTATTTTAAAGAAGATGGCATTTCCTTATCTTTAATGGGAAATGCCATTCTGTTTTGGAATGTAAGGGTTGCTTTGGAGAAGGTTATATAAAGATTTTAGGAGTAAAGTAAGAAAAGGAAAATACAAAATAACAGGTGTCTGTCAAGCATCTGCAAACCCCCGCCCCCCCCCCAAACATGGCTCTTTTCAGAGCCAATCTCAAAGGGGAAATGGGGCACACTATTTAAATTTAAATTCTTTATGCACCGCGTATTACATACGGGGATTTTGGAGTGGAGAGGCATGCAAATGAGAATGAGCAGAGCAAGGGATTGGTCAGTAAAGTTTACTGGGTGTGTTGTGTAAGGAGAGAGTTTGCCAGAAATTATTTTTCCTGAGAGAAGAAGAGATAGCTATGGCTGTGTGTTTCAGAAAACAGATTATCTGGATTTTGGGAAGCTCATGGATACATTGGTTGGAGGTGCATGCAGAACGCTGGGGAGTAGCTGCAGATCTTGGATTCCTTCATGTGGAAGTGCACTGGCATGGAGTGCGTGGAATGAAGTGGCTGGACTTGGTACCTCTCTGTGCTAGTTTGGAGACAGAGCATCATCCAGACATAATTATAATTCATCGTCGAGGGAACAGTTTAGGACATGTGTCTGGAAATTCTTTGCAATTTGCAATGAAAGAAGGACTTAGGAAGGTCATGGACATGTTTCCAAATTTCCAAGTCATTTCTTTTCGTATTTCGCAGAGAAAAATGTGGCTGCGTTCTTCTTCATTTGGCCCACAAATGGAGAAAGTGAGGGGCAATTTCAATAAGGCTGTTTGTGCCTTTCTAAGAGATGTTGGCATGTCCTCTTTTCGCAATGAAAATATTATGTTTCGTAGCACATACATTTTTCACAGCGATGGAGTCCATCTTACTTATGTTGGCAATCAAAATGCATTGCAACCTTTTTTGGAATTACAGTCATCCATTTCGCAGTAGGTGTTGACCATTTCAAGTTTTTCAAACACAAAAAAAACACCACCAAAAGGCTCTTTTCTCCTCCCAGAGAAAAGTGCAATGGCTTTGATAGGGCAGCACCCTAACATTTTAGATGTCCGTGAACTGTCTGTGGACTTATAAAAAATGCACAGGGCACTGCTCCACTTATTTGCAACTTCTATTTTTAGACTGTGAAAGGCGGCTCTGAAAAGAGCCTTTTTTTGGGAGATTTTGTTGTTTTATATATTTTTTGTTTTTTTACACACGACACACTAGAAGAGGAGGGGAAAGGAGTGTAAGGAAGGGACACCTACCACAGGGATAAGAAAGGACAGGTGGAGAGAGGAAGATGTAGGGTCGGCCTTATTTAGGTAGGTAGCAGACCTGCTCATGCTCCTTGACCGCAGTCTCGAAAGCACTCCGAAGACTCTCCCCCCTGCAGAGTATTGCGTTGCAGTACATACACAAAACTGTGACTCTCGAAAGGTAAGGGTCAACAGCTTCATGGATGGCCTGTGAGGCAGCTGGAGGGATGCGCTCTCCCACAGGAGTGTCTCTTGTGGTGAGAGGAGTGGAAACGGAGGATGTGGTATAGGAACTCAACCTACTACGTTGATCACAAGGTACAACCTTGGGAATGGCCCCACCGTGGAACGACCTTAGGTGTCGCTTCATAGATGTCGTACCAAAGCTGTATGAACCAGGTCTCCCACGACTCAGCACCATTTTGCACTGGTTGCAGGTGACCTTGTTCGCACATGCTCTTGGTACATCACCATGAATGGTAAACAACCGCCACACCCAAGACTCACAATGAGTGCTGGTAGTAGGGACTTCCACTACCTCATCCTCATTATCCTCTTCATCCTCCTCTACATCCTCACACCTGTTCCCCTCTTCAGGCCCGTGGGGAGGTTGTGGTGGTGGAGGGGGTGGGGGTAGTGCTGAGGCAGATGTAGCACCAGGTGGAATAATAGCAGCCATATATGCCATCAGGTTTCAGCAACGGCAGCACAGCAGAATCAGGTTATCTTCAATAGTAGGAAGAGAGAATAAAGATCAGCTCTGGGGTGTGGCCTTTGATAGGGGTACTGGGACGTACTTCGCAGACACCTGCGCTGTCCACGGACAGATCGAACACCCCAAAAAGGCTCAAAAAGTTCAAAAAAGTATGTAGAAAGTCAGGGTCATTGTCTGGGACATGTGCAATGGTGCATTTGTACTGTAAAATACTTTGGATTGTCTGAAAAAGTACTTTTAAAATGTTCGGGGACCCGGACAGTGTCCACAAATCAGGACACATGCTCAGCATGGGTGTGGTCACATGATGATGTCGCAAACACATCCGTGAAGGGAACGGGTGTCTGCATGTCACCAAATGCACAGGAACGGGTGTGTGTGTGTGAACGGGTGTTCTACGGACAGTGTTCAGGTCCTGAAACTAATTAAAAGTATGACACAAGTGAGACGGACAGTTACGGACAGGTGCGATGTTCGTAGGACTTATGGGTGTGGTGCGCATGTGTGTGGATGTTCTGCAGACAGTACTGACAGGGATAGTGTCCTTAGTACACCCCCATATCCGTTAATTACGGACATCCGGGACACCGCGCATGTTCTAAGAACAGTTCCATTTTGCTTACGTACAGTACGGACAGGCATAGTGTCCTTAGGACACCTCCATTTTGTTTAATTTCCGACATCCCGGACACCGAGTGTGTTCTAAGAACAGTTCCATTTTGCTTGCATACAGTACGGACAGGCATAGTGTCCTTAGGACACCCCCATTTTGGTTAATTACGGACATACCGGACACCGCGCGTGTTCTAAGAACAGTTTCATTTTGCTTGCGTACAGCACGGACAGGTATAGTGTCTGTAGGGCACCTCCATTTTGGTTAATTGTGAACATTCCGGACACTGAATGTGTTCTAAGAGCAGTTTCATCTTGCCTGCGGACAGTACGGACAGGTTTAGTGTCCTTGGGACACCTCCATTTTGGTTCATTGCAGACATTCAGAACACCTAGTGTGTTCTAAGAACAGTTTCATCTTGCCTGCGGACAGTACGGACAGGTATAGTGTCCTTAGGACACCCCCATTTTGGCTAATTATGGACATCCCGGACAGGCGCGGTGTACGAGGACACCCCAACAGACTCTTTAAAAAAAATAAGACACAAAGGACTGAATTAAAACACACATAATATTTTTTAATTATATACAGATATAAAATTTAGGAAAGAGAAGTGGAAGCAGAAACTGACACAAACACAGGGAAATTGGGGGTTTAGAGAGGAGGGATGGGAGAGGATGAAGGGATGGAAGTCTCATCATAACGTCTTTCTTGGTTTTGACGGTTTGGGGATAGCTGGCTGGGACATGGATAGGGGGAACAGGTACATGTCAGACAATGATATTTAATTTTATCTTTTATGTGGTCCTCCAAAAAATGTTTCAAAAGATTGAAATTTTCCATGAGCATTTCAATTTTTTGTTCCATTCGCTGTAGTTTATGTTCTAATGTCTCTTTTGGTGTATTATTTTCAATGTTTGTATGTTCTATTAAAAAAAAAATATATATGTTTAGTGCACATAAAGTAATGATTATTAATTTGGTTATATAGAGAAGTGTCTACCATTAGTATCACTGTCTTCAGACATTTCCTCATGTGGGAAATTTTCCTCAAGCCATTCCAAAGCACTGGACATTTATGTGTAAAAAATATATATATATATATTACTTTTACTGTACCTAATACAGAAAGTTTAGAAATATATTTAAAAAAATGAAGTTTAATTACTAGTTTCTGGTAAGTTGTGTTCTTACTGTTCTGTAGGTCTGCTGTTGCTCCTAGTTGTGCAGTTTTTGTGAGGTAATTATGTTGGAAGCATATCTTTTTTGTTTTGGTATATTCCATTTTAGTACAGATGGTATTTAAATGGATGGTTGATGTGTTACATATATAGGTTCCACTTCCTATTTATTATTACATATAAAATGTTTATGTACTGCTTTTTGAACTTGTTCAGTGTTTATATAATGTGATACAACAATCTAAGATACCCCCTAAGTATTTGGGTAGTGTTGCCGTTGTCCGCGTCCATCCGCGGACATACGCACAGTCCACGGCCATCAAAATCACTAGCAGGGGGTTCGGTATATTCTATGTTACGTGTATATAAAGTAAGGGAATACTAGTAAACATCAATCAAATTCACACTATGAATATGTTTATTCAGTAAAATAAAATTTGATAAAGAGAGGTTATGGTTAAGTTTCACTATTAAAAATCTATAAATTCAGTAAAAAACATTGTTAAAGGGACGTTATGGTTAAGTTGCGCTACTAAAAACCTATAAAATTCAGTAAAAAAACTTTGTTAAAGGGACATTATGGTTCAAAGTAAAACCGAAAAAACCCTGAAATTCGCTAGTTATGGTCAGCTAAGCAATCATAACTCGCGCCACCACCTTGCACTGCTAAGACTAACACCCAGGACATCAAAAATGACATCACAAATGTCATTGATGACCTCCCTGATGACATCACATGTCTGACTCGCAGTTTTTTCCTTTAGTGGTATATGGTACATAGTTATAGTTAGGAACAAAGAAATCAAAAAGTTCTATATTTGTACATTTATACTTCAAATATGTTCTTACAATAATTCACTTAGGGTCCACTCACAGCATATGAAACATATACAAAGAAAATATACACACTTAAAAGATACCAATGCTTTCTGTGTATCAAGACAATCAGTAAGGTTATCAACACTTTCTTATTGTTCTGCTGTTTTTTTTATTACTGTACTTTCTCTCGATATGTACATATTTGTATTTGCATTGCTCTCTTTAGGGTGCAGTCACATCATTTGATAGGTATACATAGGGAAGTAGGAGGTTTGAAACAGAGCAATCATTTCTGTGCATAAAGATAGTCGTTTATGAACAATTTCTGGTTATACTGCTGCTTTTTTGCTTACTTCACTTTCCCTGTATATGTTCATATTTGTATGTGTTGTTGTGTCTTTGTGTTTTGTATGTAATAATAAAATTATATAGGAAGTGGGTTTCATTAGCTACTTATAACATGTTGGACAGTACACCAAACTCTAATATGAAAGCATTTAACATTTCACTATCTAACATGGTAAGATTATGAATATTGCACCTCCATCATGTATGCTGCACACAATGCTTATAATTATACATGAGTACATTATTATACTGTAAATAACTTCATAATAGAATGCTATTTATATTAATGCATTGCTTAATGCACTACATAGCTCATCATATGTATTCCAATGATCCTTAACACTTTTTTGTCAACATTATAATAAGAATCCCTTGTACAGACTTTTCATGAAAAGTACATGCACATGTGATGTCATCAGTGATGTCATCAATGACATTTGTAATGTCATCTTTGATGCCCTCTGTGTTATTCTTAGCAGTGCAAGGTGGTGGTATGGGTTATGGTTGCTTAGCTGACCATAACTAGCGATTTTCAGGTTTTTTTTGGTTGTACTTTGAACCCATAACATCTCAAGTTTTTTTTACTGAGTTTCATAGGTTTTTAGTAGCGCAACTTAACCATAACGTCCCTTTAACAAAGTTTGTTTACTGAATATATATATATACATATTTATATGCATATATATATATATATATATATATATATATATATAGAAAAAACAAGAACTGCAATTGCGCGGTTCACAGCGGCACTCCTCCATTTAGAATCCAAAGAATCACGTTTGGCCATCATCTTCGTGTTAAAAGTCCTTTATTGTTCAGTAGGTGGACACATGAAGAAAACAAACACACAGTTACAGGTTTCACCCAAACCGGGCTTCGTCATATATATATGCATGAGAAAAAGAGGAAACCTAACCGCACTCCAGGCGAGTATAGAAGAATGTCGACGTGTTCCGAGCCAAAGAAATAAAAACTCGAACAACAATTGTTGACGAGTTTCTTAAATTGATTTAAGAAAAATGACGAGCGATAACAAAACAACAGAGGCAGGACACCATGGGGCAAGCCCTGTTTACAACACGTTTCACGCTCTACATAGCGCTTGTTCACGTGTATATATATAATGTAATATATATATATATATATTTATTTATATATATATATATATTACACGGCCTTGCTCAACTCATAGGAAGTGCATTTTTTGGGCTGCTTATAACTTTGCTCCCCCTGGACGAATGCTCACCAAACTTTGCAAAAAAAGTATATGGCCCGCTATGAATCTGTTGGTGGGCTTTTGTCAAGTGGGGGGCACAGTTATAGGGGGGTTCCACATTTTTCTTTCTCCATAGACTGAATGGAAAAAAATCTTAGCTCACGCCTATAGCCCAAACCGCTAGACGGATTTTCACCAAAGTTGCAGCAGGAGTGGCGGCTTGGTCTTGAAAGCGTGCTTTTGTAAATTTGGTGGAAATCTCGTGAGTATTATTATTTTAAACAACCAAAAAGTAGGTAAAACAAATTCAGTGTTATTTGGCTTTGCTCCGCAGACCCATTTCCCTGTTTGGTCAGCGGACAGGTATACGATTGGCCTAGAGTGTGCCGTGATGTCTTGGACATCAGACCAATCCACCAACTGGATGGTGAAAAGCACGAAGTGCGTCAGATTTTTGGAAATGCCCGCCATGTTGGATTTGCGGACATCCGCCATTGCCGCCGTCATCATGGTAGAAACATGAATAAACACAACATTGCACTTTTCAAACTTATCAAACAATCTCTGGGGAGGTCAGGGTGATGAGGATGGGATGGGATAATGCCGTATGAAGCCAAAATACGTGTGGTTTTCACACCCGAAGTATGCAGCCGCTCCCGATGTTCGGGGACATCTGTGCCTTTTTCTGCATTACAGGGTTGGTGAAAAGCAGTTCTTGGATGGCTTATAACTTTTGCGCCACTCAATAAAACTGCATGACATTTTGGAATGTTATTCTAGACTTGATTCAGGATGGTTTTGGAAAGTGTGGAGCTGTTTTGTCAAGAGGGAACACATTTAGACGGGGGGTCCCAAAATATTGAAAAGACTCATAAATGTGGTGCCATTTGATAAATCTACACAAAGGTTTGCAAACAAAGATTTTAGATCTATATATAATTGCTTTTGTAAGGTTTGATGTGATTTTGTCAGGAGGGGCTAAATTGGAAGGGGTGTCTCAACATTTTTAGATGGCTCATCACTTTGTTGTTGTTGGACGGATGTGGACGGAAGTTTTCAGAATGATAATAGGCCTAACCTTCAATGTTTGTGTGAAGTCTGAATGGATTTTGTCAAGTGGGTGCTAAGTTATATGACTATTGTATGTACATACATTTTGACACTTTTGAACAAATAAAACATGGGCTGATTTCAAGCAAACTTGTGTAAGGAGCATTGGCAAGGACCTTAAAGCATGGTTTTGCAAATGAGTCATTGTTCTATTTTTTGACAAGTGTCATAATGTAGGTACAAAACCTAGTGATCTACCTTTGGTGGCTGAAGTATAGCCTGTGGCCTTGGGCATTGGCCAGATTGTCTGCATCATGGTATAAGGTCATGACCCAGACAATCTGGCTACTGGCCATGACCATGAGGGACGAGGGTTAAAGTGGCCATGTCCACCTTGGACCGGCTATGTGGTAAAGTTATTCGAACGTGGGATAGGTTTGAAAGGATTTCATGGTCGCCATCTTGGAAAAATCTATTTTTTAGCACCCCGGGTTCCTGCTTTGGGAACCACGGGTGCTAATGACTTTTATCCCCCATTGCAGGGGCTGCAATGGAGGATAAGGGTCTGGAGCCCTCGCTATGTATTTATTAGTTTATTTATTTCTAACGCACTGAAGCCCGCAGGCATCAGGGTGCACACAGACACACGTCGCTTGGGCCGATAACTTGGGTTGCCGGCCCGTTATCCCATGTTCCAGTCCCTGGAACGGGGGATTGATGCCACATTATTCCCATTAGCATAATACAAAATGCTAACGGAAATGTTGGAAAAACGTATTGAGTCTATGGGCCTCATTACGAGGCAGGCGCTCCCGTAATGAAGGGTGCCAGTACGGGACCGGCACCCTTCATTACGGGAGTACCTATTACGAGGTTCCCTTTGCGGGACCCGGTAAGGACGCCTGGTAAAACCAGGCGTCCTTAGCGGGTCCCGCGAGGGGAACAGGGAGCTAATAACGGGCCGTTAATAACGGTCCCGTTATTAGCTCCCTCCTCATTCCCATTGGGCCCTATGGGGGCTCAAATGGGATTGGGGATGGGTTCCTTCAAGGAGGAATTACCGGGTCCTCCAAAGTCGGAATGACCCGGTTATTCCTCATTGAAGGAACCCGGTACTGGGACCCGGTATGGAGGCAGCCATGCCCTTATTAAGGGCATGACTGCCACCATACTCGTAATGAGGCCCTATGTATTTTACTGAGAAATGTAAAGAAGATGGAGGCCATAAGATTTTTTTTGTTCTATTTTTTAACTGTGTAAGGTGGTTCCTAAAGGAACCTTTCTTTAGTTGTTTTAAAAAACAATGTTTGCAGGAGAGGTTAGAACGTAAGGTGAGGAGGGAAATGAGCACTAATTTGGAGGGGCAGGTGGACAAGGGAATATGTTGCACGTGTTTTCCTTCTAAGGTAGTGGGCAGTGTTTCTCATGCTCCTTGATTACGGCTTCAAAAGCACTTTGAAATTGCATCCTCATGCAGAGTGGTGTGTTGCAGTATATACAGAGGAATGTTGTCTTCCAAAGATATGGATCAACAGCCTCTTTTATTGCTTGCAGGGTAGCTTGTGGGATTTTGGGTCCCACAGAAGTAGGCTGTGTGGTTACAGTATTGGTTGAGGAAGATGATGTGGAGGACGACAACCTACTACTTGCTAAGAAAGGAACACTCTTTCTGAGAGAATTGCAGTAGTTGGATTTAGTGCAGCGGCACGTGGAGGTGTTCTTGTAGGAGTAATGTCCAGGTAGTCCCCGACTCAGTACAAAGTTGCACTCAGTAAATTTCACTTTTGTAGCTTTCAATGATATTTGTGATGTAATCTTTGATGTCCTGGGTGTTAGTCTTAGCAGTGCATGGTGGTGGTGCGAGTTATGGTTGCTTAGCTTACCATAACTGGCGAATTTCAGGGGGTTTTCAGTTTTACTTTATGATATGATATGATATGGCATTTGTAACGCGCCTATACAAAAGTGTTTCAAACCATAACGTCCCTTTAACAAAGTTGTTTTTACTGAATATATATATATAATGTGACATATCGCAAAGCACCCACTCTTAAGAACATACTATCACCAAGCATGGTGGTCACAGAAGCCACAGAGTCAGGCCACTTTTTGAAACAAGATCTGGGAGGTTTTCGCAAATGTGCAAATTGTAAAATGTGTAGCTTTGTATCAAAAATTCCATTTGTCAGTTCTAATGGTCTCTCATGGAGATATAAACATAGAATAACATGCTTGACTAAGTTTATAGTATATGCTATTACTTGTACTTGTGGTCTTCATTATATTGGATCAACCATAGGAATGCTTAAGCTCAGGATCCTCCAACATTATAGAGCCATTAAGAATGGAGACATAACTAACCCTTTAACAGGTCACTTTATAGAGAAACATGGGGGTAATGTGGAGGAAATGTCATTTGTTGGTCTTGCCCATGTCCCACAACATAAGAGATTGGGTAACCGAGAACTGAAACTCAGGCAATTAGAGGCATCTCTAATTTGTAAATTTGATACTTTAAGACCTAATGGACTCAATATTGACCCAGAGATGTATGTATTTCTACAATAGAATGGATCAATGTATATATTAGTGCATGTAATAGCAGAACTCCAGTTGGTAATTTTGGTGAATTCCTTTAATGCTGCCACTGTTAGTAAGAAGGAATCACTTATTTCAATGTGCAGCATAAGACTATAGTTGAGAAGTATTAAATTACAACTTAGGATTCACCACACTAGTATATATACACTTTTTTGCCCAAGATGTTGTTGAAGTATGAACACTAGGAGCACTTGCACTTTGAACAGTTTTTGCATACATACTGTGGTTAGCTGTATAATATTAACAATTGAATATTGTCTCCTCCAATATGGATGAGTCATGTTGAATAATCACAATTGAGTGGTAACACATGTTCTTTTATTTTTAACCAGACTGAATATCCAAATGAATATGCATTTCTTAGACAAATGTAATGACAGTGGAAATTATTCCGAGTATGTGAAAGCTTTATACATAAGATCAAACTAAAATAGATATAGCTTTTCTCCACTAGAGGGCACTATGTCCCACATCTGAAGTGGAGAGCTTTGGTTTTTATGAATTTGGTGGCGAGCCGTGTTCGGCTTTTAAAATAACACACTACAAACCCAGGGACGTAATGGGTAAACTCTTGTCAAGGTTGATAAGGTTTACCCATGTCAGAAAAAGGCACACTAGCGCAGTTAAACACGAGCTAATGTGTTAAGAAATTAATGTTTTTAATTAGGGAGATGCAATGTGTAGCGAGGAGCTCTTTGCCCACTCATTCTCGTATTAAAATGGCATTTACTTCATGGCCAGCGCATTGTATTCAGAAGTAACACAATGACTATTTAGTCATTTAACAATGGCGGCCCGCTCCATGTATTTTACAATGCGGCACGAAGCGATCATGTGATCGGAAATAATGAGAAGGGGGAGGAGCCCCTCGCTCGAGTTGCTTTCCTTGAGTTTTAAATGGGATGTGTTTACACGGATGTGGAGTTTGATCAGCCTGAGGAAGCTTGGTATATCCAGGCGGAACGCGTGGCGATTTTCCACCCTGGGGGGTGAGTGTTGTTTAACCTGTATGCCATGGGGAGGTTTTTTATTTACACCTACCCTTCACTGCATATTTGCACAGTTGTTTATTTGTTTTTATAATTAATAAAAACGAAATATTTTTGTAAGAAGGTGTTTTGGTCTTGAGTGCTGGGAATACTTTTGGCATGTTTGGTAGGTTTTTTTTTGTAGTGTTACAACCCTCTATACACATGTGTTTTTTCATATATATATATATTTATATGTATATTACACAGCCACAGTAGTGTAGTTATGCTTTAGTTGCTGTTCCCATAGGAAGAGCACTTTTTGGGTGGCTTATAACTTCGCTCCCCCTGGACGAATCCTCACCAAACTTTGCAAAAAAAAAAGTAAATGGCCCACTCTGAATTGCAAAGTTTGGTGAGGTTTGGTTCGGGGGGGGGGCAAAGTTATAGGGGGGTCCCAAGATTTCTTTTTTTCCCATAGACATAATGGGAAATTTTTTTGCTCACGCCTACAGCCCAAACCGCTGGACAGATTTACACCAAATTTGTGGCAGGAGCAGCAGCTTGGTCCCAAAAGTGTGCTTTTTTAATTTGGTGTAATGTCATCTTTGATGTCCTGGGTGTTAATGTTAGCAGTACACGGTGGCGCAAGTTATGGTTGCTTAGTTTACCATAACTGGCGAATTTCAGCGTTTTTTCGGTTTTACTTTGAACCAAAACGTCCCTTTAACAAAGTTTTTTTTACTGAATTTGATAGGTTTTAAGTAGCGCAACTTAACCATAACGTCCCTTTAACAAAGTTTTTTTTACTGAATTTCATAGGTTTTTAGTAAGACAAGTTAACCATAATATCCCTAACTCTATATACATGTAACATAAAACATACTGAACTCCCACCTAGTGATTTTGATGTCCGCGAACATGCGCACAACACCAATACTACCCAAAAACTCAGGGGTATCTTAAATTGTTATATCATGCCACATGAACACTATACAAGTTGAAAAACCAACACACAAACACATTATATATAGTAATAAATAAGAAGTAGAACTTATATATCTAATACATCAAATATCCATTTAAATACCATATATAGTAAAATGGAATATACCAAAACAAGAAAGGTATGCTTCTAACACAATTACGTCACAGAAACTGCACAACTAGGAACAGAAGCACATCTACAGAACAGTTAGAAGATAACTTACCACAATCTAGTAAGTACACTTTTTTTGTTATATATTGCTGAAATATCTATATTAGATACAATAAAAGTAATGTATATTTTTTTTTACCTCACAGAAATGTCAAATACTTTAGAATGGCTTGAGGAGAATTTCCCACATGGTGAAATGTCTGAAGATAGTGAAACTAATGGTAGACACTTCTCTTTATAACCAAATGAATAAGCATTACTTTATGTGCACTTAACATATATATATATATATATATATATATATATATATATATATATATATATATATATATATATATATATATATATAAATATTTTTTTAACAGACCATACAAACAATGAAAACAGTACTCAACAAGATACTTTACAACAAACTCTCCAGCGCATGGAAGAAAAAATGAACAAGCTAATGACAAATTTCCACCTTTTAAAAGATTTTGTGGAGGACCATATAAAAGAAAAAATTAGATACCATTGTGCAACATGTACCTGTCCCCCTCTCAATATCCCAGTCAATTATCCCCAAACCCTCTCCACGAACAAAAACATTTTGATGAGACTTCCATCCCTTCATCTTCTCCTGTCCATCCTATTGAAAACCCCAATTCCCCTGTGTTTGTTGTCAGTTTCTGCTACCCCTTCTCTATCATAAATTGTACATGTGTATAATATAATGAAAATAAATGTTATGTATGTGTTAATTTAGTCCTTTGTGTGTGTGTTTTTTTTTTAAATAGTCAGTGTTGGTGTCCGCCGACAACACGGGTGTTCTGAAATGTTCATAAATAAATGAAATGGGGGTGTCCTGAGGACACTACACCTGTCCGTACTGTTCGTAGGCAGGTTGAAACTGTTCTAAGAACATATCAAGTGTCCTGGGATGTTCGTAAATAATAAAAATGGGGGTGTCCTGAGGACGCTATGCCTGTCCGTACTGTTCGTAGGCAAGTTGAAACTGTTCTAAGAACACAGGTGGTGTCCTGAAATGTTCATAAATAAACACAATGGGGGTGTCCTGAGGACACTATACCTGTCTGTACTGTTTGTAGGCAGGTTGAAACTGTTCTAAGAACACATCAAGTGTCCTGGGATGTTCGAAAATAAACACAATTGGGGTGTCCTGAGGACGCTATGCATGTCCGTATTCTTCGTAGGCAAGTTGAAATTGTTCTAAGAACACATCAAGTGTCCTGGGATGTTCGAAAATAAACACAATTGGGGTGTTCTGAGGACGCTAGGCCTGTCCGTTTTGTTCGTAGGCAGGTTGAAACTGTTCTAAGAACAAACGCCGGTTCGTAACTGTTCGTTTCACGTGTGTTGCACTTTTAATTAGTTTCAGGACCCGAACACTGTCCATAGAACACCAACACGCATGCGCAAAACAGTTTCACTGCATTTGGTGTCCTGCGGACACCCGTTCCCTTCACGGACATGTTCGCGATGCCATCATGTGACCGCGCCCACGCTGAGCGTGTGTTCTGACTACGGACACTGTTCTTGTCCGCAAACTATTTAAAACTACTGTTTCAGGCAATCCACATTTTTTTATAATAATAAATCACCATAGCACAAGTCCCAGACAATAATCCAGATTTTGTACATACTTTTGGGGATTTTTTGAGCCTTTTTTTGGTGTTCGATCCATCCGCGGACAGAGCGGGTGTCCGCGGACTGGCACCAGCACCCCTATAAAGGTCCACACCCCAGAACTCATTCTCATTGTGTTTCTGGCTACCTTACAGAACACAGTGCATTTTGCTGCCAACTTTCCAGATTTTCATCTGAAAACTGATGGCATCAATGGCTCCTCCACTGCCACCTGGTGATACATCTGCTTCAGCACCACCCGTACCGCTCCACCACCACCACCTCCCCAAGGACCTGAAGAGGGGAACAGGAGTGAGGATGTAGAGGAGGATGAAGAGGATGAAGAGGATGAGGTAGTGGAAGTCCCTACTACCAGCACACGCCGTGACTCTTGGGTGTGGTGGTTATTTACCATTCATGGTAACGTACCCAAGGTGTGTGCAAACAAAGTCACCTGCAACGAGTGCAAAATGGTGCTCAGTCGCGGGAGACCTGGTTCGTACAGCTTTGGTACGACAACTATGAAGCAACACCTAAAGTCTTTCCACAGTGCGGCCAATCGCAAGGTTTACCTTGCAAGGTGCGTAGTAGGTTGAGTTCCTCTACTACATCCTCCGTTTCCACTCCTCTCATCACAAGGGACACTCCTGTGGGAGAGTGCATCCCTCCAGCTGCCTCACAGGCCATTCATAATGCTGATGACCCTTACCTTTCGAGGGTCACAGTTGTGTGTATGTACTGTGACACAGTACTCTACAGGGGGGAGAGACTTTGTACTGCTTTCGAGACTACGGTCTCACAGCACGAGAAGACCTGCCCACTACCTAAGTAAGGCCCATCCTACATCTTATTATCTCCACCCGCCCTTTCTTATCCCCATGGTTGGTGTCCCCTCTTACCCTCCTATACCCCCCATATCCTAGCGTGCCGTGTGTAAAAAACCCCAAAAAATATAAAACAAAAATAAAAAAATAAAGGCTCTTTTCAGAGCCGCCTTTCACAGTTTAAAAATAGAAGTGGAAAATAAATGGAGCAGGGCCTTGTGTATTTTTTAGAAGTCCGCAGACAGTTCGCGGACATCTAAAATTTTGGGGTGCTGCCCTATCGTAACCATTGCACCTTTCTCTGGGAGGAAGTGGTGGCTCTGAAAAGAGCCTTTTAGTGATGTTTGTTTGTGTTTGAAAAACTTGAAATGGTCAACACCTACTGCAAAATGGATGGCTGTAATTCCAAAAAAGGTTGCAATGCATTTTGTACATTTCTCAGAAAAATCTGATTGCCAGCATAAGTAAGATGGACTCCATCTTTGCAAAAAATGTATGGGCTACGAAACATAATATTTTCATTATGAAAAGAGGACATGCCAACATCTCTTAGAAAGGCACAAACAGCCTTATTGACATTGCGCCTCGCTTTCTCCATTTGTGGACCAAATGAAGAAGAACGCAGCCACATTTGTCTCTGCGCAATCCGAGAAAAAATTACTTGAGAATTTGGAAACATGTCC
Organism: Ambystoma mexicanum; assembly: GCF_040938575.1. Taxonomy (NCBI): domain Eukaryota; kingdom Metazoa; phylum Chordata; class Amphibia; order Caudata; family Ambystomatidae; genus Ambystoma; species Ambystoma mexicanum. The sequence goes on along the minus strand of NC_090935.1, from coordinate 1,222,534,100 downwards.
ATGACCTTCCCAAGTCCTTCTTTCTTTGCAAATTGCAAAGAAATTCCAGACACATGTCCTAAACTATTCCCTCCACAAGGAATTATCATTATGTCTGGATGAGGCTCTGTCTCCAAAGTAGCACAGAGAGGCAGCAAGTCCAACCACTTCATTCCACATACTCCATGCCAGTGCACTTCCACATGTGGGAATCCAAGATCTACAGCTACTCCACAGCTTTCTGCATGCACCTTCAACCAATGTATCCACGAGTCTCCCAAAATCCAAACAATCTGTTTTCTGAAACACACAGCCATAGCTATCTGTTCTTCTCTCAGGAAAAAGACTATCTGACAAACTCTCTCCTGGCACAACACACCCACTAAACTTTACTGACCAATCCCTTGCTCTGCTCATTCTCATTTGCATGACTCCCCACCCCAAAATCCCTGTATGTAACACGCCATGTCCACGGACTAACGCCATGTCCGCGGACATATCGTAACATGGACAGCCTTTCTACCATTTCCACTTCACTCTTTTTGCCATTCCCTCATTGGATATAGCTAAGCAGTCACACGACCATCCAACAATCACATCCAAAACCTCTACATCTAACTCCATCATAATAGATCAGCACTTCAAATGTACTGTTAATCACTCTGAGTACAAGTGTCATATCATTGGAAAGCACATACTACAAGAAATACTCTACACGTCTCCAAGATTTCTACTTGCAGCTGCATGCATATCCATATGCATGAACGCAAACTACAGGTATGCATATTTTCTGTATAGTACATGTACAATTCTTATACATTCATATAAACAGATTAACTGACTTTTAACTTGTATAACCTATAAAATGAACTTACTGTCATTTTTCCCATCTGCTATAATCAACTGTCACTTCCAAACCGATCTGCTGTTTAATTTCTTTTTACACACACATTTGCAAAGCATGTTGAACTAACATATTTAAAGTAAAATATAAAGACTGCACATAGTCAAACAAAATTGCATGCACACACTATGTTCAGATATCAAACAAGAATACTTGTACAAAAACATAAAAATCATTGGGCCTCATTACAACTCAGGCGGTCCGGAAATAACGGTGGCGGTAAACCCGCCGCCACCGTTGTTTCTGGACCTCCTGATCCCGACTCCTGCAGGCGGGAGGTGATGTTCCCGCCAGGTCTGACCTGGCGGGTTTAACACCGCCCGCCTGCAGGTGGCCGAGGAAACACCGGCAGCATTACGAGATGCTGCCGGTGTTTCCATGATCCCCATTCCCATCGAGCCCCATAGGACTCAATGGGAATGGGGATTAACACCATTCCGCATCCGTGATTCCCGGAAAACCGGGCTTGTAATGCCCTGGTAATTCCGGGAATCACAGAGGCGGAATGGTAATACGAGTCCGGAGGTAACCAGGTGGTTTTACCGCCACGGTTACCGCCGGACTCGTAATGAGGCCCACTGTCTAAATTAACATCAGTGCTATCAATACACAAAATTACTAATTTGTTTCCTTCACAATTGCAGTGAAGACAACTCTCCTGAAAAGCAGCAGCAGAATTTGAAGTACAAAGAACAACTAAGAAGAAACCTGCTCATTCCACAAAAAAAATTAAGTTAAATACCACCATAATATTTTTGCTATTACTCAAACACACTGTGGGGTTCATTCATGCTATTTCTGCGCCTAAAAACAGTCATTGTGCACCATTCTGTCCACAAATCCCAATTTGTTCAACGGGGATTTAAAGGCAGAATGGCGCACAAATCCCCATTTCTCGGTGCACAAATGACATAACTCAGCCCCTAGAATTTTAATATTATAGAACAAACAACTATTTTAATTTTATGCCATTAGATTTACTATTTGTGCTTCTCCTCACCACTAGCTTACTTTCTATTCTCATCTGAACCCCAGGTTAGTAGCACATACATTCAAGAATACCCATCCCAACTAGTTGTAGTTGCCCGATGCACAATCACACACCATCACATACATCTTTAAAATCATACTCAGGCACTCATGCACACAACACACATACATTGCAGGACACCCTTACCCACACCTTCATTATTTATTTGAACAGACCCTAAAGAATGCCTCTCAAAAATCAAGTCCATAGAAAGCAACGCAGAAGTAGACCAAATGAAAATCGAAGTGTCCACAATAAGCACCCATCTCTAGCAGAATTTGTACAAAAAGCTCAAACAAAACAAGTAATACAGTGAATTAGCGAAACAAAACAAGCTTCAAGTATAGAAACTTTGTCTCCTCTATCAAAATGTAAAACGAAACAGAAAACGATTAACTAGAATTCAGCTAACACTACTTTTAAAACTGTTCCTATAAATCTTGATATAGTGCCAAGTAAGCATACCAAAAAAAGTATTTTAGCAAAAATGTTCCGCCACAGAGTCCTTCAAAATCCCTTAAAACCTACCGTAGGAAATTAATCTTAGAAGCTTTGATAGACAGTGCAATACTCGCTCAAAAGAAAGTTATTTATTTTAGTGTTAAACTAAATGAAACCACTAACAAAACTAATGACTAAATTACAAAAAAGAGTTCTCAATAAATGAAATGTCAACAAAAATAACTTCTTAAATATCTGTGGAGATGAGTGGAGTCACATCACAAGCACAGAACCATATTTTAATGAAGAAGCATACAAACAAAAGGGAACAAATACAATTGTCATACATAGCAGTGGACGAGGTTATGAAAAAGTTAATATCACCATAATGGAACGAGAAATACTGCTTATAAAAATATCCCCAGAAAACTTACAATTACCTCTCAATTCAACTGAACCAGAATGTCTAGTATACAAATGGCCATGCACGTCAATGTGTAACATTCCCAAAAAAACTTTCAAGTCTTTACGCCAATTCCTCAATCAGTATGTGAAACACAAAGACAAAATCAAAATTAAACTACTGTAAAATATGGATACCTGTCCAGTGCGCAAGTTCACAGGACTACAAGGACATTCATTGGCCTGTATTTCAGGACCTATTTGCAAAACCACCTTCCAACATATCAAAATGATTTCAACACATCATTCAACTCTAACAAATCTAGTCTATAAACTGTACTATGCGAAACGTCCTGCTATGCCAACATCTTAAAAAGTATTAGAGTTGGTATACTATCTCAAGAAGCACAAGCAATATTGAAAACCCGGCACATTCATGCACTTTATGGCGATAATGCATGTGTTACGGATGTTATAGAACAATTAGCGCACAAAAATGTCAATTGTATGGCCTTAATGCCAACTCTTGCAAGCTGTTTAAAATTCAATGAAACAATGTTAAAAAAAGAAATGCAACCATAATTGAAATTAGCACCACAGACAAACTAGACGTACATGGTATGACACTACCCATGTGTGAGCAAGCCACAACAAGACTAAATAGTTTAGAAAATTCAATCTCCAACACAGCTGGATTGGAAAAAATTATCCTTAAATTGTAGAGTAATGCTTAAACATAACCTTGATGTGGATCAAAGACTAGTTAATGGAGCACTGGGTACAGTTGTTGGCTTTCAAACATACCCACGTGACAACAACATTCAGTTTTCAATATTCTCTTTGACAAACTTTCAGAATTGAAAAGGATAGGACGCTCAAGAGCTCGACTCCTTCTCTTCAAAGACATGTATGTACCCAGAGAACAATTTTCTCTAACTCTTGCATATGCAGTCACCATTCATAAATCACAAGGTCTTACCCTAGAAAAAGGGCCTCATCACGACTTTGGCGGTAACCCTTAAATCTGGCAGTCGCGCTATTACCGCCAGATTTAAGGGTCCGCCAAATCAGGACTTCGGCGGATTTCGCCCCAGCTCTTGGCTGGGGGGAAATCCGCTGAAAATTTGTGCTATTACCTCCGGCGGGAAATCCGCTGGCGGTAAGAGCGCAAATTTTCCCCATTGAGCCCAATGGGGAATGGGGCATTCCCGAATGGGCTCAATGGGGAATGAGGAATTACATTACCGCCGAACTCTTGATCCGGCGCTATTAGCGCCGGGGAGTTCAGCGGTAGGGCTAATACCACTGACGGTAATACCGCCGACGTTACCGCCAAAGTCATGATCAGGCCCAAAGCATTGATAGATATTGGTAATACAGTCTTTAAAGAAGGCATGAGCTACGTAGCACTATCACACTTACGTTCACTTGAAGGTCTATTTCTAATCAACTTTGATGCAAGTAAAGTATACGCTGATATTCCTTGCATTTTAGAATACAATAGACTTTGTTCACTATACACCCCCATCCACAAACATATCCTGTTCCACAAAAAGTAAAACGTTGTAAAAGAAAACTAAATCAAACAGAAATGCAACAGGATGTCACTGCAAATCCTCCAAAGAGAGTAAAAGAAACTAATACTTCAAGTACCACAAGCAAAAAAGAATCCATTAGGGAAAGTAAACCAGGTACTTTTTCAAAGAAGGAAGACAAACTCCAAAAAAAACACTCAGATACAGAACTACCTGGTCCATTTAAACGTTCAAATATAACTGGTGTAAGTTGCTACGCAAATGTAGCAATGAATATTCTATTCAATTACCACCAATTATTGTCAACCTTTAATTACACAGTACAGACCAATTGTGTTTGCAAATGTTAGTACTTCATAGAAACACAACAAACAATCCTGACAACATGTATAGTGTTCATGGAATAGGACAACAATTGGACTACTGTGCTGGAATGGTGAAATTCACTATACACTCACAGGACGATCCACAACATTTTTTAATGTACCTACTACAAGTACTGGAAAACAAAAACATACCTATAAATGAAATCTTCTAGATTTCATACATGTGGAAACATACATGTACTCTCTGCAACAATGTGACACAAGAACAAATCCCTAATGAGCGCTTCGTATATGTATCCATACCTAATTGTGAATCCATTCCATTTCAGCAACTTGTACAAAATGCAAACTATGGTAGATTATGTACTACCTGCAATTCGGATAATCGCTCTACCTTACTAATACAAACACATAGTAAATACGTAATACTAATGCTTCTACGTTACAATGCAGATGGTACCAAAAACAACTGCAAGCTGACTGGATTCACACATGGTCAAGTATCACTTGGTAAGAAAACCTTCACAACAATAGGTATAATCTACCACGCAGGAGCCACAACCAATGCAGGTCACTATTCTGATTATATTAAAAAAAATGTGGATGGTTTGAATGTAATGATAGTACCATTACTCTAAAGCAGAGATTACCAGCAAATTTTACAAACGCTTATTTAATCTTCTTAAAACCAAAATGTATTAACTAATCTGTACTTAAACATTAACAAAATCTCTATTAAAAATCTATAAACTGTTAGAATATGCCAACAGCTATCTAACTGCCCCAAGATTCTACAACAACTAAACAGATAAATGAATACCACTAAATTATATCAAACAATAAACAGTTAGAATATGCCAACTGGTATCTAACTGCCCCAAGATTTTCAATAACCAAACAGATAAATCAATACCACTACATTATAACAAAATATAGACAGTTAGAATACGCCAACTGGTATCTAACTGCCCCAAGATTTTACAATATCCAAACAGATAAATCAATACCACTTCATTATAACAAAAAATAGACAGTTAGAATATGCCAACAGGTATCTAACTGCCCCAAGATTCAACAACAACTAAACAGATAAATGAATACCACTAAATTATATAAAAAAATAAACAGTTAGAATACGCCAACTCATACCTAACTGCCCCAAAATTTTACAATATCCAAACAGATAAATCAATACCACTACATTATAACAAAAAATAGACAGTTAGAATACACCAACTGGTATCTAACTGCCCCAAAATTTTACAATATCCAAACAGATACATCAATACCACTTCATTATAACAAAAAAATAGACAGTTAGAATATGCCAACAGGTATCTAACTGCTCCAAAAATCTGCAACAAGCCAACGTATAGAACATTAGCCAGAAACAACAAGTGAACACTGAAAACAAACAAACAAATAGACTGTAGCATAACAAAAAAAGTTTTTTTTTTGATCCAACATGGATTTTTTTTTTTTCACAGACCCAATAATTTTAGCAACAAACACAGAAACTGAGCAAATTGCACAGTAGATATCTTGCATTGTTGCCTGGGCACTCATCATCTGAAATTGTGCCCCGGGCTGACTCAGAGCTTGAAACTGGAAGTGCATCCGCACTATTTTGTTGATCACCCGGTACCAGGAGCAAATCGTTACAACCTGCGGAGCAGAAAGAAGGAGTGATCACATTTTCATCTCTTTGTGAATTTCCTGCCTCTGTTTCCTATTTTCGGATGAAGTGGGAACCGGAGGCCTAGAGGAGGGTGGCGTAAGAGTTGTGCAAGTTAGACAGTTCATGAAACGCAACTCCTTGGTGCTAAATCCACGTGTCAGGAACCTGAGTGAACAAGCGGGGCGCACGTGGTACAAAGGAAGCTGCTCTGAAATTCTAGAGCAATGTGAAAATGCACAGAGGCCTTGCCAGATGAATAGGCAATCCAGGCAGACAGAAAACTGGCATAAAAAGATTGTAGACATTGATTGAACTATTTCAACATCCGGAGAAGCACAAGAGCAAACAATATTCACGACGAGCACAACGGAAGAAGAAGGACAAGAGAAGAATGTCGAAATCAGTGAATGCCCCCTCCTGCACCGATACCGATAGAGAGTTAAACGTAGTGCATAAGAAAGCGAAAAAAGGACATGGTTAAACAAATTGTATGCTGGGTGTAACTATAGTAATGTGCATAATGAGTATATTAGCCCCAGTGTTGACCATAACAGTGTTATGGTACCTAGAGTAAATGCACCCTCTTGAAGTACTTTCGGCAATTATGAACATTTCGACAACAGAAAGCCCAGTCCATGTGATTTCCTATACCTTGTCCCCAATGGAAGAGAGACATAGGGAAGGATATGGGAACAACACATTGCTATTAATAATGAATATGACACACTCAATCCTAAGAAAAAATAATTGTTGGGTTTGTGCCGACCTGCCGCAGCATAGTGGTCAGGGAATAGGATGGTATGTACAGCCCCTGCCCTTAATTTCTGCATGTTATGCTTCTCTAAGTGCCTATATTATGGGAAATGGAACGAAACTGAAACTGGTCAACTAGACAAAACAAATATGAATGAATTCGAGGAAGTAATTATGAAACCGGTGGGCTGCTCCGTGCTCCAAAAAAGACGATTAATTACACCAGCAATAATGCAACAGGATAGATTGTCTGTACCTTATAAAACTTCTGTGATTACGTTTCACATGAAACCCACATGGGAATAAGGATGTGGAACCCCCTTCATATACAGTGAATTATAACCCTCATTCTGTCCCATTCTGTCTAAAGAAGAAGGGTTCTTTCCAGGTAGGAACATTTAGCAGATGCAGGAATATAGCATTCCTTGATAAAGAAGTGGAACCAATATATGTGGGAGATCCTGTTTATTTCATATGCGGAGAAAAAGCATATCCTTGGTTACCTAGGAACTGGGGAGGTACGTGTTATTTGGGATTTCTGTTTCCTGGGGTGTTTCTTTTAAAAACATCAGACATAACCAAATTTACTAGGTCACGACCTCGCCATAATATTGAAGACGGGTTGATTGTAGAGGACATAGCAAAATCATTCATACCGTTTTGGGGCCAGGCGATAAACTCTTATAACATAAGACGACTGTCAAGGATATTAGAAGAAACAATAAATGAAACTACTGATATATTATATAATATGACTCTTGAGGAAAAAGGAATTAGATTAATGGCACTACAAAATAGAATGGCCCTTGATATAATCTTAGTTGATCGCTGTGGTGTTTGCAAAATTGTGGGATCAGCTTGTTGCATATTTGTAAGTGATTCCTCCCCCACGATTTTCGAGGCGATAAGAAAATTACATGTGTCAAGCTCAGATCTCCACCCCCCTGAAGGAGGCTGGGAATTGAACATAAGCTCCTGGTTCTGTGGAGTGTTGTGGTCCTGGGGATGGAAACTCTTTGCAATCTTAGTAGCAATATTGGGAATATTTGTGACATGCTGTTGTTGCATACACTGTCTTCCCATAGTGTGCGCTGCAATCAGTGAAGAATGTGTGCAGATGGTAACACACAAGAATATAATCAGGCCAGACACCCACACAGGTGATGAATCTAGAACGATCAAAGAGTTCATGGCAATCGACATTGATAATAATAAGGAGGAGACAACAAGCATATATGAGTCAGTATTCGAATCAGATTCCAAATCTGATCTAGGTACTTGGTCGGAGGAGGATGCAATGTATGGATGAGGCGTTTGGCATACGGCCAAGAGGAGGGTTTGTCAGTCCGGGAAAACTGGACACCCCTTGAGTGGAAGGAGATGTAGGATAATTGGTTGGCCGAAGATCAATCGCCTCATTTAAAGTGTTAAGAATACATGCTCATTAGTTATTACGTAGCTATTGGCCCAGCTAGAGTGTGGGCACTTTAAGATGACTAAAATCACCATTTTATTTTCTCTCTGTTCTCTTTAACGTTGCCTCTTTGCCTCATGTAAAACTGCTTTGCTGTAGATAGATATTATTTCGCTTCAATGGTCCAAGGCTATGAAAACATGTTGAAACATTACATTGGAGAGCCAGACAGAAATGCCCAATTCCCTCCCTCATATATCCTTGAAGACAGGGAGCAAGGCATTTAATCAGTACATAAATGCCAGCGAGTCTCTTGAAAGAATAGCAATGTACGAAACTAGCATTTAAAGAGTTGAATTATGTTCTTCTTTGCGGCCCCCTTTTCTGAGCCCACTGAGGCCCCGGAGAGCGGGCTGACCTCCAGAGCGAGAATCGAAACTTAGAGATTGTGAGGCCTGGTATGCGCCAGTCTCCTACGCACAGCTTGCCTATGAGAAACAGAAACACTGTGTTCTCGCAAACAAAGAATGATGTCTGCAAAACTGGAGATTGCAACCTGTTACTAAATATGGTGGTCTAAGGTGTCATATTTGTCACACTGGTCAATCATCACCTCTAATTCAAAGGGAAATGAATTGGAGGCGGTATCAAATGTGTCATACTGTGTCATTGCTGATTGTAAGGTTCTCCTTTTGTATATATGTAACTGATGTACGTCGTTTGTTTGCTTGCGTCCCCTGAGGTCTTTTTAGACACACGTCGCGGGGCGTGAGACCACTTGGCCAATTGAGACTATTTTGTATTGCAATAAACCCTAGATTTTGAGAACGAAACCTCGTGTTTGGCGTATCTATTCGTGTGTGGTGACTTTGCCTTGTTTCCACATTCGAGGGTCCCTCAGGGGCCCTCGAATGTGGGTCTTGGCCATGCACCCAAGACTCTAGGCCCTGCCCACAACCACCACAGCATATCACACCCATAGTAGCTTATAACTTCGGTGCTTATACATTTGGTCTTGTCCATGGATCCAAGACTCTAGGCCCTGCCCACAAACACCACAGCATATCACACTCATACTGGCTTATAACCTTCTTGCTTATAAATTTGTTCTTGGGTCCTAAAGTTATAAGCCACTATGGGTGTTATATGCTGCAGTGGTTGTGGCCAGGGCATAGAGTCTTGGGTGTACGGCCATGCACCCAAGACTCTATGCCCTGGCCACAACCACCACAGCATATCACACCCATAGATCACACCCATAGAGTCAAACATTTTAATTATGCCATATGGGCACTTTTAATGTCTGCGAACATTATGAGTGTTCTTAGAACAGTTTCAACTTGCCTACGAACAGTACGGACAGGTATAGCGTCCTCAGGACACCCCCATTCTGTTTATTTATGAACATTTCAGGACACCGCGTGTGTTCTCGAATACAGGCAGGTGTAGCGTCCTCAGAACACCCCCATTTTGTTTATTTACGAACATCCCAGGACACATGATGTGTTATTAGAACAATTTCAACTTGCCTACGAACAATACGGACAGGCATACCGTCCTCAGGACACCCCGTTTTTGTTTATTGATGAACATCCCAGGACACTTGATGTGTTCTTAGAACAATTTCAACTTGTCTACGAACAGTACGGACAGGTATAGCGTCCTCAGGACACCCCCATCTCATTTATTTACGAACATTTCAGGACACCGCGTGTGTTCTCATGACAGTTTCAGCTTGATTGCGAACAATACAGACAGGTCTAGCATCCTTAGAACACCCCCATTGTGTTTATTTACAAACATTCCAGGACACTTGATGTGTTATTAGAACAATTTCAACTTGCCTACGAACAATACGGACAGGCATAGCATCCTCAGGACACCCCGTTTTGTTTATTGACGAACATCCCAGGACACTTGATGTGTTCTTAGAACAGTTTCAACTTGCCTAATAACAGTACGGACAGGTATAGCATCCTCAGGACACCCCCATTTTGTTTATTTACGAACATCCCAGGACACATGATGTGTTCTTAGAACAATTTCAACTTGCCTATGGACAATACGGACAGCGTCCTTAGGACACCCCCATTTCGTTTATTTACGAACATTTCAGGACACCACCTGTATTCTAGAACAGTTTCAACTTGCCTGCGAACAATACGGACAGTCATAGCGTCCTCAGGATACACCCATTTCGTTTATTTACGAACATTTCAGGACACCACTTGTGTTCTTAGGACAGTTTCAGCTTGCTTGCGAACAATACGGACAGGTCTACCGTCCTCAGAACACCCCCATTTAATTTATTTATGAAAATCCTAGGGCACATGATGTGTTCTTAGAACAATTTCAACTTGCCTACGAACAATATGGACAGGCATAGCATCCTCAGGACACCCCCATTTTGTTTATTGACGAACATCCGCGGACACTTGATGTGTTCTTAGAACAGTTTCAACTTGCCTCCGAACAGTACGAACAGGTATAGCGTCATCAGGACACCCCCATTTTGTTTATTTACGAACATCCCAGGACACTTGATCTGTTCTTAGAACAGTTTCAACTTGCCTACGAACCATACGTACAGGCGTAGTGTCCTCAGGACCTACCATTTCCTTTATTTACAAACATTTCAGGACACCCGTGTTGTCCGCGGTCAGAACGAACACAACAGGGGTGCCTGCCACCTAAGTAATTACAACATTTAACCCATCTCTTACTCTCCCACCCTCTCCAAATAGTCTTACACACCAACACACTTTACTAAGTAGTATTTTTCCACCAAGTTTCACCGCGCTGTTCGCAGATGTCCGCGAATCCAAGATGGTGGGCGTTTCCAAAAATCTGAAGCACTTCACGCTCTTCACCATCCAATCACCGAACACGTTTCATGTCCACGGACATGACGCAAGCCATTTAGCCAATCAGGACACTGTCCGCGGAGCGCACCGAGAAGTGTGTCCGTGGACCAAACATAGATATCACTAATTTTTTGTGACCTACTTTTTGGTCATTTTAAAAAAACTACTGGACGGATTTTCACCAAGTTTGCAAAAGCATGCTTTCGGGACCAAGCTGCTGCTCTTGGTCCAAATTTGGTGAAAATCCGTCCAGCGGTTTGGGCTGTAGGCGTGAGCAAAGTTTTTCCCCATTCAGTCTATGGAAAAAAAAGAAGTTTTGGGACCCCCCTATACCTTTGCTCCCCCTGGACCAAACCTCACCAAACTTTGCAAATACATTCAGAGTGACCCATATACTTTTTTTGCAAAGGTTAGTGAGGATTCGTCCAGGGAGAACAGAGTTATAAGCCACCCAAAAAGGGCTCTTCCTATGGAACCAGCAATTTAAACATAACTACACAGCCACTACTGTGCCTGTTTAATATATATATATATATATATATATGTATATATATATATATATATATATTCAGTGAAAAAACGTTGTTAAAGGGACGGGTATGGTTAAGTTGCGCTACTAAAAACCTGTGAAATTCAGTGAAAAAACGTTGTTAAAGGGATGTTATGGTTCCAAGTAAAACCGAAAAACCCTTGAAATTCGCGAGTTATGGTAAGCTAAGCAACCATAACTCGCGTCACCATCGTGCACTGCTAAGCCTAACACCCAGGACATCAAAGATGACATCACAAATGTCATTGATGATATCACTGATGACATCACATGTCTGGCTCCCCCTTTTTTCTTTACTGACATATCTAGGCCACATGTTTTTCTTCAGTAACAGTTAGGAACTAAGAATTGTAAACATACTATATTTGTAGACTTGTCCTTCAAGTATGTTCTTACAATAATTCCCTTATGGTCCAGTTATATCACATGAAACATATACATAGGGGAAGACACAACCTTGAAAGACAGCAATCCTTTTTGTACATTAAAATAATCAGTAGAGTTATCAGCACTTTCTAATAGTTCTGATGTTTTTTTCTTACTGTACTTTCCATGTATATGCTCCTATTTTTATATGTTGTACTCACACTATTTACCTTAGGGTCCAAGCACATCATGTGATATATATACATAGGGTAAGTAACAGCTTAGAAACAGAGCAATCATTGGTCTGCATAAAGGTAATCAGTTAGGTTATGAACACTTTGTGTTACTACTGCTGTTTTTTTGTACTTCTATTTCCTTGTATATATTCATATTTGTATGTGGTGTTGTCTCTTTGTGTTTTGTCTATAATAATGCAATTATCTAGTAAGTGGGTTTTATTACCAACTTATCACATGTTTCACAGTACGCACAACTCTAATAAGAAAACAGTTATCATTTCACTATTCAACATGGCAAGCTTATGAATATTGCACCTCCATCATGTATGCTGCACACAATGCCTATGTTTCTACACGAGTACCTTAGTATACTGGATTGAACTTAATAATAGAATGCTATTTTTATCAATGCATAGCTTAATGCACTAATTAATTCCAAAAATCCTTTACACTTTTTTTTTATCAACATTACACTATGAATCCCTTGTACAGACTTTTCATGAAAGGTAAATGCACATGTGATGTCATCAGTGATGTCATCAATGGCATTTGTGATGTCATCTTTGATGTCCTGGGTGTTAGGCTTAGCAGTGCACAATGGTGGCGTGAGTTATGGTTGCTTAGCTTACCATAACTTGCGAATTTTAAGGGTTTTTTGGTTTTACTTGGAACCATAAAGTCCCTTTAACAACATTTTTTCACTGAATTTCATAGGTTTTTAGTAGCGCAACTTAACCATAACGTCCCTTTAACAAAGTTTTTTCACTGAATTTCATTGGTTTTTATTAGTGCAACTTTACCATATCGTCCCTTTAAAAAAGTTTTTTCATTGAATTTCATAGGTTTTTATTAGTGCAACTTAACCATAACGTTCCTTTAACACATTTTTTTTTAACTGAATTTCACAGGTTTGTATTAGTGCAACGTAACCATAACGTCCTTTTCAATGGATGAAGACCACTAGCATCCTAGGTTCTCAAATTGGGAAAAAAAGTTTTTTCTTCCCAAACCGGAACGCCTGCGGTGTCCCGGTGTAGGAAGGAAAATCAAAGGGAAGGCGGGTGTATAAAGAGAACACAACAGGGCATCATCGAGGGGGACCAGGAGAGAGACACGGGGCATGAGCAGGGGATGGGGGGGAACAGTGGAGACACGGGGCATGAGCGGGGTGGGTGGAACAGGGGAGAGACACGGGGCATGAGCGGGGGGTGGGGGGAACAGGGAAGAGACACGGGGCATGAGCGGGGGGTGGAGGGAACAGGGGAGAGACACGGGGCATGAGCAGGGGGTGGGGGGCAACACGAGGTAGACACGGGGCATGAGCGGGGGGTGGGGGGTACAGGAGGGAGACACGGGGCATGAGCGAGGGGTGGGGAGTAACACGAGGGAGACACGGGGAATGAGCGGGGCTGGGGGGTAACACGAGGGAGACACGGGGCATGAGCAGGGAGTGGGGGGAATAAGAGAGAGACACGGAGCATGAGCGGGGGTGGGGGAACAGGAGGGAGACACGGGGCATGAGCGGGGATGGGGGCAACACGAGGGAGACACGGGGCATGAGCGGGGTGGTACAGGAGGGAGACATGGGACATGAGCGGGGGTGGGGAGAACAGGAGGGAGACACAGGGCATGAGCGGGCGTGGGGGGTACAGGAGGGAGACACGGGGCATGAGCGGGGGCTGGGGGAACAAGAGAGAGACGGGGGCATGAGCAGGGTGTGGGGGCAACACGAGGTAGACACGGGGCATGAGCGGGGGGTGGGGGGAACAGGGGAGAGACACGGGGCATGAGCGGGGAGTGGGGGCAACAGGAGAGAGACATGGGGCATGAGCGGGGGTGGAGGCAACACGAGATAGACACGGGGCATGAGCGGGGGGTGGGGGGTACAGAAGGGAGACACGGGGCATGAGCGAGGGGTGAGGGGTAACACGAGGGAGACACAGGGCATGAACAGGGGTGGGGGGAACATGAGGGTGACACGGGGCATAAGCGGGGAGTGGGGGGTAACATGAGGGAGACACAGGAGATGGGGGTAACACGAGGGAGACACGGAACATGAGCGGGGGGTGGGGGGAACAGGAGGGAGACACGGAGCATGAGTGGGGGTTGGGGGGTACTGGAGGGAGACACGGGGCATGAGTGGGGGAGGGGGGAACAAGCCCTGTACACCCCCAGACACAGTGGATTCAAGGATGACTAGGCTGTATCAGTGATTCAACACATCATCACGGACATGTGTCATGCATCCATGGCGCACACACTACTCAGACAGACGGACATTTACACCATGCATGTCCATGAAAGCAGCACATGCATGCATACATATGTGCATTCCGCATGCGGACCCGCATGATGCATTGTAACACATACACCATCCATGTGGGTGATGCCTGACTGGACTCACATGCAGCACCATCATGTCCCTGCACACACACACATCCATACATGACCCATGTCACACATGCAGCCCAGTAGCTAACTACCAGTACACTACAACATGCACTGTTTTAAACGTGAATGCATGGTCACTTACCGCTCGACTCCAGACGGGCCTGCATCCTGAGGATCTGATGGTGAAGCACTGGCGAATGCGCTCCAGGACCCTCATCTGCTGGGTATTAAGTGGGGCCCGGCGCCCCACTGCATCCGCTGCCTCCAAGAGGCGGCGGGCCTTCTTGAGGGTCCTAGACTTGTACTCCTCCCAGCACTTCTGGACGTGTTTGATGTCACGGGTTGCCACTCCCTCCGAGTTGGTGGCACCCACTATGTCCTTCCATATCCTCTTCCGTCCTTCCTTGTCGGCAGAGGATGGTGTGAAGAGGGCATCATAATGCCCCAGAACTTGCTCCACCAGGATACTAACTTCCTTTTCACTGAAGCTGGTAGACCTCTGCCTCTCTACTGGGGGGTTGCCACTGGTGCCGGAAGGTGTTGTGTCGGACATGGCAACCCCCGAGGCAGGCGAGGGTGGTCAACTGGGTCCTGGGGCTGGGCTGTGGAGTGATGGAACACCAGTCGGGAGTCTTCTGTTCCAGCAGGGGTGGTCACAGCAACTGGACCCCTGCAGATGGCAGATGTGCAGGCACCAAATGGCAGGGCACAGTTGCAGCATGCAGGCAGCAGCAGATGGCTCGTGGGAGACTGCTCTGGGCTCTGGAGGGCAGTAATTCGGCTTTCTGGGCAGGAGCGTGGTCTTACGTGTGTTGTCGTGTGGGCAGCTTGATACGGAGTGATTTGGCATGTGAAAAACAGCACGTTTGCATGAATTCCGATGAAAGGCCCTTCGTGCGTAAGTGTCTAGGTGACGTAACGCATGCGCAGGCATTTCCCTGGCACTGGTTGAAGGTCCCACGTGGGTTTCCATCGCTCTGTACATGCTTTTCGTGGAAAGCGGTGCGCGTGTTTTCCAGGTGTTGGGGTTCACACGCGATTACTTCACAGTGGCTACAGTGCGTACTTCTTCTTTTGGCGTGGGCTACGCATTCTTCTTCTACACGCAAGGCAGACGGTGAGTGGCACACGCTATTTTTCCTAATGCGGGTGTCGCTGTTAGTTGCGTACCCCTTTTTTTTGGGCATACTAGCCTGTGTGTTGATCACGTATGTATTTTTTGGATTCTTGGCTGCCACAAGTTATTGCGTGTGTTGTTTTACATGCACGTGGGCTACATGGGTCGCTTATCTCTTTTTCTTGCTTTTTTGGGATGCCTGAACGTTGCGTGATATGTCATTTCTCCTAGGGGGCCAAAGAATGGGAAATTCATCGTAGCTGTATATACGCGTTTGTTGTTTGCGCGCACTTTTGTAATGCGCAGGGACGCTACCACCTGCCTTCGTGTGGCAGACATGTTTAGGCCTTTGCGTGTCTTTGGCCATGCGCGGGTTTCCCCTATTCGATTCCATGAATACATGTAGTTTGCGTGCGTGTGGGCGTTCCGTGTACTTCCCAGCAGTACTTCCCCAGTTACGCCCTTATTTTCATGCGCTGTTCCCCATTCCGCACTTTCCGCCCCGTGTTCTGCCCCCTTTTTGGTGTGTGCACTAACTTTGTGCGCTTTCGCTGTGCCCGTCGCACATGGCGTTCTGGATGTTGCAATGAAGTGTGTGCCCGTGTGCACCACGCACAGATTTGGCAGCCATCCCAGGGAAAACACACGCAGGGCCTTCCATGAATTGAATTGCTTTTTCACACTTACGTGAGCTTGCGCCGCGATTTTCGGCACACATTTGTTCCATGAATCGGCCCCATGGTTGCTTAGCTTACCATAACTGGAGAATTTCATGGGTTTTTCGGTTTTACTTGGAACCATAACGTCCCTATAACAAAGTTTTTTTAATTGAATTTCATAGGTTTTTAGTAGCGCAACTTAAGCATAACGTTCATGTAACAACGTTTTTTTCACTGAATATAGATAACAGAAATGTCTAGTACTTTGGAATGGCTGGAAGAAAATTTTCCTCAGGATGAAATGAGTGAAAACAGTGATACTAATGGTAGATACTACACTTCTCTATATAAACCAATTATTACCCTTTACTTATTGTGTACTTATCAAATTTTGTGTTTTAAACACACCATACAAACATTAAAAATAACACAGAAGCAGAGACCTTAGAATATCATCTACAGCGAATGGAGCAAAAAATGGATCTATTAAAGGAATAGTGCACTCAGAAATATTATTGTCCGGAGGGTTCCAGCATGCGTTTTTAAGCATATGTTGATCAATGTTACATACATTTCCTATGCACCTTACCATAGGTTTCCTCTTTTTTACACATGCGACATCAGGCAGCAGGGTGCGGTCATCTTGTGATAATCTTATCCGTTGCCGCATCGCCCAAGGTGGACTGCCCTGGCAGCACTAATTCATATGCCCAGCCCCTGAGGCTGATATCACCAAACCTAGTGATATTCTCCGCCCATCCCCAAGATGTTACTGGACACCATAGCCAAACACACCCAGTCATCACCTACGTTATAACTTTAGTTGATGCAGAACCTGGAATATCAACACACATCATCTCACAACACAGTGCATCCCAATTTTGAATATAAAACCATACTTTTAAAGGAAACAGCAAAAATGTCCAATTTTTAAAGCACTTTTCTTTCACAATAAGCACCCCGAGAATATCCAGTGATTGCCATATTCAAGCAAATGGGTAATTTTTTTCTTCAGTCTCGATCCACAAATCTTTATAGTGAGTCACGTGGTGCTCCTTTTGGGTATAAAAAGCGCATTGGACGCACTGTGAATTGCAAGGCTTTGGCATCAGCTTGGCGCTAGGCAACCGTAAATGGTGTCAGGTTTCTCATTATCGCTGGTACCGCGTAAGGGCATATCGGCCCATGGCGATCATCCCAAAAAACAGTAATTCCTATCCAGTTATTCACGTGTATCTGCAGCTGCCGATTGAAAAACCCATCAGTTGGTATCTGGAATAGCTGTTAAAAATGATAACAGAAATGTGTCTCAGTATCCGATCTTTAGTACAGTTTATCATTTTACCCATTAGATCGGCCCGTGTTAAAACTAATGATGAATACGGATGTGAAACAATGGGAACACAGAGAAAACAACGTGGGCAGTAGTGTTCAATTTACTTCAAAGCTTAGTGCTATGCAATATGTTGAGCTCGAAATGAGATGCGGAGGCTAGCGCTACAATTGGAAGAACACATAGACGGAATTTTAATTAATTTTAATTAAATATTAGTGTTGAATTAGGCGTTTGTGGAACTTGGGGGAACCCACTAGTGGAGTACACGTATCTCAATCCTGGACTGCCCATGTGCCTCAGACAAAGGCAAGTACACACTCAAGTTGTATTTGCATGTCGTTGCAATATGACACAAACAACAACCAAGTACAATATAAACCAGCAATAACGGTCGGAGAATGATAAGTTGAATCGTTGGTCTATAAAATCGTCAAAAGTAAAACTTACATAATATTTGGCATTTCCATTCTCTCAGTGTAACGCAGACACTCGGTTCAGGTCATCATATGTTCATAAAATTAAATTACCTGTTCCTTTGTCCAGTTTTGGAATGGGGAACCTTATCATATTTAACAGTGTTACATCCCCCCCTTCTTGCATTCCTTATGCAATCCTCCTTTTGTTTCAAGGTAAAAAAACTATTGAACCTTATACTCTGTACGATGTGTGGGTTTTCTCACCTCGAAAGCGAAAATTCAACGGCGCTGACCTTCACTCAAAATGGGAGGCAACAGCCTTTCACACCATACTGGCATTAGAAATATTTTTAGAAAGATATCAATTGTGTGCTACCATTCGCTGATGCAGGCACCATTTCTACGTATTTACTTTGTTCCTCTGGAGAACTTTGCACTCCCCCAGCAACTTCCACAGCCAGGCCACTCCACCTGTCAGTTCAACCCATGTCCTCTTCACACGGCAAATCACGTAAACATTCTTTGCAATGAGCCAGTCTCGAGCCCTGACAAAACATGCTCGTATGAAAATTTCCGACCAAGCCCTACTGCAACCCCCTCCGGCAAGGCCGCGGTCCCTTGACCCCATGACCGCAGTTGTAAATTAGAGGCCTATAATTTGCACACGTGTGTTTGTACTATCCCACTTTGGGTCACTAGCGAGGTGAACGGTGTGCGGGTCTTGCCACCTTACAAATACAGACACATAGTAAATATGTAATAGTAATGATTTTACGTTATAATGCAGAAGGTACCAAAAACAATGGCAAGCTAAGTGGATTCACACATGATAAAGTATCACTTGGTAAGGAAACCTTTACAACAATAGGTGTAATCTACCACGCAGGATCCACAACCAATGCAGGTCACTACACTGCATATATAAAAAAGAATTGTGGATGGGTCAAATGTAATGATACTAACATTACTGTAAAACAGAGATTACCAGCAAATCTTGTAAACACTTACTTAATATTCTTAAAACCAAAATTTACTAACTAATCTGTGTATGAACTTAAACAAAACTTGAACTTCAAAACTATAACCAGTTAGAAAACACCAACAGGTACCTAACTGCCCCAAGATTCTGCAACATGCAAACAAATCAATGTATACCATTAAAATAAAACAAGAAATTAACAGTTACAAGACACCAACAGGTATCTAACTGCCCCAAAAATCTGCAACAAGCCAACAGATAGATGAATACCACTACAATGGGAAAAGAAATAAACAAATAAAATACACCAAATCAAAAACCATACACATATTCAATTCCTCCTACTGAATTCAATGAAAGAAATGTATTGTATCACAACGTAGAACGTTTTTTTTTTTAATCCAGCATGGATTTTTTCCCACACTCCCAATGATTTAATCAACAAATACAGGAACTGAGCAAATTGGACAGTACACTGGTTTAAACTAAATTACTTCTAAAGTGCTAACTATGAGGGTCTACAAAATACATAAATGTCTGCTATGCAATGCAATACTCATTATAAACTACCTACAGTAACGTGTTTTTTCTTTTATCACAGTGATTGAAAAAAAATGTGTGCTCCATCTACCCATGTCATGAAAACAGGGGGTTCCTGGGAGTCTCTCTGCCAGATATTAGTCCTGTGTATGAGAGCCTTACCCAGATTCTTTAGCTCACTATCTTTCACAGAGGAGAAATATCCCAATCATATCAGTCTTTGTCCTGCCCAGGGTCAGTCCAGCACCAAATTTCTTGGCAATTCTCCTCTAAGCAAGAGTACCAACAGCAACCCCAGACACGTCATTCGTTCTGGTTGGACTTCATCAGTACGGTGGACCTATGCCTCTCTAAGAATAGTGGGTAAGGGACCCACGTCTGGATTCCACTAGTAACCCAAGGTTACTTAAATATGCAAAAAACAAAGGGATTCCTGGGAGTCTCTCTGCCAGACATTAGACCTGGGTGCAAGAGCCTTACCCAGATTCTTTAGCTCACTACCTTTTACACAGGAAAAATATTCCAATCATATCAGTCTTTGTCCTGCCCAGGGGCAGTCCAGCACCGAAATGCTACGCAATTCTCCCCTCAACAATAGTACCAACAGCAACCCCAGACACGTGTTTTCGGTCTGATTGGACCTCATCAGTAGGTGGAGCTGTCCATCTCTAAGAATAGTGAGCAAGGGGTCCATGCCTGGAATCCCATAGCAACTTAACGTGAGACCCAAAGTTACTTAATATGCAAAAAACAAGGGGGATTCTGGGAGTCTCTCTGCCAGACATTAGTCCTGGGTGCGAGAGCCTTACCCAGATTCTTTAGCTCACTATCTTTCACAGAGGAGAAATATAACAATCATATCCATCTTTGCCCTGCCCAACGGCAGTCCAGCACCGAAAAGCTAGGCAATTGTACTCTGATCAAGAGTACCAACAGCAACCCCAGACAAGTGTTTCGGTCTGGTTGGACCTCATCAGTAGGTTGGAGCTGTGCCTCTCTAAGAATAGTGACCAAGGGGTCCACATCTGGATTCCCCATGTAACGTAGGGTGAGACCCAACGTTACTTAAATATGCAAAAAACAAGGGGTGTCCTGGGATTGCTATTAGTACTCTTCTTCAGGGGAGAACTGCCTAGCATTTTGGTGCTGGACTGCCCCACTGCAGAACAAAGACTGATATGTTTGAGATATTTATTCTCTGTGGAAGATAGTGAGATGAAGACTCTCGGGAAGTCTCTCCTAACTAGGACTAATGTCTAGCTGAGGGACTCCCAGCACCCCTCTTGGTAATTTGCATGAAAAACTGCATATAACAATAAAAAGTCAAGCAGTAAGTATATAATGATTGGACTCACAAACACCACAGCATAAGACACCCATTAAAGCAAACACCTGACCATACGCCGCAATCCAAAATGTTTGCTTCCATGAGTATCTTATGCTACAGCCCTTGTTGCCAAACACTACAATCTTGACTGCATGGCCTGGCCAAAACTCTTCATACAGCCTCACCAAAAGGAACACTAAGTATATAATAATTAAACTCACCACCACCACAACATAACACAGCCATGCAAACGAACACCTCACCAATAAATATAACCCAAAATGCTTAGAGTCTTCTATACCAACATTGTGAATACAATCCAACAAACAAACTAAGACACATCATCTCACTGTCCTATACATACTATTACACTACTACAAATCAGTACACACATTTTTAAAAACATATCCCCTAAGCAGCCCCCATAACAGTCTTTGGTAACATGGGTATGTTATGCTGCGGTGGTTGTAGCCAAGGCCTAGAGTCTAGGGTGCATAGCGGAAGGCCTACGGCACTATGACCATGCACCCAAGACTCTATGCCCTGGCCACAAACACTGCAGCATAACACACCCATAGAAACAAACGCCTACCAAATAACGTAATATATTTGTGAGGAACCTCTTTCAAGGTACTTGCTTGTTAGAACTCTGTGCCCTATTTTTATTATTGACTTTCTCTAATGGTCAGGTCGCATTAGCGTTGGTAACAATGGAGTCCTGGTTCCTCTACTCCATTCGGAAAGTCAACATCAAAAAGTATTTACACTCACATTTCAGTTAATGCGCCCATTTCCTGAATTAGGTTCCAAAGAAATAGATCAAAACCTTAATGTTTGATTCACACAATATTGATTTATATTTATATTCGGTGCCCTTTTAGTGATGACAATTCACAATTAATATAATAATTGCCAATTTCCAAATAAAGAACGAAGAAAATCCCACAATTCTATGTATGCTTATTAGACAAAAATAAAAATGGCCATTTGAGGGAGGGGTGAAGGGTAGGAGGTTGTGAGTATTCAACAAAAGAGAGAAAAAAAGAAAAAATAATGTATAAATCAATAGCAAACTTTCAAAAGAACACATTTGTACAAATTGCACCAAATTGCAGCATGCTTGCACTTCTTACCCAGTCTTATCAATGCACCTTTTATTTTTTTCACAGCTTTGACATCCAGTCACGGGATAATCCCAGTTCACTTATTGGAGAAACCCCCAGATCACATCAGTGTAATGATGCTTGTGCAACTGTTGTAGCCTTCCTAATGCCTAGTATATGATCCCTCGTATCCATTGATTTCCATACTGCGCGGTCACTAACGTTCCTATTTTAAAGGGTGCAACTGTTTTACCCTAATATTAACATTAATTTACATACTGCTTTTCATTTTCAATGAAGCCGTGGTAAGCTTCAAGAGTCTCTTCTCTACTTCATGTACTTGAAAAATTCTGCAATACTGAATACAACGGTTAGTGGCCATGAAATTGAAACTGCGTGCATTAGTTAAATACGCGCGTTAAGGGAAGAAAGAGGAAAAAGTATTTCATCCTTTAAGTCATCAGGGCAAGATCCACGAGGGTCTGTGTGCGACTCTTAATATGTGGCAAACCGCTTAAAGCGTGGTCATAGTGTCCGTTTAACTCTTAACTTCGTCATTCGTTTTCCGTGCTATTCGGTCCTCATTCTACTCTGTCCTCCGGCCATGTTGTCACTTAGCAACCTTGTCCTATTGCTCTTTCTATTTTGGCCGCCATATTTTGGGCTGTTTTACATGCATTTTCATGTATTCTACGTGCTTTAGTTCCCAATTTCTACTGCTTCGTGCAGCATGGAAAGAAAATTGTTTTTTTAAAGATATTAATCATCCTTACAACCTCTGAACTGTGTATTTTAGTAGTTTACATTTTCATGTATTCTACGTGCCGGTATCACCATTCCTAACTGCTCCATGCACAATTATAAAGAAAACAATTTTTTAATTAAATGTCCTTCACACTTTGAACTTTGTGTGTTTGTGTGGCTGAAATATTTACATTTGCGCGCATGATGCGTGTTTAGCATTATTTCTCATGATTCTGTGAATCAATTAGTCAGAACCAAGTCTCACGCTTGCGATGCTCCTCCCATTTACCTCTACATGTATTAGTTGTTATAATTGATGGTAATTGTTCGGAATTTCTTGAGCTCTCTCCTAATTCCCTGTTACCAACTAAACTGTACCTGGGTTTGAGTCCCTTTTGATAATCAAATTAGTGAATGATACGTTTACCTGTTTAATACACAGTACCCCACAAAGGTTACAGCGGTTTATATATGTGGCCCATATCATGTATTACAAGTGTCAAGAACAAAGCATTACTTTATTACAGAAAAGAGTACATCTCATTGTCCGAGTTTAAGCCTCTTTCCACTGAGCGGAATTTGCAAATTGTTCTGGCTTCTTCCTGCCATAATTTGAGTTCCTGGTTCCCTCCTCTTGGTCCTAAAGTCACCTTCTTCAAACACACAAATCTTAAGGTTCTTTTGTCACTACATTGATGTTCCTTTTGCGAGTGGTAAATTGATGTTCTGATTTCCTATCGATGAAATGTGTTCTCTTACTCTCGTTCTTAATTCCCTTTTAGTACTTCCTATATAGATTTTCTGGCATTGGCATATGATGACATATATGCCAAATTTAGTTTTGCAGTTGATGTGGTCAGAAATGTTATGCTTAATGCCGTAGTTATCTGCAAAGGTTAATGTATTGTCAATAGCATGTTTACACATTGAACAAGTTCCACATTTTCTAAATCCCTTCATCTGTTGGGGTAACCAAGTTGTTTCATTAGATTTTTCAAGTACAGGAAGTAGCGATGGACTGAGTATATTCTTTAAGGTCTTTTCCCGGTTGTAGATAATCACTGGATCTTCCTTGATGTTGTTTTTAACATGTGGATCCAACTGTAAGAGATGCCGGTTTCTTTTAAGGATGTTTCTCAGAATCCCATTGTTTTTACAATAAGTGGTGATAAAGCTGACTTCCTCCATTTGGTTGCTGGTCTTGATTTTCGGGGTTAAAGCCTCTGTTCTGTTCAAACTCTTAGCTTTCACTTGTGCCTCGGTAATGGTTTGAGTGCCATATCCTCTTGCTTTAAACCTCCTTGTGAGCAGATGGCATTCTTCTTGAAAAGTTTTTTGTTCAGATCAGTTTCGACAGGCTCTGACATATTCCCCACTTGGAATGTTTCTAATCACCGAGTTATGATGGCAGCTAGTGGCAAATATGGTTAAGTTAGCCTCTGTTTCCTTTCTAAATGTGTTGGTCATCAAACGATTCTCTTTGACATAGATTTTAAGATCTAAGAAATTAATTTAATTTTTGCTTGAAGTTCCAGTGAACTCTATACCCATAGAGTGTAAATTGGCCATGTTCCTAAATTGTTGCAGACCTTCCTCTTCTCCTCTCCAAATCAATAAAACATCATCTATACATCGAGTCCAAAGTATGACATGCTGTGGGCATGCCTCATCTGCATATATATATATTTGTCCTCGTACATCGCCATCACTAGATTGGTGAGTGCGTGGGCAAATTTTACCCCATCGCCACTCCTCTGGTTTGTTGATAGAATCCACCATTGAAAATAAACACATTATTTTGTACAGTCAAAAGTACCATTTCTTTTAGCATATTTACTGATTGGAATTTTGATGCAGTCTCTTGAGAAAAAATGTAATCTATTGTTTCAATTGCCGTATCATGTCTGATAGATGTGTACAATTATTTGACATCCCAAGTGGCTAGTATGTAATCAGAGTTCCACTCTATTGAAGCCAGTTTGTTGATTGCAGTGGTAGTGTCTTTCAGATATGATTTGGTTTGATTAACGAGAGGTCTAAGTGCATTGTCAATGTACTCCGCCATGTTCATTATGGCCCAATCAATCCCACTGAGAATGGGTCTCCCTTCTGGTATTTTATCAAAAGCCTTGTGGATTTTTGGTAGGAAGTATATTGTAAGCAAAGTTGGATGTTGCTTGTTTAAGAATAATTTTTCCTCATCCGTGATTAATCCTTGTCTGTGCCAGTTGATTATGGTGTCTTTTTGCTCTGTAACTATTTTCTGTTTTGGGTTAGAATCTAGTTTGGTATAACAAAAGGGTACATTTAGATGGTTGGTAGCCATAGTTATGTAGTCTTCTTGATTCATACCTACAATTTTGCCTCCCTTGTCTGCTGCCTTGATGGTCAAGCCATGATCTTGTTTTAGTTCCCACAAGGCTTTCACCCCTCCCTTACATGGCCATTTTATGTTTGTCTAATATGCATACATACAATCGTGGGATTTTGCATAACATAACATGGACATACAAAATGTGGAATTTCTTTTTGTTCTTTATTTGGAAATTGGCAATGATTATATTAATTGCGACCTATTACGATTTTATTTTGTCAAATGATTGTGATCAACTTTTGGTATGTAGCCCTGATTTGAAAAAGACAGTCTATACGTCGAAACACACCCAAGACTCTAGGCCCTGGCCACAAACACTGCAGCACAACACACCCATAGAAACAAATACATCTTAAATAACCACAACCCAAAAACATAATACATCCACCTCAAAACCTACCAACTTCAATTAACATTATAAAAAATAATTACAACCAACATAGAAACTCTTCAATACATACCCTCTTCACCCAATGCTCTTCTAACGACCCAAAACCAACATCATACTAAACTAAAATAGCCAGTAGTGCACCCAGTGTTTATAATGTCCGCGGACACCGCAAACATATCACAGCCTTCTCCCAACTAAACAAATACAGCATTTGACCCATCTCTCACTCCCCCACCCTTTCCAAGCACTGATACACACCAACACACTCCCCAAAATTGCATTTATGCTCACTTCCAGCGCATGTCCGCGTATCCAATATGGCGGGCGCATCGAAACAATTCGACGCACCTCACGCCTCATCCCAGCCAATCAGAGAACAAGTTGCAGAGCGGACATAGATAGCACTCATTTTTTTAGACCTACTTTTTGCTTGTTTTAAAAATAACTACTGGACGGATTCACCAAATTTACAAAAGCATGCTTTAGGGACCTGCCACAAATTTGGTGAAAATCCGTCCAGCGGTTTGGGCTGTAGCAGTGACAGGCATTTTCTTCTCCATTCAGTGTATGGGAAAAGAAGACATTTAGAGACCCCCCTATAACTTTGCCCCCCCCCTGAACTAAACCTCACCAAACTTTGCAAAAAATTTAGAGTGAGCCATATACTTTTTTTGCAGTTTGGTGAAGATTCGTCCACGGGGAACGAAGTTATAAGCCACCCAAAAAGTGTTCTTCCTATGGGTTTAGCAACTTAACCATAACTACATGGCCGCTACTGCAGACAATGTAATATATATCAAAAAAGAACAGAGGAAAAGAAAACCACACTGCGGTAGCGCCCTGTAGTTATGGTTAAGTTGCTCAACCCATAGGAAGAGAACTTTTTGGGCAGCTTATAACTCCTCTCCACCTGAATGAAGATTTGTCAAGGGGGGGCAAAGTTAGAGGGGGCGTCCCAAAATGTGTGGTTTTTCAAATAGACACAATGGAAAAAAGAATTTGCTCATGCTTACACCCCAAACCGGTGGATGAATTTTCATCAAATTTGCAGCAGGAGCAGTGGCTTGGTCTCGAAAGCATGCTTTTGTAGAAGTGGTGTAGATCCAGTAGTTTCTTTTTTTAAATGACCAGAAAGTTGGTAAAAACAGAATTAGTGATACCTGGGTTCGGTCCAAGGACTTAAATCTTTGTCCGGTCCACGGACGGGCCTCCGATTGGCCCAGATGTCATCAGTTTAATAATGTTTTTTCAGTGAATTTCATAGATTTTTATTAGTGCAACTTAACAATAACATCCCTTTAACAAAAATGTTTTAGTGAATTTCATGGGTTTTTTCCAGTGCATGCTAATTTCCTACAACCTAGTTATATAATACTTACCCCAATATAGCAACATTTTTGTGCAATTTAGAAAGTTTCCCCTTAAAACTCTGGCATTTGCCACCTTCTAGCATCATTTTTAACACTTCTTGCAACTTTTTCCACCGTTTTTGTGTCCCTCAATGTTCTACAAACATCTGACATCATCGCAGATTTTCCAGATAGTGTCATGTGACCACGTGCACGTGCGTGGCATGATGACGTGTTCGTGAACGCATCAGCACTTCGCGATCGGGTCTGTGCTTTATGGACATTTCAGAACTGCACTTTCTACTTATCTAGGAACTTTCAAGCTCAAAATGTACACTTTGCACAGCTCCTAGATCTATTCTTACTCATTATCCATTAACAATCTAGTACAAAGCACATACCTAGAAGAATATTAGCAAAACAGCTATTTATCTTAAAAATTGCATCAGCTATTGCCATCCCTCCTCTCCAAGAGCCACAACCAGCTGGAGTATCTACACAACAAAAAAAGCACAGTACTTACAAAAACAATGAAGAAGAACAAGAAGATGAGGTATAGGAAGTGCCTACCTCTAGAACGAAGAGATAATCATGGGTGTGGCAGTTATTTACCACTGTTGTGAATGTACCAACGGCCAAAGCCACCAAAGTGAAATGCCCTGAGTGCACTGAGTCGCGGACGACCTGGACAGTACTCCTACGGGACCACTTCCATGAGCCGCCACACCCAATCCAACCACTGCAATGCTCTGAGAAAGGCTGTTCCTTTATTAGCAAGTAGTAAGCAGTCTTCCTCCACCTCATCTTTCTCAACCAATACTGTAACCACAACGCCTACTTCTGTGGTACACATAATCCCACCAGCTACCTTGCAAGCAATAAAAGAGGCTGTTGATCCATATCTTTTGAAAGACAGACCTCTGTATATACTGCAAAGCACCACTCTGCAGGGGGGAGCCCACTTGAAATGCTTTTGAAGCTGTAATCAAGGAGTATGAGAAACACTGCCTGCTACCTAAGATTTAACACACAATCAACATCTTCCCCTGTCCACCTACCCCTCCATATTAGTGCTTGGTACCTCTTCCCTCATTTGCCTCCCCACCTTAGGTTCTAAACTCCCCTGCAAAAAATAAATAAAATAAAAAACTGTAATAAAATAGAACAAAAAAAAAATGATACATTTCTCAGTAAAGTACATAGACTCAATGAGATTTTCCAACATTTCCATTAGCATTTTGTCTTATGCTAATGTGAATAATGTGGCATTCATCCCTCGTTCCAGAAACTGGAACGGTGGATAACGACCCGCCAGCCCAAGTTATTGGCCGAAGCAAAGCGAAGGTGGATAACGAAGGCTCTGGACCATTATCGCCTGTTCCAGCCCCTGCAATGGGTGATGAAGGCCATTAGCACCCTGGGTTGCCAAAGCGGTAACCCGAGGTGCTAAAAAAAGTATTTTGTTCCTACACCGGGACGCTTGTAGCATCTCGCTGTAGGAAGGAAAATCCTTTTCCAAGATGGCCACCATTGAAAGGGAAGGCGGGCGCCATACAGAGCCACTCTAACCTTTCCATGGCGGCCTGCAGAAGGCAAAGAGAGAAACCTATGACCATATTACCATGAGCAAATTATTTTCCCTTTTAAAGCTATCCCAATTTATAAAAACATTACCACATAGCCGGTCCTTGGTGGACATGGTCACTTTATCCGCATTGTTCGTCCTTTGTGGTCATGGTCAGTAGTCAGATTGTCCACGTCCTGACCTTATGCCATGGCCCGGACAATCTGGCCACTGCCCATGGTCACACGCTATACCTCAATCACCAAAGGTATATCACTATTTTTTTGTACCTACATTATGACAATTGTCAAAAAATAAAACATAGACACATTTGCAAAACCATGCTTTCAGGTCCTTGCCAATGCTCCTTACACATGTGCGCTGGACATCCGCCCATGTTTTATTTCTTCAAAACTGTCAAAAGGTACATACATACAATAGTAATATATATATTTTTTTAATTAATACTTTATTTGTTTCGGTTGTTAATCATAACCTTTCAAATATTATCAAACAGAGCACAACAATTATTATAGATGAGTATGGTAATTAAATAAGTAGGTGATTACAGGAACTACACAGTCATTGGCAAATTAGGTTAAAAAAGAGTTAATGATTCAATTGGATATAGAAGTAATTTCATAATATAATCAATTAAGATGCAAGGAATTATGATGATCAAAATGTCATTACAATCGATAAGAGATCATTTTATTTTTGCAAATGTGAATAAGATAAGGACCAAAAACTACAAAACACACATAAATTACACAACAATAGAACAATAAAATATTCAGAATATTTTAAAACTTGAGACTCAAGGTGCTAAACAAGAATAATGGATTTTTGTGAAATTAACGAAGTACCAAAAACTGCAAGAGGCACATTAATAACACAAAAGCAGTGCCCTAAAATGTTCTGCAAATGTTTAAAACATGAACCTCAGAGTGCTGAACAAGAGTAAAGGACTTCTGTACAATTAACAAGCCTACAGCACTCAACAGATTAAAAGACTTAAGCCACCAAGTGCTAAGCAAAAGAAATGCATTTTTGGTAGATTGGTGACCTTAAATTGAGGTATCCTCAAAATTAGAACCTGGATTGGGAATCGAGACCTCGCATTCCCTAACATTGTATTACACTCGCATTTGAGTCACATCCATCCTGGTATTGGTTCTCTTTGGGAATTAATCCATGGTTTTTAGATTCCTGGATTTTTTGCCTTGAGAGTTCTGCCCAGTTTAAAATGTATTTTCTGCATTGTTTTCCAAACAAACAATTAATTCTTTATTTGCGTTTTTTGGAATTTACAACTGATTAAAAACGTAGAGTGTTAAACCTCAACCTTGACTTCGTCAGAAATGGCCAGTCGTCAGAGGTAACTCCTATTTCTTGGGTGGGATTTTGGAGGTCTGTTTTTTATATACAGAGGCTCCGTTCCCCTATTGGTTAGAAGATGACGAGCCCTTTCCAGTGTCGGGGTCGAAAAAGCGATCGGCAGTAGTGATCTTCCTGATCCTTATTTTGACTACTCAGGTCACACAAAAAAGCCGACCGGTTTCTGTGGTATAGCGATGAATTGTCACCACTTTCTTCAGGGCTATAGACTTGCACTTGCTTTATGTCCGGTCTGATTTCTTCCAATTAAGTAGACTGAATCTTGAGTCTTCAGTAATAGAAGGTTGCCCAATAAAATGGGGTATGGGAGGGAGAAAACACAGGGGGAATGGTTGTTAATAACATGTCCCACAATGTATCTCACAAAGATGGATCGATGTGGAAACTTCATCTCACCCAATAGAGCTGTTACAACTCCCATCTATTAGGGTCTCAGAGTCGAGCAGGATTTTCTTGTTCTGTCAAGACACCCGACAGATTACTTGCGCACTTACAGAAGAAACTATTTCGTAAGCGTACAAATAGAAACTTGAAGGACTAACAATATCACACTAAACAACCGTCATAGTGTAACATCACCATACTTTTAAGACAATAAAAAACTATTAAAAACTAGCTCCATTATTACACAAACCAGCTCAAAGTGAGCTGGAGTGCATTATAGCTCAAATAAACACCCTCCAAAAGTTCTCCGAAAGGTGACTCTGGACCCAGCTGAAACTATGTGCAGGGGGGCTCTATGGCCAACAGATAGCATATGAGAAACCCCTCATATCACATCAAAAATGCTTGAGATAAACATGCTAAAGAAAAACGCTGATGATAAAGCGTGTAGTGATGTCTATGAATTGGAAACAACATAGAGGATGGATTTAGATCATTCTGTTTATTGTGAAAAGGAAAACAAAACTACGTTTTCTAAAGGGATTTCGTCACTTTGTGATTGAAGAAAAGAAGAATGAAAAAGCCTCAGACTAGCCATCAGGCTAAAATCAGAGACCGTATGTATCTGTAAATAGGGAGGGAGAAGGAAATGTAGAGGTGAGCCCTTCACGGCGGGTAAATCTTTCTTAGTTACCAGACGCTAGTGATCCGCAATCAGTATTGCGCGGTCCGCGTTCAAACTGCAAGTACCGTTCTATGAGTCGTATTGAAGTCGCGGTCACGTGATACGCATCATGTGACAGCCGCGAGGGGTAAATCTCGGGCCGCAAACGGCGGGTCTACAGTAAAGGCACCAAAAGTGGCCTGCGCATGGCGGCCATCTTAGAGTGGTCAGACTCGTGCAGCGAATGTAGATGATTAAGTGCAAATGTGCACAACCACGCGACAATAGTAACGGAGTCATTGGGTCAACCATCAAATATCAACAACCACCTGTTGCTATATCGGTGTAGTAGAAAGCAGTGTTCTAGTAATCTATGGATCCAAATTTTAAAAAGAAAGGGTTTGAAAAGACATTTAAAAAAAACATTTGAAAAAAACATTTGAAAACAACGTAAGTGTCTCACAGGATGAACAAACTGATATACTGCCACCATTATGTAGGACATTATAGATTCTATAAAGTATCTAAGTTCTATGTTGTAATATACACAGGTTTTATGAGTCTGGCATCACGTAGTGTGCACAGATAAAACAGCACCTTGTGTGCCAGAACTGTGATTCTTGTTTTAAAAGGTGGAGTGTGTTAGTTGGAAAAACCCTTGCCCAGTTATTTTCAAACAAATAGACCTCATGCTAATTATCTATACCTAGAAACGCATTAAAACATTTACAACATATTACCAGAGCATACAAAACATTATAAACCATAGCGTTAGTTTTTTGTTTGAAAAAGACAGATATGGTTAATGGGAGAGAGGCATACAACCGTATCCAGTAGTTTTCAAGTAGTTTTCAAAAAAGTAGGCCACCTGCTATTTACGAATACACATAAGCCCAGAGATGCATTAAAACATTTGTGATACAATGACAAGTCATCTATGCATGCAAGAAAATGGTGATTAGAGAGTTGTCAGCATTTGCCAGCACATAGATTCATTAAGGCCTTCCACGTCTGTCCTAAGTCTGTATATCCACAGCTGTTCACGTCTGAATAGCAAGTTCTGGATGTTTCCTCCTCTTGTGGGTATCTTGACTTTTTCTAGAATTGTCCATTGCATGTCTGTGGGGCTGTGTTTTTCTTTAAGTAGTGTTCTACCAAAGTTGCCGTTATCTTCTTAGTACATATACAGGAACGATGTTCAACCAATCTTATTATAATGGGACGGGTAGTCATACCCACATATCTCAAGGCACACGGACACGTAATCAGGTAGATAACATTTCTGGAATTGCAATTTGTAATATCTTTTTGTGTCCAAGGGTAGCGTCAGCCAATATTTATGGTTTTCATTCTAGAAGTCCCAGGGCAGGCACTGCATGACCCACATGGAGTATGTCCTGTTGGTCTTTCTTGGTGCCAGAGTGTTTCGGCATGCAAACTTTTTTCTCTGTACATTTTTACAAGGGAGTCTCTCAGGTTCTTATTCCTTTTCATGGCGAAGCGAGGAGTAGCCAAATTTGATTCCCCTACATTTAAGATAGGCCACAGTCTCAGAATTTCGTGTTTGCGTTTGTTGGTTAAAGGCGAAAAAGTAAAGACTGCAGTAATTTTGTCCTCAGACTCTCTATTTTTGGCATGTTGTTCCAGTGTGGTATCACGTGGTATGTTGCGTGCTCTTTTTCTCACTTTTTATAGTTCTCTTCGGGTAGCCCCTAGCCTGAAGTTTTTTAGCCAGCTGTTCTTATTGTCTTTCAAAATCTATAACGTTGGAACAATTTCTTCTTTATGTTAGGAATTGGCCAAACGGCAAGTTATTCTTCAAACTTGCTGGATAGAAGCTTGTAAATGTTAGCAGGGAATTCCTGTCAGTCGGTTTATTAAAGACTAGAGTCGCTTTGGTGTTGTTGCGTACCTCAAGTTGTAAATCCAAAAAATGTATCTTGGATTCACTGTGTGTTTCTGTGAACTTCAGGTCTCTGTTCTGTTCATTGAGCCAAAGCATGAAGGTCCCAAGTTCGAATTCGGTACCTCTGAAAATCATCAGAACGTCTTCAATGTAACGTGACCAGAGTTCTATTTGGGCTTTCCAAGGATTTGTATCGGGGTAGTTCACCTCCTCTTCAAATGCTGCTACATATAGATTGGCGAGACTAGGCGCAAAATCGCGCCCATCGCTGTGCACAATATTTGTTCAAAGAATGTTTGTTCAAAAAGAAAATAGTTCTTGGTGAGTGCAATTTCTGCAAGTTGCATGATCAAAGTTACTGGGGTCTCCAAAGGTGGATTCAAGTTTCTCAAGATGTTATCAACTACTTGTAAAGTGGCCATTTGAGAGATTCGTGTATATAATGATTTGATATCCATAGTTACCAGGAAATGAGTTTTGAATTCAAAGTGCCGATTCTTAAGGAGGAGTAATACTGCTGTTGTGTCTTTTAAGTAAGAGTGCATCTTACTTACTCTTGGTTTTAAGAAAAAATCCACAAATTCTGATAATGGTTCCAGAACAGATCCTATTCCCGATACTATTGGTCTACCCGGGATAGGTACTTTCCCTTTGTGAATTTTCGGTAGAGCGTAGAGCGCTGGTCTTCTTGGTGTTTTTGGGGATAAGAACTCATATTCCTTAAGGCTAATATGGCCTTCAGCGATGGCTTCCTCCAGGATCGGTTCAATCAATCTCTGAATATCCTCAGTAGGGTCTTTTCCGAACTGTCTGTAACTTGTTCGATCTTCCAAAAGGTTACGAACCATCAAGTTGTAATCTTCCACGTCCTTTTTCATTCTTCTTTTCTTCAATAACGGAGTGACGAAATCCCTTTAGAAAACGTAGTAATGTTTTCCTTTTCACAATAAACGGAACAGTCTAAATCCATCCTCTATGTTGTTTCCAATTCATAGACATCACTACACGCTTTATCATCAGCGTTTTTCTTTAGCATGTTTATCTCAAGCATTTTTGATGTGATATGAGGGGTTTCTCATATGCTATCTGTTGGCCATAGAGCCCCCATGCACATAGTTTCAGCTGGGCCCAGAGCCACCTTTCGGAGAACCTTTGGAGGGTGTTTATTTGAGCTATAATGCACCCCAGCTCACTTTGAGCTGGTTTGTGTAATAATGGAGCTAGTTTTTAATAGTTTTTTATTTTCTTAAAAGTATGGTGATATTAAACTAGGACGGTTGTTTAGTGTGATATTGTTAGTCCTTCAAGTTTCTATTTGTACGCTTATGAAATAGTTTCTTCTGTAGGTGCGCAAGTAATCTGTCGGGACTCGGGACAGAACAAGAAAATCCTGCTCGACTCTGAGACCCTAATAGATGGGAGTTGTAACAGCTCTATTGGGTGAGATGAAGTTTCCACATCGATCCATCTTTGTGAGATACATTGTGGGACATGTTATTAACGACCATTCCCCCTGTGTTTTCTCGCTCCCATACCCCATTTCATAGGGCGACCTCCTATTACTGAAGACTCAAGATTCAGTCTACTTAATTAGAAGAAATCAGACCACACATAAAGCAAGTGCGACTCTATAGCCCTGAAGAAAGTGGTGACAATTCATCGCTATACCACAGAAACCGGTCGGCTTTTTTGTGTGACCTGAGTAGTCAAAATAAGGATCAGGAAGATCACTACTGCCGATCGCTTTTTCGACCCCGACACTGGAAAGGGCTCGTCATCTTCTAACCAATAGGGGAACGGAGCCTCTGTATATAAAAAACAGACCTCCAAAATCCCACCCAAGAAATAGGAGTTACCTCTGACGACTGGCCATTTCTGACGAAGTCAAGGTTGAGGTTTAACACTCTACGTTTTTAATCAGTTGTAAATTCCAAAAAACGCAAATAAAGAATTAATTGTTTGTTTGGAAAACAATGCAGAAAATACATTTTAAACTGGGCAGAACTCTGAAGGCAAAAAATCCAGGAATCTAAAAACCATGGATTCATTCCCAAAGAGAAGCAATACCAGAATGGATGTGACTCGAATTCGAGTGTGATACGACCTTAAATTGAGGACACACATATTATCCCCCAATTGTTGGATATTATAGCATAGTTGGAGCATATGATGCAAGTAGAAAGAGTACAGTGGTCATTTTATATATTGAACAGGTTAATCATATTAAATTAAAACCACTTTGGTCCAGGCTTACTACAGTGCTTGCTTCGCTGGCTTCGTTGTGAATATTTAGTGCCAAAAGATAATTAATGTTTGCGAGATTTTGGGATATGTGATTCACATTAAAGATTCTGAACCACATTTGTTGTTGTGATAGCATTGTAAATTTGCAAAAGTACTTATAAAAGAATGAATTCCTTAATGAGGCTAAATGAGGGCATTCAACAAGAAGATGCTGTAGTGTTTCAATTTGATTTGGATGGTTGCAGAACCTACATGTTTTAATACAATTTGCGGATTTTGACCGTGATGCGATTTGAGCACTCATGGGCCACAGATTAAAGCCTATTCTCATCAAGATAGAGGCATATTTGTTATCAGGGAATTTCATTAAATACTTTGGAATTTGGTGCAATGCTTTTAACTGGAATTCTCCATTTGTGAAAGCTGTATAGGTGGTACAGTTATCCCAAGTTAAACACCAATCCCATAGCCATCATTTTATTATGGCCCAGTCAGGATTCTCTACAAGTATTTGTTCACTGATGTAAGCATTTTTCATGGATGTCATACAGTATATGTTCCACGTGTTTAAAGATTTATCTTGTTTTCCCTCCAGGGCAGAGGTGAGAAGACGAATTAGATTAGCCTCATGGGTTTGCTTCATAAGACATTTTTGGAACAAAGATAGTGACTGCCAGGCTACAATAGTAGAAAGGGATACAAGTCCAAGTTCACATCGAACAATGGCAATAGGTATGCTTTTTGGTACGGATAATATCTTTTTCCAGTAAATGCCTTCTAAATACTGCCATTTGGGATGGTTCTCTGTGAGTTTCGCCTGTGCTCTGTATGTAATAACTGGGACAACCTTTTGTTTGTAAAGGTTTAGTATGAGATAATTAGAACATTTTCCAAACGTATTCTGTATTAGCTTGCCTTGCAAAGCCAATATTAACATTTTGAATTTTAGTTCGATTTTATATGGATGGTCGGGTCTACTGAATTATTGTTAATGTTTTGACCAAGGTATTTAAATTCATGGACAATGTAAACAGGTTGTCAATTATCCCCTTAAAATTCGGGATACACTTGCTTTTGGTAGTATGCATTATAAAATTATTCTGAGTGCTGATTACTAAACCATTACTTGCTGCATAGTATGCCAAAGAATTACATTTCCTTTGAAAGCCTATAGGAGTCAGATCAATTATGACAAGGTCATCGGCGTAGAGGAGCAAGGACACAGGACAGTTACCAACTTTAGACGGGAATGATTGAGGCAGGTCTAAATGTGCATTAATGTCTTAATTTAAAAGTCTGTCGGGATAGCTTTTGATATTAGTCCTTCTAGAGTTCATTTTATCTTGATAGAGGTATTGTAATAAAACTGATACAATAAGTTCAAAATAAAGGCGGGGCAGCCTGCATCAATTAATGTGGTTCACAATAGATCTCTCGAGACAGAGTCAAAGGCTTGCTTAAAATGTATAAAAGCTAGATATATAGGTTTGTTTTGTAGATATAGCTTGCTTTTTCATGGCTGAAAGAAGAAACAAGTTAACTGATGTTCCCAATCCTTTGACAAGGCCAGACTGATGAGGGTCCAGCAAGGCAGCTTCATTAAGCCATCTACTTAGCTCTCAAAGTACTCATTTAGCAAAAAATGTTCCGGGAATGTCTAACAAGGCAATTGGATGATAATTTATGGGATAATTTCGTTTCCCTCTTCTTAAATAGTGGAATTACGATAGATTGTTTCCATGAATAAGGAATTTTAGCCCGTCACCAAGACGTTTCGAAATATGGTGTCTAGAATGGCGGCCTATTAATCAGGTTGGGCTTTAAGAGTGGA
Source organism: Ambystoma mexicanum (assembly GCF_040938575.1). NCBI lineage: Eukaryota > Metazoa > Chordata > Amphibia > Caudata > Ambystomatidae > Ambystoma > Ambystoma mexicanum. The sequence goes on along the minus strand of NC_090935.1, from coordinate 1,222,496,902 downwards.
GCTTGCAAGGCCATCTGGGCCAGGTGCTCTTGAAGGATTTAGTTTGTTAATTAACACGGAAACGTCTGTCCGGTCAAAGACTAGCATAGACAAATCAGTTTTGAGAAGTTGAGGAAGAATGGAAGGACGAGACGAGTTTGAGAAGAGAGCTGAGTAATGATTAACCCAAGCCTGTTCACTTACTGCATTTAGCAGCAAGGAAGATGGGGCATTAGAATGTCCTTCCTTAAGTAAGCCCCAAATTTGGGCACTTGATTTATTGGTTATTGCTGCTAGCATTCATTCTCCGTCAATTTGTTTTTTTGAAATGTTATTTTGTTTAATAGAATTTTTGTAATGTGTGCAAAGTCTCGTAGCTTCCTTCTTTAAGTCTTTTGGACTACCTTTTTAAGATTCTTGAGGTTTCTACGCAATTGGGATTTCAGACAATGGATAGTAGAGTTATAGGGATGTTTGTGTTTAAAAATCGGCAGAATACCGTAATAGATTTTTCAGTAAAAAGATGCAACGTGTCCGTATAAGCTAGACATGTGGACAGAAGTGACAAGGTAAGATCAGACTGAAGTTTATTTAAAAAGGACTCCAGTTTAGGAACTGACCATTTTATCCTGTTTCTACCCTCAGAAAGTGCAATAGGGTGTAAGTAGTATTCTCATGGCTGGCTTTATGTCTGAGTCACGATATTTGTAATTTGTTGTGATCACTAGCGAAGGGGGGCAGAACAGAACAACTTTGGATTCTGTTGAAGGCACCAGTGGAGAGAAAAGTGTAGTCCAAGATCGCACAAGATGATTCTCTTTTCCACGTAGGTGCCAGAGGGATATTATCACCCACTGTGCAATTTAGCATTGTGAGTTTCCTTACAGTCAACAGATTCAACCACCTGTCTGCTCTAGATGCTAAGGCTTTGTTTGATGTTGGGATGCATCTAATATTCAAGACACCAACCACAAGTGTTGTTTGAACTTGTTTATCATGTGCAATCCAGTGTAGCGTTTGATTTATAAGATTAAAGAATCTGTCATAACAAATGGCCTCCAGATTCCAGTACAAATTTACAATGGCTGCATGTGTACCCAAGGAAAAAGAGGACTTAGTGAAGATCATTTTGTTATTTGAATGCAGGGATGCGGCGATGCCCATGCCACTAATTTGAATCCCAAATCCAATTTTACTGCTGTTAACATTCCTACTGTGGGTCGTCCCTTGGCCTGCTTTAATGCCAGGATTCAGGAGATCTCATAGTTTGGCTAAATGGGTTCAGAGGTTATCCACGTTTCCTGCAGAGTCATATTATCAAATTTAGCTAGAGGCATTGTTCTGTTGTGATTAAATAAATGTTTGAACCCTCTGATATTCCATACAGCCATTGTGAGGTTCTGGTTTGACATTATCTCTTGGCATTCATATTTTTTCTGTGATTGGTGTCCCTGATGGCTTTTTTTTAGCCAAAACCATTTTTGATGACTTGAAACCGAGGGAACATCTTTAAAGTAGACTTCATGTGATAATTGGCCTCTATCACCTTCACAGTTGACAAGGAGGGATTAGAATTTAGGCTGCGGCCTCGAGTCAGATGGATTTATGGGTCTTTGTAAGTGTAATTCAAAGCCATTATGAGGAGTTTATCCTTAGTGTTCCACAGTAGTTCCTTAACAATTTGTGGGGGAATAGATAATTCTACCGTACCCATCTTTGAATTATTAATCAATTTGATGTATTTGATGTCTTTAGATTGTATGAGTTTTAGATTTGTATGGTCTTAAATGTAGTTAGTCATGTTTGGTTTTGAAAAATGGATCTGATTTTTGTCCCTTAATCATTGTTAACATTAAGATGTCAGAGTGTCTAGGAGATGCCCTACTGGTGTTATTGTTGTTGTTTCTGGCTTGCACTTTGACACAGTTGGAACTCTCTATCTGCTCCCTTGCCAGTGAAGAGCTACACCTCTTTTCATTCCATGGATTATTAGGAAGAGAGTATGCTCTGTTGTGTGGGTTAACATCACTATTGATAGATTGTGTCGGCGCTTAGTTTCCGTAGTCATGAAATTAGGATAATCATCCTCAAATTCCACTATGCTTTTTTCCTCTCATCCATTTTCCTCTAGAGACCAAGACTGATGCAAGCTCTCTTGCACTTCACCTTTTGGAGGAAGGGACGTGATGGAATATGTCGATATGCTCAGCATTTCATCATTCTCTTCATCATTGTGATATTGTGAGATGGACGGAGATGTAAAGAGCTTTTCAATCTGTATTTCAGCAATCATCTGCATACTATTAGTTGCCGGAGGTGTGGGAGGTCTAGAGCGAGGTTTGACATATACAGTTTGAGCTGGAATGGACAATGCTTTAATACATTTTTTGATTTGTTGTTATTTGTTCGAGCTACAGAAGGCTGGTCCTTAGTTTGTGTTTGTTTGTTTGAAATTAGTGTTTCTTTTAAGTTTTTTTGCGTTTCAAAGTCTGGAATAGGTCAAATAATGGTTTTTGATCTACACCAGGTTCAATGACCTCAATTATGCTAGCGGATGAGGAAATATTCTGAGGAATACAAGGAGCACTTAGAGACACAATTTCTATTACCTCACATATCTGGGAACCTACCCCGATAGTCAGAAGTGGCTTTGATCCCGCTACTTCAGATTGAATATGGGCAGCAGTAAGATTTTAATTCTTTACACAAAGGTTGTCACAACATATCATTTCAAATGCCAGCCAATCCACTTTAGCCAATAAGGCATTTAATTGTAATGTGTGGTGGTTAGTTTTTGTTTCCAGTGATTCAAATAGACATGTGGACATGTGGGAATGCCATCATATGCTCAGACACTCACACAATTTAACCAGATATTGTCTAAACATGCCCAAGGAGTATTATCCTTCATCAGGTATTGCTGAAATTACTTGGGTACCCGCAACAAATGGCAGGTACTGCCCTCCAATGATAAACATTGCCATCGGAAATCCCAGCTACTCATACCATGTCAGGGGTTTAAAAAAAAAGGTACATTATTGTCAGGTAGTGCCACCAAACTGTCAGCTACGTTAGGGTAGTGCACCAGTTTGTGATTCCTTATGCTCAATTAAGGTCAAATACTATTTGAAGTTAGTACATCATTGGCAAATGTTATAATGCCCAAGGAGCACAGTATAGCCTGCGCATGTTGCTTGGGCCTATAACTATGGGCCTCGGGGCATTACCTGAGTTGGTATTGCCCCGCTGCGAAGGTAATATAGCTATTAGTACACCGGGCCACAATATCTGCATGACCGGGGCACTAAAAGCATTTTTTTCTGCCGCGAAACGCGTTTCGGGACAAACAAAAAAAAATAAACAACCAAGAAAATGCCTGCCGGGAAAGGGAAAATAGAGTCTGTTTTCCCTTTCCATGGCGGCTATCGGAAGCGGACGCACTGGAAACAGAAGTGTTTGCAGCGCATCCGCTCCCGAAAGAAAAGAAGAAGAAGGTAAGTGGGGTTGGGAGGGCGGAAGGGAATGAGGGAAAAAAAACAGAAAAAAAAACATACCTGCGTCCCGGCAGGGGACGATGGAAGCCTCCAGCCAAGTGAAGGGGCGGAGCGGGGATGGCCTCGCTCCGAGTCTCCACACGGCTGAAAACTGCTATCATCCCCCACTGGGGACAAAGGAGCAAAAAAGTAAGTGGGGTGGGTAGGAAAGGGAGGAGGGAGGAAAGGGGAGGGAAAACAACAAACAAAAAAAAATTACCTGAGTCCCCTGGCCCCACTTCGAGCTTCCTCGTTGGCTGAAATGCTGCCACGCCCCCCCTCGCCGTGGACAAGGACGCGAGAATCCTGGCCGAGAATCGAGGGATTCTCGGCCGGGTAACGACCCTGCAAGAGCCTATCAGAATGCTTGTTACATTCTGCTTGTTTCTCGCCGGGTACTAATAGAACTAAATGTCATTGTGTTATGTTACTGGGATTTATGCTGCACAGCACTGCCAGTTGCATGGCCAAGAGACACTCTGGTGGATCTCAAATAGAGGAGGGTGAGGAAAGCCAGTGGGCAGAGAGGGTACACATCTGAAGTGTTTTTGACTGGCATTGGACAATATATTATTAAGGTTGAATTAGCACAGATATATGATTTGTGGACTGCCATACCAGTGGCAATTCATTTGCAGAACAAATGGGGAGATGGCTGGAAAGCAGATTATACAGAATATTTTAAAGACAGTCACTATATTTGCAATAAAGCAAAGAAAGACATCTCTGTATTAGTTTACAGCACTTTCCGCCTTGTTCTCTCCATGCAACACAGAGCCTGGAAGATAAGCAGAACAGAGTCAGAGGAGGGGTGGAGTAATAGAAGGAATAGAAGAAAAGAGGATAGAGAGGGAAATGCAAGATAGCTTTGCTGATGCATGGGTGCATTCTGGCCAGAATTATCCCGAGCTCTATGTGCTTTCTAGGTGTTCTGTGTGAAAAGCAGAGAGGCACTGTTGTCCATGTTGCTTGGATGCATTGGCCGAGACAGTGATGCATCAGTTGATTGAAGATGTGCAGGATTCTGTTGTTTCATGCTTGTTGCGAGGATTATTAATTGCAGTGCCAGATTGGTTTTGCGAGGGCTTGTGTGGGGAGGTTAGTATACCTAATTACTACTGCCCAGTATATTCCATGATGCTATTTATCATAGTAAGGCAAGAGCTGGTATACCAATTATCAATGTAGAGCTGGTTTCGGTCTTCCCAGTTAGCAGTATAAGGACTGGTTTCAGTGTGAGTAGTTATTACTACACTAAGGTCTGATGTTTGTGTGCTCAGTAGAGAAATGCCAGACTGCCATACGAGCAGTTAGAACATTCCACAGGACAAGATGGCACAGTAAGGTCTGTTTCTAGAATGGCAAGTAAGCACACTTCAACAAACCCATATTCCATCCTTGTCAGTAATTAAAGCAGAGCCAGATTCCATTATGATTATCCACAGTTACAGCAATAAGTGCAGGTTCCAGTGCACCCAGTTAGAACCAGGGCCGGACTGCCCCACCGGGACACCGGGACATCCCCTGGTAGGCCTCTCGGCATAGGGCCTCTTTGCTGTGGAAGGATACACAACAGAGGACCAATTAGAATGATCGTGTGTGTCGATTCCGCCTGGGTGGTTTTCATTGAATTGGCTGCACCACCAACCTAGACATGCAGGCTTATAAATTTCTTTTCTTGGGGGCTACGGTCATGAAAGTTGTAATTTTTATTTTCACAACACTTTCAGAATGTTGAGGTTGGAGGATTGACTGGAACCCCCAACCGTTCAGGTACAAGTCCCAACACTTACTGACTGTGCCACAGAGACTGGCTTGGAAATGAGTGTACGGCAAGCCATATTATATCAATTAGAGCAAACGCCTGTTTTGAATTAACATGCCAAGATTCACAAACAAAACTGCACAAATGAGATCATATACAGTTTATAGAAAGGAAAAGTTCTGGAAATATGATTGGGTGGTGCTTGTGGGAACATGTTGAGAGAAGGGCGGTAATTGGTGGTCTGCAATAGGGTTGTCCCTTTTTTATGTTGTTGGTCGTCCAGGTTTTTCGTTTTGGAAATCTGGTCACCCTACTGATCAGATGATGCTAGCTCGCCCCTGCGCATGAGGGCCTGAGCACCGGGGACGCACGCACTGGGGAACCGCACGTGCCCTGCCTGCTACACACACATAATTGCGCAGGTCAGATTCAGGGCAGTTGGGCAGCTAAGGCGGCAATGGGCAGGCAGCAACAGCAGCCAGCCAGCGAGCCAGCCAGCCAGGCCTGCTTCTTTCCATTTCCAGCGATGACGAGCAACACCAAACCACTAAGGTGAGAAGGAAATTGATAAGAGAACGCAGAGCAGCTGACTGTTGGTGGCAGAGTCGGACGGCTCTTGAACGGGGGTGAAAAAATGCATTTATTAATTTTATACTTTGATTTTCAACGTACAATACATGCATTTGTCCACACCTTTACAAATGTTGAAGATTTAAGAAAAATAAAGATTGGTTGGTGTGCTGCGGCCAGTGGCGCTGGTCCGGTGGGACTGGAGGTTTGGGGGTGGGTCGGTGATGCGTAGTAGTGTATCCTGTATCTGCTGCAGTGCTGTCCTGGAACAGGGCCATGGCCCATTCCTCCTTCCCTTCAAACATGGACTGCTAGTCGGACCTACGGTCCTCGGAGTCTCGGACAGTTCTATCTGGAAGGAAGCAATTAAAGTAAATATATTCCCTGCCTTGTGAATGCCATCGAAAAGGCGCATAAATAATCCTGCATTGGAGAGGGCAGTGAGATCAGCATAAGCATTCGCGTGAAAACCACGCTGCGTCGCCACCGCCCCCATGCGTTAGAATAGTCACTGCCATTTTGGAGTTCCGGTGGCCTTGCTTTGCAGCATGGGGGAAGCTAATTCTCACCCCTCCTGGTGCGCTAGTGCATGTTTGTTTGGTGTTGGCATGCCCTGTTCTGCATGTGGGCAGGAGTCAGGTTCTGGGGTCTGTGGTGCCAGGCCATCCAACACTTGTGTTTCCTGGGATTGAATGAGCCACGATAGAACGTTATAAACATGTGATTATGACACATGAAACTTCCCTCAGGCGCTGACCCGTTTAACTCTTGTGTAGGATGATCAGACTTAGCGAGAGTCACTTGGCATAAGCCGCCAGCGTGATTCCTTCTAAGATGGGCTTCCAGGTTTGATCTGTGTGCACAGTAGAGCGAGTGTGAGAAACCAGAGTCCCTTCGCATTTCACCTACATTTTGAATGCTGCAAGGACACTTTCAATTTCATTTTATTAGAACTGTTAAATGCATGAAGAAGGGGACTGCACATTTTAGTACTTAAATGCTGTTGGGTGCCGTGCATATACAAGTTTTCGGAACGGAGGTAAAAAGTAAATCCTGCCACAAATATGGGTTTACGCTCCGTTTTGTAATAAGCGGAAACACTACCTGCAAATTACTCTTTGCAAAAACCACTTACATTGTGTTGCTAAGAGACCTCCCCCAGCTTTTATTATTTGCTAAATTAAGGCCGACAACATAGGAATCCATTTGTTTTCAATCTGCAAGAACATCTCATGCAGGCTTAAAACACTTCACTTTGAAGAGAGTTAAGCACAGCAAAAATGTTATTTCCGTTTTGTGCCCCTTGTCCACCTTTAAGGGAATTGAAATACCACAGGGCAGTAAAGCAAGGTATACACACATTACACCTTGCTTTACCGTTTCGCCCCGTAGAACATGTACTTGAGTTTGTTTTATTTTTCTTGAAGTAACATCACAGTTACCTTTGTGATGTGTGCTGAGCAGGTTGGTGGCTGTTAAACCGTTTTATCTTTTTTCCTTTTTTACCTTCCAGTTTGTTTATGACTGCAATAATGCTTTTTACAAGTATCTACCCAAAATGGCCATTGCTCATAGTACAAGGCCAGTTTTTTGTTCGCCGTCTGCTTTACTTTCCACATTGCAAATAAGGGAATGCACTTTTGCTGAAGTTCAGCTCTGGACTCGTGAACAGTGCTTTGTGTATGAACTACCTGGAACTGACATTTTGGGTTGTCTGGTGTCGATCCATAATTCAGCCAGAGGACGTTCTGTTGCTGGGCATAAGGGGAGTTGGCAGGCTGTCCCTGACTGGACAGACTCCACTTGTCAGAATGTTGCAGGTCACTTATCATAAGTGGGCTAAATCAAACCACAGCATGAAATTTCGATAAAAGGAGAGCTCCTGGAGCCATTTGGAAAGGCTGACCACAAGATCCAAGCATCTGACGCCAAAGGACCGCCAGAGAGCCGCAGGAAGAGTGCTGTTGCAACCAGCACTGGCCAAGCCAAACGCTGTGTTTCAGCTCTCAAGTCTTCAAATCAACTGGGAAGACCTGAACCTGGGATCTTCCTCCTTTGAACTGGTGTGACCAACCAGTCTGAAGCCCTTCTCTGCATCCATTGCCATTTGAAGGTTGTAGTCCTCAACCGGTCTGCATTTGTCCTGCTCTTGACTGGAAATGGAAATCATGCAGATTTCCACAGGCTCTTTGCGGCCTCCAAGCTGAAAACCTCACTTGCCTACTCAGTGCTCTGCTGGTACCTTACCAAACCTACTGCTGCTGTCTCCCACAACAAGGAAGTGCCTGCTGGATCCCAAAGTCTGATCATGCTGCTTCCATGGGCATGCCGGCCCTGTTCTGGTCACACCAACAGCCACTCCTGTCTGCTGCTCCTTCGGGGTCCTCCTGGTCCTCCTGCGCTGTTGGAACCAAATTTGAGCCTCTTTTTCCTTGTCCTGGGATCTCTGGCTGAGCCTGACTTAACAGTCACTGGAAGCCTTGAACCCGCAGCCTTTGAACCACCTGCAACTAACCCTACAGAGAGCCTCTTTGACCTTACACATTTCATGTCCCGTGACGTTGCAAGTCAAGTCCCGCGGTTCACATACCTCATATTGCTTTACGTACCCTTGTGCATTTTCACTTGTACTGGTGCAAGGCCCTTAAGGTAAAAGTAGCCAGGTGTGGACTGTCCTATAAGGAAGTCTGGAGATCCCCGGGTAGGCCACTGCACCCTGGGCCTCTTTTGTGTAGTAACTTATTGTATTTCCAAATGTTCTCATACGAAAAGGGTTGGGCATGCTGAACATTTTTAATAGGAGGCCACTTTGAAAATTATGTCCAGGGCCTCTTTTTGTTCCCAGTCCACCCCTGGTTAGAACAGCAAGGACAGATGTTAGTATTTCCAGTTAGCGAGGCATGGCCAGATTGCCCTATGCTGAGTTAGCATGGTACATGCACATTGTGTCGAGACTGCTCTGCAGGGTAAGGGCACATTCTATAGGTCCACTAAGGCACAATAAGGGCAGATCCTGGAATGCTTTGTTAATACAGTTAGTCCAAATGGCAGGACTCCCAGACAGCATAGAAAGAGGACATTGCATTATGCACATTAAGCACAGTAAAGCCAGAATCCAGATGTCTAGTGGGTGCTGCAAGATCAGCTTTCAATATGCAAAGCAGATTTTAGTTTGTTAAGTGAAAAGATTCATGCCTGATTTTTTCATATTATGTAAGTAAGGTAATTATTCCAGCATGCCGTACAAGCACAGAAAGGGCAGACTACAGTATCCTGAGTTAGCATATTGAAGACAAAAGTAGCCTACGAGAGAGTAATGGCATTACTGCATGTAGCAATTCCTCCCATCTCCTCCAGAGAAGAGAAGCATTCAGGAACACTGAAGTTCCTGCCATCTCTGACAGAGAAAGGTGTATCCCAGAATGTCACAGATCCTCCCCATCAGTCAGAGAATAGGAGTTTGACAAATTGGCGCCTGCCCTGCAGGAGTACAAGGATGGACAGAGGGTAAAGCGCCTGCTCAGCCCGCACACTTCTACAAACCAAGAAACAACACAATCATAGAGTTAAAACAGGCACAGTTAGGAGACATGCCTTCTTTGCCTTTTGTGGTGACATGGGCGAGGGAAGGCTATATTCTCAAGAAGGGTGTGTATTTAGTTCAGTAGCAACCCAAACAGCGAAGTATAACAGTCCAAAATAAAAGAATATTTATTTATTTATTGCATTTATTAACAGTGCCCAAACCCATAAGTATCACAGCGCTGGAACAACTTAGTGAATAAGAACTAGGTACAGAACATGTGACTATTCAAAAGTCAGGCAGGGAGTACAGAGTTCTGGGATGCCACCCATAATCAGAATAGTCGTATTTGTCAAACAGACAGGTTTTTAGTCTTTGTGTCTGGAGGATAGCTCAGCGCCAACGTGCTCACCTTGGAAGCAAGACGACACGGTGCAACACAGGTTCGATCCCCGGGTCCGTGCATAGAAACCTCTGGGTATTAAGTGCTTTATAAATAACCAATTATATCATAGCATGTTCTTAATATTAGGTAGGGGGGTTCTTCTTGGATATGGAGGTGGGCATTCCATGACGTGGGGGCTATGACAGTGAAGCTTGCTCTCCCTGCTCTTTGCCTAGTGAATCTAGGGATGGCTAAGGTCAGGGTGGTTGAGAAGTGCAGTGTTAGGACCGGCAGGCAATCACCCCCGATTCATGCTGTCATGACCGATGGGTGATCACCCCCGCTCCCTTCCTCGTACTGACCCAGATATGAGGCATCCCTGCGTAGTGTAGCAGGACGGTTTGTGGACCATTACCTGCTTCCCTGGCGACTGCGGGATATCTAATGCAACACATAGGCACAGCAGTCTGCCCTGCAGAGGACAGAAGTCATGGATCATATGACATACACACCATGTTAGGTTCTTTCCTCTAACGTTATCATTTGTCTGCGTTCACACAGAGTATAAAGCCTGTGTCAGAACGCAGCTTCGTGTTCTCGCAATGGTCACAATTTAGTGATCTTCGACCTGTGCATCCAGAGTTTTTCACGTGAGTAGATTTTGTTATTTAGTTGTTAGCTGGAGAATTCCCTGGTGTTCCTTGAAGCTAGAAGCTGCTCCACCATAGGTAAGAGACACTCTAATTACTTTGTATGTTCTTGTGTGTGTTATACATATCTTGCATATCTAATAGTAGAAACCATCTCTCAATACAGCTCCTACTTAACCCGAGATTCCCATTCCAGAAGGTGTGTGTCAAGGAGCACTCCTGCCGGGGAAACAGATCACAAAGCTTGTTGTCAGTCTGTTGGGCTTTTTTCTCTGGGGTAAGAGTTAGCAGAGCGGTGTAGCTTCCCAGGGTGCCTGAGGACTTTGCATTGAAATTGACCAACCTGACATGCAGACAGCAAAGATTTTGTCTTTTGGAGATGCGCTGGTTAAGAAAAGCAGGTGCAACATTGTGGATACATCTGTGTGCTAAAGAAATAACCTTGAAATTGATGCAAGCTTTGATTGCCAACCAATGGGCTTCCCGGAGGGCATTGCTTTGAATCAGCTGCAGTTTGGAAAGATTTTTGGCTGTGGTGTCTGCAAGAATGGTGTTACAGTATTCCAGTTTGCTACCAATGATAGCTCTGCGAGGGTAAGGTAATTTTCATTGGCTAGAAATGTTCTGCTGAGGTTGATAAGGTTTGTGGTGTAGGTTGCTTAGGAGGCAAGGGCCTTAACATGTTTGTGTATTGATAGTTCTGCAGCCACGTAGATGCCTAGGGTTTTCACATGGCTCGTGACAATGGTAGGATTATCATCTATGGAAAAAGAAGCAAACGAAGGGTCCCGGTGTTTGAGGTAGTGTGGGGATCCTACTATGAGGAGCTCTGTTTTGTCATCATTTAGGCAGAGATGGTGTTGGACCATCAGTGGCATGGTATCCAGTGAGTTTTAGCAGGATTTGAGTATCATCTGCAAAGTTTGTGTAGAGGATCCCAAGATTGTTGCACAGGGTGCATGAACTGCAGGACCCTTGAGGGGCACTGTATGGCACAGGAATGGGATCAGCTGCATCTGAGCCAGCGAAGACCCTAGAGGATCACTCGCTCAGAAATGATTTGATCCAGCAGGCGTCTTTTCTGGAAAGGTTGAATTTAGTGCTGAGGTGTTGGCATAGTACGTCATGGTCAGCAACATCAAAAGCAGCAGACAATTTGAGAAGGAGGAGGGTGGCTAATTCACCAGAGTTGCGAATAGCATCAAACTAAACCTTGAGGTCGAGGAAGGAGGCCTCTGCACTATGCTTAGGTCTGAAGCCAGATTGGCGAGATCCCACGGGTCATTTAATTTCCAGGTAAGTTTGGAGTTGGGTGTATGCAGTGCGGTCTAGAATATTGAGGAGGTAGGGAACGTTAGTTATGGGGCCGTTGTTTGTAGGGAGGGTGGGGACAAGGGAGGATTTCTTGATTAGGGAGATGACCCAAGATTCCTTGATGGCTAGGGTAACCGAGCTAGAATCAAAGGAGGCATTTATGAATTTTGAGATGATAGCTCTCAGAGGATCAGTGCACAGTTTGATTATATGGGATGGGCAGTTTGAGGGTTGTAAGTGTTAGTGGATATCAGAGGGAAAGACTTGTGCAAAGTGGAAAGGGAGGGTGGTGGAGGGAGGGAGTTCTTCTGGGAGAGTATGAGAGGAGTGTTTCATGGATAGTAGTGTTTTCTTGAGGATGGTTTTGTTTCTCAGCTTGGTAGTTTTGTTAGTCCGTCTAATTAAACACACCATGTACAATAATTACTAACTAGAAGAAAACAGAATAAGCAAGGATAGCAAGATGCAGCACTCTCGGTAATGAATCTGGGGTGTAAGGCAAGTAATAACCATCATTTGCTTTAAAAGGATATTTTCATGGATGCAAAAAGAATTCATGTGACTTACCTAGTCTCTAGGGCACATATATCGACCAACGGGACAGCTAGCAGTCAATAATACCTTTCACTGTTCTTGGTGGTCTAGCAGCAGTAAACCAGGATTCTTGGCCCTGTGTGAGTAATTGGAAGATCACAGGAGTAGAAAAGTCAGCACCAGAGGGTTCTGGTGGTTCAAATGTGTTGGGCAGTTCTGAAAAACAGCTCCAAATAGTTCAGTGGCAAAGATAGTAGGGTGGAGTGATTTCCAAAAAAGAGGCTCAGGGACAAGATGAGTCCTTTCCTCAAGAGAGGATACCAGGATGTGAAGACTGATGGAGGAGTGGTTGATGAATCAACCAGAAGGGGAGTGTGGAGCAGCAGCTGAATGCCTCTGCAGGAAGTCCTGCCCCCATTTTGCTTATATGCTGGAAACCAGAAATTGTGAAATGTGCAACATCTGTGATGGTGCCTATTCCAAGAAGAGCCTTCGAGACAAGGTATCCATTGGAAAGACCCTACATGATGTATCCCCGTAGAGATGACAGTCTCTTGGAGGAGATCCACGAAGGAATATGAAGATGAGAGAAAGCGAGGCTGGTGATGTCACAAGAAATTAGCATGACACACTGAGAAGAGTGGCTAAAGAGAATAATGCTTAGACCTTATAGAAACTGATGGCGAATTAAGAATCGAGAAGACTTTTCATATGCGGAATGAAGATTGCACTTGTGAAGAGCATTGCAGAAAATGCAAGCCATTTTATAACTGTACAGATGCAGCAGCACAAGTAAACTAAGTAATCATAAGGCTGGTTAAACGTAGTGAATAGACTTCAGGCGGTGCCACCATTATGTAGAATTCAGGTCATCAGTGTGACATATTTAGTAAGCTCAGATCCACGGAGAAAGAAGGATTGGAGAGCTATGTATCGCAGTAAGAAAAACAGCAGGACATCGCAAAGAGGCCTGAAATAGCAGTCTGGCTTGATACCAAAGATGGAGCAGCCAAAAACTGGTTATCTTTCCTTGAAGAACAGTGGATGTGAGAAGTTGAATCAGTCCTTGTTAAGGTTCAAGGAAAGAACACCATGAGTGTCAAGTTATTAATTCAAGACAATTAAAAGCTGCAGAACAGCCCAAAATACAGTCTCCAGTCACGTGAACTGATGTTGCAAATAGGAATGGATGTGCAGACCTGAGCTACGATAAGGATGTCCCTATGCTCCCTTTTATTCTAAGGAGCAATGATACTTTGCGAGCCCAAGTTCAAAGACAATCTGATTGGCAGATGGCATGAGTGATGAGAGATGATGGCCTAATTGGGTGGGGAGACACGAACAAGTCCACCCACTGAAACCTTGGGTTCCAGCTTACATGCTGCTAGTGAGTCCAATGTTTCAACAAAGGGCCTTATACTTTGAGAGCCAATGATGTACGTGTACTTAATAACTGATGAAGATGAGTTGCACTATGGGTGGGCATACATGGCCACCTGACTGTAAAGACCCAATCACAATCTAATCCCTTATAGAAAGTATATCTAGATGTTCCCCTTGAGCCAACCACAATCCCAAGTAGATTTTCTTAGTTTGCCACATAGTATGATGTCACATATGACCAGTTTTTGTTATAAAATAAGTGATTTTTATTAAATGCGTTGAGACAATGATGTGCGATGTCCGTTGATGTCTGTTGTAACTCCCTGTTTTAGACAATTGAAAATAAAACAGTCAAGAGAGACATTTTGATAACTTCCTGAATCAGTCTTATTATTTGGTGTAAGAGTTATTCTGCATTCCCTCCATTGTACGATGTGTTACCTCAATTAAAGGACCATAAGTGTTCACTTAGTAGCATGTCGGCTGGTTGGAAATAAGACCCATCGACCTGTAGACTCCAGTGTTTCGGACAATCAGGCTTCCTCCGCCATCTAGCTGGAAGATCGCAGGTTTCTTGTGGAAAGTGGCTGAATAGAAATCTTGCAAGAAAATCGAGATGGTGGGAGGGACTGGTTTCCACAGGCACTTTGCAGACGGAAGGAGAAAGTGGTCAGTTGGAGGAGGAAGTCAATACTACAAACATTGCGCTAAACAATCGAATGGTGAGTAGATTAAGGGGAATGGTAACTAGAGGGGTGGGATTGTGGTAATTTAGAAAGTAACAGGAAAGTAATGAGGAAAGTTGTAGGATTTGTTTTTGTGTAACGAGAGAGAGAGAGAAAGCCCATGAGTCCTAACCCAAGGGGTTTTAAAAGAGATTGTCTTACACTCCAGTCGGAGTAATTTATGCTACTTGCAGGACAGGTACACATAAGATGACAATCTAAACTCTGTAATCAGGGTATTATTAGGGGTAGAGATTAAGAGTGATCACTAAAGTTTATGTAAAGAGTCGACTTGTCTGTCTATGTATTTGTGTTGAAATTAAGATGTCGAGGAGTGGCACAAATGGTTGTATGAGAACTAAGACGAGGTTAGAAAATTGTATTACCTATCTAGAGTAGTAATCGGTACAGATTCAGAGGTATTCAGAAACAATTGGAGAGATAAAGGTTCTGAGCAGCGATTGTTGGAGCATGCACATGTTTGTTGTTTTCATAAAGGTATTTTGTATACGCTGGTAAGTATTGACCGTCAATTGAGACTCGTCACAATGGGAGACATTACTCCTCTGATGCATTTATTAAAGGCATTGCCAAAACACATGCCCAAGCTCAAACAGTATAGTACTGAATGGGTGAACGGCATGGCAAATAAGATTTTCATGCCATGGCCACAAGAGGGATCACTGTTATGAAGGTGTTATTGCAACACATGACCACATACTTGCTTGTTGCATACACGGGGAAGAAATTGGAAAAAGGTTAGCTTCCGTGGGGAAGAAGAAAGAGGTGCATGTGCCCTCGAGGGAAGCCTGCAGACATACAAGGAAGTAAGATGGTCTGATCTAGAACAACCTAAAGATAGAAATACAGATCCTACAGCATATACAGAGCATCCCAAAGGACGATCGTATAGCGAGTAGGGCAAATCAAAGCCATATGTGAGCAGGTTAGGATCATTGCCAGGAAGGAGGAACTCAGGAATCATTGTCCCCACTATCGATAGGCAGATGATGGGAGCTGATGCGTTGTAGGATTTACACAGTTTCCCTTATTGGAAAAAGGACGAGTAAGACCACAGTATATTCCATGGACACAGATGGATAAGGATAATTTAAGGTGTAAACTCCCCAGTTTAATAGTAGGTGCAGGAAAATGGATTTATGAATTAGAAAAATGACAGGAAGAAATACCTTGGCAATAGGGGACATTAAAGGTTTCTTAGCAGCAATTCCTGGGGAAAGAGCTGATGAAATTTGGAGAAGAGCAGGCTATTCAAGTGTGACAGCACAGACACAGCGCATGATGGAGCGCCATTTATTAATTGTAGAGCAGATGTCTGGAGTGCTCTAAGAGTACAGTATAATGACACATCAGACATGGGTGCCATCATGATATGTAACATGAAAGAGAACATGGATCCTCTTACTTACATTCAGGACGTTCAGGAGCTCTGGAATCTTGAAATGCGTGAGCCATGGGAAAAAACAATGGCATTATTTTACCACATTTTATGTCAACGGTAGCCCGAGCAAGTACAGAGGTAACTCAAGAAACAAGTGGTAATGGAAGCAAAGCCATGGCAGAAATACAGTTGACGATAGTGTATCACCGTCGGCTGATGCAGGAGAAAAACAAGAAGAGAGAAGAGGCTAGGAAACTTGAGGAAGCTAAATTTGTTCAGAAGAAATTGTCAAAATATGCCATAGAAAGAGCGGTATTGGCAAGCTGAGAAGGGCTGGGAGTACAGCAAGCAATTGATACATCGCAGGCGAATAATCAGCGCCCAATGGACCAAGGGGGAATGGGCTTGTACCAGGAGGTAGAGGCATGGGCTACAGAGGAAGGGGTGGATTCCAAATGAAGCAAGGTGGGTTTCAGAATGTACAGAATGTGAAGCAGAATGCGCAAGGAGGGTTCACCCAAGGGGGACTAGTTAGAAGGGCTCCTCCTATATGTTAGACATATGGGATGACAGGAAACATGGCGCGCGTATGCGGAAGCCAAGTGTATGTACAGAATGGCCAATTCTTAAGAGGGGGACAGCTTATCCTCGAGCATATGACTCACAAGCTAGGGAAGGGTTCGCCCAAGATCAGACAGTGTTTCAGGTACAAGCACCACAAATGCAACAGGCACAGAAACCACAGCAAGCACTGTTGATTCCATCGCAAGTGCTGTCACAGAACACCCTATGAAGATACAGTAGAATGCAAACACAGGACAGCTATTGACACCTAGAATAGGGGGTGTCACTGTGGTGGGAGGGAATCCTTTCACAGGTACAGGGGTATGCATGTATCCACAATAGGACAGCTCACAGGGCGACTTGATATGTTCAGTACTATCAGTGACACCAGAACCACAAGAGGATCCAAGGGTTGATGTGATGAAAGGAGGCAAATCTTTTTCATTTTTAGTAGACACTGGAGCTACTCGTTCATGTATACGAGAGGGAAAATATCCAATGTCAGGAATTGCCATGAATGCTCAAGGGTTCTCTGGAGCTACACATCAGGTTCCTTTCTCTGATGAATTACCAGTCCCTATATGAGAGTGTGACATGTTTGTTCCATTGTTGTATTCACGCAGACACCAGTTAACATTTTGGGAAGAGATTTGATGACAATGCTTAACATTACAATTTCCTTTACCGACAAAAGGGATAGTGTATTCCACTCCTGGGATACATTATATGAATTTGGGCAAATCTATATTGGCATTTACAGGGCAAGTGGCTCTACGAGGGGTTCCAATGGAGCCAGAGGTTTTCCTTTATGGGGTGAGCATTCCGTTGACATGGATACCTGGCTTAGTGGGAAGGACTATGAGAATACCTGAAGAATTCTTGTTTAGATGACAGAAACCCATGGACGAAGATGGGTGGAAGACCATCCCTATAGAATTATATGAAGCCATATTACGAGGAGAAATGGCAATTCCCGAAGGAACATATGAGGAGGGTAGATTGTGGAGAATAGTTTATGCCATTGGGGAAGGGTGTAGATTGACTGATGTCACATACAATGACATGTTTAGAGATGACACAACATATGATGAAGTTGTGTTCTTTATGAGCATTACATATTGGATTAGAATAGAGGAAAGGGAGATCCCACAGCAAATGGCGATAAAGCAGCAGCACCCAGCATTGTTTGACAAAGACTTGGAGAAGGTGCTAAGCGCCTTGTGGACTACAGACCCTTATAACATAGGCCTACTGGGGGGGATAGGGGACGTTAAGATAAAATTGAAGCCAGGAGCAATTTTACATCAAGCAAGACAGTGACCCATGCCTCGAAAGGTGGATGAGGGCAGTTTTAAGACTATTTCAGCACTGATGGAACAACGTATTCTGGTACTGTCAGAATAATTGTGCAACAACACCACAGTGTACGCTCAGAAAAAATCAAAGGGAGGGTCATGGAGATTTATAGAAGATATGAGACTGATTAACCAGATTGTAGAGGCATAGTTTCCTTTAGTTCCTAACCCAGCACCGATACTTTGCAGTATCCCAGTAGAAACGCGATATTTCACGGTGATCAATTTGAAAAAATGTGTTTTTCTCAATCCCGTTGCACAAGGACTCACAACACTTGACTTAATTTATGTTCCGCCAAAATCATCTGAAACACACTCATTTGCCTCAAGAGTACTGTGAATCCCCATCAATCTTTGACAGGGTCCTGCAAATGGACCCAGGCAATATTGATTTAAAGAGCGCTATAATACAATACGTAGAGGACACTTTCATTAGCATCACTGCAGAAGATGAGTGCAGGCAAGACTCGATTCAGTTAGTGACTATCCAAGCAGGCACGGGATACAAAGTAGACAAAGAGAAGTTACAGTACTGTCATGAAGAGGTGTTGTACATAGGCTAGTTGATCTCACATGAGAGAAAGATGGTATCACCTGAAAGAGGCTGAGGTGATCAGGAAGACTGCAAAATCGCACACAGTGAAGCAGATGCAACAGTTTTTGGGACTATGTAATTATGTTAGAGCATGGATGTTTGACTATAGTTTGTACACAGGATCCCTTTTACAGGGTCTACAGAAAGCACAGATATACAAGGAGAAAATAGAATGGACTGAGGAAAAGGAGGGAGGATTGGAAGGGTTGAAGAAAGCAATTTGTACAGTTCCTGTTTTTGGAATTCCCAATTATGCTGAGGAGGTTTTCTTGTTTTCACACACGAATGAGTCAGTTATGACAGCAGTGCTGACACAGAGGACTACATTAGGGTTCAAACCTCTCCCATATTACAGTGGGATTTTAGATCCAGTTATGAAAGAGCTCTTTCCTTGTGAACAGCCATTGGCAGCTGCCGGGTTTGCAATTGACAAATCTACAAGTATTACAATGGGCTGCTCTATGATGTTTTTTGTCCACAATGCTTTGTTTGCCATATTAGAGAAAGCCAAGGGTGCGTTAATATCCCAGAGAGCTTTGGCATATGATGTAATGATCTCAAACCCAGCGATTAAAATTGTCAGATTTCAAATAGTGAACCCTGCCACATTTGTATCTGAGCCAGTGGCAGAAGGCGAGCTTGTGCATGATTGTGCAAATCACATAGAATTTTATGATGACATACCGTGTGTAAAGGAGAATGCGCTGTCAAGAGGGGAGATTGTCTTTATTGATGGTTCTTTGAAAATTGATCAAACAAGTGGAGAAAGGCATTCTGGTGCAGGTGTAGTGAGGCATAGAGCAAATGGTGAATTTGAGGTTGTAGAAAGTGCAAGACTACCACCTCTTTTTTCAGCGCAAGTGGCAGAATGGGTAGCGCTTATTGTCACACTCGAAAATCATGCAGGCAGGAAGTGACGGTGTACAGTGACTCTGCCTATGTAATGTCAAACATACACGCAGGGTTATCACATTGGAAAAGGAGGTGCAACCTCAGAGTGGATGGCACTCCAGTGCAGCACACATCCTTATTGGACAGACTTATCAAGGCACTACAACTCCCAGTAGCCATAGCGATAATTAAATGCACCATGCATACTAAGCACATTGATTTTATCGCTAGCAGGAATGAAGCCGCATACGCAGAAGCCAAAAGGGTTGCATATTCACCAGATATTTTAAGTTTTTATACTCCAGATATTAAGGCAAAATTAGTTGTGATTACGATAGTAAACGAAGGTTTTATTCATTTACCGAGAATGCAATTAATAGAGATTCAAGGCGTGCACCACACGAAGAGCAGGAATTATGGAAGCAAAGTGGGTGTTCTTTGTCCCCCACAGAGGCGTTATGACGACAGTAGAGCAGTGGAAAGCCAGTGATGCCAGTAGCATTGTTAAAGGTAGCTCTTGAGGAGCTGCACTACCCTGCACATGTAACTAGGGAAAGTCTTGCTGCAACAATTGCAGAAGACTGGTTTGTGCCAAATGTGTTAGAACACGTTGCATTTTATGTAGTAAACTGCATCAGATGTAAAAGGTTTACTGCTGGGCATACGCTGGGAATGATTAGAGGAGTAACTCCTCAACCGAATGGTCCATTTCAGCATTTACATATAGACTGTTGATATGATGCAAGTATGTAGTGGATACATGTATCACATAGTGGTGGTGTGTCCCTTCTCCAGGTTGATCGAAGCAGATCTGTGTACACAAACTGATGCTACTTGCGCAGGGAAATTTCTAGTATGTGAAATCAAGATGGGGTGTGGGTAAGGTGATTAGATCTGATAATGAGCCACATTTTGTTAATAAACTTTGAACAAATAGGATTATTGTTGAGTATTAAACACAGGTTTTCTTCTGCTTATCACCTGCAAGCAAATGGAATATGCGAGAGACTCAACAGCCTCCTTAACGAAAGCATTGCCAAGCTTTAGTTGATGCCAAAAAAGAGATGGCTATACTAAGTTCCCTTAGCTTTATATGCCGTAAAGAATCAGCCTGGTTTAGACCGCCACTGCACACCCCATGAACTAGTTGACAGGAAGGCAAATAAGAATGCCTTTAACTCCTCCTTCAAGGAGTCAAAGTGATGCCCAGAGTACAGTAAAAATGTTAGGAAATTAATTGAATGAATATTTGACATATATGACCGCTAGAATCTTTGTCATTTCAGATAAACTCAAGCGCCAGTGGGGTTGGTCTCAGAACACAGATGAAAACCATTCTGCAACCGGATGTTCAGATTATTATCAGCACTAAGACTGTTTGCTGGTGAAGCTGTGCTGACCAGAAACGTCACTAGGAAGTGGCACGAGCCAAGGTTCGACGGCCCTTATATAGTTGAGAATGCCACTCCCTCAGCAGTAAAGATCCAAGGTAGCAGAGCTTGGATACACCTACACGATGTGAAGCTACATGCCGGCGAGACAGCAGCACCCCCAATGATTGATCCAGAAGCAAGACACGAAGAAGAATTTCAGCATGCAGACTCGATCAATGACAAAGAAAAAGGACCATAAACCAATTAGGTGATAAATGCAGATTTGCAGTTGGACTGTGGCTCCCCCTGGACACTCCTTATAGATATTATAGCAGGCGTGCAAACTTTTTGCTTGAGTCACATAAATCTTTGAAAAATGAACTTTATAAAGTTGTTGTTGGATCACGAATATGTGTGAACTGGATTTTGAGTTTGGATTTGATCATTGGAAACATGAGTAGTAGCCCGATTTGTTTCTTACTGAATACTTGTTCGACTGAGTTCATGGTTCTCCCTGAAAGTAATGTGCATTGAATCATACTGCTGTATTTGTGTGTATTCTTTGAGCTTATCCAGCCCTTGTTAGAAGAGCACATTTTTTACAGGATCCTAAGAATGGCCATGTGAAAAGAAAGCTGCTCATAGCAATTGTAGAGGAGCTACTGCAATTGCCCAATATACTACAGTTGCCGTACTAAAGAGTGTTTTTTTCCTTCCTTAATTAAGTACAGCTAGTATGAGGAATGCTGAAACCGGTACGGCTTTAGAGAATTAGCAAGCCCAATGAATTCCAGAATGCCAAAAATGGTGTATATTCATATTATGGTCTGTAATATATGCGTGCACAGTTTCTATCTTTGTCTTCCTGTTTCTCCTGGTTCATAATCTTTATTTTATTGGTCCAAATAAGGCAAAAGTCCCTTTGGTCCTCCCCATTCCAGTAACTAGTGTAGATTTACCTATTTCAGAGAAGCGAAAGCCCCTAGTGTTGTCTACCCAGCATAAGGCTGCTCTAGAGTTGTTTCCCTGGGCTGCAGAAATCCTCTTAGGAAGACACAGGAGGAGTGCAGAGGAAGATGATAATGGGATAAACACATATCTAGACAGTACAGCACACGTGGGTAATAACATGTGGTTTCAGCAAATGAAAAAGGTGGGAGAGAACAGAGTTGTTATGTTTGCACTCTCATCCCGTATGCTATGGGAACTTCTAAGATATTCATAGCTACAGAAGTACCAGTGCAAAAAGCTCATTGCCTAACGCACCAGGCACTCTGCCAGACAAGAGTACAGTTCCAGGGTCGAACAGCATCCTTAGTATGGGTAACTGAAAAGACATCTCAAGAGAAGATAACTTTGTGCAAGATCTGAAGACAAAGAACAAGCCAGAAACACAGAATCTAGTAATAAGATATGAACAGCATGGAATGAGCGGAACAGGAATCAGAAGGGAAGAAAACTGCTAAATGTTCAAGGCAAGAATAAAGAAGAGATACAGAGATGTAAGGAAAGAGGTCAATTACAAATCAAAGGAACAGTGTTGACTCCAGAAGGATGGGCTGAAGGCCTAATTGTGTGTAAAGCAGCAGCATTAACTGGGTATTTTGAGCAAGTTATATACTCTGCAGAGAATGAATACAAGCACCACTGGCCAAAACTTGCAAAGTTGTTGGCATGAGTCAAAGATAAAGGAGGACCATTGAAGATAGTACCTCTAGCAAGTGCATCCTTGTGTTTCAGAAACAATGGTATGAGGAAAGATGGAGAAAATTATCAGTGTGGCCTAATGTGTGATGTACCAGGCATGAAAGATGCAACAGTAGTTCTTATGGACCACTATTGGGCCTGTGGATCCAGATCATATATGAAGCTGCCCAAAGATTGGAGAGGGATGTGCTCTATATTGCCTATTCATGTTCCAGCATTAGTGATTCCAAAGAGTGACCTGAACATTGGAGAGTTTCCAAAAGCAGATGCCCATTTGAGGAGGAGAGATCATTTGGATTCCTCAATCGAACAGAGAGGGAGAATTATTTCTCTGCTAAGTTGATAGAAGCCTTTGATTGTATTCCATATGAGCACAGGTTGTTCAGCCAAATTTCAGCAATATTTGTAACTATCTTTATGCCAGGAATCCAATCAATGGCAAATGTGAAGTGGTAACAGATCACTTGCTGAGAGCTCCTGCAGACGATCAACACTACCATAAAGGGATTCAATGTGATCAAAGATTAATTAAGGACCATAAGACTGATGACCCTCCAGAATAGATATGTCCTGGATATGATCACCGCAAATGATGGAGGAGTTTGCGCCAAAATTGGCGAATCATGTTGCACATTCATACCTTCTCACAATGATGAGAATGGGACATTGACAGAGGATATAACATTGCTGAGGAAGCTACACAATCAGATGGAAGATGAAACAGAAGACATTGCAAATGATAGCTGGTTCGCATCTATCTTCTAATGGGCTCTGCAATTGATGGTGAATAACTTCAAGTTCCTGGGGGCAGTATTAGTGATGGTGGTGTTTGGATTCTGTGTGATCAGGATAATAATCACAAAGTGCAGGAAAACAGCAAAAAAGGTGGTAGGAATGAAGATCATGATTGATATCGAATCAGGGTTTGGACCCAGGGAGTTGACAGGTGAAGAAATCAGAAAATATGTAGACGCCAGCATTTTAGAATGTGAGGGAACAAAGTTCCTGCATCCAAGCAATCACAGGAAGCATGTGGGATGATGGATCTACTGTAATCCAAATGGACAATGCAGTCACATGACCTGGAACGTTGATGAACATGGAAAATCAGCAGGATCTCTGAAGGGAGTAGTAAAGATTTGGACTCTGGAGAAGCATTTGTTCAAGAGAGGATAACAGGATATGAAGACTGATGGAGGAGTTATCGATGTATCAAACAGAGGGGGGAGTGTAGAGGAGCAGCTGAATGCCTCTGCAGTAAGTGCTGCCCCCATTTTGCCTATATGCTTGAAACTGGAAATTGCGGCATGCACAATGCCATTGATGGTGCCTATTCCACAAAAAACCTTTGAGACAAGGTATCCATTGAGAAGACCCTATATGATGTGTCCGCGTAGAGATGACAGCCTCTTGGAAGAGATCCCCAAAGGAATATCAAGATGAGAAAAAGAGAGGCTGGTGATGTCACAAGAAATGAGCGTGACATGCTGAGAAGAGTGGCTAAAGAGAAGAATGCATAGACCTTGTAAGAACTGATGGAGAATTAAGAATCGAGAACATTTTTCATATGCGGAATGAAGATTGCACGTGTGATGAGTACTGCAGAAAATGCAAGCCGTTTTTTAACTGTACAGATGCAGAAACGCAAGTAGCCTAAGTAATCATAAGGCTGGCTATACGTAGTGAAAAGACTGCAGGCGGTGCCGCCATTATATAGAATTCCGGATATCGGTGTCACATATTTAGTAAACTCAGACCCACAGAGAAAGAAGAATCGGAGGGCTGTGTGTCGCAGTAAGCAAACCAGCTGAAGATCAAGAAGAGGCCTGAAATAGCTGTCTGGCTTGACACCAAAGATGGAGCAGCCAAGAACTGTTTATCCATCTTTGAAGAACAGTGGACATGAGAAGCTGAATTGGGTGAGGAGACACGGTCAATTCGCCCCACTGACGCCTTGAGTATCAGCTTGCTTGCTGCTAGTGAGCCGAATGTTCCAGAAAAGTATAAGCATGCCAACCAATTGTAGAAGGCCATAAAACAAAGGGGTCTTATAGTTTGAGAGCCAATGATGTACTGTATACTTAATAACTGATGAAGATGACTTGCACTAGGGGTGTTATTAAATTGGCCACCTGAATTTAGAGACCCAATCACAATACAATCCCTTGCAGAACATATATGTAGATGTTCCCCTTGAGCCAACCACAATCCCACGTATGTTTTCTTAGTTTGCCACGTAGTATGACATCACATATGGTGAGTTTCTGTTATTAAAAAAGTGTTTTTTATGAAATTAGTTGTGACTATGCTGTGCAACGTCCATTGATGTCCGTTTTAACTCCCTGTTTTAGACAATGCAAAATAAAACTGTCGAGAGAGACATTTTGACAACTTCCTGAGTCAGTCTTATTATTTGGTGTAAGAGTTGTTCGGCATCCCCTCCTTCGTACGATTTGTTACCTCATTTAAAGGACCATAAGGGTTCAAGTACATTGCTGTGGCCTACCGAATGCCACAATGCTTTTTAATTTTTCAGTTCTTTGGGTGTTAAGTTGCCTAATCGTATACTTATGTTCAAGTATATGTTATTGTTCCACTCGGCTCTCTTCTTAATACATTCTCAAACCTTTTTATAACATTTTGTATTAAGCAGGGCAGATTTTTTTCTTTGTTGACATAAGATACACAAGGAAAAGTCTGTTATTGATTTAAATTACTTTCAATATCTGGAGGCATTGACAATTTGAAAAAAATGATTTTACTGGAAGATACAATCAAATTTCACGCTATAACTGCTCTGAAATAATGTTCAACTTGTCTTGCCATTTACCAGAACCTGTAACAAATTAGAAATCATTTTTTTTAGAAATCATGAAAAACCAACTGAGAACAGAAATGTCTAAAAAATAAGAGATATCTCATTATTTTAAGGACCTTCATTATTCAGTTTATATGGTGGACAAAAAAGGTCCCTAGAAAATATTTGATAGGATCACTCTAAAAGGAGTTATAGATCATGTTCTTATGCATGCATTGTAGAGGTGGCCATCTTGGATTAATGACATCCCACAGGCCTTCTGCCACAAATTCACACAAAGCACCTGTAATGCATGATTATATGCTTCCTTTACAATGCACCCCCGGATAATGTAATTTCCCCTCATTCAAAATCTGATGGAATTACATATGCCCCTCAACTATTTTATGTTGATTATCATTTAGTTCACAATCTATATATAACTCCTCTGAATTTGTATCCTTTTTGCTTGGAACTGCATGCTGTGAAAAGCCCTTAGGTCCTGTAATCGTCCAATCAAAGTCAGACCAAGTCTCTTCTAAACACATGATACAGTCTTCTTTTAAATATGCCTCCCAGTCTGTATCCCTATTTTCCCAAGCAATTAAGCAAATCCCAAAACATACATGTCGGAATTCACTGATGCTTTGTTTTCTAAATGTTTTCACCCAGCGAGAGATCAAGGACAATTTCCATTCCACGACAGATATATCTTGTATGCTCTCCAATACTTCTTCCAATGCTTCTTGATGCTGCTGGTGTAGTCATCACTGTTTTTCAGATGCGGAAATATTTTCAGTAAATGCCACACATCATGTAGATGACAGTTTTGGCAGTTTGAACATGTTACCATGGACAATTTCCTCCTCACCTGAGGTAAATTGGTCTCTATTTTCCATCATAATACCCTGGTTTGTGGAATCAACATAGGACACTGTATTGCTACATCCCCCAAAATACATGTATTTTGACAGAATGCTTTGGGAAGGCAAAGGCTTATTGGAAATCCATTGCACCCCGAAACTCTGGAAAGATGTTAGTGAAAGTGTCTGTAAGTGAACATACCCTAAAAAGATACACATCAGATTCTTTATTCTCAGCCCTCTAATTTGTCCTTCATTTTCTTGTCCCTCCTCATACGAACACTTACTAAACCCATAGACAGCGGACATAGAGTGGCCAAGGTCGCTGACTGAGTTCCTCCAATTTCATTTCCTGCAATTTGTGCTCTGCCTCTACCAGTTAGCCGGTATATCTGTGGGTGGCATCCTTCATCCCTGGCCTCCGTCTTGCGTGCTCAATTAATTTGTGGGCCTATTGCATTTGCAAATGGCATCTTGAATTTTTTCATAGTCCTTGGCTTTTCCTTCACATTAATTGCATCTTCTTTTTTGGCCAACTTCTTTGCTTTACCTCAACTTTTGAAGAGAATATCAAAGCTCTTTTCCAACATTATTTGAAATTGTATCTGGGCCTTCCTGGCAGCCATATTTACTTTGTTTAATGTTACTTTGACTCTTTTATGTGTCGGTGAGGTGCAGTTTGCGATCCTGATGCTAGTCAGCCAGTTTCAAAAAGCAAACCATTTTGCAGCTTTCAAACCCTCAGGCTCCTCCTCTGACAATCTTGGCTTCTGCCTGCACCACAGGCAATACAGACTCTCCATCCGTGCCAAGAAAAGAGCCCGCATACAGGCACAGGTTTCCATGCATCCAAAAACATGGCTGAACCTTTAAAGATCTGCACAGAACTAGCCAACCCTTCCACAGTCTCCTCCTCCCCTGCTCCTTCCCAGGCCCTCTGCAACGCAATGGCCACTCACTTTGCAACAAAAATTCAGGACATCCTGAGCATCCTTGTTACTCACCCTCCCAAGCCATCCCACACCCCCTTGTCTCCCTTGGCCCCTCACCTTCCTCCTTCCTCCCTCTCCTCCTTCTCACCTGTCACACCTGAAGAAGTTACCAGAGTTGTCCGCTCCATGAAGGTCTCTTCTAAACAGGTTTCCTCTTGCTCATCCAGAACCATCAAGGATAACATTGGCTGTCTTGCCTCCGCACTTGCTGATTTATGCAATCATTCTTTTGACACTGGATCTTTCCCCTCCTCCCTCAAGCACTCCCTTGTGTGCCCTCTCCTGAAAAACCTTCAGCAGACCCTACCTGTCCTGCCAACTACTGCCCTATTTCCATCAGCCCCTTCCTGGGGAAGCTGCTGGAAAAGCTGGCATTGCCCCAAAATCAACTCGCACACCAAACTTGTTAGTGGGCTTCACTACCATCAATATGGATCTGAACATCCAGAGACACGGAGACTCCTCTTCTGAACACCCGTGAATAACTGCTTACATCTCTGGACTTCAATTCCCCAGCTGTCCTCATCCTTCTCGACCTCTCTTCTGCATTTGACACAGTCAACCATTCCATCCTCAAACAAAGGCTCCACGATGCCCTTGGTATCTAGGAACGGGCAATGGACTGGTTGACATCCTTCCTAACTCACCACTCTTCCCAAGTCATCCTGGGCACCTTTACCTCTCTGACTTCCTTCTCCACCTGTGATGTCCCCCAGGGTGTTATCCTCTCCCCTTGGCTCTTTAACATCTACCTTGCTCAGCTTGCACGCCTCACATCCTCATTTTCCATCATCTTCAAGTGTTGTACAGAATGATACACACCTCTTTTTCAAATTTCCTGCTGACCCTCTTGCACCTTCCATCATTCCTGACTGCCTACCTGCCATCCAGTCCTGGTGCACTTACAACAATCTCTGCCTCAACACCTGTAAAACTGAGACCCTTCCTATCTGGAACCCTGCTCCCTTCTTCTACCCTTCACTCTGGACTTCCTCCTTGGGCTCTCCCCCTGTTCCTTCTTCTGAAGCCAGAAATCTTGGAGTCAACTTCGACTCCTCTCTTTCCTTCCTCCCCCACACTCCCCCGGGACATTGTCAAGAAGTCTCACTTTCAGCTCTTCCTTCTCAAAGGAATTCTCCCTTTTCTTACATTTCCCCAGAGGATAATGTTACCTGAGCCCTGGTTCACTCTAGACTTGACTATTGCAATAGCCTGCTCCTGAATCTACCTTCTTCCACTCTGTGACCTCTCCAGCTAATCCAGAAACCCAGAATATGCATCTCTCCTGCCCTAAACAATGTTCACTGGCTCCCAGTTTCCACACAGATTCAATTCAAATTTCTCTGCATTATCCACAAGGCTGTCTGGGCCCGGGACCACACTATCTTCAACTTTATCTTACTAAATACTCTCCCTCTAGACCACTGCGCTCTTCTGGCACCAACTCTTTGTGTGTAAAGGGTTTTGCTAAACAGAGGGTTGGTGGTGGATCACTGTCCTTAGCTGGCTCCCTCATATGGAACAGCCTCCCCCTCCCTCTATGCCTTGAGTTGGACTTTCTTACATTCCGGAAGATCGGCAAGACTTGGCTCTTGACCTCCTCCTTCTCTTCTTCTCTCATCTGCTAATTTCACAGCTGCTCTGACTGGTGTCCTGGGCCCGTATGCATCCTCTGGTCCCCTGACCTCCCACACCCAATCGCCTCAGCTCCTGTCTACCCTCAGCACTTGCCTTGGCACACCCTCTGCCCTGGAGGTTTGCACTTACACCTAACATGCCCCCAGCCGTGTAGCACATACCAAACCATGCACTTCATCTTTGGCTCACCCATGAGCCCAGACACCCCAGTATTTACCCACTCTACCCTCTTCTTTGTTGCACTTGCATGTTCTGAATCCTCACAAGGCATAGAAGGTTGGTCCTTTTTTTCCTTTTTCCCTCCACTGCTTTTAAATATTGTGTTTTTTAACATGTTTCACTCCCTTGTTCCCTCCCTTTGCCCTGTGGGCACTTTGAAACAGTATTTTAATGGTTGTATAAGCGCCTAACAAGCGAACAATAAATACATAAATAAATACAATTTATCATATTTGGGTGTTTCAACATATTCCACACATTGATTCTTCATGTAAATACTGCCTAGATATTTTGGTTAGGAGAGATATTCTTTGGTGGTAAATATCCACCTAGATTCGGAATATTATTTAAATCCTTCTTCTGACATTCTTGGACTGCTTCCAGTGTGAGCATGACACCTTTTTGAGATGTTAGGCAGTAGTTCATCCAGCCTGCATTCAAACAGCTTCATATTGCCCTGCTCTTTAAGAAAACAAGCCTTGTTTGTCAATTCAAGGATCACTTAAGAATCTATCATTGTCTGATTGGCCTATCACCAAGAAGTCTGAGATTAGAATCCTCCTGGTGACTTGACTATCTCACAGAGGGGCCTTATCCAGGCAAAAGCAGCTTCTTTGGGTTTTATGTACTGCTCCCCAACACCGATCTCAATAGGGGCTGGTCACCCCCTTTGGTAATTTTATTGTGGCTTTATTTTGTAAACTGGTGTTATCTTCGGCTTTCTTTTATTTATGGTAATCTTTTGTTAACCTTTTCCATTCCTTTTAATGTTTCTCTCATCATTATGGCAGTGTTTAAAAAAAATTAAATGAATATTATATTATTAATTTCAAAAGTTCGATATTAAGCGACAGCGGTTCAAATTCACTTTTTTCAGTAGCAGTTGAAACAAAGCATATCTAACATTGCACTACTGAGGTCTTCTTTGTCCTGCTCTGCTTAGTGCATTCTTGATTATTGGTACCTACTCACAGCACTCTTCCTCTGCCCCAAAATCCAAATGTGCCAGTCAACATCCCAATAAGCAAATCAAATGAAATGCAATTTAAATAAAAATAAATAAAACAAATTGTATCATGGATTACCTCAGTGACCCTTACTAGACTCTTTGAGTGGGCAATGAATTAACGGATACACAGGTTATTAATAATTATATGGATTATATGAAACCAGTGGTTGAAGTGAGCAGGAACGGTCAGGAACGGAGTTCCATTACTTTTATTTTTTGCTGTTAACAGTTCCACTACTTTTTTTCAGGTTGTTCACCATTCTGGAACTGTTCTTTGTGAAGTTAAAACCCATTTCTCCACTTTTCCACCCAATAGCAGTTACAGGTAAGCTGAAATCTCTTTCAACTCAATTTGCTGTCAAGCAGCATGGCTGCAACCCTTGAAAAATGTGTTGCTCGTTTCTCCCGGCAGGGTCACAGTTCGACTAGTTTTTATGGTACACTGCACATCAGCACAAATAAAGGTTCTGAGTACGTACAACACAATCTAAAGCAGGTAATAGAAGGTCAAGGCAGAGCCTCAGCAAAGGTAGGCTCACCACTCCATACAGGCAACACTCCAATAGGGTGACCAGATAAAGAAAGAAAAAATGGGACAGGTTATAGACATAGAAGCAGGACTAAAGTACAAATACAAATACAACTGTAGTCCTACTTCTATGTCACTGGCCTGCTGCGGCGGGGGGTTGGGAGGGGGTGTGCTCACAGGCAGACTCCTCTCATTGGAGGAGAGCGCCGGGGAGAGGAAGTGGGAGGAAATGGGGGCATGAAAAGCATTTCACGCCCCCATTCACGCAGGGAGAGTCGCGTCGAGACCCAATTTTGGGATTTTGAAATCGGTCCCGGCAAAAACCGGGACCATAGCCACCAAACCATGTAATGCCAGGACGGGGTTTCTAAAATGAAAAAACTCCCAGGGCCCCCGGGACAGAGGGTGATTTCCCCGGACTGAGCCTGGAAAACCGGGATGTCAAGTCACCCTACACTCCCAGTTTGATACTCCACCCGCTCCAACCGAGGTGAGCATTCAGGCATAATGCCACCCACAGAAACCTCCACTACTGATGCACCATTTCCTGCACTGCTACCCTCAACTCTCTCGGCTACAGCCCAATGGGGCACTGAACCACCAGGCAGCCATGGCAAAGCAAAAGAAGGGACTGGGCAGTAAGCAACAGCAACACCTGATCCTGCATTAGCACCCTGGGAGGTACCTTCAACCAATAAAAATGCTCAGAACGCCGTCTGTATTCACTAAGGTAAGCCTGCGTTCTGAGCATTTTCTTTGGTGTCGGGTGCTTCCCTTCCCTTCCCCACTCACCCTTCACCTGGGCACCCATGTAGCTCCCTACACGGGTGTTAATGGTGTCTTTTTTTGGGGTGGAAATAAGAAAAACTACTTTTATCCCACGGCTGGGCGCTGCGCAGCGCTGTAGTCCATGCAGTCCCTCTTCAATGTCATCAACATTGAAGTGGGACTGCCTGGATGAGGGCACTGTGCAGCGTCGGGACACGGAAAAAAGGTACGTTTCTTTCTATTTATAAAGCAAAAAACAAAACATTAGAACCCGCATAGGTAACTACACGGGTTGTAATGGCGATATTACACGAGGGGGCGGGCAGACCCTGTCGTCAACGTCCCCGCCGCACGGGATCCTAGCTTCTCACGGGCCCTTTACCTGGGCGTGTAATGTCTCGTGTAATATGATCTCAGTGGTAATTCAGTGGGTAATCACCACTTTGTCACTGTATAAAGTGCCACACGAAATGCTGGCTCCCTCCTGATGTGAAAGCTCTGCTTCTTTTGAGCTAGTTTCGCGCTTTACGCAATAAAGTCAAAGGCAAAAGGTAAATGAGCAAGGGGGTCAATAACGAATCTGGACATCCTGATAAGTGTCATAAACGGCCATACAGGAGAACACTAAAAATCTTCACCATGCAGGAAAATCTAAAACGAAAGCCCCTCCCAAAGGCTGCCACATTCCAGTGTATAAGTGAAACAGGACAAGCTCCAGAATGTGAAGGGAAAAAAACGACTACCCGCATATGACGTGAGACTACATACATGAAACCTCAAAGAACAACACGAAGCCTCTCAAGAAAAGCGACATTTCTGAACAAATGCCAGCCCACACTTCATCAAAAGTGTTAACACATGCACGCATAAAAGGTGTGTAGGGTGTATACGTAGTGATGAAACGGTAATGGGTCTGTCTGGCACAGATGGGGTTTCACTGAAATATTCCTGACACGAGCGCCTTTTTTCCAGCAGTGCTACTATAAGAGGAAGATGGAAAATAGAGAGCCATAAATTGCGATATTAGCAGCAGAACAGTCAACAAACTCGAACATTCCACGTTTGCTAGGCAGTGGCACGAGGCCGAGCCCTCAGTGGAAACATAAGCCCCCCTCCACTTGCACACATCGCCACTCACCAGAAGGCAGGCCACACCATCCTTCACGCAAGATTTGCCTGCTTATAATGACCGCCTACAGTGCTCAGGCAAACACAATCCTTTAAAATGCTAACTGTATCAGACCCGTACCTAGGGGATCCAATGGTACAGATGTAATGTGGCCTAACCAGTTTGTCTTAGCGAGACCTTGCAGTGCTGATTTGAAACAGCCGAACTAAATCAACACATACCTTGAGCCAGAGGCCTTTAGAGAGCAATTAGAGTCAAAGCCTGGGTTTTGAACCCAATATCCTCTGTCAGTCTCGATGATTTGTGTTTGTTGTACTCCGGCTCATTTCCTGCGTGAAATATGAGGCTGTGCAAAGAGGGAAATATTCCCAAGATTAAAAAAAAAAAATGTTTGACCTCGGTGCGTTTGCGAGCATAAAAGTACACATGTCTGAACGACCATTTGGGTTTGTAGTACAAAGTTCTATTGATGTTGGCAGGGCGAGCTTCCCTGCCTCAAAGCCACATGAATGGTTTCCCGTTTCAGCCAAAAAAATGCTTTCCACATGCTTTGCTTGCAGGCCAATTCACACAGCGGATTCAGTAGGGGCCGAGGCCAAGTGCTTCATAAAGGGCTGCCTTCTTTGGGATCAGGCAAACCACAACAGACGCATTGCTAATGCAGTCGAATTATCTGCTTGAATATTTCTCCAGATGGATCCAGAGCATGCAAGTATGGCAATAAAAGGCGCATTATGTGGTCCTTGATCTCCAACAGTGGCGAAGAGAAACTATTTGTCTCAAGGGGAAATGGCAAGGCATGTGTTGCCAGAGGGTTTATTTATTTTTTTAATTGGAAAATATACAACTTGATAAATTATAATGTATAACGATTAGTCATTTAACAAAGCTAATGATGGCCAATTAAGATTTAATTTTAGTTTTGGCAAAATTAATTGAAAGTGGAAAATGGGTAATGGCATTCTGTGAACAATATTGCAAGTGTCGCTTGCCTATTTTCTTGCTCTTTTCAAGCACATGCCGTGCCCTGACGTCACTATATGATGTGAAGAATGCCTCCTGTATTGGTTGGTTGTGCTGTCAG
The DNA here is from genome assembly GCF_040938575.1 of Ambystoma mexicanum. NCBI lineage: Eukaryota > Metazoa > Chordata > Amphibia > Caudata > Ambystomatidae > Ambystoma > Ambystoma mexicanum. The sequence goes on along the minus strand of NC_090935.1, from coordinate 1,222,463,626 downwards.
TCTTTATTGAAAAGAGTGCTAGCAAAAGTGTTGGCAACTACAGACTGATGCCCTTGTCTCCTACCTTGCAAAGTGGAGCCAGATCACTATTCTTTGTTATTGGGGATGCTATATTCAAAGTCCCAAACCTTTAAACTAAAAAACAGGCAAAGCACACTGGACCTAATTTACAAAAAAAGTTTGTGCTGCTTAAGTGACTTTGCGGCATAAAGTACACTTTTGTGCCATGCAAAAAAAAACAATATCCGGTTCACAGATCGGGCTTTGCGCTGGCCCTTCTCACTTTGTGGTGTACAGTAGTGTTCTGTGTGACACACATCACAACGGTTGGGAAGGGCCACCACAAAGAACTCAATGGGGGCGGAACATGCAAAACCCCATTCAAAGCAGAAAATGAGGAAGAAGATGGGTGTGTGGAAGGAGGCCCCGTGCAGACAAAAAACACGCCCCATCAAGTGCTAAGGAAATCCTATTCACAGAAGCTATCGCTCAATTGCCTGAAGTCCAAAGGAAAAAGCACATCGCACAATGTTACCGCCTCCTGTTACACGTCACAAAGCACAATGAAAGCTCACATATAAAAGCACAATGCAACCCAATGAACATAGATTGTCACAATGCCGGATCCTGCATTGCTAGCCCTGATATTATTAGTTGGAAGGAGGAGGAGAAGGATGAGGAGGAGGCCCAGAAAAATGAATCCACAACCATTATTCGGGATGCCAGACGAGATACTTGGAAGATACCGCTTCCCTCCCATATCATCCGAGACCTGACCAGGGAGTGGGAGAATGACCTGGTATCACCCCCACATGTGCTTACAGGCTGTGCCACCTCTGGTCAAAGTCCTACCAGTCCTACACTTCCTGGCCACAGGATCATTCAAGCACATCCAGCCATTGTGGGGTTTAGATCACAGCCCACACAATCAAGGTGCCTCCACCAGGTCTTGCTCTGCATCCTTGCACGTGTGCATAGGCACAATCACATGCAACACACGCTGCAGGCAAGGCACAGAGTGCGCCAGGAATTATTTGTATTGTCACACTTTCCCTGGGTACTCGGAGCCATTGACTGCACACATGTAGCACTGCAATACCCCACCCCCCCAAGAGACAGAGAGCACATATACAGGAAACCTTGGCTTCCATCAATGTGCAGGTGATCTGTGATGCATGTCAATGGCAATTACGCAGGATGTATGCATGGCAGCTTAATCTTCTGCCATACCCCCATATACCAGAATCTTACATCAGGAGCCTTTGTAAACACCTGGCTGGTAGGTGAGTATCAACTATCATGCACACACAAGCAGTCACATGACACACAGAAACACAATAAATGACAATACATGCAATTAAAAACAATTTACACCTTTGCAGGGGACAGAGCCTACCCACTGTCAACATTCCTGTTGATACCCATCAGGAATCCACCAACCACAGGTGAGGCGCACTACAATGCAGCACACATAACCACTAGGGGCTTGGGAATGCACTTTCAGTGTGCTAACGTCACGCTTCTGTTGGGATGCAAGTGCAATGACCCAACTGTGGAAAAAGGTTTAGGCTGAGTACATTGTATTAGCAAAGAGCGCTTGTCATTAGGTAGGTTAGAATCATTGGGTAATAAAACAGGTGGATATGATGTGGACACTCTATCCAACATCACTTTACCACTGTAGTCAAGACTACCTGATTTCAATCAGAGCTGGTATTAGCAGCACCGTTTTCCGACATTTCTTTGAACTTAGGGCAGTTGGTTCTGCTGCCATGCTATGATATAAGGCACTCAAAGGATTACGACTTTGAAAGCCAAGAGTTACATCTCCATTCTCTAAGCACTTGAAGAATGGTTAGTCAGTGATTAGTACAAATACCAGCATTTATAGTCATAGATCTTTCATATTTTTCATGTGACTTTATTGCAGTAGATATTGTGCACGATAATTTGAATTGAATCCTACATTCCAGGAACCACCAATGATATAATTTAGTGCTAGTTGTTAACGTTTGTACAGGTTAAGGATCTCCCATAAATATGGGTGCCCCTTCACTGACAACGAACATGGCCAAATAACAATTTCAAGGGGAAGGATCCCACTCAGGAAGGTTTACAAACACGTTATAGCTCACTGTACCTTACACGGAGAACTATCATTTTGCATATCAGTCTGGTCCCATCCACAAGGGCAGAATAGCAGCGGAATGCAAGGCAATTCCTCGCTGAACGAAAGTCCCTCTAATATATGCTCTCCTCTGTGTCTCGTTGTCTTAAGCATGGCTCATCACATTCCCTCCCCCAATCCCAACATGTCTTAACCTCATTAGGAATGTGCTGGTTACAGTGTCCAAGTGCCTTCATGCTGCTTGTGATCTCAAGCCAGAGGGTATGGAGGAAGGAGTTTTCAGGAGGATCTCAAAGATGACACATCCTGCTTAGATGTGAAATGAAGGTGGCTGGATAAAGGCCCCCACACACACTGTCTCTTCTTCCACCGCCGCTCAACTGCTGCTGGTGGAATTTACTCAGCCCTCCATTCTCCCTTCCAGAACACTCCCACAATCCAACATTCATCCCACATGTAAACACACACAATTATTTACACCATAAACCTCCCCTCGTCAATTCACTCTCAATGACAGATAACATCACACACATAACTATTTACATCACCTGGTGCGCTCCAATTTTTGTCTCCAGCCTATGCTGTGGATTGTTGGGGACAGACAAAGATTGCAGCGAGAGTCTGTAGCTAGGAAATTAAAAACCTGAGACAAGAATGGTAATTGTTTCAGAGTTGGCAAAGATCTGCCATGCTAAACAGCAAATGGCACAGAGGCAAGTATGTGTCATGATGAGGCAGCATGGCAGGACCATTGGAATTTTCAAACCCTGGAAGCATATGTTTCTGCCAGGCTCATCACAACAAGGTGCAGCACAATCCCAGAGTGGTGCCACAGGAGAGTGCCTGATAAGTGTCCTCCCTGTGGGCATACCACTCAGGTTATATCGAAGAGATGTCTGCTAGCAACTGTGGTGATGGACCTTTTTACATCAAGTGTGGTTTACTGATATTTCATGTAGAGGTCTGGTTATGGTTCACTTTCCATTGTGCAATGTTGTTGATGTGTGATGGCAACCCTGCACAATACAAATTTAGCACACACACATTGTCATGTGTATACTTTCACTAATGTTTGGACTGCCAATGGAACCGATAGTGCTGTGTGTGCGCGTCTGTGTTTGTGTGGACTTGCGTTTTGTAACACACCCATGCTGTGAGGGCTTGGTTTCACTGTAGGAATCCTGAACACGAGTCCCCAAAGGTAATGACTTCTAAATGATTTGAAATGACTTAGAAAGCAGCTTTAAGAACGTTCACACGTCTTTAAACAATTGTCTTGTGGGGAACTGTGCATAATGTTGGGTGATTATTTATTTTTTCAGCTCTGCCTCCATAGACCAGAGGTGGTACTGCAGTGTTCAACATAAAATAATTTAAAAACACTTCAGGATACTGATATGGAAACTAGTAGCCGTGGGGAGAGTATTTTCAAAGAAAATAAGTTCCATGGCACCCAGCATACATTGTTTATGCAAATACAACATTCTCTTCCATTGAATTTTCTCCTTTCATTCACATTAAGTATAATTCAAATTAAGCTCTTTCTTTTGCTCTGTTTGTCTTTTCAGAATGTTTATTTCCAGCAATATTAGGGCATAAGTATACATAATTTGTATCATTATTAATTTTTGTTTGTGCTAATACTGCAACATTGCAGTTTATTGTTTGGATGCCACTGCAGTAGGCCAGTCATAATTTGACATCCTGTCCTTGCAGATTTGGAAGTTAGCATTTGTTTTAGTTGCTGCTGTCTGCTTTTATCTACAGGTGAGATAAATGCAAATTTTGACAATAATAAGAGGTTTGTTCGATTGCTAGTTATACAATGTAAACAATGTTCCTTACTGTCCAAATCCACAAAGAATCAGGCATTTCAAAATAGCGCAGATGATGCCTCGTTTTTTCAGGCCTTATTTACAGTGGTGAGGTGCCCATTTCGCAGAAGCCCAGTCCCCTAGCAAATTATGTGCTGGCTGGCATTCTGAGTACAATTGGGTTAGCACCAATATATTCAGAATCTTGGAGCACCAACTGTGCATTTCACTATGACGATCATTGAATGGAATGCCATGTAGAATTGTTAACATGTTTTAAAACCTGAATAAGGTATAGAAACACCAAAAGGCCACCCACAGTGTTTATACAGGTTTTATATTCTGGAGGCTTTCTAGTTGATCCCATCAAGTTGATCATTATTGTGATCTGTTTCCTGAAGGAGATTTCTCTTGTGGGTTGAAAAGACAGCACCGGAGTGACAGAGATGGAGAGGCCATGCTAGGCCCTGTTGTGGAGTTCCATTGAAATATAAAAGCCAGTACGAACAGTGATGTTCGACATAAGGCCTACCGAATGAACAAAAATGGGCCTATTAAACGGAGGATAGCATAGGGGCAATGAGCTGGTTTTGGAAGCAAGACCATGCAGAGCAACAGAGGTTTGAATCCCGTATACATGCCTAGAAACCAAACTCGGGTATGGTATTAGGTGCGTTATAAAAAAACAATTAAATTAAATAAATATTTCAAATTTAGTAAAACACAAAGACACTGAGAAACACCTTAGAAATGTAATATTGCTAACTGTGTCCAATGGAGTCGAACAAAAAGAAACAGGTGGTGCTGCAGATGTTGACTTTGTGTCAGTTGAGAAAAGGCACCTTTGACAGATTTAGAACTGCAGCAGTGCATGTGGTGAGAAAATATTCATTTGAAATACGGCACGTTTGGACGATAAAAAGGATGAATGATGCCTGACATTTAAGAAATAAAGTCAAGTGACAGATTGCGTTATCAGGAATAAAGAGACTTATTTTTTTTATCATAGAAAAACGCAGCATGTAAAGAGAAAGGCCTGAAATGGTAAAAGTGAGCCCCAGGTTCCTTTGTTAACAGTGGCCTATATGTGTGGATGAGATTAATAATGAATCTATCTCTATTTTATTATAGTTTAAAAGAAAGATACTATTTATGAACAGCAGGCCTAGGTGTAATACAAAATGTTACATGTTAAACACATCATGTCAATGTAAAATGCTATTCTTGTAGAATTATTTACGTAGCTTGTTTACCCCTATTGCATTGGAAGGTCTGGGCTCTGAAACTGTGACCTCAAGATATTTCTCTGAGGACCTCTAGGAGAAGAAGGTTTGGTTTTCAGTTTAAATGCTATAAAATTACAGAGGAGTGGATCAGAATTGTGAGGTGGCAGATAAACCAGCCAGCAGAAGTGAAGGTAAGGTCAGGCCTCCCCATTAACTGTACATTAGCTCAACAAAAAGAACACTTTGAAGCCCAGGAGGGGAGGGCATGTTCACATGGGCCAGCCAGATGTCCTAATCAGGTCAGAGAAGAGAAATGAAACCCTACAAATGGTGGGGGCTGGTGTGAATCTCAGGGACACTTGTGGTGCCTTGCCATTGACTAACGTGGAATACATTTTCTTGAGTAAAAAGCCCATTGTGTGTTCCACTGAGCACATCCAGGATCAAATTAAAGGGGATAAGAAGCCCATCGTGACCATGTAAAAACACATTTAGGGTGATTGATACAACCTGAATCATGAGAAACATCTTGATTCCAGCCTTCCCTTAATTCTGAGGGGAATAGAAAGTTGGTGTGATGATAGGTTATGGGAGTAAGGTTTGAAACACGAAGCTATTTTGACTCAGCAGTAAATCAATAAAAGTGATAGCTCCTCCCAGGAAGGGTGTGCCGAGATATGATTAGTATTTTCAGCCTCACCATAACATATAGAACTCAAAAATATATATGTGCCTGCAGTTATCTGAAAAATGTGAGTAGCTGCCATGTTGTTGATTTTAAGGTCACTGAAAAAGTTAAACTCACTTGTCATTTTGGGATGATGAATCTTTCTCCTCCCTCTGACCTCATCATTCACACTCCCTAACTCCTAGACCTATTAGCAGGCAGTGGGAGTATTGGGGGGAGGGAGAGGGAGAGAGCTGGCCAATCCATAGCGTGGGAATCACAATAATAATGTAGCGTCACCAGCTCTATAAGAGATCAGTTTCCAATCTGAGAGGGATCTTTCTTTGACTTTTTAACTCTTGGGACCTTTCTTTGGACTTCTGATGTTTCCCTTGACTTTCCCACTCTATTGCTGGAGGTAGTCTGCTTCTGGACTCTTAAGAAATAGCAGAGAGACAGGAGAGCTACGAAAGCCTTAAACATTGCATGGTAGATAGAGACTGGGAAATCTAGAAGCCAGCTTGGCCTGCCATTTGAGGAGCAAGAGGAAGTCTGGGTGCTGGAGACGACCCTTGATAGAAGCCTTTTGACCAGATCTGTGCGGTCCACAGAGGAGCCCTGCTGTTTCCCTGGATGCCCCACAACCAAGGCCTCCCACGTAAGTAGATTAATCCAAATGCCAACAAAAGTGTGGGGGGAATCTGCCAGCCTTAATTTTCATCTCGCATAGCGAGTAGGGGGGTGGCACTGGGGAGACCTTTGGCACATTTTATTAAATCCATTTCAAATAAATTCCATTATAGAGAACCACCCTATCCATTTTAATTGAATTGTGTTGGGAACTGCCTGCCTTAATCCTTTCAATTAAATTGTGTGGAGGGGGGAAGCCGTGTAGATCCTTAGTGCATTGAATTGAAGTTAAATCCATTAATTCTCATATAGAAAATCATGGGATGAGTGTTGTTAGAGTTCGAAATTAACAAAGTTCATGCCCAGTTTGTTAGAGCCGGTATAGACAATAAATTACTCTAGTGACCCTACCTTCTGAAACACCTGTTTTCTGTACCGAAGGGGGGTGTCCATAATCCCAAAATAAGTAACCCTAAAATGCTGCCATTCAAATGAGTGTAGAGTGTGCAAATCAAAGTTCCACATTTATTTACTTGCATCCCAAAACGATATGCCCAAGGCCCTGCATTTCATGCAAATAAAACTCCAAAACAATGTTGCTACTGTATTCCCATTCCGTGTACCTTGCCTTCAAACTAAGGGGTCATATGTACCTGATGGCTGAAAGTGGGGATTGCTGAGAGAGAAGAGCATTGTTATAACCCAGGCAATCACTGGGAGCTGTTCATATGTCATAATTGTTAATGTGCAAGAAATCCTTTGTGTATGTTTGATGTACAGTCTCTAAATTGTACCTGTGCATTGTAGTATCTGTAAGTTCATTAGAAATAAAAGTCAGTCAATTGGTGCAAGTAATTTGAAATTGTGACAGTGGACCTCATTACACGCATGGCGGTCTGGCAGGCAGAGTTGCCATGGAAGCACTGGTACGTCAGCATCAGTGCTGGTGCTTCTGAGTCCCCATTCCCATGAGTCCACCACCCACCTCCAAATGAGGCCCATTGTGTTGTGCCATGGCGTTGGTGGTTGGTGTTTTGGTTACTATTATTATTTGTCAAACCTTAAATAAATATATATTCTTACTATAAACCGGCCTGGTTCCTTGCTCATTGGTAGTTTAGAGGGTATTTGCTGGGGTAGTGCTAAATAGGTTGGATGCCTCACTAAAGGTGAATCTCTATAAGTGCTTGGGTTGCGCGCCACTTTGCCTGGGTGGGGAAGGAATTCCGTGAGTTGAAATGGACCACCTAATAAATTGCGACACTGTCAATAATGAACCTCACTGATGTGGCACCTGGGGAAAACTGAGGTGTACCCATCAAGATGCACGTGGTTCAGCCACCATTGCATGGCCTCCTGTTTAGATATATGGCTTGGTAGGACAAATTCAGTTTTGTTGGGACTGAGTTTCAGGTAGGTGCTTGTCATCAAATCTTGTATGGAGGTAAGCATCGTGAGGCAAGAAATATCTGTAGTACAACTCACTTTGAGGTATACCTGAGTATTATTGGAGTATTACTAAAGTGAGATCTAAGGGTTATTGAGAAGTGACCCCGAGTGGTTCTGTATAGAGATTGAAGATCACTTGGGAGATTATTGCTCACTTCTGGGCTCTGCAGGTGACAACGCAATGGTTGGATCTCAGTTAACCATTTAGACTTCTTGGTATCTTCCCATGATATAGGAGATGAACTAGTTTAGGACTGTACCTCTGATCACCATTCCATTTGTAAGTAGGCCTTTAAGTTTGATGTGGTGATCCATGTCAAAGGAGGTAGAGAAGTTGAGGAGGATGAAGACAGGATTCACTCTTACCCATGTTTTGGAAAGCATCATCTGTGACCTTGATGGTGTGAGTTTGCATGTTGCACCTAGGTCTAAATACAGACCGGTAGTTAGAGAGCAGGACATATTTGTTAATATGATTGCGGATTTGGTTGAAATTGGACTTCTCATTGATTTTACCAATGATGGCCAGTAGTTAGTCAGGTCACCTGGACTAGAGGGTGTTTTTGAGGAGTGAGCAGATTCAACCTGGTAAAATAGCCTGATGGAGTGAGGCATTGACTTTTTAGAGTGGGGAGAGGGCATAGCCTGAGAAACATTTCAGGATGGTGGAGGGAAGGATGTTTCCCTTGTATTAGGTATGTTTTAGTTAAATGTTAATAATAAATGTTAAATGTTTGAGGCATTTGTACCGTACAGCATCACCAATGGAGGTGGTCCCTAGGCGCTCTGGCAGCTCTGCAAAGGAGAAGGTGGGATGGGTTAGTAAGGCGAAGAGGGAGTAGGATAGTGAGAGGGGTGGTGTATTGTTGCCAGCTTCAACTCGGTAGACAATGTGTGCAGAGATTTGGTGCAAGTTTTGGATCGATGTTGGTCCTCGTGTGCTGTAGGTATGGCTTATGTGTTGTTTCAGTGTGGTGAAGTGCATGCGTCTTGCAGTGCGATTGGTGGTTTTGTGAGTTTTTTGAGTGAGTTAGGTATGCAGAGAGATTCAGCTTTTTGCTTAGTGGGTTATATGATTTGGAGCTCATCATCGCAGTATGCTTAAGTGGCTTCATTTCACGGGTCCTTCATAGAGAGTCTCTGGTCCCCCATTAGGCTCTGTTTCAGCATACAATGGACATGTGTGTATACCACACCTAGGTTTGAGCATTTTAATGATTCAGAATGTCAGGGAGATCCTTTTGGGTCCGTGTGAGTGAACAATGTGAAGGTTTTACAATGAGTTACCAATATGCAGTTGGGATTGTGATTGACACATCAATGTGTTGTCTGGTTTTTAACAATCTTGGTGATGAAGATAGTCTTAATTTTGTTGGATTTCCCAGTGGTCTCTGAGATTATTGGGTAGGTCAGCTGGTTGTGGCAGTCTCTGACTGCCACAAAGTGGGCTTTACTCCTGTTAGTGGCTGCTGGGTAAGTACTGAAGTAATACACAGATTTAGGTTCAGTGATGAGTGCCCACTGAATGTTGCATCTCCCTTTTAAAGTTAGGAGGTTCTTTCGCTATGTATTTTGCACCAGCTTTTATCTTGTGTTCAGATAGCGTTATTGTTAATGTGTTCATTGGTATAAAAGCAAGTGGAGGATTTAACTGTGGTGAGACATTGTTTTAGGTAGGCAAGTATGTTGAAAAGTTACTATGTGGTTTATATGAATGTTCCCAATAAGCCATCAATATTGAAGTTGTTTGGGCTGCTCATAAATTGGGAGGTTGTGTATATGGAGGATTGGGATGACACTGTGTTTTCTGCAGCCAAATTGTATTACGTTGAGAAATGATTTGAGCCAAGGTGCTAAGAAAAGTAGATTGAGTATGTTTTCCATGTGTGAGGTTAAGAACCAGTTGTTTTATTTTTATGGATTCTAGAGGCGATGGCTGGCATCCCTAGTGATTATCGTGGTTTAGGATCCTGTTAATTTGAGATCACCAAGGAAGATGGTTGTTGAGTGTGAGGTTGAAACCGATGTGATGGAGGCAGAGATATCATCATGGAATAGCTCAAACCTGTGACGTGACTATTGATGACATGGGAAGTATCATTCAGTTTGTGTGAAAGTGGGAAGTGCTAAAGATGACATCTTTAAATTCATAGGCACGTTTCCCTGTCCTGACAAGTTTTTACAAAATAGGTAAATGGGCCACTTTTTAATAACAGCCTTTAAACTACATGGTATGGTATGGTACGGTATTGTTAATTTATAAAGCGCCTGTACACAGGCAAGTGTTTCAAAGCACTCAAGGAGGGTGGGAACAGGGGAAAAAACAACAGTCGCTCGGAGCCCTTGAAATTCAGAGACGATAATAGTCTCCACAGGCAGAGTAAGTGCACAAAACACATTTAACAGTCTGCGATAGAGCAAATAGGCCTACAGCGATTCAGCAGTTTTACCAGTGCAATTAAGGGGTGAAGACAATGGAGAACAAACAGACGATCTTCAAGCAAGATTGGTACAGATGGTGCAAGTGCACAACTGTCACAGGGAAGGGGAGGTTCAAGTGCACCGGTCGGTGGAAACTGGAGTAAGTGCAGAGAGAGCCACTCTCTTGGGTTAATTCGCAAGTGCAGTGATTAAGGGTGGGGTGTAGGGCCCTGAGACAAGTGCGAAAGTGGACTGGCAGGGATGCCAGGGTCCTGTAAGACTCTGAGGTACACCAGGCAGCCAGTCAGTGAGCTGTAAAGAAGAGGAGGGATAGAGAGAAAAACAGAGAGCTAGGTTAGCAGGCTAGAGGGAGTGAGAAAGAAGAAGAGACGAGGATGGTGTTGAGGAGTTTCCAGAACTTAAGAAGATCAAGCTCAAGACAGAAGGTGGCAGGGAGGCTGTTCCATGGGAAGGAACCTGCTGAGGATTGGGATCTCCCTCCACATCTCTGTTTGCACTCACTCGCAGAAGGTTGGAGGTAGATGAGAAGAGGGCTTGTGAGGGACAGTATTTAGGTAGGCAGCTTTGCAGGTAGGTAGGTCCCAGGCCCCAGAAAGCCTTGTGGATAATGCAGAGGGTCTTGAACTTGTATGAATGTTGTCTTGAACCTGATCCTTGCAGCCACAGGGAGCCACTGAAGGGATTTCAATGCCAGAGAGATGCGGTCCCTGGGCTTGAGGCCAAGGATAAGTCTTGCGGTTCTGTTCTGGATGAGTTGCAAAGGGCGCAGGGCAGAAGAAGGAAGGTTGAGGGAGAGGCTGTTGCAATAGTACAGCCTAGACAAAACCAGAGCTCTGGAGACAGTGAGCCACTGGGGAAATGTGAGAAAAGGTAGAGTAGCTCTGAAGAGGTGTAGCTGATAGTTAGACTTTTTGGAGATGTCCGAAATGTGAGAGGAGAAGGATAGCGTGGAGTCAAAAATGACCCCAAGGTTTCTTGCCTCGCATGTGGGTGTGGGCGCTTCTCTGTTAAAGGGGGACTGGATGGCAGATTACAGCTGCAATAAACTGAATGTGATAGTGAGGCAGTATCATTATAAGAATCTCTTATTGCTATCAGAAGATAAGACAAAACAGAGAGCAGAATAAAGAAAGTTATAAGAAACAATAGGTTCAAATATAAGAAAGGAAACTGTACAGAGGAGTGAAGATGCAATAGAAGGTAAATATTAGGAAGGACTGGTGCAAGTAAGCGAAAATAGTAGAAGTGATAGAAACTGGGTGTTCACACAGTGCCCCCATATTGTTACAAGTGAGCCACCACTAACATTGGTCATCAATTGTGCACCCAAGTATTCTGCAGGAAATATCCCATAAGACCCGGAACAACTTCAGATATATTTCTCCAGAAATTATTGCAAAAACACTAACATAACAGTGACATGTGAGAGTTTAAAGATATCGCAAATGCATTTGAACTTTTCTGATATTCTGGTCCTTCAAGCCTTTTTGTTAGCTACTGTGATCTGTCAAGTGTTTTTTTTCCATGCACTGTCTCTGTGTTCCTTTTAATTGTGTAACATGTTCATTTTTCAGAATCGTTCAATTTTTATGTTTGGAACATCTGATCATGGTTTATTTCAGAAACGGTTTAATGTGTTTCTTTGTGTTTGTTTTTTCCGTTTCATTATCGTTGTGTTTCTATTTTGTGAACCTCTGTCTATTCTGTCTATGACTTAGATTATCTAATAAAAGACTAATATTTGTATGTAAGGCCTCATACTAGATTCCTCTAATTTCTAAGAAAACTGATTATTGATGTTACTGTCACTCAGTTAGTAATACTAGAATAGGTGGCCTCTTTCATATTTCATCATTGATGCTAGACTGAAGGACATTCAAGAATATTAGGTGAAATTGCCAACAAATGTAACTATCATTTGGTAATCTAAAATAGGAACAAAACAGGTATTAGACACAATTGAAGTCTGGTTCTAACCAGGTCCAACTTCTAGTTGGTGCTCAGAGCTCGCTCCTGAGCTCTTCTATCCTGACTGGCATTGCAAGTTCAAATAGGCGCCTTCATCCATTTACACTTTTGACAGACATGTAATAATGGATAAAGCTCTGCTTTCAAAAGAGGCACCCAGTAGCTCAGTATTTAAAGAATGGATTTACCAATAGCAGCATAAAAGTTTAAATCCCTAAAAAGTGCTCGCATTGATAGTGTGAGGTGTTTGTTTGGAGAAAAGAAGACACATTTTTAGTTTTCAATGGTAATAAACACAGTTTTATAATTATTTTCATTATAAACGACTCAAAGAGATCAGCAGATATGTTTATCCCAATAAGCACTGGGAGTTCACATATGCATCTTCATCTATTTATACCTCTGACAGCCATATAATAATGTAAACATGTATGTTTGTAAAAGGGAGGCCCACAGGGTCATGGGCTTACCAATAGCAAAGTTGCAGACGGCTCATTGACTAGAAAATGCTCAAAGTGGTAGGTAGTCACATCCCTTGGGAAGCAATGTTTTAATGTTTAATGACATTTTCAGCCTAATTCACAGAATTATTTGCACGTAAAACACACATTTGCGCACCTTTCTGCCCAAAAATCCCTGTTTGAGGTTTGGGGATTTTCGGGAAGAATGGGTCGCAAATGTGCGTTTTACACGCAAATAATTCCATGATTCAGGGTGTTACTGTTATAAAACATTGTTTTTATCTTTATTTTCATTACACAGCGAGAGCCCAAATATGTTTATCCCAACTAACATTGCAAGTTACCACATGTATCTTCATCCATTTACACCATTGACAGCCATGTCATAATGAAAAAGCTATGTTTCTGAAAGGCGCCATAGTAGCTTAGTGCCTAGAGCATTGCATTACCAATAGCAAAATTACACACCCCTCAATGGTTAGAAATACTCACACTTTTAGGCTGAAATATCTGCTGCAAGTAAATAGGCAAAGGTTTTAGTTATTAAAGTTTTGTGCTGTTATGAAAACATTGTTTTATCTTAATTCTCATTAAAATTGACTTAGAGGGAGCGGACAGACATATTTATCCCAAATGGTTTTGCTAGTTCCAGGATGCATATTCGCCCATTACAACTTTGGCAGCCATATCATACTGATGAAAGCTATTCTTTTTACAAGGATGTCTAGAACTTTAGTGCTTAGAGCATGAGTTGGAAAGGTTGAAGCTTAAAGCACCTGATTTTCTTGGAATTGCTCAAACGTACAGGGTAAGCTGTGTGTTAGGGGGATATGTCATATTTTTATATTTTAATACTTTCTGCTGACTGTTATACAAAATACTGTTTTATCTGTATTCTCATTACAAATGAATCAGATGGAGGGGAGCAAATATGCTTATCTCATTTGGCATTGTTAGTTCCACATACATCTTCATCCATTGGACATTTACAGTCATGTCACAATGAAAAAATGTATGCCTGTCAAATGTTTACTTTTTCATATCTGTAACTGTTATAAAAACATTGTTTGATCTTGAGTTTCGATACAAGTAACTTGGAGAGATTGAAGCAGATATGTTTATCCCAACTGGCATTGCTAGCCCCCAGATGCATATTCTTTCTTTTAACCTTTTCAATACGCGGCACAATGAAAAACCTCTATGTTGCATGTAGGTAGACCTAGGTGCTAGAAAACTCTCGATCTGCTGGGTGGAAGTAGGTCCCTTTTTTCATTTGTATTGTTTTTTTACTGTTAAGAGTATCTAATTTTATATTAATTTTCATTAGAAAGGACTCAGGGAGAGAGGAGCAGATATGTTTATCAAAAATGGCATTGTGAGTTTGCAGATGCATCTTCATCAATTACACATTTGACAGACATGTTTTAAGAACAAATGCAGTCCACCTACATGTGAGTCCCAGTAGCTCCGTGGTTTAAGACAGTTTCTGCCAAGATCAACGTTGCATGTTCGAGACCACTGTTAGAAAATACTCAAACTGTTAGGATGCTTTGTTCACTGGAAAGACATGGCCCACATGTTTAGGATGTTAGTATCTTTCACTGTCACGCAAACCGTTGTATCTTTATTTTCCTTACAAATGACTCGAAATACATTGTAAGTTCACAGATGCATCTTAATCCATTTCACCATTCACAGACAGGTCACATTAAAAAAGGTAATATGTTTTATAAAGAAAGCAAGTTGCAGGTTTAAGCCCTTCATTGGCTTGAGAACACTCTTGCTGTTAGGTTGAAATCTTTATTTTGACAAAATAGGTCAAATGTATCATTTTAAATGTTTTTTTATTTTTTTAATAAAAAGCAGATCGATTTTAATTGTTAATGTATTTTTACTGTTATACTATTATATTACAAATTACATAGAGAGGGGGCGATAGGAAGAAAAAGAGATCGGGAAAGAGAGAGAGAGAGAGAGAGAGAGAGAGAGAGAGAGAGAGAGAGAGAGAGAGAGAGAGAGAGAGATTGATTTCGGATAGTAGCTCAGTCTCTACAGCATGGGTCTTCTAATTGAAATGCTACAGGTTGAATTACATCATTGGCTTGAACATGTTCAAACCAGTAGATGGAGCTGTCCATTGCGAGGAAATAGGCCACATTTATAGTAGTTTATGATTGCTTGTTACTGTTATACAATCTTTGTTGAATCTTTAGTTTCATTACACATGACTCATACAGACAGCAACATCTACCTTTATCCCAACTTGCAATGCTAGTTCCCATATGACACTACATCCATTACACCTCACTGGTTGGAGTATTTGTTTACCAATAGAAGGGCTGCTGATTCAAGATCCCCATTGGCTAGAAAGGATACAGCTGGAAGGTGAAGATGCCCATTGGAAGAACATTGGTAATATGTTTAATTATGAATGTCTTTACTTTTATAAAAAACGTTGTGTTATCTTTATTTTCATCACAAATGGTTCAAAGGTAGAGCAGCTGCTGTGTTGATCCCAAATGGCATTGCTAGATGCCATGTGCATTTTCATCATCCATGCCATAATGTCGTAAACAAATAAGCTCTGAATTCTTAAAGAGACAGTGGTTAGAGCATGCTCATACCAACAGCAAGTTGCAAGTTGCTAGTTCAAGCGCCTTATTGGTTTGACAATACTCAAGCTGGTAGACTCACCTCTTTTAATGGCAAGAAAATAGACAACACTGTTTTCAATGCTTTGTACTGTTATAAATACAATGTTTTAACTTTAATTTCATTGCAAATGATGCACGGAGAGAGAGAAGCAGATATGTTATCCCAACTTGCATTGTTAGGTCCTATGTGCATCTTCTTCCATTATACCTCAATGGTTAGAGTATTGGTTTACCGAAAGTAAGGTTGCTACTGCAAGACTCCAATTGGCTAGAAAACACTTAAACCAGAAGGTTATATTGGATGAGAATAGATCACTTTTTTGTTATTTTTATCACTGTTAAAAAAACATTGTTTTATCTAAAGTTTCATTGCTAATAATTCAAAGAGAGAGCAGCAGCTATTTGTATCCCAACCAGGACTGCAAGTTTCCAAATGCATTTTCATCCATTAGACCTTTGAAGGTCATGCCATAATGCAGACAGCTATGTATTCTAGAAAGAGATCCAGTTGCAGAGGGGTCAGAGCGTGGGTTTACCTTTAGCAACAGTGCGGTTTCACATTATATCATTGGCTTGAAAATGCTCAAACCACCAGGTTGAGATGTCTAGTGAGAACTCGGAAATAGAGCAATAATCCCAAAAGTCACGTTTTACATGTTTTAATATGTTTTACTCTTAGGAATGTTTTATTTTATATTTATTTTCCTTACAAATGTCTCAGAGAGAGAGTAGCACATATCTTTATTGAAAACGGCAGTGTGAGTGGCCAGACACATCTTCATTCATTACATGGTTGAAGGCCATGTTTTAATGCAAAACGTTTCGTTTTCTAAGGGGAGACCAGTAGCTGACTGATCAGAACATGGCTTACAAAAACTAAGGTTGCAGCTGCAAGTCCCCTCGTTGGGTTGAACATTTTCAACCTAGTAAATTGATGTCCAGAGGGAGCAAATAAAACGTTCTCTATTGCATAATTATGGTTTATTATGTATTTGTATTGCACATGACTGAGAGATACAGCAACGGATATGCGTATCATAAGCATTGCTAGTCCACAGATACATGTTTATCTTTACACCACTGAAGACCATGCCAGCATTTTAGAGAGAGACTCAGCAGCAACTTCAAGTTCAGTTATTGGCCTGTACATTATCAAGTTAGTAGGTTAAGATATCAGTGTGAGCACATGTAAGCTTGTAATGGTTTTATCTTTTATTAAAAAAACATGCTTTTATATTTATTTACATTACCCGTCACTTAGATATTGAGCATCAAATATGTGTATCCCAAAAACTATTGCTAGTTCCCAGATACATATTTATCCACTACACAGTTGTAGGCGATGACTAAATGCAATAAGCTATGTTTTCTAAAGAGAGGCCAAGTGGCTGAGCGGTCATGCCATGGGTTACCAAAAACTTCCTTGCAAGCAGAAGTTCCCTCATTGGATTAAACATGTTTAAGCTAGTAGGCAGATATCCAGTAGGACCAAATAGGTTTTTTATGTTAATGCATTTTTCTACTATAAAGAAAAACGTGTTTATATTTATTTGATCGCACACGACTCATAGAGAAAGCAGCAGATAAGCGTAAAACAAGTATAGCTAATTCCTATATACAGCTTCACCCAGTACACGTTTGAAGGTCATGTCATAAGGAAATAAGCAATGCCTTAGAGAGAGAAAAACAGTGGCTGAGTGGTTGAAGGATGGGTTTCACACTAGCAAGGCTGCAGTTTCAAGTCCCCTCATTGACTTGAAAATGGTTAAGCTGATAGTTTTAGTTGTCTATTTGTAGCATGAAATGCATATATCTGTTATAAAAACATTGTTTTATATTTATTTTCATTACGCATACCTGTAAGAGATAGAGCAACAGATGTGTTTTATCACAACAAACATTGCTATTAGCCAGATGCCTCCTCATCGATGACACTTTTGAAGGCCATGCCATAATAAAGTTAAAGCAGTTTTCTGCACAATTCGGGTGCTGCGTCACATACTCCCTTTCATCCCAGTTGAAGACCATGCAGTAGTGGTGGATGCCATGACTAGCCCCCACCTGGACTACTGCAATAGTCTGTTGGCAGGAGTTCCATCCAGCCAAGCAGCTAGCCAGACTACAGAGAGCCCAAAATGCAGCAGTTAGGTTAGTCGGACAGCTGAATAGAAGGGATCTTGTATCTGCTTTCCGGAGTTCCCTAAACTGGCTTAAGGTAGAGGACAGAATCACATTTAAAATGGCATGCCTTGTATATAAATGTTTGAATGGACTTGCCCCGGGATACCTTGCCGATAAGATCAGTCGCTACTGTCCCATTAGAGCTCTCCGGTCTAGAGATCAGCTCTTGATGCCAGTGCCAAGGTCTAACCTGATCTCTGTGGGAGACCGAAGATTCAGTGTGTTTGGTCCGAAATTGTTGAACCAACTCCCATTAGAGATTAGATCCTCTGAATACTTAATACTTTTTAGGAAGAGCCTGAAAACGTTTCTTTTCAGATAGGCTGTTTTCATTGTACAAAGTGCAAATTGAACCGATACTCTGAAAGTCCTTCCATTAGTTTACATCAGCGCCCGTATGTAGTTGATTCTGTTTGGTGCGCATTAGAAATTCTCAAATCAAATCAAATCAAATAATGCAAACAGTTGTGCATTCAAAAAAGAGATACAGCAGCTGAGTGATCAGAGCATGGGTTTAGCAATCACAAAATTGCAGGTTCAGTTCCCCTCATTCTGGTGAGAATGCTCAAGCAGGCAGGATAAAAGGTCCAGTGGGAGAGAATGTGCATGTTTTTATTTTATTTTCTGCTGAACGCATCACACATGACTCAGAGATAGAGCAACAAGATAGAGCAATACATATATTTTTCACAAAAACCATTGCTAGTACCCAGATTGTGTCCTTATACGGGAATCAGAGAGACAGCTACAGCTGTGTTTGTACCCAGCAAGCTTTGCTAGTTCACAGATAGATGTTCATGCATTACACCTTTAAAGGTAAAAGTCATATTGGAAAATTGTATCTTTTCTAGCGAGACACCCAATTGCTTGAGTTGTTAGAGCATGGATTTACCAATAGGAAGAGTCTATGTTGAGGCTATTTTTAGCCATTACACCTTTGCAGGACATGTTCCATGTTTCTCAAGAGAGACTCAGTAGTGGAGTGGTAAGAGTGTGGGTTTACCAAGAGTAAGGCTTTAGGTGCACGACTCCTCATTGGCTTAATTTTCTTTTGAATATAGCATGCTAAGTGTGAGCAAAGAGGTATTTTCTTTAGTTGTTAATGTTTCTTTCTGGTATAAAAACATTGTTTTATATTTATTTTCATTACACATGACTCTGAGATAGAGTAACAGATATGATTACCACAACAAGAATGGCTAGTTCCCAGAAACATCTTCATACAGTAAACCTTTGTATGTCATGTCATAGAGAAAGCACCAGGTCCAGAAAAATTACAAGTGGGCTTTTACCTGGGATCTGGGTGCCATACCTCTCACTCTGCATTTTAATGCAGCATTGTCATCAAATTCTCTTCCCCAGACATGGGCGCAGGCTGAAATTGTTCTACCGTACAAGAAGCGTGGTATGTTGGATCCAGGAAATGTGTAACCTATCTCCCTACTTTACGCTAGGGGCAAGGTCTTTGCTAAAGTCTTAGTAATGCACCTGGAGGACTGGATAGAGATATGAACTAGATTGGCCACCTGCAGGCCAAGTTCCAGGTAGGGGTTAGCACTGTCAATCAGTGCTTGAGGTTGAGATTGCTGTGTGACAAGTTTGTGTTGCTAAGGAACATGAACTTGTGTGCAGTATTCATAGACCTAAAGATAGCTTTTGACAGGGTCCCCAGGTCTAGACTTTGGAATAGCCTGGTCGATATGGTCATTTTTACCCCCCCCCCCCTGCTGAGGGCCGCACAGAGTCTGTACACTGGTATCAAGGCTGTCATTAGGTGGAGCACTGATGGCCGATTACCAATGTCAAAATCCAGATGGCATTACACCAGCGATGTGTGCTTGCACCAAAACATGTTTGTCTTTTTATTAACAATATGATTATAAAAGGAATAAACATTCAGTGTGGAAATATGCCCCGTGCCAATGTTTGCAGATGATGCTGTACTCTTATATTCAACCCCAATTGGCTCCAACCTGCAGCTGGGCTTACAATTACTGGTCAAAAGACTAAAGCCATGGTAATTAAGAAACAAAAAACAGGGGGGGGAGCAGGTTGGAGCTTAGGCCAAATGAAGAACTTTTAGAACAGTTAAAAGAAAACAGCTACCTCTGCCTCAAATTGTAACTGGTCAGCCTAGGTTTCCAAAGCCGAAGTCACTTTAGCCCATTATATTAGTGCCATCACCAAGTTTTCCTAGGACATTGGCAATGGGGCAATAAAAGTAGCACTGGAAGCCTCTATTGCCCGGCTAAGAAGGCCTTTTTGTGGCAGAATTGTGGGGTGCTACAAATTGCAAATCATTGTCTGTGGCCGAAAAATACATTTCCAAAGAACATCCTAGGCCTACCAAACAGTGCTTCTACCTTCTTTGTCTATCTAGAGGTAGGCTAGGGGTGGTTTTACAGAGAATTGACCCCCTGTGTAAATCTAAACCCTTATTATATTGGACAAGGTTTTGGTCATCCTCAAAACTAGCTAAGTGCAGTTTGGCCCTAGAGGATATGATATCTCAATAGGGCTGACGGTCATTACCGTGGATGGCACACATCAAAGGTACATTGTGATTGCTGCGTCTAAGGGAGTGTTGGAATGACGTATGAAATATAGATGCCAGCACTAAGCAACTTTTTACAAATGCTTTTGTTTAACCAAGGACCGTAATCTGCAAGTAACCCTGACCAGTTCTGTACATTTGAGCAGGTACCGCGAGGTAAAGCTGAACATGGGATATGATAGGTACCTGGAAGTGTTTCTTCCAAAGTTTACAAGGTCACTGTATTTCAAATTGCACCTGGGTATTCTACCACTGTTGGATTTGCGGCATTAATGGAGTAGCGATAACTCGGATAAATGCATTGTTTGCGTTGATAAGGTTGAGAATGTGACACATTTTTTATTTATATGCCCTTGTTACCTAAGAATTAGGAAAAAAGATACCTGCGGCCATTATTTTAGTCGAGAGCCATAAAACAACCCAGGAGGCACTAGCACTTTGTTTACATTTCGGAGGATTAATTGGCAGTCAATTCTGCTGCCAATTACCTTACTTGGCCTTGGGGGAACAAGTTGAACATGCCTTCCTGATGACTCTGACCCTTGTAGTGTGGACTTAAATGTGATTCATTGTTATATATTTTTATTTGTCGCTTTTGCATTTTGCCCATGTGTGGTGTTTTATTTGTTTGAAAATGACCAAAGTATCTGCGTAGACCCTGCGTTAGCTCGATAGCATGTTCTAAAACTCTATTTTATTTGATAGTACTGAGGACTCTTTGTTTTGTATGTTTTATCTGCTTTTAAGGATGGACTTTGTATGATGAAACGATTGATTAGATATATTTATTTGTATCTGGATTTTCATGATGCATTGATTGTTTTTAACTGGTTGTATTTTCTGCTTTCATGGTCTTTTGACGGAAATAAAGCTATAATAATGTATCGTACAGTACACCTTTCAATGTAATGTCATAATGCAAACATCTAGCTTTCTGACTTGGAGTTCATGTAACTGAGAGGTCAGAGAGGTCATGGGTTTACCAATAGCAAGGTTGTTTTTCAAGTCTCCAGATTTGTTTGAATATGCTCAAGGTAGTAGATTTTATTGCCCAGTTGGAACAAATAACACATTTTCTTGGCTTTCTAAATATGCCCTTTTAAAAAAAAGGAGTGTAATATGTATTCTCATTACACATGACTCAGAGCTAGAGCAGCAGATATGTGTATCACAAGCATTGCTAGCAATCGGATGATTTCATTGCACATGACTCAGAGCTAGAGCAGCAGATATGTGTATCACAAGCATTGCTAGCAATCGGATGATTTCATTGCACATGACTCAGAGCTAGAGCAGCAGATATGTGTATCACAAGCATTGCTAGCAATCGGATGATTTCATTGCACATGACTCAGAGCTAGAGCAGCAGATATGTGTATCACAAGCATTGCTAGCAATCGGATGATTTCATTGCACATGACTCAGAGCTAGAGCAGCAGATATGTGTATCACAAGCATTGCTAGCAATCGGATGATTTCATTGCACATGACTCAGGTACATCTCCATGCATTACACCTTTGAAGGCCAGGCCAGCATAAACAAAACTGTGCTTTCACAAGAGAAACCCAGTAGCTGAGGTGTCAGAGCATGGGTTTAACAATAGCTAGTTTCTGGTTCAAGTCCCCTCATGGAATTGAAAAAATGCATCCCAGTGGGTCAATTAAATGTGTTGTTGGTTTTTATTGTTATAAAAAACATTGCTTGTAAATTGACTTTGCTAACATAGGTCTCAGAAAAAGAAGAATAGATTTGTGTTTTACAACAAGCATTACTAGTATCCCGCAGTTTTCATTACACATGACTCAGCTATACGTATGTTAACCCAACTAGCATTGCTAGTTCCCAGATACACTGGCTTTGAAGGCCATGTCATAATGCAAAAAGCTATCTTGACTAAAATGAGAGCTAGTACATGAGTCATCAGAGAACACTTTTACTAATACCAAAATCACAGGTTCAGGTCCCCACTTGTGACTTGTAAATATTCAATCCAGGGACGTCATTTGGGGGTCGCCAGGGATTGGAGCCGCAATCCCTGTGATCTCCCTTGCGACCCCTGTATTTAAAAAAAATAATAATATATATTTTTTTTCAAACATGTGCTCCATTGGACTGTGATCTGCACCTCCCGAGGATGTAGAGCTTCACTGCTGGTGGTAAGTGTCTGTTGCTGAGTGACGTGTGGCAGTGGCAGGACTGGGACTGAGGAGCAGCAGAGTAAATCCCCTGCGCAGATAACTTAAGTGTGAAGATTAGAATGCTGGCAGCTCTTGTGGGGTGCCAAAGGTATGGCCGCCAGTATAATTTCCTGCGTAAACAATGCAGTTTGTTTTGATCTGACTGTCAGTCACACGTTATATTTTGAGTAGCGTGGGCGGCAC
Source organism: Ambystoma mexicanum (assembly GCF_040938575.1). Classification (NCBI taxonomy): domain Eukaryota; kingdom Metazoa; phylum Chordata; class Amphibia; order Caudata; family Ambystomatidae; genus Ambystoma; species Ambystoma mexicanum. The sequence continues at coordinate 1,222,441,070 of NC_090935.1, read as the reverse complement.
ACTACTCACCAGGTAGGAAGGAGCCGAGCCAAGAAGTAGCTGAGTCACCCACAGGGCTGTTACCCTACAGCTTCAAGGTAAGTTCTACTCACATAACTCAAACAGCACGATGACTCGAGTACTTTCTGGCCCAGTAAGACAGTTGCTTTCCCTATTTCGTGCTCCTCAGTTTCCAGTCCAGTTTCTCACAAGACCTATCTTTCTCGTCATGCTCCATGCATGGCCCTTACTCTTGTCTATTCATGCCCTCTGTCAGTGCTACCTATGCCCTGTGTTATTTCTTGCCTCTCAGCTCCTTCTTTGCTCTGAATTATAAGGAGACGGAAAGGGAAGCCTTTGCAGTTATCCCCTGTCTCTCTGTACCGTCTCACTGGTGTGCCCAGGTGGAATACTTCACTACAGTGTGCATGAAATGCATGCAGAGATACAATGCATTGTGACACGCATCTCCCAGCGTGAAAACCTTATGAAACGTGCTTTGCAGATACGCAAAACTCACAAATCTCTCCTTTGCCATGTAGCACACTGCCCACTGCCAGGAAGACGGTCGGCCACGCCCCTTGTGTAAAAGCTGCCATGTAGCACCCTGCCCACTGCCAGGAGGACGGTCGGCCACGCCCCTTGTGTAAAAGCTGAACAATGACCGAGAATTGGTGTTAGCCAATATGAGAACGGTGGGGCGGAGGACTCTGCCACCCATCCACCCTGCTCATAGAGCTTGAGGTTATGTTCCTTGGTATGGGGAAGGACTGCCTTCAAATGTACTTTAAAATGAGGGGAGCAGGTAGCCGGACAATCCAAAGGTGAGTTGAGGTGGACTTGAAACAGAAACGGGTAATAGCACTGCCTTCCAGGCATCAAACTCCATCACTGCCATCAAGAAAAGACATCCTGCACATGTCTCTGTAACCACGGGCATTGGCTATTTACATGCTTTGGGTATGTTGTGTGGATTGTAAGGTGGCCTAAGAACCAGGAAATCAATGTGTTGCCAAATCAACGTGTTGCGAAGCCAAAACTGTGTGCTCTTTTCCCCTTATCCAGTGGTAGTCGTGTGGTGCATGTGGGCAGCCCAGAGTGACAGACACAACTATGTGCCTATCACTGTATTGAATTCAGAACTGTGAGAAGGTATATAACCACAGAAACATGCAATAGTCACGGAAGGCACACAAACAACATGATATTGAGACTGAGCTATGTGTGGGCGTTATGTGTTCTGGCACCTGCTGTAGTAAGGTGGTGTCTGATGGTGGTAGGGACGAGAGAGATAGAAGTTAATGACAGGTCGGGTTATCTGGGGGTGGGAGAGTGAAAAGGGGGTTGGTGCTTGGGAGTAACCTTGCCTTGCTCTGAGCAGAAGTAAACATGCAGACGGATGCGGTCTGAACATAAGCCACTGAAGAGGTGGCCAAATAAACAAGGCATGTGTGAGGTGACGCCGCAGGGAATCAGGGGCTCCACACAACACAGGGCCAGTGTTCTCTGGGAGGTTCTCAAAGGCAGTACCTGACACTGGATGGAGACTGCATGTGAAATGTCTACTTCCATCATAAAATGGGGGGAAGAAGGGGCGAGGGACCCTGCGTGATTGTCTTCTGGTTTAAGACATGAAAGAGCGAGACATACAGTTTCCAAATGCCCTGTGTCGTCTCGGTCCCCAGCTATGTCTGTCTTTCATCGGGACAAAATCAACCAGTATCTGCTATAGAGCCAGCCAGAAAAGACGACACTCACTGGAGCCTGCCGACCTGACATTTAGGTGCTGCAAGCATGGGGCCCCAGGACATTGGCTGAAGCCTGCGAAGGGGACAGCTTCTCCAGGGGAGGCAACACGAGCCAGCAACTGGGTTAGAATGCGCCCAAACACAGCAGCACGTCTGTAGGCTGTGACGCTCAGCAGTGACTAATTGTTTTATTGATTTCAGTCACTGGCTTATTACGGTTATTAACACCTGCCAGCCAAATTGACACCCTTTCACATCCTGCGACAGGGCAGGTTTCTGGGCAAAGAGGAGGTATTTTACAAAGGAAAAATAAACTTACATGATTGAAAACTGTGCAGCGTGTTTTCTAGCAGCTAGTGCAGGTAGCCACGGCACGCATCCAGGTGCAATGGCCATTGCTACTCATATTGACATGAAGTTGGAGCTTTCCAGTTTGAAAGGGGAAAGAATTTCAGGAACTGGAGAATGAACTTAGTTAATCAAGCGGGAGGGGCCAGGGCGAACCTGAACACGGGTGGCAGATTGCAAAAAGAAACTCTGGAATACGTTACACAATAATATGTGCGCCGTCATTGAAGACAGCGACGATTTAATTGACAAGGCTATAGAAATGCACTTTGAATGACACTGCTATGCGATGGATAGAGCACGGATAGTAAATAATCGAACAATCATTCGGGTTTTGTTCGTCTTTTTAATGTATGGCCGCTATTTTACTCTCAGTTGAATTCCAGTAGAGATTACATTCTCGTGGGCATTGCGACACAGTGAGTGGTGTATTCTGTAGACAAAAATAGCAACAGTTGTAATCAGGCAGGGACACCTACACGTTTGATTGCATGTGGAAAGTTGCAGAATGGAGCATGAAAACAGACCAACATGTTCAAACTTCAATGCTTTTAGGGTACCCCATGACAACTCAACTCTACCTGTCGGTCAGCTCTGTCACACATGTTCACGTAATGCTAAACAGGATTACCTTTGGTTATAGCGTGTTGTGATTGTATTGTCTTCCCCTGTACAATTTCGGCATGCCCTTCGTGTCAGTGTGTTCACAAATATAATGTTCCCTTTTTATATTTTCTTAAACGCCCATTGTACCACTTGTCTTTTTGACAGCTGCACATCACAGCTAGTGTGACTGGCTGGAGTGAGTTGCTGTGCAATGGTTTAAAGTGCACTATTGACAATAAAATCCCTGTGTGTATTGTCCAAGTTTAAAAGCATGAAGTGCTACAGCCTCCGATTGTCTTCTGTTTGGACTTGCGTTGTTCAGTTGCTGTTTCCAGTCTGTGGCCAGACACTTGGCAGGCACTGGTTGTCTGCGCTTTGGGGTTTAGGCCTCTTTGAGATGCTCTGTCTGTTTACAGTTTGGCCCAAGTGATGTACAATAGTCCAGGTTGTTGTGTTGGACGTTTGCTTACATTCACAGTAATTTGGTAATATGGGCCTATACACACTGATATTAACGCTACATGTGGTGATCCATTTTTTTAATGAAATGTATATCATATTAATGATATCATAACCATATTTTTCTTAGTGTACTGTGGAACAATGCTATGTGATGCCACTTCCTGTTTTGTCAAGGGGTGAAATGTCATGTGCCATCACTTCCTGTGATGTCACTTGGGTGCAGGGTCAAATAACACCACTTCCTGTGATGTCACCAGAGGTCAAGGGTCATGTGATGTCACGTAGGCTACCCCTGTCATTTTGCTGAAATGACATCCCTGATTCAATCGAGTATGTTACACGTTCCAACAGTTGAAAATAGTTTAGTTTTATAATGATTCTTGCTGTTAAAAAAATAGTTTATATTTGTATTCATTGCACATGACTCAGAGTAAGAGCAACAACTATGTTCATCACAACAAGCACGGTTACCTCCCAGATGCATCTTCATTCTTTACACATTTAAGGACATGTGATAATGCATACATCTATATAGCTGAAGGTTATAGCATGTAACTGAGTGGTCAAAGCATGAGTTTAACATTAGCAAGATCACAGGTTCAAGTACCCACGTTAGCTTCAAATGCTCAAGTTATTATTTTAATATGTCCAATTGAATCAAATCAGTAATTAAGTTAGTTTTTTTTTTAATAATTGGTTTTATTATAAAAGCATAGTTTTGCATTTATTTTCATTGCACATGACCCAGAGAAAGAGCAACAGATATGTTCATCACAGCAAGCATTGCTAGTTCCCAAATGCAGCATCATCCTTTACAACTTTGAAGGCCATGCCATAATACAAAAACCTATGTTTTGCAAAGGAAGAGCATATAACTGGATTGTCAGAGCATGGGATAAAAGCAAGATTGCATGTTCAAGTCTCCACATTGGCTTGAAGTGCTCAAGCTAGTAGGTAAAGCTGTCCAGAGGGAGCAAACAGCTGATTGATTTTCTTAGTGTTTTCTTTTTTTTTCTGTTACACGTGGCTCAAAGATAGAGCAACAAATATGTTCAGCACAAGTATAGCTAGTTCCCAATGCATTTTCATCATTCACACCTTTGCATGCTGTGTCTTCATGCACAAAGTTGTATAAAGTTGTATTTTCTCATGTGAGACCCAGTAGCTGAGTGTTAACAGAATGAGGTTACCAAGGATGTAGGTTCAAATCCCATGGTTGGCATACAAAATTCTTAATATAATATGTTAATATGGCCAGTGTGAGCAAATAGCTATTTTCTTTATTTTTCTGTTATAAAAACATTGTTTTATATTTATTTTCATTACGCATGACTCAGAGATAAAGCAACAGGTCTTTTTACCGAAGCATTAATAGTTCCCTAATACATCTTCATTCAGTACACACTTGAAGGCCATGTCATAATGCAAACATGTACACTTTCTGAAGGGAGAGCATGTAACCAAATGGTAACAACATGGATTCATCAATAGCAAAGATGCAGGTTCAAGTTCCTGCATAGGCTTACACATGTTGAATTTAGTAGTTTAAGATATACAACAGTTACAAGTTGTTTATCTTTGTAATGAAGTATTTCTGTTATGAAAACATAGTTTTATATTTATTTTCATTATATATGACTCAGACATAGAGCAACATATATGTTGATCACAACAAGCATTGCTAATTCTCAGACACATCGTCATACAGTACTCCTTCAAAGGCCATGTCATAATGCAAAAAGCTATTTTTTGTACTAAGAGGACCAGCAGCTGAGTGGTAGGAACATGGGTTTGCCAAGAGCAAGGTTGTACTTTCAAGTGCTCTCATTGGCCTATAAATCCTGATTATAATATGTTAAAATGTCCAAGGGTAACAAATAGGTACTTCATTTGTTATTAAAAAAAACTGTGTTTTATATTTATTTTCATTACACATGACTCAGATATAGAGCAACACATATGTGTATCACAACAGGCGTTGCTAGTTCCCAAATCAATATTCATCCATTGCACCTTCAAAGGTCATGCCATATTGCACACATCTATGCTCTCTAAAGGAAGCGCATGTAACCGAAAGGTCAGAGTATGGGTTTTCAATAGCAAGGTCGCAGGTTTACATCACCATATTGGCGTGAACATGCTCAAGCTAGTAGGATAAGGTAGCCAGTGGTAGCAAATATGCAATATATTTAGCTTTGTAATGTTGTTTTTCAGTTATAAAAATATAGTTGTATATTTATTTTCTTGGCTCAGACATAGAACAACAGATATGTTTACTGCAACAAGCATTGCTCATTCCCAAATACATTTTTATCTATTACACCTTTGAAGGCCATGTCATAATTCAAACATGTATGTGTTGTAAACATAAAGCATGTAACTGATTGGTCCGAGTATGTGTTTACCAACAGCAAGGTTGCAGGTTAAATTCCCCACATCGATATGAAATACTTAAGCTAGTAGGTTAAGATGTCCAGTGGGAGCAAACATGTATTTCTTTAGTTTTCTTTTAATTGTTTCTGTTTTCGAAACATAGTATTATATATATTGTTTTATTATTATTTAGCATATGGTTTACATTATTCAAACCTTTGCTACATCAAATTCACAATGAGCTAAAAAAAATGTTTTCCTTTTACAGTCGAGTATTCGGGGAAAAGTAAGAAAGAAGAAGAAAGAAAAATTAAAAGAAAACAATTCTAAGGAGCACCCTCAAGATTTAAACAAATACACCCTCAAGATTTAAACAAATATTCTCTATTCAGCCTAGACAATGGAACCTGTTAAAATAAATATAAATATGTATTTTCATTTCATATGACTCAGAAACAGAGCAACCGATTTGTTTATCACAACAAGATGCCCTGTCTGAGAAACTCAGTATTTTTTTAAAATGTGTAATTATTCTTCCAGTTTAAAAAACATAGTTTTATATTTATTTTCATTACACATACTCAGAGATAGAGCTGCAGATATGCTATCACAAAACACATTGCTAGTTCCCAGCTACATCTTCAAATATTACACCTTCAAAGGCCGTGTCATAATGCAATGTGGCTATAGAGGTGTGTCTTTTCATGTCACATGGTACAGAAACCAGTCTTTCCAGTTTCTGCCAAGCTCAGAGACCCTGCCCCTCCCAGCTTCTGCCAAGAGGAAGCTCCATTTACGACTCCCGCCAATAAAACATTTGCCTGAGTCAGGACAGGGCTTTGTTCAGAGCTCCTGTATTCTGTGGGGCTCCCCTTAATTCAATTATCAGAGAGATGGCATATCCTTAGTGTGGCCAGCAAAAGGCAGATAGGCCTGGGAACACAGCTGTGACTCAAGTTTCACTTCTGATGGGGGGTAGTTGCCAGGCAAAATTGGAATCTCTTTAAGCCAGTTTTTAGCTACATGTCATTTCTGTTCCCCAGTTTCCTGCATTCAAATAAAATTAAACATTTTTACATATGCAGCTAGAATGCTGATTCTAAGTTTAAAACTATGACATTTAAACAATTGAAACCTATGTGACACTCAAAGTAGGTCACTCAGTCAATTTAAACACTTAGATTTTTAGTGTCTTTCAGTCCAAATTTACTTAAACTGCTGAAATCCACAGCTCAGCCAGTCTTGTTATAAACCTTCAAGTCACTTCAGAATATAACTTTACATTGGATCCACCTCTCAGTAAGTCTTTCTTTGGCTTGCTTTGGGTTCATTTATTCAGTTTTCTACAAAATCTGGTGGTTTTAAAACGCTGGCTTTTGGATAGTGGTGAGTACTGGTACTGCACCCCTTTTTGGGATTTAAGAAAATGAATTCCCAACAGTTATGGGTTTGCTTTTGGCAATCAGCATTGCCACTCCCAGTGGTTTCAGACTACTGTGTGGGTAGTCCACTGGTGGTTTTAGGCAGTGTCCTTCTGTGCCCATAACATCGGCAAAAATGAGTGGCAGCCTATTCTTCATGCATTTCCCTGTGCATTTTCTGGGAAGCTCTGGCCATCATGATGTTTTCCATGTCAGTACTGCACAGTTTTGAGGTAGGGCTCGGATGCATGGGTAAATACATCCCACAAGCCCCCCTCTTGCGATGGCCATTCTATTTCACGAATGGGACTCGCAAGACCTGGGATGTTTCCTCATCTTCTTCCAATAGATGGCACAGTTCAGCATCTTTTCCTCCATCCGGTACTGATCGATCGGTTCTCCTCGCCGGTCCTGATGGGAATATTGGGCGGTACACCGGGCCCCTTGCGTCTCTGCTCCCGGTCTCCGGATCGTCCTCCTTGGCCCGTCTCCAGGTTTTCTTTCTCCTAGGACGACAAAGGAAGAGCGGCAATACCTACTCATAGACGTGTTTCCACCACTGTTGAGATAGTGGGGCAGCATATGCATTTCATCATAACGAAACATTACATTCTTATTTTGAAAAAAAAAAAAACAGTATAACTAAGAGACAGTTTCATGCAAATCACAGTATTTTAGAGACTAGATGTGGTATGTTTTATGATTGGAACTGAATTAGTCTGAGACAGTACCCGCTAGGATTCCAGAGGATTCCTCAAGTTGTTGCAGAGCGTGCCTGGGATGGCAACATTTCAACTGGTTTATGTGGACCCACTTGTCTTCCCCCTCTGCCAAACCGCCTTTGGGGATGTGGATTTTGTAGGCCACAGGGGAGATCTTATCAATGATCTCAAAGGGTCCTTTCCATGTAGGCAAGAATTTCCGCTGTTTTGCCTGGTTTCTTTGGAAGTTGTATAGATAGACCCGGTCCCCCACCTGATATTCCTTCCTGGAAGTCTTCAGGTCATAGTGGGTCTTCATGCTATCAGCCGATCTTTCTAGATTCCGCTGAGCATAAGCAAAAGCATGTTGAAGGTGTTTCCTTAAATTCTCCACATACTCATGAGTAGTGGAGGCATTTATCAGTGTCTGCTCTTGGGTCCTGTAGAGCAAATGCTGAGGAAGCACCATCTTGCACCCAGTCATCAACTCAAATGGTGACATTTTGGTTGCAGATGAAGGGGTAGATCTGATGGCCATTAGGACCAGAGGTAATCGGATGTCCCAACTCGGCCCAGAATCTGCCACAAACTTCTTTAATATGCTCACAATGGTTCGGTTATATCTCTCTACTGCCCCAGAAGAAGCTGGTCTATAAGCAATATGCAACTTCCTTTTGACCCCCAGTATCTCCCACATCTTTGTCATTACTTCACTGGTGAAGTGGCTACCCCTGTCTGACTCAATCCTTTGAGGTAGACCGAAACGGGAAAAGATGTGGTTAATCATCAGGGCAGCTGCTGTTTCTGCCTTGCAATTTGGGGCTGGGAGACATTCCACCCACTTGGTAAACAAGCATGTCACAGTCAACATGTACTTATTCCCCCTAGCCGAGCGAATCACGGGGCCTACAAAGTCGATTTGTAAATCTGACCATGGCAGTGTCATCCCCTGCTTTTGGAGAGGCGCACGGTGCGTGAGGGAGGATGGCTGAAATTGTGCACACACAAGACACCCCTTCAAGTATTGGTCGAGGTCCTGCCCCATGTGTGGCCAGTATGCAACCTCTCTTAAGATTTCCAATGTTGTGTGAAACCCCCTATGACCGGCAGTGGCTGCATCATGGGCGTGACTTAACATCAGGCTTCGGAATGAGGTAGGAACCACCCACTGATCGTGGCCAGCTTTGGATTTCCTTACCAACAAACCGACTTGGATTCGCAACATTTTTGGACATTTCATCAACACTCTTAGGTCCTCTTTCCCAATGTAATCGGTATCCGTCAGGGGAAAGTTCTCAGGGTCCTCAAGGTGCTGGTAAAACTTACCAATAATTGGATCCCCCTTCTGAGCGGTAATCAAATCAGCATCAGGGGTCTCCTTACTCCATTGTGCAATTGAAAGGTCGTTGTGAGCATTTGTCTGGGACCTAGGGATAGCAGTGACCTGGATTTCCCCCAACAGGGACTCAATCTCAATTAGATCCCCTTGGATGGCCCCGGTTTTGGCCAGCTGATCAGCTAAGTCGTTTCCAGTTTTGTCTGGTCCCTCTACTTTGGAATGACCCTTGATCTTTTTCCAATAGATGGTCATCTCATTCGAGGTGACCAGATCATCAATGTTTTGGATCAACTTCCCATGTTTCAAGGGTTTGTTGTTAGCACATAACATGCCTCTGGTTTTCCAATTAACCAGGTGCTCCACGAACCCGTTCCGTACATAATCCGAATCTGTGATTATGACCAGTTCGTGGAGTTGATGCTGGACAGCAGTGAGGATGGCCTGATGCACAGCCATCAATTCTGCCACCTGACTACTTCGGGGGCCAATTTTGTATCCAGCGGAGGGTTCTGGGGACTCATTCACCCATGCATTCCCTACGCCGGCCACCAGTTCTTTCTCCCCGTTGTTGTCAACATGGTAAGAGCATCCATCCACATAGACAGTGGGCATTCCCTCACACTTGTCCTCTTCAAAGACTTTGTGTGCGGAATTAAGGTATGCCTCCATGTTGTCCTTGATTTTTAGACTTTCGTCCTCGAGACAGTTTTCTCTGGCACAATCATGCAAGTCAGCCAGACCTTGCGCGAGGGGACTCTTCTTGTTTTGGCCATATCTGACCTCCACAGGAAAGCCTTGCATTGACAGAATCCAGGAAGTAATTCGGGAATTACTCACATTTCCGGCCCGGATTCTATCACTTTGGAGATATTGCAGAGGCTGGTGTGGAGTCTCCACTATGATGTGTTCCCCCTGGATAAACGGGCGGTAATTCTTCAATGCCCACACCGTCGCCAGGAGTGCCTTCTCACAATCGTTGAATTTTTCCTCCACAGAGGATAAAGTTTTGCTCGCATAGGAGATTACTTTATTGACCTTGTCATGCTTTTGGTATAATACTGCCGTCAAGCACGTATTAGAGAACCCCGTCTCCAGGAAGAACTCCTTGTTTCTGACAGGGTAAGCTAGGCAAGGCGCTTGTGAGAGGCTTCTCTTGAGTTGTCTTACTGCCTCGGCTTGTTCTGGACCCCATTCCCACTTGACCCCCCCCTTCAGGAGATGAATCAGGGGTCTGGTGATCTCTGCGTAGCCCTCAATGAACTTTCTGCTGTAATTAGTCAGTCCAAGGAGGCTCCTTAGTTCCCGCAGAGTTGTGGGGTCTTTCAGTTTCTGAAGTGCTTCCACTTTCTTTTCCTGGGGACAGAGACCCTGAGGAGTAATCTCATGCCCCAAGAAATTAACACGGGTTCTACACCACTGTGCTTTCTGAAAGGAAAGTTTTGCTCCGGCGGCCCTCAACTGGGTCAGAACATAACGGATCTCCGCTATGTGTTCCTCCACAGATGAACTTTTGATGAGGACATCATCTACATAAGCCAGGTTACCCCTCGCACCCAGGTCGGGCATGGCCTTATGTAGGAAAATGTTGAATTCATTGCCGGAGTTGAGGTATCCGAAGGGAGTCCGGGTCCATGTATACTGCTGGCCCCCAAAGGTAAAAGCCAGCTTGTATTGGTCCTCCCTACTGACAGGCACGGTCCAGTATCCATTGGTCAGGTCTATTGCTGTGAATACCTGTGACCCCTGGATCTGGGCCAGCCCTTGGTCAATGTAGGGCAGAGGCCATCGGGAAGTATGGACCCGTTTGTTGAGCTCCCTGAGGTCAGCACAGAGTCTCCACTGGCCGTTTGGCTTCAATATTCCCAGCACCGGATTATTGAAGGTGCTGTGGACTGGACGGATTATTCCCCGGGACTCAAGGTTCTTAATTATTTCAGTAAGGGACTCCATTGATGCGAGAGGCAAGCGATATTACTTCACAAACACAGGAGTCATGCCAGGGTCCGTGGGGATTGTTGTTGTGTGGATGTCGGTGCGACCACAGTCATATGAGTCTACCGCAAAGAGATCTTGGAAATCCAAGAAAACTTGTTTCAACTTTTGCTTTTGTTCCAAAGTCACACAGGCATCAGCTAGGTTGACTCTCTCTTCCACCATCTGCCTGAAGCCTGGAAAGACTTCTGGTTTGGCTATCTCCGCGGCCTCCTCCAACTGGGTGGAGAAGTCCCTGGTCAGAGTGCTGATTTGGACTGGAGGCTTCAGGTGGGAAAGGCAGCCCTCATGGACCTGGAAAATCACCTCATCCCTCCTGAAGTCACAAGTCACATCTTCCTTACCATAGGGGCAGGAAGTGTACACCAGGAAGTTCCCCCCATGCCGGGTAAAAATCCTGTCTGGTGTTGTATTGTCCTCACTGTCACTGTCAAAACAGTCCTTGGGGATTGGTCCTAACAGTTCATTTACTAAGTCGATGGAAAAATGTCGGTCATCAACAGCCATTCCAATAATGGTGCCTGCGGCTAGAGTAATACTCTTTAAGTCGCTGTTATCCACGTCTATTAGAATGGTGTCATGTTCTATGTTGACTAATGGAGTTGGGTTTACCCCCAACCCTTGCTGTTGGAGAGAAGCATTTAGATGTATGTAAGCATCAGGGTTTTTCAACTCTTGTCCCCTTTTAACTTTCACTTCCAGGGAGAATTGTCGGGTCCTTTCTGGGATGGTGACTTCCTCTTTAATCTGAATTTCAACTGCATAAGGTAGCAATTGAGCTGACCTAAATGCTTTTTCTGGATCATCAAAGCCCATGGGATTATCCGCTAATCGGGACCAAGCTTTGAAGTTTATTAGGTCCAAACTAATGGCAAAGCGATTGAGAATGTCACTGCCTAAATAAAAGGCGGCAGGGACGTCTCGCACGACCCAACAATTGTGGACTATGCTCTTGTTGCCAATGGAGATTTTGAGCATACACCTGCTTGTCAGGAGATGTTTGGAATTGGGTGCTTCCAGGTCCATTTCCCATTTGTCTATCAGTTGGAATGTGGGACGGCTGGATCTTTTGGGAGTTGGCGGAACATGGCTTCGCTGATGAAGCTCTTCCCGTTGTTCACACACACTTGATCGAGAACAGAGTCCTTCCCATCATTTAATTGAACAGGGATGAACAACTGCTCTTCAATTTGCTGAATATCAGCCAGGCTCTGAGCTGATTTCACATCTTTCTGGACTATAGGAGTGGGAGTTTCTGATTGTGGATTAGTATAGAATCTCAGAGTGTTTCCCTCCAGCGTGGAATACCACTTTAAACTGGGAGGAAGGTTGATTTTCAGAAATAGAGAGGACCCCCCATCATCAGTCTGTTGTCCTACTGCTATTACTGTCACGTCTGGAATTTGGTTGTTCTAGAAGTGAAATTCTACTTGGTCAGATTTTTGTTCAACCATGTGGCAGGTGCCGTTTAAACTAACATGGTTGACACTCTGTTTTAATTTTATTGGTCGGCTAGTCTGGGTCCAGAGGACCTTGTTTACGCAATCTATTAGGGGTGACAACCTTCTCAGGAGGTTATTCCCTAGTAAACAAGGGGTGCCCTCTGGGGTCACTACTATGACCGGGTGTTTCACCTTGTGTCGCCCAATTTTAATGTCCAAGTCTGCAGTCCCCTCAACGGGAATTTCCTTCCCGTCAAAGTTCTGCAGTTGTCCAGGAAGAGGGGTGAGAGGAATTTGGTAATTCCCTCCCCTTCCTGCATTCAGTTCATCAAAGGCCCTTCTGGACAGAAGGGTAGCTTGAGATCCCGTGTCCACCAGTGCCAAAATTGTACCCTGTCCCTGTACTTGTACCGGGGCATAGTATCTTCCCTCCTTCTCCTCAAGGGGGCACAGATAATGCACATTTTTGGACAACTGGTGGGCTAACTTTCTGGTTTTGGACATCGCTAGCGAAGAGATTTGGGCAGAATTCTGTGGAGAGCCTTGGGAATCTGAAAGAAAAAATTGGCAACTGGAGATCAGAGCCATTGTGGGTTCCCCTGGCTCCGGTTCTGGGCCGCCCCCCCCTTTTCGGAGGCAGTCACCAGGATGGGTTTGAACCATGGGATTTTCTTGCTGTTGGTTCTGGGATGAGATGGTGGGCGGCGGTAGCTCAGTCTCCACATCTCCCCAGTCTGGATTTGCATCCCTAGGGACCCATTTTTCTTTGGGAGGAGTTCCCCCCTCTCTGAAGGAGAAGATCCTTTTCCCAGGATCCTCTGAGGATCCCTCTCCCTCAAATTGGAATATCTGTACCTCCTCCTCAAACTGAGTCTGTTTGGGTCTTTTGTTTCTCCTACCCCCCCTCTGCTCCTTAGGAGGCAGACTTTCCGGGGCAAGAGATTTTGTTTCCGGTTCCTGGGTTTCCAGGGGCTGTTTACAAGTGAGGAAGGAAGCTTCCTCCAAGGCTTTACACCCCCCTTCCCCTTGTGCCTCCTCCCTGGGAACCGGTGAGTTATCGGGGTGCTGCCCCCGTCATTGTTTCGGAGCACCAGGTCCAGAGTTGGGTGCGTTCTGCGCCGGCACGCCCATCTGAGGGTTCTGCTGAGCCCTCAGTATGTGACCCAGATCCCGCGCCATGTTTTGAACCTGGCGCTCTAACTGGGAAACCCGCTCAGGCTGATACGGGGCCCTGTTTTCTCCCCTGGGCTGATCCCGGGAAGGGTAGCTGTCCCTTCTCTGGTAGTACCCCGGGTTGGGAAGATTTGGGTACCCCTCCACCCTTGGCCTCCCCTCTCCCGGATTAGGTTGTCTGGGCTCAGGGAATTGGGGAAAGAAGGATGGATGATTTTGGGGTTGGAAGTTGGGTGGATACCTGGGGAAAAAGTTCTGCCCAGGATTTGGAGAATTTCTGCCCTCCTGTGGGAAGTTGGGAGGGAAGTTCCCTTGGTTAGGTGCTTGGCTGGATCCCCCCCCCTTGGGCTGGAGGAGTCCACACATAACCCAGGATGGGTCGATTTCCCTTGTAACGGGGACTTACATAATCAGGAGAGCGAGGGACCCCATTTGTGGGGCTGCCTCCCTGGCTCCCTGTCTGTGACTGGCCCGAGGACCTCCTGGGCCTAGCATTATTAGGTGCAGGTAGGTTTTTAGGCCCCCCCATCTCCAAATCCAAAACGGGGGTGACCTTTACCTCTGCCACCTTGGCAGCAGCAGGGGTGCTGTTGGCTTTGGGGTTTTTCTGGGCATTACTTTTGCTATCTACCGGTTTCTGCACCTCATAGATCCGGGTAGCCTGTTCAATGACCCAGTCTAAAGATCTTTTCTCATGAAAATCCCTCACGAGCTGGGTCATTATGTATTTGGGCAAGGCATGAAAAAATGTATTAATGAATTCTCTACTGTCTGTGCGCACCCTTCTGGTGGTCTGCGCAAAAGCACGTTTCAGTTCTTGCACAAATTCTTGTGGGGCCTGATCCTCCCCACATTGCAAATTGTAGGCTGCCTTGCGAGCCTCTTGAGGATTTCTGTGAACAGAAAAATGTTTCAAGATGGCCGCCTTATAGGTGGACCATCTTAAATGATTTTGGTCCTCCAGCCCCGCAAAGAAACTGGAGTATTCCGGGGAGAAGGTCCACTTTACATATTGAATACAGCTTTGGCTGTCCTTCAAATGGAAAGTCTCCATCATTTGCTCAAACAACTCTAAGGGCTCCCAAACAGAATACTTAGCGTTCTTATGGTAAGGCGTGATGACGCTCCTGATCGCCTTAATCTGCTTTAAGGGGTCCTTAAGCAAGGCCCTTTTTGCCTTAATGGCCTTTTTGGTTCGGGTAACCCTTGTCCATTCATCCTCTGACTCAGAGGCACTGCTCCCAGAGGTTCCTGTCTGCTCTTCCAGGTTTTCCTGGATTCTGCGAGCCTGGGAATGGCTGGCAGAATGTGTGGACCTGGTCTCCTGTGTCCTGCGCAGTTCAGAGGAGTCTTCAGATTCCTCCTTGCTGCCAGGATTTGATGGGTACCCCCCCCCCCACTGACCTAACTGGGCAGAGGTTTTCAGGATGCCCTTAAGGGGCCTACTCTCCTGGGGTTCCCCACTGAACTGTACTGTACTTGGGTGCCCATACCCGGATGCCCACACCTCCATTCCTGAGTGGTACTGGCCTATGAGCCCCATACTTTTAGCTGGATAGTAATCTGCCATCCCTGTGGCCCTGTGCTCATGTGCGCCAGGGGACATGGGGGTGGTAGAGTCCAGGGACTGGGAGAGATGAAGGCCCCTGGTGTTAGGGCTCCTGAGGTTATGGTCAGGAGTCTCTCTTTCCCAGCGGACCTCATCTCTATCCGCCCCAGCTCCCTGTTGCAATGCAAGAGCCTGCATTTGTGCTTTCAGTTCCTCAGTCAAGGCCTTACTAGACTCTATCAGTCTCTCCTGCATCGCTACCTGTTGTTGGAGCCTATCATTGTGTTGACAAAGGGTCTCATTTTCCCTCTGTGCTTCCTGGTTGGTCCTGGAGAACTGGGCCAGTCTTTGCTGCAGGAGGTTTACCTCCTGAGTCCCATCCCTACTGGCCTGCTCCTTTCTTGCCAGAGCATCTTCCACCCTTCTGGTGTGCTCTACCAAGTTCCGGTTTTCTTTTTGGAGGTCACCCAGCCCCTGGAGGGCCAGGTGATTTTCTTCAATTTCCTTTTTTAAGTGGCAGACTTCCTGGCCTAAAGTGTCTCTTTCCTGACTGAGAGCCTGCATCTGTGCTGCCAGGTCGTCCCTCTGTCGTTGAAAGGCACCAGCTTTTTGGCGCTCCTCATCAAACTTTGCCTGGGTATCCAGGTCTTTCAGAATCAGTTTATTGCTCTCCTCTTTCTCTCTATCTAGCTGGCTTTGCAGGGTGACTACCTGCTCCGCGCATGCCCTGTTGAAATTGATCTGTTGCTCCAACTTTTTCTGGTTCTGCAGTAAGGAGTCCAAACTGTCTTGGTGCTCCTTCTGCAGGGCCAGAAATCTGGTATCCTGGTCTGTCTTTTCCTGTTGTAGGATGCCCATATCCTCTTTTATTTTAATGATATATTGCCTACTATCATTTTCTGACTCCTGGCTCCTCTGCAGCCTCTGCTCAGAAGAGGCCAGATCAGATCGGGCCTTCTCTAACGCCATCTGTCGCTTATTCGCCAGATCTTGGCTTTCAGTACATTTATCCTGCATGTCTCCCATATATAGGTACAGGTATGCCGCTATCCTAACCATCCTGTCTTGTTCATCCTTAGCTTTAGGAGCCATGTATAGTTCACTCAGGGCCACATGTAGGGGACCCTGATCTCTCCATAGGTCTGACCCTGTTTCAGTGACCTGTCGCGTGATGGCCTGCAACCAGGCATCCTGGCCCTGTTCAGTCCATTCACCTCTCACAAATAGTTTATGTAAGAGGTGCTCTCTGGCTATTTTCATGTCTACTAAGGTCGTCATTCTAGAGATTGGTCTCTGTCCTGACTTACAGAAGTTTGTATTTTATTTTTGCAAAACAGACCTTTTTCTTAGAGCGTTCCTTTGAGAAGTGCTTTACAGCGTAACACAGCGTGTGCTCCGACCGGATATGTGTATCTGGTCAGCTGGCACGCTGTATTAATCTGCACAAGTGATAGATCTAATCCAAACGTCCGGCACGAGCCCCCAATTTGTAAGAGGATTCAATTCAACACTACAGCTAAGTCAACGCCTAGTCTATAATACTGAATGAAAACCCTTATTGATATATCTTTATGTCCAGTTCATGCGTTCTGGATGACTACCCCTATATAACACCCCTCCCTTGGAATCCCCCTGACCCCACTGAGCCAAGAAGTAGTTCTGTTTTGCAAGTTTAAAGGTTTATTTGATCACTTAAACAATATATATTATATCACGCTTTATAATAAATTAATAATTGGATATCACACTTAATCTGGTATGATAAAGATTAACAACGGAGAATCTGGCACTAGCACACTTCTTGATAATCACTAAGGAGTTGACATGAAATGGATAAGATAGCAACAATACTTTTATGGTTTCAAATGGATGCAATGTGGAATGAAATGCAGTAAAGAAAATAACTTGATAGGATTTCAATGTAATCACTTTCTTGTACAATTCACCCCCCCTTTTATGCAATGCAGGGAAATGGAAGGAAAGCACACAATTCTCAGAAATGCAATTCAAATGTAATTCAGTTCACCCAGCAACTTAGACTACAGAAGTTGAAAACACAGGCAAAATGCTTTGATATGTGCTGGCAATGGAGTGAAAATATGTTAAAATGCTTTTAATTCCCTCTAGAGGTTCAGGGTGAGTGGTATCTAGTTAATATTAGTCCAGGCTCACACTAGCAATGATTCAGGGATAATTAGCAGGTTAAACGAATTTTTGGCAAATGAAAGCAAGAAAACTGCTGTTTTCACACGTGGAGAAATTTGCAAATCGCGGTAAAATCCGCGTATGCGCCGGGCGCTATTACAGAAGAACTACAAGGGCTATCAATATCGTTTTGGGGTCCTAGGAAAGCCTAGGACCTCAGCTTCCAGATGAAAGTTACTGCAAGTCTCTAGCACAAACGGTTACGGAGATATGAGCGATTAAATAAAGGTCGTTTTTCAGATTTGAAATTTTAAAGTTCAAAAAAACAAGTGCAGCTTGCAACTAGAAAATGACAAGTGACAGCTTTACAAATGACAGGTGACAGTTAGGAGACAGTTCTACTTAGATTAAAATAGGATTGAATTATATTATTTTAACTAAGAGATTGGTTCTGCACAGTCTTGCTAGGTACTCACACTATATTCTTGAATTAGAATGGGCCTCGCCAGGGATCTGGTCAGGTTTTCTTCACTCGCCCTGGACGGTCTCTGCGCACAGCGTCTGGGTCAGCTCTACTCTGCTGGTCTGGTCTGGGTCTCTGAAGGTTGATGGAGGTAAAGTATGGATTTTCCCGGCAGAGCTTCCAGCTGCAAATGGATTTGAAGGTCCCTATCTGTCCTGTCTCTCTGCTTTTATGTGTTTTTAAAATGGGTGTGTGTGAGCAGCATCACTAGCCAGCCCCTCTCCACTTATCATTGGCCAAGCTTTCATTTCTCCCCTGATTGGGGGAGCTAAGTTGTGTCAGAGTGATGTCATTTTACAGCCTGCAGAAAGTCCACTCCTCCTGTCAACTTGCACACAAATCTAGATTTGAACCAAATACATATTTCATAGCTACACAGTGGTTTGAAATTACATGCACCCATCACATATCACAGGAGGTATACCCTGTTCAAACTCTGCTCTTCCTGGGGGCTTGCTATCAGAAATGGCGATATTTTGCACTTTTTAACTGGTTTGCAATCCCGGACATTACCCCAAATTTACACACATGTGCGCAAGGAGTATGGACATTAGTTGATGAAGTGTCAGATTTTTCACATGCACACATTTTGAGTAATATCCTCTTTTCCGCTAAAACCCCCCTGAACCTGCCACCGGTTCTAAAAACCTCTTAAAATGTGGGCAGAAAAATCACAAGAATTATGGTGTCATTTAAATAATTTTCACAAGTCTGCTCTATGAGTTATTCATCTTTTTCTAAAACCATATTCTGGCTATAGAGGTGTGTCTTTTCATGTCACATGGTACAGAAACCAGTCTTTCCAGTTTCTGCCAAGCTCAGAGACCCTGCCCCTCCCAGCTTCTGCCAAGAGGAAGCTCCATTTACGACTCCCGCCAATAAAACATTTGCCTGAGTCAGGACAGGGCTTTGTTCAGAGCTCCTGTATTCTGTGGGGCTCCCCTTAATTCAATTATCAGAGAGATGGCATATCCTTAGTGTGGCCAGCAAAAGGCAGATAGGCCTGGGAACACAGCTGTGACTCAAGTTTCACTTCTGATGGGGGGTAGTTGCCACGCAAAATTGGAATCTCTTTAAGCCAGTTTTTAGCTACATGTCATTTCTGTTCCCCAGTTTCCTGCATTCAAATAAAACTAAACATTTTACATATGCAGCTAGAATGCTGATTCTAAGTTTAAAACTATGACATTTAAACAATTGAAACCTATGTGACACTCAAAGTAGGTCACTCAGTCAATTTAAACACTTAGATTTTTAGTGTCTTTCAGTCCAAATTTACTTAAACTGCTGAAATCCACAGCTCAGCCAGTCTTGTTATAAACCTTCAAGTCACTTCAGAATATAACTTTACATTGGATCCACCTCTCAGTAAGTCTTTCTTTGGCTTGCTTTGGGTTCATTTATTCAGTTTTCTACAAAATCTGGTGGTTTTAAAACGCCGGCTTTTGGATAGTGGTGAGTACTGGTACTGCACCCCTTTTTGGGATTTAAGAAAATGAATTCCCAACAGTTATGGGTTTGCTTTTGGCAATCAGCATTGCCACTCCCAATGGTTTCAGACTACTGTGTGGGTAGTCAACTGGTGGTTTTAGGCAGTGTCCTTCTGTGCCCATAACATCGGCAAAAATGAGTGGCAGCCTATTCTTCATGCATTTCCCTGTGCATTTTCTGGGAAGCTCTGGCCATCATGATGTTTTCCATGTCAGTACTGCACAGTTTTGAGGTAGGGCTCGGATGCATGGGTAAATACATCCCACACACAGTAGCAGAGAGGTAAAAATGTGGGCTTACCAAGAGCAAGGTTGTAGTTATAAGTTACCTCAATCACATAAAAATGCTGAGTATAGTTTGTTAGTATGTCCAGTGGAAGCAAATATGTGTTTCCCTTATTAAGAATAATGTTATCTATTCATTTTTATTACACGTGACTCAGAGATAGAGCAAAGCATTGCTAGTTCCCAGATACAATTCATGTATTACACCTTTGAAGGCCATGACAAAGTTGTGCTTTCACTAGAGAGACAGAGTAGCTGAGGGTTTAGAGCATGGATTTACTAATAGCAACATTCAGGTGTGTCCCCTTATTGGCCTGAACATGCTCATGCCCTTGGGTTAATAGGTGCAGAGGGAGCAAATGTGCATTTGTTTGTTTTTGAAACTTCATTAAATGTAATGTCCTAGCACAGGTCTCAGTGATAGAGCAACAGATGCGTTTATCTCTACTTAAATTGTTAGTTTCCAGATACTTGTTCATCCATCACACCTGTGAATGCCGCGTCTTAATGCAAAAGGTTTCAATTTCTATGGAGTGACCCAGTAGCTGAGTGGTTATAACATGGCTTTACCGATAACAAAGATGCATGCTCAAGTCCACGCATTGGCATGAGATCGCCCAAACTAGTGGGTTAAGATCCAGAGAGAGCAAATAGGTATTTGTTTCCTTTTTTCTGTTTTAAAAACATTGTTTTATTTGTATTCTCATTACACGTGACTCTGAGATAGGGCAACAGAAATTTTTATCACAGCAAGCATTGCTGGTTCCCCGATGCATCTTTATTTAGTAAACCTTCAAAGGCCATGTCATAATGCAAAAAGCTGTGCTTATTAAAAGTAGAGCTGGCAACGGAGCGGTCAGAGTATGGGTGTACCAACATCACAGTTTCATGTTCTCTTGTTGGCTTGAGAATGCTCAAACTAGTAAGTTGCAATGGTCAATGGGAGCCAATAGGTTATTCTTTAATTATTTTTAATGAGTTGTATGTTTATTTTAATTACACATGACTCAGAGATATAGCAACAGGTATGTTTATCTCATGCATTGCTAGTTCCCATTTATCTTCATTCAATAAACCTTGGAAGGCCATGTCATAATGCAAACATCTGTACTTTCTAAATTGAGAGTTGGTAGCTGAGTGGTCAGAACCTTGGTTCACCGATGACAGCTTTACAGTTTTCAATCCTCACATTGGCTTGACAATGCTTAAGATAGTAGGTTGCAATGTCCGTTGGGAGCGATAGATATTTCCTTTAGTTTTGTATTGATTTTTTACTTTTATATTTATTTTCATTACACATGACCCACAGATAGAGCAACAGATATCTTTATCACAACAAGCATTCCTAGTTCCCAGATGCATCTTTATTCAGTAAACCTTCCAAGGCAATGTCAGAGTGCAAAAGTCTATGGGCCTCATTACGACCCTGGCGCTAAGTGAAAAACGATGGCGGTAAATGGTTACCGCCATCGTTTTCCGCCAGGTCCGATCATGACCCGTGACCGTTAACTACGATGCCATTAGCGGCATCGTAGTTAACGCTGGCGCTAACTGCGCCAAGGGTGCGCGCACGCGACCGGCCGCACCGTACTTAACGCCATGGCGGAAAGGTACGCAAATGCCGACCCAAGCGGACATGCACCTAACGCCATCACCCAGCCCGTTAAGTACCTTACCGCCTTGGTGCAAATAACGCCATCGCGAACCAACCGTAAAGGGCCATGTTAAGTGAATGCAGCTGCCACAGGTGCACAGAAACAGCACAGGTGAAGGCAATACAGACTCAGGGAAGCACAAAAAGAGCACACCCCACCCCTTCCCACACCCAGTCACACTCCACAATGATGCCAATACGACTAGCAATGTTGGGGCTGGAGGACCTGATAGCAATGCATGTGCTACAACAGCAACAACAACAACAACAACAGGCAGCACAGAGGAGACGCAGGAGGAGAAGGAGGGCAAGGCAGGCCCAGCAAGCCCCACCAGCACAGCCAGTACCACCACGCAGGCAGCCCCCAATCCCACGCATCAGAGCCAATCCATTCAACCTCACTGCTGAGCAGATCCACACCCTGTACCGTTTGGACCGGGACATCATCACCGCCATCGTAGACATGACACACAACGACATCGTCAGCATGATAGAAAGTCCAACCGCCATCCCCCCCCTACTGAAGGTAGTGTCTGTACTCCACTTGCTGGCCACAGGCACCTACCAGCACACAGTGGGGCACCTGCATGGCATTTCACAACCATTATTCTCACGAACACTCATCCAAGTGCTCGATGCCCTCCTCAAGCACACAGACGACCACATCTCATTACCACGGACTGCCCAGGAGATTGCAAACACCAAAGTGGGTTTCCATGCACTAGCCGGCATACCCGGTTGCATTGGTGCCATCGACTGCACCCATGTGGAATTGGTGGTTCCACGTGCCATGGAGGTACCGTACCGCAACCGGAAACAGTTCCACTCAATCAACGTGCAAATGGTCTGTGACTCCAATCACTCCAGACTCCAGATCATCACACATTGTTGTGCCGATTCCCCGGATCAACCCATGATTCAATGGTCCTGAGGAACTCCACAATACCACGCTACATGGAGCGACATGCAGGCCCAAGATCCTGGCTACTCGGTGAGTCCAATGTCATGGAAGTGGGCAGGTGAATGACGTACCGATGCATACTCCACCTGGCAGAAAGGGGGGGGTGATGCATACTCCACCTGGCAGAAAGGGGGGGGATGATGCATACTCCACCTGGCAGAAAGGGGGGGGGGATGATGCATACTCCACCTGGCAGAAAGGGGGGGGGATGATGCATACTCCACCTGGCAGAAAGGGGGGGGGATGATGCATACTCCACCTGGCTGTGAGTAACACAGAGAACGGAGACAGCGGATGGGCACTCACAATGCACACAACCCCTCTGCATACATTGGGTGATGGCATGCAAAACAGGCCATGGGAGCCATGAGAATATACTGGTTGCATTGTGTGAATCAATCAGTGCATGTAGAAGTGAGCCAAAGTAACAGTTGGATGCGAGCCATGGCGGAACATCATGTTCCTGATCAGACGTCATGCCTGACACATACATTCTCGCCTACATACAGGTGATGCAGGCTATCCCCTGAAGAGGTGGCTCCTTACACCAGTCCGGAACCTGCAGAACCAGCACGAGGAGGACTTCAACCGTGCACATACACGTACTCGTGTGGTCATAGAGCAGACATTCGGACTATTGAAGGCACGGTTCCGAAGCCTCAGCAGGTCTGGTGGCGCACTCCTGTATGGCCATGAGAAGGTGGCAAAGATCGTCATGGCATGTGTCATGCTACACAATATGTGCGTCAGACGGAATGTGCCCCTGCCCCCTGACGCAGAACTGCAACCACCTGACGATGAGGATGAGGAGGGTGCAGATGGGGCGGCACCCCATGGAGGAGGCGATGCACAGGAGGGGCGTGCAATGCGCCAAAGTATCATCGACCACTGCTTCTAGCACACACGGCTGGTGTTTATCACATGGAGACTGCACTTGGGGCACTGTGTGTCTCTGGGACATGCACACTGTGGACTGTACACCAATAAAGCACACATACGCAATGAAAATGTCCACACATTACTTTTTTTGAAAGAATAAAGTGTATTGAAACTATGAAATGTCGTGTCACACCCCCTCCCACCTCCCCCCTGCACACCCCAACACACCCCCTCCCACATCCCCCCTGCACACCCCAACACACCCCCTCCCACCTCCCCCCTGCACACCCCAACACACCCCCTCCCACCTCCCCCCTGCACACCCCAACACACCCCCTCCCACCTCCCCCCTGCACACCCTAACACACCCCCTCCCACCTCCCCCCTGCACACCCCAACACACCCCCTCCCAACTCCCCCCTGCACACCCCAACACACACCCTCTAGGTGTCAACAGATGCCTGTGACAGTGGCCACAGGCTGTTACAAGCCCCCTCTCCCGGCCCCCGGGGCACCCCTGGCTGTGGAGCGCAGGTTACGACCGGAACGTCGCACGGGGCTGCTCTGCGCAGAACTGGCAGTGGAGGATGTCCCTGGCTGCCCCTGTGCATGCACGTCCTGTCGTGTGTGGGTGAGGCCAGTGACCGCACGACGCAAGGCCGCAAGTTCTGCACAGATGTCCCTGGACATGGCCTGCATGGCATCCCTCAGGGTGGCAGTGCTCTGCGCCACTTCCGCCCTTAGTGTCTCCGTGGCCTGTTCAATGCTAGACCTAGCCCCCACACATTCCGCGGCATGCTCATCCAGCATTGCGGACAGTTGATGCTGCCGTTGAGTGATGTCCTGGAGGGACTGCTGGCCGTGCTGGCCCATGGCCAGTGCTGGTGGAGTGATGGAGGGGCTGCTCCCCTCCTGTGGAGTGTGGACAGGGCATGGGGTGGATGGCCACTCCTCTACCTCTGTGTGCCCCTGTGTGTGACCCTCATGGGGGCTGGCGTCTGAGAAACAGGGGGAATGTAGTAGGTCAGTGGGGCTTCTGACCTCGTGCTCCATGTCCGAGTCTGAACATGCAGCTGTTGCAGCTGTCTCCCCTATGTTGCTGCCGGCCGCTGACCCCCTGCCTCCTGTGGCAGGCAATGTCGGTGGAGGTGGAGCAGCTGCTGCTGGCCTGCTGCCAACAGGGGTGCTTGCCGGTGGGACCTCCGGTATGCCTGCAGTGGGACCTGCTTGTTGTGGGGTCTGCCTCACTGCAGCTGAGGTTGAGGGTGCAGGGCCATTGGTGATGGCCTTCTTGGCTCTCTTTGGCGCAGGGGTGTCCTGGTCCTCTGGGTGTGAATCTGTGCCTGTGGTGGAGCAAAGGAGGGAGGGCGTTATTGATGGGTCTGCGTACTTTGGAATGAAATGTTTGACATTATTGTGGTCAGTGGATGAGGAAGATTTAAGGCAGTGCCATGCAGGTTGTCTCCTTTTGGTGTGGAATGTGGATGCAGGTATGCGGGTGCCAGCAGTGTATGCAGGGTGGTGCTCGCATGTGGCTATGGGCAGTGTTGATATGTGTTGCATTTACACTCTAGGGCAACCTTGTGCTACACATGATTGGACTGCTGTGACTATGGCATGTCTTGTTTGAGGCACCTACCTTCATCGCCTGATGTCGGAGCTCCCCTTTCCATCCCTCCGACGCCTTCAATGGATTCCATGCCAATCGTGGTTGCACAGATCTCCTCCCACGGTTGGAGTTTCAGGGGGGATTCCGACCCTCCACCGGTACCCATGGCAAGGTTGCGGTTTGCTGGGATGACGGCTCTGACCCGTATGCGTAGGTCATCCCAGCGCTTCCTGCACTGCTGTGGTGTGCGGGGTACGGTCCCCACCGCGCTGACGCGCTCAGCCACCAGGGCCCAGATGGCCTTCTTTTTCCCGATCGCTGTCCTGGTCATGTCCGGGGAGAAAACGACACCTGCGTTGTCTTGCAGGGTCTCCGCAAGCATGCAGAGTTCCTCCCGGCTGAATCTCTCCTGGCGCTGGCGGTCACATGCCTTTTTCACAGATTTAGGCATTTTCGGGTACTTGGATGGGTGGGTGGTTGGTTGGGACAGGTGTCAGGGTTGGGTCTGGTGTTGTTTGGTAGGATGGCGATGGATTGTGTTTTTCAAGATGGCCGACGGGCTGTTTCCCGTTCCGGCGCGATGACGCTATTTCCGGTTCGACTTTTTACGGCCGCCGCTAATTACGGCCGCCGCTACTTACGGTGGCCGCTACTTACGGTGGCCGCTACTTACGGTGGCGGAAATGCACCTTGCTCGCTTAACGATGCCGGTAGGGGCCTTTTGCGCCATGGCGTTAATTGCATTACCGCCATGGCGTAATGCTCGTGCGCGATGGGTCGTAATGTGGCGCTCTTTACGCCATCGTCCCACGGCGTAAACGCTCATTACGCCATGGCGGTAATGACGGGCGATTAGCGCCAGGGTCGTAATGAGGCCCAATGATTACAAAAGGAAAACGCCGGTAACAGTGTGGTCAGAGGATGGGTTTACAAATAGAAATGGAACAGGTTCATATCCTCACATTAGCTTAAATATGCTCAAATTAGTAGGTTATATTGTCCACTGGGAGCCAATTGGTTCTACATGCAGACCTACTATCAGACCTCAGGCTAGAGCCCAAGCCAGGCCACGACCGAGAAGGAGCTCAGTGCAATAGCAAAGTGAGTGTGGAGTGGCAGGTGAACAGCTTCTTCACATGAGTACGCATGCTGCCAGCAAGGAACAGTGACCACACATGAGACAGTGTCTATGATGAAAGGTTATCAAGTGTCAGGCACAGACTGCACACACTTGCCTACCTGAGATTGCCTGCCTGAGACACCCATGGAAACAGACATCTGGCCATGCCAACACATAGCATATATGCACACCTCCACACACACAGGCGCGCAGTGCATGAAAAAGGAATGAACGGATACATACATCCATTCTGGTATTGCACATCCCCAAAAAACCATAAGGTGTGATCAAGGAGTAAGTGGGGATCAACAGCAACTCCATTGCACACAGCAACACTAAAACAATTATGTACCCCTCAGCACCAGATCCAGCATCAGTTTCCGCATGTACAACCACAACACTACACATGTAGCCACCTTGAAATGTCACACATGACCAAACGCCTCCATGCCGTACACACAACAATGGCCAATAGGGTATGACACAACTACAGCCCAGTCTTACAGAGTTCAAACACTCCCAAGCGCCATGACAAATATGCCACAATGGAGGACCAACAAAAACACATTGGCTGGCTCACCTCCCATGCATAAAGCGAAGAATACACCACCCTCTGGCAGAAGATCTGCCACCCACCCGTCGTCCGGAAGCAGGCAACAGCAACAAAGCACTACACAACACTCACTCACATGGCACTTGCGCAGAAGGGGCAGAGGTACACTTGGGTACATCAGAAACCACACATAGGGAAAAATGCATCACCATATTGCTTGGCTTCAGTGTCATTACGCATGGCCAGAACCTCAGCGGCAATGACATCACATACATTCAGGGACAACTATTGTTGGACAGGACAATGCATTCAATCTGACCAGAAGTCTCAAAGTGCCCCCATGGAGTGAGAAAAACAAATGTCCACCACCCAAAAGTGCAAAAAGAATAACTAGAACACTGTGTGACTTCATCTTAGGATGCTGTGAAGGGTTTTGACCCATGTTGAATCAATAGACTGGGTAGATGTGGGGATGAGCTGTCACCGCCCATTATTCTATCCCAGAACAAACTAAATCAATAGACTGGGTAGATGTGGGGATGAGCTGTCGGCGCCCACATTCACGCCAGAATCCAGGAGAACCGCGCAGTTTGCGTGCACAAAAATGGTCACCTAATCTGCCACCCACCAGTGCAAAGAAAGATGGTTCTGTTCAAAATCCGTTTTTATTGATGTCAAAAAGTTGCTAAAATCATGGGCACACGACAACTCTAAAGATACAACCTTCTTGTGGGGGGTTCCACATCACCACTCTACTGTAAGGATGCCATGAAAACAATGTTAAGCAAGGATCCTATACTATTAAGCAAAAGACCACTCTATTGAAATGCATTAATTCAAGACAGATCCCAAAGATGGGTGCAGTACCAGCTTTGTCCACAAACCGGCGCTAGCGGTCTAAACTCTGACAGGAGAACTGCTACTTCAGAAGCTAATCAGCCTCCTGAGACAGCTGGAAACTTAAAGGGCCCGCTGGTTAATTAAAACTCTTAACCACCTGCTGTTCCCAGAGACAATCTGATTGCATTAACAGGCCAAGAGGCTGGGAAACCTTCTCACCTCATAGACCCACACAACAGCCCAGGAGATCACATGGACACGCTAACCAAATGCAGAGTGGCCCCCTGGCCTGCTGACCTCAGCCGACACATTAGACTCTCTCCCTTGAATGGGGTATGTTGATTTTCAGTGTGGACTGTAAACAGAGCCCTGCCTGGGAGAGGAGAGACATGTGGTACTCCCAAGTTTCTGGGGGCGGACCCAGACACTTTGGTGGAATCATATTGCAGCAAATATATGTTTAAGTTAAATGCTTCTAAAATATTGTATTAAGCTCACAAAAATGTGCAATTTGGAGAACCTTAATCTAAGAAATGTACCCACAATTCAAGACTTGATTCCATTCTGTACCATGTTCTAGGACCAAACCCCGCTATTTATTGATATTACAGACACTGGGTTTATGCTAGAGACCTAGTAAAGTACTGGAATATGTGTAGAAGGGGGGTGTACATTTGTGTAATTTTTGATGAAAAACCAATGTTGCAAAACCCACTAAAAGCGAAAATAAGTTGCCATTTCTTAATCCAAGTGCTTAGAAACATCAGAGTTGGAACAGAGACTACCTTATGTGATATATGATGTGTGTACGTAATGTCAACCACTTGTGTATCTGGGAAAGGTGTTTAGTTATGAAAATTATTTTCTAAGGTAAGAGCAAAGGGGAGTGTTCTTTCTGTATGCCATAAAGATGACACCTCATGACTCACTCTGACACACAACTCTGTTCTCCAGTGAGAGCACAGAAAACTCTTCAACCTATCAGAACCCTTAGTGGGTTGGGCATGCAGAATTAGCCGACCCACCCACTTTCTAAACACATAAAAAGAGCCACTGGAAGCCAGATAGGATTTTTCTTTTTCACTTTCTGCGGAGCATTTTGACTTCAGACTTCACATTCAGAGATCCAGACTTCAAATCCATCAATCTCCAGAGACCAGAAATTAACTCCAGAATTTGTAGCAGAGAGGCCTGAATCCACAAGCTGAATCCTTTTTCAGCAGGCCTCCAAATCATTTGCAAACTATTCAACAGCCGGGCGAGCTGTTTGAATTTTTGCCAAGAACTTTTGTCAGAACCAGAGACCAGACCGCCGTGCAGTGCCGAGAACTTTTGTCAGAACCAGAGATCCAGACCACTCTGCAGTGCCGCTAGCAGAGCTGACCCAGAAGGTAGAATTATCCAGTGAGCAGAACCAGGCCGAGACTGTCCGCGGCGAGGGAAGCAGAGTCCAATCCTGACCCGATCCGTGGCGAAGTCACATTCCTGTCCAAAATATAGTATG
Source organism: Ambystoma mexicanum (assembly GCF_040938575.1). NCBI lineage: Eukaryota > Metazoa > Chordata > Amphibia > Caudata > Ambystomatidae > Ambystoma > Ambystoma mexicanum. Next base: position 1,222,412,374 of record NC_090935.1, on the reverse strand, counting down.
AGTACCGCCAGAACTGTGCAAAACCCAATCTCTTAGTTTAAAATAATCTAATCCAAACTATTTTAACCTATTTAGAACTGCCTCCTAGAATCGTGTCATTCTGTCATCTTTAAACCTGAAAACTGTCATCTGTCATTCTGAGCTTTAAAATTTCAAATCCGAAAAACTACCTTTACTAAATCGGCCGTATCTCCGGAACCGTTTGTGATAGAAGTGAGACTTTTATTTTGAAGCTGAGATTCTATGCTTTCCAACAAGCTCTAAACCGACTTGCTACTCCTCATACTCCCTCCGTAATTGCGCTCGACGCACGCGACTAAATTTGCCGCGATTTGACATTTTGCTTAATTTCAGCCAAGTTGTCACGTCTCGGCTAAATTGGAAACTGCCTTGGCGATTGTCTGAGCGCTATCCGGCACATAAAACTCCTTGAAACTACAACTCCCACAACTGTTGCTATTATAGCCACGTGACATACACGCATGACATTGCTGTGTTTTCATTTGTTGGGAACTACATTTAACTCCCATCTATCCGGAGATCGAGTGCTCCTAAACTGCTGTTAGTTACGAGCTCTGTTCCCGGATACCCGTTCGAATCCTTGACTACCTGGCGCTTGAATCAAGTTATTGTCTTTGCCTTGTCCTTGTCTGCCTCCTGACGCCTGCCTCCTTCGATTGTTCCCCTTGGATTATATGAACCCGGCTTACCCATTATTGACCTCCCACTTCTAAATCCTTAAGTTTTGGTGACCCGATAACCCGAACATTTCCATAAGGGAAATAGCGTGAGGTGAACGCTCGCTTCCCTGATCTTTTCATTTCTTTCCTTGCCCACTCCTGTTGCTTTGAACCTTTTTGGGACGCTCTGCTGTTTACACTTTGGATTACTTCGAACCTTTTTTTGGAACGCTCTGCTGTTTACACTTTTGGATTGCTTTGAACCTTTTTTGGGACGCGTGCTGTTTACACTTTGGATTGCCTTGAACCTTTTTTGGGACGCTCTGCTGATTACACTTTGGATTGCTTTGAACCTTTTTTGGGACGCTCTGCTGTTTACACTTTGGATTGCCTTGAACCTTTTTTTTTGGGACGCTCTGCTGCTTTCACCGTGGTGTTCCTAGGATACTGGCACACCTTCCCTTCACCCTTCATCCTCCTTGTTTTCTGCATTTCGATACTAGTAGGTTACTGGTATATATTTCCTACAGAGCAGGTAAGAGTGGGTAATTGTGGGCGGTGTTGGCTGTTTATTCTCCGGCACAACTTGGCTGCATTTCCTGAACAACTGTATTGTTCTTTGTCCCTCTAGCTCTGACGATTCTGCTCCGGCCTTTTCACTCAAGCCCCCGGCCTGCCAGGTGTATTGATTCCTGTAGGCTGAGCTCTTGGGAGGGAAGTCTTTGGCACATCACCATAAAGACCCAAGGTTCCTTGAGTGAAAGGAACTTCCCTAGGGGAAGGATTATCTGCAACGACCAGAAAAACAACCTCTGAGTTGTGACAGATTTAGGAGCCTTACAATAACGCCTATTGGTTATGGAGGCTGCATCAGACCCGATGGCAGCTCTCATGCAGGCTTTTTCTGCCTTGCGTACCGATATGGCATCCGCCCATGTGACCTTACATCAACGCATGGATGTATTACAGAGCTTCATGCAGCCATTACCCCATGATGAGGAATTCGGTGATGCCGCTGCAGCAACACCTCCTCCTGTATCCCCCCCAGCTCCAGCTCCGGTTGTCCTTCCTGGGCCCTTTCCTTTGGCCCCACCCGAACGCTTTTTGGGGGATCCCAAGGCGTATTGGACTTTCGTGAATCAATGTCGCCTTCACTTTCTTTGTCGTCCCTTGGCGTTCCCAGACGCTACCACTAAGGCGGCCTTCGTTCTCTCCTATCTAGGTGGCACTGCCGCAGCATGGGCTAATCCTTTGCTGGAAGCTAATGATCTGGCTCTTTATGATTTCGATATGCTAATTCAATCCATGAACAGCGTTTTTGATATGCGATATAAAGCACAAACCTCGGATTTGGAATTTTTGGCTATTAATCAAGGCAAGACGGATCTCTTGACCTACCTGGCTCGTTTCAACCAGTTGGCGGCTGAGACCATGTGGCCAGAACAGAAGAAAGCGGCTGTTTTCGACAAAGGTTTGTCGGATGATCTAAAAGATGCCTTATCAGTGGTGCCCGCCCTTCCACCTGGTTTTCCCGAGTTACTCGACCTGGTTCTTCAAGTTGATGCTCGGATTCGGCAAAGACGGGGCGAACGTCGGTATCCTGATATTCGTACCTCTTCCCGATCAGATGGCACTACTCCTGTTTCTCAAGGCGAAGCCGAACCCATGCAAATTGGGGCCATCAGGGGTCCATTGTCCAAGGCTGAACGAGAGAAACGGGTACTGAATAACCTATGTTTCTATTGTGGCCAGTCAGGACACTATATTCGGTTATGTCCTAAAAGACCCGCCAAACCGGCGGGAAACGCCAGGACTCGTCCGTAAACCGGGCCTTTCGGATGAGTCAAATGTACCCGGGCTCGGATGAGTGTTTTCCGTCTTCATATGTGTTTCGTACTATGTGTTTCAAGGCCCCTGGCATCAAATCTTTTTCCAAGCCTGTAATGATAGACTCAGGGGCTAGTGGGAATTATATGGATTCTAGGTTGGCCGAACATTACGGACTACCCATAATCCCCAAAATACGACCTGAGGACATACATGCTGTAGACGGTTCCCAATTGATATCCGGACAAGTTACGGAGCAAACGACTTCACTACAAATTTCCACCTTACAAGGTCATTCAGAATCTATCACATTTGACCTTATTACGGCCCCCCAGTTCGGTATGATTTTGGGTCTATCTTGGCTGCAAACCCATAATCCTCTAATCGATTGGGTTGAACAAACCGTGCGGTTCTCTTCCTCTTTTTGCATACAGAAATGCCTTGTGTCTCACAAGGAGCAGTCTTCTCTCCTTGCCTGGCCCTGGTGACTAGTGTTCCTTCCATCAGTGCCTTATCCTCTATCCCGGTCCCTGTACTCCCATTGGAATACCGAGAGTACTCGGATGTGTTCGATAAAGGCTTGTCAGAAAAACTGCCTCCACACAGAGACTATGACTGCCCCATTGATCTCATACCTGGGGCAGTCATTCCACACAGTCGTATCTACTCACTTACTCAAAAGGAAGAAGAACACCTGCGAGACTATGTGGACAATGCTTTGCGCTTGGGACACATACGTCCATCCCGTTCACCAGCGGCCTCCCCGATATTCTTCGTACCTAAGAAGGAAGGGGATTTACGCCCATGTGTGGATTATCGTGCCCTCAATAATGTCACGATAAAAAACCAGTATCCACTGCCACTTATCACGGAGCTCCTTGATAAAATGACCTCCTCTACCGTCTTCACCAAGTTGGACTTACGGGGAGCATACAACTTGGTGAGAATACGTAAGGGGGATGAATGGAAAACCGCATTCAAGACGAAATTCGGGCTTTATGAATATTGTGTAATGCCCTTCGGGCTTTGCAATGCCACAGCGACGTTCCAACACTTTGTTAATGATATTTTCAGGGACTTGTTGGATTGTTACGTCGTAATATATTTGGACGACATCCTGATATATTCAGAATCCTTATCTCAGCACGTACAACATGTACGCTCTGTCCTACTCCGTCTAAGAGAGCACTCCCTCTTTGCAAAACTGGAGAAGTGTGTGTTCCATGCATCGTCTGTAGAGTTCCTGGGATTTCAAATATCTCAAAAGGGAGTGTTTATGTGCACCTCCAAGGTCCGGGCAGTACTGGATTGGCCTGTCCCGACTTCAGTAAAAGCCCTGCAATCGTTCTTGGATTTTTTCTAACTTCTACAGACGCTTTATCGCTTCCTTTTCCGAAATAGTTGCGCCACTAACTCGGTTGACTAGTCCGAACGTCCCTTTCCTTTGGGATGAACAAGCGCAATCTGCATTTCACAAATTGAAGGAGGCTTTTACCACCGCTCCCGTCTTGCAGCACCCTAATCCGGCCCTTCCATTTATCGTGGAAGCCGATGCCTCTGCAATTGCCGTGGGGGCCATCCTGTCGCAAATTTGTCCAGCTACCCATCGACTACATCCGGTGGCTTTCCATTCTCGGAAACTTACGCCAGCCGAACGTAATTATACGATCATGGAGAGAGAATTACTGGCGATTAAGGTGGCATTTAATGAGTGGAGACATCATCTATTAGGTGTTAAGCATCCCATTACTGTGTATACGGATCATCGGAATCTCCAAGCATTGTCCCATGTGAAATGCACCAATGCTATGCAAATATGGTGGCATTTGTTGTTTACCATGTTTGATTTCACGGTGACATATCGCCCCGGTCCGTTACATGGAAAGGCGGACGCATTGTCACGTATTGGTACAGATATGGAAACTATGAAACAGTCAACCCCAGTATTATTCTCAGGGACTGTAGTGTGTGTTTGTTCGGTTTCTCTGTCCATCCTAGATGGGTTAAGAAGATGGGCTAAGGATCATGCTCCTATTCTTAAGGAGTTGGACGCCGAACTCATCACCGGTCTTCCATATGTCAAAGGCTTACTATACCTGCCTGATAATCAAACTCGGCGAAAAGCTCTCGAATGGTCCCATGATCTCCCGTTGGCAGCTCACCCTGGTCGGGCTAAAACCTATGATCTTCTCCACCGATGGTGCTGGTGGCCTGGTATGAAGAAGGACACCGAACAATATGTCTCCAAATGTGCCGTATGTACACAGTGCAAAAGACAACCGGGCAAACCCGTAGGTCTTCTAATGAGCATGCCATTACCCCCGTATCCGTGGCATACGGTCACCCTTGATTTTGTGGTGGAACTCCCTTGTATCGGGGGCATGTCCACCATTCTTGTGGTTGTGGATGTTTTCACCAAAATGGCACGATTTATACCGTTCTCGGGAATACCTACTGCTTCTATGTTAGCGAGTCTGTTTTTTGACCATGTGGTACGTTTTTTTGGACTTCCTACGGTTCTGATTTCTGACCGGGGGTCTCAATTTACCTCGCGCTTTTGGCGCTCCCTTACTTCCTCTTTGGGTATCGATGCTCGCTTGTCCTCGGCCTACCATCCTCAGACGGATGGCCAGACTGAACGTACCAATGGCACTATGGAACAGTTTCTTCCCTGTCTGTGTCTGCAACATCAGTCTAACTGGTTCTCGCTACTAGGTGCAGCAGAATTTGCCTATAACAATTCTATACATTCATCAATTGGCTGCTCTCCATTTTATGCTTTATATGGTCTGCACCCAAGGACTCTGCCGCTTTTCTTGCCTTCTTTAAAGCAGTTTCCCGCAGCTAATGCCGTGAAGGATTCCTTACTTGCCATCCGTAAATCAGTGTTATCCCATTTACAAACTGCGCAACGTCGTACCAAAATGCAGGCTGACAAGCAACGCGCACCGGCTCCTTCGTATTCTTGTGGTGACCGTGTATGGCTCTCTTCAAAACATCTGGCCATTAAGGGTAGAAGGAAGCTGTTGCCATGTTACCTGGGTCCTTATACGATTCTACGGTGCCTCAACCCTGTCACTGTTTGTCTAGAGATTCCATCTCATTGGCGGGTGCACCCGGTATTCCATGTCTCCTTGCTTCGCCCTTTTGTACCTGGCACACGGTTACCTGCTGTCCCCACCCCAGTTAACGTCCATGGGGAGGACGAGTATGAGGTGCGTGCCATCATGGACACTCGCCTATGTCGTGGGGTTCGGTCTTACCTGATTGATTGGAAGGGGTATGGTCCAGAGGACACGTCCTGGGAACCGGCCTCTAATTTGAACGCACCCCGTTTGTTACATGCCTTTTGGTCTCAACGCTTGCGAAGACTCAGGAGAGAGCGCTCTTTGTGGAGGGGTACTGTCACGTCTCAGCTAAATTGGAAACTGCCTTGGCGATTGTCTGAGCGCTATCCGGCACGTAAAACTCCTTGAAACTACAACTCCCACAACTCTTGCTATTATAGCCACGTGACATACACGCATGACGTTGCTGTGTTTTAATTTGTTGGGAACTACATTTAACTCCCATCTATCCGGAGATCGAGTGCTCCTAAACTGCTGTTAGTTACGAGCTCTGTTCCCGGATACCCGTTCGAATCCTTGACTACCTGGCGCTTGAATCAAGTTATTGTCTTTGCCTTGTCCTTGTCTGCCTCCTGACACCTGCCTCCTTCGATTGTTCCCCTTGGATTATATGAACCCGGCTTACCCATTATTGACCTCCCACTTCTAAATCCTTAAGTTTTGGTGACCCGATAACCTGAACATTTCCATAAGGGAAATAGCGTGAGGTGAACGCTCGCTTCCCTGATCTTTTCATTTCTTTCCTTGCCCACTCCTGTTGCTTTGAACCTTTTTGGGACGCTCTGCTGTTTACACTTTGGATTACTTCGAACCTTTTTTTGGAACGCTCTGCTGTTCACACTTTTGGATTGCTTTGAACCTTTTTTGGGACGCTCTGCTGTTTACACTTTGGATTGCCTTGAACCTTTTTTGGGACGTTCTGCTGTTTACACTTTGGATTGCTTTGAACCTTTTTTGGGACGCTCTGCTGTTTACACTTTGGATTGCCTTGAACCTTTTTTTGGGACGCTCTGCTGCTTTCACCGTGGTGTTCCTAGGATACTGGCACACCTTCCCTTCACCCTTCATCCTCCTTGTTTTCTGCATTTCGATACTAGTAGGTTACTGGTATATAGTTCCTACGGAGCAGGTAAGAGTGGGTAATTGTGGGCGGTGTTGGCTGTTTATTCTCCGGCACAACTTGGCTGCATTTCCTGAAACACTGTATTGTTCTTTGTCCCTCTAGCTCTGACGATTCTGCTCCGGCCTTTTCACTCAAGCCCCCGGCCTGCCAGGTGTATTGATCCCTGTAGGCTGAGCTCTTGGGAGGGAAGTCTTTGGCACATCACCATAAAGACCCAAGGTTCCTTGAGTGAAAGGAACTTCCCTAGGGGAAGGATTATCTGCAACGACCAGAAAAACAACCTCTGAGTTGTGACACAAGTGTAAAAATATTTGTCCTTGCTTTCCTTTGCTGAAATTAGTTTGCAACCTGACAATCATTCATAGAGCATTGCTAAAGTGATCCTGAACTAATACAAAGCATCTCTCACTCACCCTGAAACTCCTATAGGGAATTAAAAGCAATTTGAGTATATTTTTCACTTCATTGCTACCACATTTAAAAGGATTTTGCCTGTGTTTAAAACACCTACCTGTTTTCCTCTAAGCTTGCTAGTGGGGAACTGAATTATATTTGATTGCATTCCTGAGAACTGTGTGCTTTCCTTCCACTCTTTACATTGCAAAAAGGGGGGGGGGGTGAATTGCTACCAGGGGGAAAAGTGATTACATTGTTTTGGTTGAAATCATATCAAGTTTATTTTCTGTACTGCATTTCATTCATCATTGCATTGTCTCTGAAGCCATAAAAAGTATTCTCAGCTACTTTATGCTCTCTATATCACTTCTAAGCCATCAAAAGAGTGTACCACTGTAACATTATCCATTGATGATCACTATCATCTTCACAAGTGTCAAATATTAATTTACTATAAAAGTGTGATAGATATATATTGTTTACTTTTCAAATAAACCTTTTAATTTGCAAAACAAACCTCCTTCTTGGCTCAGTGGGGTCAGGGGGATTCTAAGAGAGGGGTGTTATATAAGGGTTGTCATCCAGAGTAAACGAACTGGACATAAAAATATATCAATAAGGGTTTCCCTCAGCATCCCAGACTAGGCATTGACTTAGCTGTAGTGTTGAATTGAATCCGCTTACAATGCACAGATGATGGACCACAGCCTGGTGAAATGACAAGCATGAAGTGAGAAGGTAGACAACACAACATCATCAAAGCAATGGGGGTACAGGGACAGGGGTGAGTTCAGTGTGGATTCCAAAAGCAACCTCACCAAGCAACAGCCAGGGGATGCACTGATGACGTAAGGCCCTGTAACTGCAGGCTACAGCAATCTGAATGCCCCAGACAACTTGTTGTAAAGCACCACAACACATTAACCAGTAGACTGAAAAAAGGACCCCTGCATGAACTCCAATGAATGACACAACTCCCCACAATGACGCCTGCAACCACCACCCCTTTAAAGACAGTCATCATGCATGTGAGAGAAGCTGCAATTATGCATGTTTGTGCAAGAGCACCAGCATGAACAGCAACCACCATGTGTGACACACAGACATGTTCATGGGGCGACTGTACACTTTATTGCAAATAACACAGATCACATCACAGAGGCAGGATGAGTGTGTCACTCACCAGGCGTAGCACTGCATATGGGCAAATCAGTCAGTACATGGCACTGTGCATTACCAACAATGAGCGGTAAAATTCTGGGACAATTACTCTGCAAAGGCTACAAACTGCAACTATGCACCTAGGTACAAAGTGAGGGAATGCACAGTCAGAAGCCAATATGGGATGCAAGACCCCATCCCTTATCATAGTTTGCAGCAAGACGCATGCATGTAGCCATGTTAGTAAAGAAGTGTTCTTACATCAGATGAAGAGGTGCCGAAGGATAGACTTGTGTCAACATCCTTGTTCTGTGCACTGGTCCCAAGCTGGCCCTGCAACACATACAGGCATATGCTAATGCAAGGGCTCACAATGCGCACAGATGGTCATCACGGAACACACAAGTACATGTATACTCACAACGTACCCACCTGTAGTCCAATTGTATCCTGCAGTGGAGCAGTCTGATGTCCACGTAACACCCCTTCCAGACCCTCTCTGTGCCATACACTAGCAGGAGCTTTGCACAAATTCTAATGATCCATTGAATGTACGACTCCCTCTCCACTAATCAGTTTAGGTAGGCCGCAATAAACAGTGTGTCATTCACTGTTGAAGATGAACCGTTCAAACCAAAACCCACAAGGTTGGTGAAAACCAGGGCCCCATTCAACTTGTCAACATAGCCAGAAAGTCCAAGGTCAGGGTTTAGTCCAAGGATGTAGGCAGGCCATGGTAGATACGTACAGGACAGGAATGTATGGCACGCAATACTATCCTGCCTGCCCACCCCTTACCCACCCCATTTGAATACCATGCGCATAACTCATCCACGTGGGAACCTACAAATAAACAATCAATTCAATTCAAGTCAACCTGCCATCGCAACACTTACTCACTCGCCCATGCATGGACATGAAATATTTATTTATTTTATTTGTAATTTATTTGATACAGGATGATGCAGACCTGATGAATAGACCCATAAATGGGCAGGACACTTCAATACCTGCAAATAACACTCCCAGCAGCTGCATGTCCTTACGTGCACATCATCGATGGAGTGGACACACTGCCTCCATCATAGGACTACTCACCTGATATAAATGTGGATGCACATGTGCATCATGACACAATCACACAGGCACTGCCATTCCAAATAACACACCACATTGATCATTTGCAGGTTCAGGGTCAATACAATTCCACCCAGCACAACCTGCAGAAGCATACATATTATTATTATTATTATTATTATTATTATTATTATTATTATTATTATTATTATTATTATTATTATTATTATTGTTATTAGAATAGACTACACATACATAACAAAATGGACAAGAGCCATGGATAGCACATGAAAAAAGTATATTGAAAAGTACAACATGGTGTGGAAAGCAATTGGGAAAATTGTGTAAATGAACATGGTCAGGAAATATATGAATGAAAGGGTTAGGGCAGGTAAATCAGCATACAAAGTGAAGGTGCTATCCTCAGAGCGAGTTAGTGTAACAAGTGGCAACAGAAACATGAAGCTGAACAAAAAAGATGCAATGCACACTGTGCAGTGAGAGTGAAATGGGATGGACATGATGTGTAAAATGATATACCCAGTGCTTTAAGTGGGGTAAGAAATTGAGGGGGGGCCCTCGTTTGGGGGCGTGGCATCCGCTGTGGGCGTGGCCTAAAAGGGCACAAATCATAGTAGGGTGCGCAAACAAATATATAAATGTAGTAAAGCATTTATATATTTGTATGCGTAATAGTATGGTTTGTGTATTTTTCAAGCCTTCTTTTATAAACATAGCAATGTTACATATTTCTATGTTTATAAAAGGTGGCTTGAAAGTGTACAAACCATAGTAAGTTAGCACACTTGTGTGCTTACCTTACTATGGTTTGTGTACTTTTCAAGTCACCTTTTATAAACATAGACATTTGTAACATATTTCTATGTTCATAAAAGATGGCTTGACACGTACAAGCCATCTTTTATAAAGCGTTGAGGACGGACAAAACCCAAGGTGGTTTTGTCCGTCCACAAAGCTTTATAAAAGATGCCTTGAACTGTGTACGTTTCAAGCCGTCTGTTATAAACGTAGAAATATTTCTACGTTTATAAAAGATGACTTGAAACGTACACATTTCAAGGCATCTTTTATAAAGATTTGCCAAAGAAGACAGGCACCTCGGGCTCAGTGATCGCTGCTCTGAGCAGAGATCACAGAGCCCGAGGCGTCTTTCACCCTCTGGGAACCCGCGGGCTCCGTGATATAATCTACATATTAGATCATGGAGCCTGCAGGTTCACAGAGGGTCAGTGACCTGGGGAGAGCAAACAAACGAACTGTAACTTCCCTGATGACCCCTCAGATGGGGGGTCATCAGGGAAGTTACAGTGACTGACAGAAGTGCCAGCCAGCCTCAGCGACGCTGTGGCTGGCTGGCACTTCTGTCCACTTGCCTAACGTTACACTGGCGGGCGCATCTCCCGTCGCGGCTGCTGCCGTGGCGGGATAATGCGTCCTGCCATGGCGTGGTGGGACGGGGATGGCCACTTTTTGGAGACTGGCAGGGCCCAGCCCCGGCAGGCCCCGGCCCACTTAAAGCACTGGATATACCATCATTGGTCTTGGCCTGAATTCTCAGGTTCACTATAGCCCATGACTACCACCTTAATCTCCTCTTCACCTTACCATGCAGGAGCCATGCATGTCCACGCTGGCCACTGCTGGGTATAGGAGGAGTCAAAGCGACTGTGAATGCAAGGGACCGGTCAGGCAATGGGACTGTCTGTGTCTGAGACAGATGTTGTTGGATGACACAGTTAGCATCCTTAATTGCCCTTAATTCTCATCTATCTGCCTGGAATTGTGCTATCAGTCCTGTGACCTATGCCCTCAATGCCTCCTGTCCCTTGATCATTAGCTCCCCCTCTTCCTTCCCCTCCCTTGCCACCTCCTGCAATCACACCCTGATGCTCTGCAGGACGCCAGCAACTGTTCCTTGTAGTTCACACTGCCACTTCCAGGTGTGGGGATCTGAGCCATGGTGACAACAGGCTGGCCCCCTGTAGGTGCAATGGCAGGGGTCGCTGGGCCGGGCACAGCTGGCTCCATAGGTGGGCAAGCTGCAGCCACCACAGATAGTCCTGGTGGCAGAATAGGCGCTGTGTGCCCCACACCTGCAGGTAATGCAGGAAATCAGCAGGAGGGGTGCACTCCCTGTACCCTCTTGCTGGCCCAAGCTCCGGAAGAGTGTCAGGTGACACTGGACAACAGAGGTGTTAGACATTCCAGGAAGGGGAGCTTACCTCGCCCAGATGGCTGGGGGCATATGGGGTGGGAGGAGATGTGGAACAAGAGGAAGCACATGAGTGACAGCAGATGGGGCTACAATAGTCACATTGGGGCTACATATGCCTGCGTACCCTGTCTGCAGCTGATCCTGTGCCTCCTCGTGCCACACCTGGGCTCCACCCCTGACAACTCCACCTCTTCCACACCCCTCTTTGTGTGTGTACTTTGGGCGGGTCGCAGCTCTGACACACGGCCATGGTCCTGGACCATGTGGTTGCTGGCAAGAGAGGAGAAAGGGACACATGAGACAATGCACAAACCAAGGGGCATACAGCATATACATGTGGCACACACATCACATCCACATGGGCAACAGACACCAGAGACATTTGCACATGTGGACCCAAAGTCAATGCTACTCTCCATTGGGTGTTGAGAGGATATGCTTGTGGCACACACACCCAGGGAACGATAGGCATTTCATGATATTCATCAGCAGGCCTTAGCGTACGATAATGTGGTGGACAACTGCCAGGTATATACTGGTGCCTGTCGATTTATGTGACCCTGTGGTAATCCTCCAGGTGAATACACCATAAGACAAGGAGTTCCAAGGAGCTGTTGGAGGCACACAGCATGGGCCAAGATGGATCCTGTGGACCCATCCCCAGCAACCTCTGTGCTTTCATGCCAGTGTCCCGCCTGAGTTCATCCAAGCACCCGTTCACCTCCTTGGCATTGCACTGTACACGCCAAGCAAGCTGATGTGCTTTGCAATCTTGGCCCAGGATTTGGCCAATGCAGCCACCTCATACTGTACAAGCACCTCTGACCCCAGCACCTCCACCTCCAGTTGGGTGAAGTTGTTTTTTAAATTTTTTATTGTATTTGGTTACTGAAAACCTTTTACAAAGATAACTGCTGAACCCATATGCATGCATTAGTATTGGCCGAACCCCAAACCCTTACCCATAATAATTGGCTCACAAGTTGTGTCAAGTGTTGGCAATAAAAGGCCGTAGGGTTTTATTGTACAGATATGGTTATGGCAATAAAGAATAATCACATATCATAATAGTAACATACTTTTGGGCACCGGGTCCTGAGGTTACCCCCTCTGGCCCGTGCCCGCCTTCTTGTGTCCCACGACTTGTTGTGGGCACGATACAGTGCCTTGTACTTCTTTTTGTTCTTCTCCCTTCTTTTGTAGGGTGGGAGGGTTCTGTGGTAAAGAAGCAAAAGAGGTTGGAAGACACTGAGTAAACAGTGAACCTCCTTGTTTGTTTGGGTCCCCGTTCAGGGTCCACAAACAGATTGTGTTTACTCAGAGCATGCAGCTCTTATTTACAAGATCCAGGGAGGAACTGGGCCTTTGTTATGCAGGTAGTGGGGGCTGTTGTTCTCACAGCCCCCGGCCGGATAGCCGACACTCTAGCCCCCTGGTGGGGGCGGGTCTTTGAACCTGGGCCGTGCCTGACTGTTGGTTTCCTTATGGTGCTTAGCACCTTGCTGTTTGGAGAAAGGGTGAGGCGATTGTTCACACTTTACTCTTCCTTGGCTTTGTGCTGCAGAGACTGCTTGTCTCTGGATCTGGGGGGAAGGAGAGGAGCAGGCTGAGAAAAGGTTGGGGCTGCCCCTCTCCCAGGCTGCTGATGGTAACAGCAGTTACCCTGCCTCGCTTTTGGGATGCCCTGCAGCATTGCCCAGAAACTTCCATTACAGTTTAGCAATCGAATAATACAGCTTTAAAAGAGAGAAAAAAAGAAGGTGAACTATTTCTACTTCCAAACTTCTTTCTCTAGTCACCAGGCATAGCTATCCAGTGCTATGCCTAGGGACCCAAGTAAAATATTAAGCACTTTATGTCTTATGTTTTGTACAAAATACACTAAGAGAATTATAAAAAAAGAACATAATTATGAGGAATCTATTAACAAAACCAATATAATATGTCATTCTGACTACTGTTTTACTGTTCATGATTTGGTTTTTTGCAACCTAGGAGGTGTAGAGAAGCAGTCGTCCCTGGAAGGTGGAGAAGTCTCTATTAGTGTGTGGGGGTTGGGGTAGTAGGTGCCAACTGCATGGTTTCAGCGGTCATGGTTGCCGGTGAGGCAGGGGCTCCCTCCACACTGGGGTACTACACCGTTCCCATGTGGCTGGAGGTCTCCATCCTCCCCCTCTTCCTCCTACAGAGTTGGGGAAGTTATGCATGGGTGAACCCATGTTTTCCTTGGATGGGGCAATGGGGTTGTTGTGCACGACAGGGTGCACCAGTGATGGTGGGCCTGGAGGTGTCCTGCTCACTCTAGGATGCCTCTGGTGGTAGAGGTGAATGCGTCCACTGCGGTGGGCTGCTTCGTCCTGCTCCTTGTGAGCCTTCCGCACAGGCTGGAGGGTCCATCCTGTGAGTTTTTTGTCAGCCCTGCTTCCACGGCATTTCTTTCTCCCTTCTGTAGTGATCTTTCCCTGGCGCCAGGATGTGCAATGGAACATCATTCAAATGGCCATGCAACTGTGACAGCTATTTTTATTTGAATGGACAATTTACATCAGAACAACTAACGTATAAGTTATGTTTTTGGGAAAATCCTGTCAAAATCCTGTGAACGCAGCATAATTTACAATATCACCAAACCAGGCACAACTATGGAAACCTAAATATCTGCTTTATACATTAATCACTATGCCATTAACATGAACATTGAAGGCCTTGTGACGCAGCCAATTCTAAAAGAGGCTGAAGATTACGTTAATCGCTTGGTTGCCCCATGGTCTGGGGACCCTTGATGCCCACAGTAGTAAAGGTTGGCCTGTTGGTGCTTGGGCCATAGTGGGTGGGAGACACATGATTTTCCCAACCGTATCCAAATAGGGACATATATATCCATATCACGTATCACTAAGAAGCCACATTTTTCAGGCAGGATTTCTATATACTTAGTCCACCAGAACTACACAGGTTCAAACAGAGCCAATTACATGTAGACTTTGATAACGGTTCCCCTATGATCGGGTTGTTTTCCTGACACAAGCCATGTTTTTGGTTTACAGAAAGGGCGTTATATATTCAGCACAAACTTCAGTATGTGACAGGATATAAAAACACTTGAGTCGTGCAAACAGTTTAAAATCGCCACGCTTGTGGGCCCACGCAGGTCAAGTCTTTCCTCTCCTTCTAGGCGCAAATACAGAATCCGATTCCCACACTCTGTAATTTTAATCTGAAGGAAACCATGTCCTCTTATCCGTCTGCCATTGCTTCTGTCAAGCAAGAGACAGCACCAAAGTAATTCAGCCCTCAGCAATGCACCGGGTGCCTTGCAGTGTCTTGTGAGATTCCAGGTCTGACATTCATGCCAGCATCTCATTTGTTATATCAGCCACAAGTCATCCGTATGCATCTCATCTCCTGGTATCTTTATCCTCTCTGTGTCTTTCCTAGCAACTGCATTACAGCGGCACCCTAGCAGCTGTGGCAAGGTGACACTCAGACACAATTATGTCTAAGACAATTGGATGGGTTTGCAGTGTATGGTTATTATAGGCAGGTACATTTCAAGCAACCAGTAAATGAATGCCACATCATTAAAATGTGTTATCGACAAATGCTCTACTGGTTCGCTCTAACATTCTCTAGGCAACGTGTTTTACATTCAAATGGGTTAAGGGTCAGACAGTGTATTCAGACTTCCCCAAAGTGAATGATCCTCATATTCTTTAACGCGCACAACTTTCAATATGTTCCTCCAGGAAAGCACAGTCCAGTTTTAGCCTATAAAAAACCACCTCGCGAGTCAGCAATATTGATACAGATTACATAGAAAAGGCGTGACTTTGGGTACGGAGCAAATACATACGTGTGGAGCAAAATGATGCCTGGAGCCTAATAAACCTCACATGATTCCATGTTTTCAGCCTTTGCTCATAGGTGGCACTTCCGCGTCACCACTAGTTTTGGTTCATTTGTGGCGTTTCATAAACACCTCTGGAGGCTATATAGGTTTGGTTTGCGTGTGATATTTTGGCATCCCCATTCATTTTGACTGATTTGATGATGCGTAGTTTTTGCTCAAATTGTTTTTTGTTTTTGTTTGCCACCATTAGTGTAGGTTTCTAGGTGACACATTAACTTTACTTAAGCAATATGCCCCGAGCAGCGGGGGCATTACCGACTCAGGTAATGCCCCGGGCCATAGTTATAGGCCCCGAGCAAAGCGAGGGCCTTAACGAAATCACCGGGGCATTAACAGAGTCAGTAATACCCCCGCCGCAAGGGGCATATAGCTATTAGTACCCCGGCCCGCAAAAACTGCGTGACCGGGGCACTAAAAGCTTTTTTTTTTGTCCTGAAACGCTGCAGCGTTTCGGGAGAAGAAAAAAAAAAAAGATGACAAAGAAAATGGCCACTGCCATGGAAAGGGAAAACGGAGTCCGTTTTCCCTTTCCATGGCAGCCATCGGGGGCGGACGTGCTGGGCACACAAGTGTTCCCAGCGCGTCAACTCCCGAAAAAGGATCAAAAATAAGGCAAGTGGGGTTGGGAGGGCGGGAGTGGGATGTGGGAAGAAAAAAAAAATGACGAGGCTTCCCTCGTCCCCCGCCGGGGATGCAGGAACAAGAAGGTAAGTTGGGGAGGCGGGTGATCGGGAGGGAAGGGAATACAAAAAAAAAGACTTACCCGAGTCCCTGGCGGGGGGCAAAGGCAGCCTCTCAGTCGCGGGGAGGCTCGGAGCGGGGATGGCACCGCTTCGAGCCTCCTCATTGGCTGAGGGGCTGCCACGCCCCCCAACGGGGACAAAGGCCGTGGAATCCCGACGGAGGGATTCCAGGCCTGGTATTGACTCGGCGAGGGCCAATCAGAATGTCTCTTTCATTCTGATTGTGCCCTCGCCGGGTACTAATTAATAATGCTTCTTAATTTTGAGTTATGGTTGACACTATAGCACCACCCCAGGAAGCTGTCATAAAGGGAATGTGTGATGGTACAGGCAGATCAGACAGAAAGGCAATGCAACGTTGAGTCTGGCTGGGGTAGTGTGTGAGCATCGAACTCCAATAAGTTTGAATGCCAGGAATATGGGATTGAGCCTGCACAGCTAATAGAGCTCCCTTTAGCAAACCCAAAACTGTACACTTTTCCAATTCTAATGTTATATGCTACCTAGTGTTATTTCCATGATACACTATATAGGGCCTCATCACGAGTTGGGCGGTAACGCCGGCGCTAATAGCACTGGCGCTATCTGCCCTACCGCCAAACCCACCAGCGCTATTAGCGCCGGATCACAGGTTTGGCGGATTTGGAAATCCCCATTCCGCATTTAGCCCATTCGGGAATGCCCCATTCCCCATTGGGCTCAATGGGGAAATTTTGCACTCATACCGCCGGCGGATTTCCCGCCGGCGGTATGAGCGTGAATTTTCAGCGGATTTCCCCCCAGCTCAGAGCTGGGGAGAAATCCGCCAAGGCCCTGATTTGGCGGACCCTTAAATCCAGCGGTAACAGCGCTACTGCCAGATTTAAGGGTTACCGCCAAACTCGTGATGAGGCCCATAATGATGTATTTTTTTTCCCCATCTTTAGTTTTGCCTATTAGGTGGTGCTAAAGTGCCACCTATAAGTGAAAACTATTTCTGTAAAGTTCAGCTGGGGAGAAATAGCATATGAGGAGTTACACAATATTGTTGGTGTTATTTGTTATTTACCCACCCATTGACTGCCCATGGCCATGCTAATCACTATGGACATTCCCAGCACTTCCTTCCCCTGCATGCTGAAAAGACACATCCTCCTGGGATCTTGTTGAGCTAGCTTTGTCAAGCCTTACCATAACACATTGTGTTTGAAGTGCCTGCAAGTGCTTTTTCAAAGCAGTCTTCAGAGTTAATGGCTTAATTGGAACTGTCTGGTCTCAACTGAAGTCCTGTTGAAAACAAGCATTGGCAAAGCCAACCGTGTTGGCATGTGTACAGGTATTAGGCATTTGCCAGGCAATGCTCACCATGTTGCAACTGTTACCATTGATGACCAGTTAATACAAATATGGCAGGGCCTGGCAAATGTCTTTCCTATGCCTACACACAAGCCAAAACTGTTTGCATTGTTATTTGTTGCTCAAATTGGAGCAGACATAATTATGGCAGTGGCTGCAGCAAATCAACCATTTGATGTTGTAGAGTTTCTCCCGGAGAGTCAAAGGCATTTATAATGACCCAGATCACTTTTAGTTGGAATGCGATTGTTATGCAGGGTATTGAAAGAAATCACTTTGACATTTTGCCAAATTTGGTTTAGCTCTAATATCCAAATTCCCCCAGCATATATTTTTCTTCCAGATTTGATTGCGATGAGGGTTGAGATAATTGTGTTGTTTGCTAGGTAACTGTAATTTAGATGTCTACGTTGTCCAGTGCAGCAGAGCCATGCCTATTATGTAAGAATATTGTGCTACACTCTATGGTTGGGGATCGAGAGAGAATTGTGCCATTTTCAGCCAAATGGAAGATCTGTTGTTTGACCATTTGTTGGCTTCAAGTATTATACTGCTTCATATTATGTTATTTTATATTATATTTGTATAGTAGCTCTTGCTATATTAATGGCATCCAAGCAATGTAGGAAGCATGGTCCTTCAGCGGACCATGGTCTGGAAAGACAAGCGAGTGGAGCACTGCAATGCATGCAGCAGAAATTGTACGGAAAGCAAAGATATCTAGTGTGGAGATGCTGTAAACCAGAGTGGATAGAGAGATGCAAAGAGTGTGTTGAATACTATAGAGAATATGTGACAGTTGCACCACATTTTGCGTGGGACTCAGCTGCATGCTATGGGGCACAGTACTAGATCCAGCATACATGCAAAGACAATAGACCTTATTACAAGTTTGGCGGTAGCCTTGCCGGTGAAACCGGCAGGCTGCTGCCAAACTTGCACATTTTTATGGCCCCTGGCAATGGGGAAATACAGGGCCATTACAACCCTGGCGGACCCTGTATTTCCCCATTGCCTGGGGATGGAAAAATGTACTCCCCATTCCCATTTGAGCCCCATAGGGAGGTCGGTGCATCCAACATGCTCTGCTCGCAGGTGCCGTTCTGCCCGGCAGGCCAGTCCTGGCGGGTGAAAAGGCACCCGCGAGCAGAACTCGTAATGTGCCGGTCTGGTAACTACGGTACCGGCAAGCTTACGGTACCGTAGTAACAGGACCGGCAAACTTGTAATGAGGCCCAACAATAATTCTCAATAATATAGATATTAAGCAGATCACTTACCTTGACCATGTTTGTTTGTTTGTTTTGTTTGTCTTATTATTTATAATGCGCGAACATACCCTAGGGTAACAGGGGGCAGCAGTTACATGAATATGCAAAGCTTGGTTACAACAGTGTTATTATTTACATACAGGTATTAAATACAAGGTATATACAGAATAGGTCCTATTACAGACGGAAGGTACAAGAGCAAAAATATAAATGATGCATATAGCTTGCTTACATCAGCAATATATAAAAGTGGAAGTGATAGTAAGGTGAGTGTGTGCAGAAGTACAGTAGGGTGGAGGGGGGCTCTAACTCCTCACGGTGAAGCCTGGCTGCTTGTTAAATTTAGTGATCATTCACTTTCAGCCACAGGATGGTGTTGGTCCTGAAATTTTGGTAGGGGAGGTCAGTTCTCAGTGTGAGAAATAGGGAGTTCCATAATTTAGCTGCTTTCACCGGAAGCTATTGCCACCGATTGTAGACGACTGAAATTAGGAATACAGAGGCAATCTTTTTAACCTGTTCTAGAGGGTCTCAGGGATGTCTGTCTGTGGAATCTGTCGACCATGCAGCACTGCTGCAGCCCACGTTACCTGGCAACCATTTTAGGTACATGCCGCAAGTAAAGTAATATTATTCCATAATATCGGGATATTTGAATCTGAGTTAGGTTCTCTTATACATTTTAATTATATTTCCACTTGTGACTGCCAGCAGTGTTCTGCAGAGGTCATCGAGGGTTGTACATTTAACCAGCAGAACACAGATAGAACATAGCCAAAATATGCTATTATTTTTGTCATTTTAATTGTGCAGAAATTTACGCATACATATATATCTAAAGTACTAGATGTTGCATTATTATTCTTGATTTATTTTTTGAATAGAACAATGTTTATTGAAGCCCCTTTTCATATTGCAATTAACAACAATGAAAGGATGTCTTTGAAAGGTTAAAGTGCTTCTAGAAGAGAAGAATAGGTATTGTGACGAAAAGGATGACGGCATAAAGAGGCAATACAATAGAATCTATAAACCATTGCTGGATAAAACAACACAATACATTCTGCAAAAAGATATCTCACTAGAATCATAGTAGTAGCTTTAGCAGGTTTAGTGCCTGTCAAGAATGACGGAAACATTCATTTTATTCTCTGCAGCCACTTCATGTGTGTGTGATATTGCAATGGTATGTGTTCCTTTCAACCGTGTACCTATGGAAGACTAGTACAACAGAGCTCTGACGCTAGTGGCTTTTTTTTAAGGCGACTATTCTTTTCATGCTCTCTGAAAACCAAGAATTTATTTTCCTATGTATTTGTGACAAATTGCCACACCAGTAATTCTTTCTGACTTCAAGTAAAATTGTGTTTTGTTTACATTTCTGCTGGCATAAAAGACTCTGACATTTTCATCCCATTGTTTACAGAAATGCCATGAGCCTGAAACTGTATTGGACTTCACCCAAACTAAACACATGAACTTCTTAAAAGTGAGGGAAGTCTATTGAATTCCAATACTCAACAATTCTGTTTTTTCTGCATGCAAACAGATATGCTTTCCCAAACCATCTGGCTGCTGGATCATTCAAATTGAAATGTGCAAATGGCTAAATTATGACCACCTTTCGTTATTTTTAAAAGCATGAGTATACTGTTTGGAAGAGATGAAAGTGATTGGAGGAAATAGAAATAAATACCAGTCTGAAAACAAACAATTTCAAATGACCTTGAAGTATTTCAATCAATGGTGAGCTAATTTGACTTATATTACAAATGCTAACTCTCTGGAGGCTTGATAGTAGCTATCTGAATAATTCAATGGGTTACAGAAAGAGATCACACATAGAAAAATGAATCTTGGGCTGACTTTGATGTGATTTTTCAATATGTACAAGAAGCATATATGAGATGAGCCATTCGTACATGTACACAATTTACATCTCCTGAAAACAGACATCAAAGTCACCCCTGACTTTTATGCTAGTGTCCAGACTTATATTAGTGTGCATGTGCATAGTGTGCTTATTCTGCATTTATATGAGCATTTTGTATAGACGATGTACATCATTGATTCTCAGCATTTAGAATGTACATATTCAATGTGTACATGTACATGCTATATAAGAGTTTTACATTGATTTGGAGCATGTTTCATAATAGTGTAACATCTTGCAGCATACAAGTATGTGTTCAAAGTGTGTGTTGTAAGGCTTTATGTGGTATGAGTATATGTGGCTATCTCTCATTGGAGCATTTGTCATAGGAACATGTGATGTAAGAGCATGTGTTATAAGTGCATGTGTCTTAAGAGTTTATGTCGGAGGACTGTCTGATGAAAGGAGTATGTTTTAGTAGTGTCACAGCACATATGCAAACAAGTATGTGTTTCAAGAGTGTTGTAAGAGTGTATGTGGTATGAGTGCATGTATATATGCGGGTGTGTTAATGTGTGTATTTCATAGGATCGTGTGTCATAGGAGTATGTGACGTAAGACCATGTGCCATAAGTGTAGTGTTGTAAGTGTGTATGTCATAAGTGCATGTGTCTTCAGAGCTTGTGTTTTACTACTGTGTGATGTAAAGCATCTGAGCATGTCCATGTACATTTTATATAGAAGATGTACATTGGCTTTGAGCATGTGTTGTAATAGTGTAACAGCATGTGGTGTGTGTCATAAGAGCATATCTGGTTAGAGTGTGTGTGTCATGTATGTGTGCCACACTAAAGGTTAACAGTGGTTGAAAACCATCTTAAAATCAATCAAAACACTTTTAATAAAAAAAATACCATAGTAAAAATGTTATTAAATCGACAGGTCATCAAAATCAACATAAACGTTATCATAAGACACATAAAACATAGGAGATTGTAGATTACAATCAATGATTGTTATTCTCAAATCGATCTGGGTACACCCAAGACAACTCATCTAGTGTACCCCTTTCTGATTTGTCAGATAAAACAGTTTGCGTTCTCTGTTCAAATACAGAGAAATGTCTCGACATGTTTCTGTTCTTGGGTACTTATTCAACGAACATTCACCAGGAAAAATAAACATATCACATAAATCCTAGTATAGACAAACATGTCCAGTTTTATAGAAAAGATAGATTAGTGCACCTGTGGGGTTAAAAAGAAAAGGAACAAAGGGTCAGCTCAGAGTAGCTAATATGCTTTGTTATAATCACTAGATTGTGAACTGGAGAACCAGAAAAGGAGGTAGGTACCTTAAATGGTGCTTGTGGGGGCTCTCAACTTCAGTAGTTCAGTTGCAGTAGGCTGATAGGTAAAACCTACTCGATATCTGATATAAGAAAAGCATATATTATAGCGTTTCAAAAGAGCAAGAAATAGTACTCAGTGTTACTCAAGTTGTATATTGTAAAATCAAGTGGTGTATGGTAAAATCATCCACAAACACCAAGAAGCAAAAGTAGCCACTCGCACTCACCTGCTGGTGTCAGAAACCACTCTTGCATTAAAGTGGAGTAGACTGGGTGTGTACAGCACACGATAAGACACTGTTCAGTGGACGTTAGGCTTCAACCATAGCTCGCGTGGGGTAGGATTAGATCATCCCCTGAAAGGCAAATGAACAGTCTCTAGTAGGAAGAAGCTGCTAATAGGAAGGAATAACTGACAAGTGGTAGTTATACAACAGCACATATGGGCTAAAAGTGTGAGTAACTTACTGCGCTTTTGTTAATGAGTGGCCCTGTCGGTTCAGTTCAAAAAACGCCACTTCCGATCGCAATCTCGTCCCCTAGAATATTTAAACAGGGCCTCAGTACAATAATCGATTGTTGGTCGTTAAGATACCTAAACAGGACTCACACTCTCAGGTATGTTTAATGACTCCATCAAGCCATATATCAAAATCAAGATAACCCCATTAATCATGGAGTATAATTTCCGTTTGAGTGTTTGGTATTAAGTCATAAAATGTACATGTACAATTTGCCTCCTATAGGTATGAAAAGGTGCATTGAAGTCATTTTTAACTTTTATGTGAGTGTTCAATATGTGCAAGAGGTATACATGAGTTTTACAGTTCGTACATGAATTTTTTTTGCATCTACTGAGAACAAACGTCAAAGTCAGTCCTGACTTTCATGTGCGTTTTCAGACATATATAAGGGTACATGTACTTAATGTATATGTACATTTTTAATAGAAGCTATTTGTTGATTTTGAGTGTCTGTAATGTACACATTCTACATGTACACGTGCATTTTGTAAAGCATCTATGTGTTCATTCTGAGTGTGTGTTACCAATACGTAATTTGCATCTCCTAAAACCTAACATCAATGTCAGTCCTGACTTTAGCGTGAGTTATCACACCTATAGTAGAGTACATGTGCATAATGTACATCTTCTACACATACATATAGAGTGCATATCAAAGATGTATATTCATTCTGCAAATGTGTGATACAGAGGAACATTTTAAATTGTAAATATCTCAAAATTGGCCAAGTTGAGTTTCACATTTATTTTCCCATACAGGAATTCTTGAGGATATCTAGGCACACACCAAACATTACAAAAATGTAAGTGGCCACATTTCCCATAAGAAAAAAAAATCTTATTGGAAAACACCTCATTAAGTGTTGTTCGAAACACGAACAAAAGAATTTCTGGTTAAATATATGACTCTGTACATGATGAATTCAAAAACGTTCCATGCAGGGTTCGCCCCCTCGAAATATACATTGGAACTGTTTTAGATTTGTTCATTCAAGGTTTCTAAAGTTATTAAGAAAAGTTATGTTATTGTGTGATACTCCATAGACAATTTGGATTAACCTGAACTATGCCATGTGCTAGCACAATGTCATTATACATCTACAACAATGCATACAGATCACGAGCGTGCAGGAGCACACAGAAGACATTTCTATGCAGTCACAAACTTGAGTCTTATTCTTGTCCCTACGAAAGTGCAGTTTTTCTTTACACATTTTTATTCAAGAAAATAAACAGGTACGGTAAGGGCATCACATAAACTTACATTACCATCAACAATATTAACTATCGTGTTTTCGGAAACTCTGCAGCGTTCTCCTGTGGGTAAAGTAAGGCTTTTCAGTAACAATTATTAAATCCCACCTCATATTTGCTGCGAAAATGCTTTCTTCTTTCTACAATGACAAGTAACATTGCTGTTTAAACACACCGTTATTTCTAGGATCACGTTTATGTTCAAATTGAAGTGTCTGTGTAACATGACTTCAGCCCTCAGTGAATAAGGCTGCCATATTGAATTTAACACCACCACATTCAAAAAAAGAAAGAAAAAAAGACTGTTCCATGACAATTTCATTATCAGTGATTCCCATCTGGCCTGCTGTTAGAAACATTTCATTCTGCATGTGCTGCTAATGTTTCCCCAAAAGCCACCTAATTGCTTGGAATCTGCATGAGCAGTTCCAGTCTGGTGCACAATTAGGAATGCACAGTAACTTTTTCATTGCTCAGTTTAGACAACATTTTAAGATTGATGCCTAAGAAGAGCATCTCGCATTCCGAGTTGCACAAGATCTGCTAACAATTGCAAACTGTCATTCCATGTCTCACAGCAGCAACGTTCTGTATTGCGTTTGAGGTGAGAAATATAACTTCGATTCGGTTCCTATGAGGATCAGGTGCATTAAATGACGTGCATGTTTCTTTTTGAGATTAGGAAGAAATGCATAATACCATTGTCTCTGGTTCATTAGTGACTATAGTCAGTATTTATAGCAACTGACATGGAAAAATGAACCGTCTAAAGCAGGCAAGGCATAGTTTATGAATGACTGTATCTTTGTTAAGGTATATGGGACATATATAGTATACCTCTGACATTTACATGTCCTCATGACACTGAACATCTTTTCATGGAAACCTAGTATCACATTCCAATCTTGATTTGTGAGGAGGTGGTCCTGGAAGGGGGCAATTGACTTGTATTTAGGGTTGTAGAGGGGACATATGTCTGTGTGGGTTCCTGTCTGGTGGTGTCAAATATTGGGCAAATGTAGATGTTACCCCTCTCCCCCAGTTCCTATAAGGAGTCTGGTGTTGTGTGTGCCAGTGAGGTCACTGTTCCTGGTGGTGGAAAGAGGGGCATGATCAGATAACCCATGGGGCTAATTTGTTGCATAGCAATTGCCTTTTATTTAGTCACTGCAGAATGGTAGACACTACGTATCTGTAGGTATCTACATATTTAATGCAAACAAACATTCACATAACATTGCATGAAGAATAGTATTAAAAAAATTGCTACATTGGAGAAGATTTTGCTTGATGTACCTGCCGGCAAGGTAATGCACTGGTTCCAATGTGGTGTGTGGTTGTCCGTGTCATTTGCTAGTGAAACTTGCATGGTGTGTGAAACCAGAGTGCTACAGTTGGAGAAGTTTGGTCAAGGAATCAAAGATCGAGAAGAACACAGTGGCCCTCATTACGACCCTGGCGGAAAGGGTTTTACGCCAGCGTAATGCATGGCGTACCTTTCCGCCTTACTACGAGTTCCCGTAGCGCCATGGTGGTTTTTTCGCCTGGTTTTTCCGGGCGGAAAAATCCATGGCGCTACGGGACCTGTTGTTAATTACGCCACCGTAATTTACGGTGGCGTAATTAACGCCTTCCCCACTCCCATTATACCCTATGGGGCAAAAATGGGAATGGGGAAGGGTAAATGGGGATTGGGGACTTACCGCCCCGCCAAGGTCGGAATGGGGCGGTAAGTCCGCCAACCCCCATGGCGGAGTTGGCAGCACTGCGCCATGGACCATGGTGCAAATTGCACCATGGTCCTCCGCCAGGGTCGTAATGAGGGCCAGTAACATGTCTGTATCAATTGCAGTGAGCTGAGCCATTTACCAACTGACAACAGTAGCAGTTTGAGAGTGTGTAGCACTTGTGCGGTGTGGGAACGCAGAGTGCTACAGCTGTTGTGGTTTGGTCCTGAAAACGAAGGTCAAAAAGGACATAGTATTTGTTCTGCTTCTACAGCAGTGGGCGGGGCTATTTACCAGCTGACTTCATAATGAGCCTCAGAGCGAATACAGTTGTAGCAGATTCAGAAGCAGAAAAGCTGGGCCGACCCTAAAAGCAGTTAGCAAGTCTAAATATTGAGCTTCTGCACAATAAATTATGTTTTATGAAATAACAAAGTAACAAAGAAATAACACGGCCATATGGAAGATGACGGGTTGTGAGAACATGCTCTTATAAATAAAGAAACCTCCAAAACAACAATGACAGACTATTTCTAGAAAGATGTTTCTGACACTGTCTCTGATGCACTATCACACCAAGAGCAATTAGTTCTGACAGTGGGGTGTAATGAGAAGGAAGTCTCTGTTACTCCAATAAAGACTAGTGAAAACCTTTCTGTAATCTCACCATTATTTTACTAACATGTAATCTTCTCTGCTTGCCAAAGCCCTAATTCTACTGAACATGACAGAACATGTTGATCAAGTTAGGAAAAGACTCAATGCTAAGAGGCTAACCCATGATTAGATCATTATTGTCTAACTCCTTAAATCCGATATCACCAGATTGTAATAATTTGGGTTCAAACTCAGTCTCAGCATTAAACTTTGTTTACGCTTATAAGGTTGCATGACAATATCAATGCTGAGGTTAAAAACCACATGTCTATTTTAAAATCTATTGAAAATCAACTGGCAAGTCTGGAAAGTTTGGGCTGATGCGCAACTAAACATTGGTAAAGGTTTGGAGTAGCGGAGGAGACAGCAGAGTTGACAAGTGAAAAAGTAGGCAGCATGGTTGAAAATTCACCCTCACACTTTCATCTCCTACTGAACACCCCAGATGCTCCTCTGAATATTGAATTGATTGCAAGCACAAATGATGCACACGCCAATGTGTCAGGTCTAAAGTATACAAAACTGAATTCAGAGTTACATCTAAGCAGAAAAAGAAAAAGGGGAAATATTGTGGGATGTTTTTATCCACGCATCCAAGCCCTACCTCAAAACTGTGCAGTACTGACATGGAAAACATCATGATGGCCAGAGCTTCCCAGAAAATGCACAGGGAAATGCATGAAGAATAGGCTGCCACTCATTTTTGCCGATATTATGGGCACAGAAGGACACTGCCTAAAACCACCATTGGACTACCCACACAGTAGTCTGAAACCATTGGGAATGGCAATGCTGATTGCCAAAAGCAAACCCATAACTGTTGGGAATTCATTTTCTTAAATCCCAAAAAGGGGTGCAGTACCAGTACTCACCACTATCAGAAAGCTGGCGTTTTAAAACCACCAGATTTTACTTTTTTTGTGTAAAACTGAATAAATGAACCCAAAGCAAGCCAAAGAAAGACTTACTGAGAGGTGGATCCAATGTAAAGTTATATTCTGAAGTGACTTGAAGGTTTATAACTAGACTGGCTGAGCTGTGGATTTCAGCAGTTTAAGTAAATTTGGACTGAAAGACACTAAAAATCTAAATGTTTAAATTGACTGAGTGACCTACTTTTGAGTGTCACATAGGTTTCAATTGTTTAAATGTCATAGTTTTAAACTTAGAATCAGCATTCTAGCTGCATATGTAAACATTGTCTTGACTTAAACTGGGTAACAAAAAGTGACATTTTATCTGAAACCTGGCTTAAGGAACTGAATTCTGCCCACCAGCTACCCCCGACAGGAGATGAAACTTGAGTCACAGCTGTGTTCCCAGGCCTATCTGCCTTTTGCTGGCCACACTAAGGATATGCCATCTCTCTGATAATTGAATTAAGGGGAGCCCCCACAGAATACAGGAGCTCTGAACAAAGCCCTGTCCTGACTCAGGCAAATGTTTTATTGGCGGGAGTCGTAAATGGAGCTTCCTCCTGGAAGGACAGGGGAGGGGCACTGCCTGTGAGAGCAAGCTGGCTTGGCAGAACTGGAAAAACCAGAAATTCAACCTTGTGCTGGGGGGAAACCACACCCCTTTGGGGCCAGAACATAACTCTAAAAAGATGAATAACTCATAGAGCGGACTTGTGAAAATTATTTAAATGATACCATAATTCTTGTGATTTTTCTGCCCACATTTTAAGACGTGTTAGGACCCAGTGGTATGTTCACGGGGGTTTTAGCGGAAAAGAGGATATTACTCAAAATGTGTGCATGTGAAAAATCTGACACTTCATCAACTAATGTCCATACTCCTTGCGCACACGTGTGTAAATTTGGGTTAATGTCCGACATTGCAAAATCAGTTAAAAAGTGAAATATGTGCCATTTCTGAATGCAAGCCCCCAGGAAGAGCAGAGTTTGAACAGGGGATACCTCCTGTGATATGTGAAGGGTGCATGTAATTTTAAACAAATGTGTACCTGTGCAAATATGTTTTTTGAGCAAATATAGATTGTGTGTAAAGTTGACAGGGGTGGGTTCTCTGTATCATAAACAGTCCTCATCATGATGACACTTCATTTCATTCCCCCAATCAAGTGGAAGTGGATGAAGTGGCCAATGACAAGTGGAGAGGGGTAGAGCCTAGTGATGCTGCACACACACCCATTTTAAAAACAGATAAAAGCAGACAGACAGGACAGATAGGGACCTTCAAATCCATTTGCAGCTGGAAGCTCTGCCGGGAAAATCCATACTTTACCTCCATCAACCTTCAGAGAGCCAACATAGAGACTTCAAATCTATCAAATTTCCAGAACCAGAGAGAGAGCAGAGCTGACCCAGATCACTGTGAAGTGCAGAGACAGAGTCCAGTCTAAAACCTGACCAGATCCGTGGCGAGGCCCATTTAATTCAAGAATATAGTGTGAGTACCTAGCAGAACTGTGCAGAACCAATCTCTTAGTTAAAATAATATAATTCAATCCTATTTTAATCTAAGTAGAACTGTCTCCTAACTGTCACCTGTCATTTGTAAAGCTGTCACCTGTCATTTTCTAGTTGCAAGCTGCACTTGTCACTTTGAACTTTAAAATTTCAAATTTGAAAAACGACCTTTATTTAATCGCTCATATCTCCGTGACCGTTTGTCCTAGAGACTTGCAGTAACTTTCATCTGGAAGCTGAGATCCTAGGCTGCCCTAGTACCCCAAAACGATAGTGATAGTCCTTGTATTTTTTCTGTAATCGCGCCCGGCGCACTCGGAAAAATCTGCCGCGATTTGACATTTTGCCGTGATTTGCAAGTTTCTCCACGTGTAAAATCTGCTGCTGCTTGCCTTCCGTTAAAGAAAAGTTTGTTTAACCTGCTAATCATCCCTGAATCATTGCTAGTGTGAGCCTGGACTAATATTAACTAGATACCACTCACCCTGAACCTCTAGAGGGAATTAAAAGCATTTTAGCATATTTTTCACTTCATTGCCAGCACATATAAAAGCATTTTGGGCCTGTGTTTAAAACTCCGATCTGTAATCTAAGCTTGCTGGGGTGAACTGAATTACAGTTGATTGCATTTCTGAGAACTGTGTGCTTTCCTTCCATTTCCTTGCATTGCATAAAGGGGGGAGGGGATTGCCAGAGAAAAGTGATTACATTGTTTTGTTGAACGCATATTGAGTATTTTCTGTACTGCATTTTCATTCCACCTTGCATCCATTTGAAACCATAAAAGTATTGTTGCTATCTTATTCATCCTATAACCACTCATCATTGATTATAAAGAAGTGTGCTAGTGCCAGACTATCCATTATTGATTACTGATCAGATTAAGTGTGATATTCAATTATTAATTTATTCTACATTGTGATATATATATCTATTGTTTAAATTATCAAATAAACCTTTTAGCTTGCAAAACAGAACTACTTCTTGGCTCAGTGGGGTCAGGGTTATTCAAAGAGAGGGGTGTTATATAGGGGTAGTCATCCAGAACGCATGAACTGGACATAAAGATATATCAATAAGGGTTTCCATTCAGTATCCCAGACTAGGCATTGACTTAGCTGTAGTGTTGAATTGAATCCTCTTACAATATGTTCTGAAGAATAGATGTTCCTCAAGAAAGTTTCTGAGGGATTTGCATCTTCCTTCTTCTCTGGTAATGGTAACACAAAAGTCTACCAAGTCAGTTTCTTTATGCCTTAATAACAACAAGCCTTTGGTTAAGGATAAAGGCACAAAGATCAAATTAAGGAAAAAAAATAGGGGGTAAATTCGGTGTCAGTGCATAATACCACTCCACTGATTAACCCCTTCTTAAACTCCAGTGTCCCTTTTGCAAATGAATCAAACATCGACACTCAGAGTCTGTCAACTGAGGATAATGAAGCTTTGTTCCTCCCAAAAAGCATCATTAGTGAATTTAAATCTTTGGATCTGACAACACCTGGGGCCTCATTACAAGATTTGCGGTAAGCAAAAAAGGAAGGCAGAATGGTAATAGCGGCATCGAGTACCGTTCCAGGCTATTACGAGTCGAAAACCCGGCATTATCACCACCGCCTGTTCCGAGCTCCTTTTTACCGCTTGTGCATGTACATGCGCCCTTCGTGGCAGCAATACCGGGATGCTGCTAACAGGAGGACATCACAAGTCATGCGGGCATGCACCTATCGGCATCCCGAAGGCGGTATATAGGGTCAGCACGATGCTGGTATTACAGGCATCCCGGATCACCTGTAAATAGCAACCTGCTGTGTACCCAACTGCCACATGTGCACACAGTCACCACAGGTGGAGGCAATGGAGCCTGTCCCAGCACAAAAGGAGCACACCCACACACCATACCCCTTCCTACACCAAAATGATCCCACTTGCTGTTGCAATCTTGGGGCTGGAGGACATGCCTGTTTTGCTACACCAGCAACAACAACAAATAGGCAGCACAGAGGAGACGCAGGAGGATAAGGAGGGTGAGACAGGCCCAGCAAGTTCCACCAGTGCAGGCAGTGGTACCACGTAGGCAGCCATCAATCCCTCGCATTAGAGCCAGTCCTTTGAACCTAACCCCTGTGCAGATCCACACCCTGTACCGGCTGGACTGGGACACCATCACCACCATTGTGGACATCATACACGATGACATTGTCAGCCTGATTAAAATCTACACTGCCATCCCCCCTCTACTGAAGGTAGTGCCTGTGCTCCACTTCCTGGCCACAGGCACCTACCAGCACACAGTGGGGCAGCTGCATGGCATATCACAACCTTTCTTTTCACGCATGCTGACCCAAGTACTGGATGCCCTCCTGAAGCACACAAGCAACCACATATCTCTAACAGGTCCTGCTGAGGAGCTCCAAAGACTAAAGCTGGCTTCCATGCAGTGGCAGGCATGCCCAATTGCATCGGTGCCCTTGTCGAACGGGAAATCACATTATACCCTCTTGATTGTATATATATTGGCCTTGGCCAAGTCGCTCTGTGAGGAAATCCGCGTTGCAAGGTCCTGACCTTAGATCAGTCTTAGCCGCCATTGTAGGTTCACCCGCCATTTTGATTCTCGCTCCAAAGTCACCCTGTGTTCTAAAATGGTGGACAGTGTTCTTCTGTTGCTAACATGGCCGTCTTGACCTCTGTATGCATATTAATGCTTAAACTGCCCGCAGGCCAAATGTTAGGGTCATGTAATGAGATCTTGTCCTTCGTTGACCTGTGGATAGAGGATTACCTGTACAAACGATACTAATACGTGAACATATATTAAGCACAATGTTGTGTAAATACTAAACGTGAACACTTGTTGGATTGCATTGTATTAAAATAGGTACTAAGGCTTATGTTAGATCCAAAAAAATACTGTTGCTATTGTGACTTGCTGAACATGTAAATTGAAGGTGATCCATATGCATATAGTTCGGCGAGTCAGAGGTGAACTCGGCACGAACCCTAGATTGGGAATTATCAACGCACAGAGGGGCTGAACATCATGTTACAAAACTGTATAAAAAGAGCAAATATTCTGATGTACAGTCCCACTCACTGCACACACCGAACAGGGCTGGTATTCGCTGTGTTGTACTGAGGGCCTGATAGCTATCTGTTGCTTTGTTTTTTGAAAACTGTTCAGTTGTAGAATAAAGATCTGTGTATCTTTTGAACCCGTGTTTGGTGTATTTCCTTTTGGGGTACTCAGCCTAGATATTCTCTTTTTTGCTTTCACAGATGGCGCCTGAATAGGGACCCTCAAGATTGATGCCAGCTCGTTGAAGGTTGACACGGCTATCGGACCGGGATCGGACGGTGTAAAGGGGGCCCCTTTCCTGAATGAGAAGCAACACCTCAGCAGCGCTTCACGGCCCGATCCCTGCACGGTGAGCATGCGGTCCGAGTCAGCATCTTGACAACGGTCCACATATCGAGGCGGGCAGATTTGCCGAAATCACCAAACACGAGGTAAACTTTGTTAGAAAATTTTTGAAATCCGATCGGACCTCCTTAGGATTTAATCAGGTGAGTCGTGACCCGATTCTTAAGTATCCTGATAATTTGTTTTGGTGCATTGCACTCGCGAGTTCAATTGCTGACCAGGTAACACCAGTATTATGATATGCCTGGGAAATTGTATGCCTGCTTCAGGGCGTTATTCCGCAGTGACAGGCAATCTTTGGAATTTAGCCGACCGGCGCCAATGGAGGGGTCGCTGGCGTGTATTATGTACTGTAAGCACGGCATTGGTAGTATAGTATTTAATGATATTTGGCACAGACAAACTAGACATGCTTCCGAACTTCAGTGGCCAATCAATGATAGTTTTGAAATCCCTCGTATTGAGTATTTAGAATCTATATTATTAAAGAAAAGGGCTAGACCTGGATTATTTGATGTATTACAGAATTGGAAGAAAGAAGCTTTACAGCAGCTTAAGAGTAGAGAAATGCATGCGCGCCATCATAAGACGAACGCCGAAAAAACGTTGTTATATGACCAAAATAAACAATCTGAGTCAGCTAGGAATATGGATAGGGCTTTCTCACTTGGTATCCAGAAAATCTATCCTTCTAAAGACTTTCATGTTTCTGACAAACTCATTGATAAATTGTTGAATGAACGAAGGCCTGGCTCCACTGCGCCACCTCCGTATGTTCCTCTTCCTGCTGTTATTCCTCCTCCTTCTCCTCCTGCTCCTCCTGCTCCTCCTATCGTTCCTCTAGCTGCTCCTCTTCCTCCAGTTGTTGGTCCTCCTTTTGTCGCTGCTCCTCTACCTGCTCCTCCACCCTCACCTGTTGTACCAGTGATAGCACCTCCATCGAAGTTGCCTACTCTTCCTCTTCCAAGTGGTTCTACACCACTTGTAGTAGATCGGGGAGCGGGATCGAGGGTTGTCACTCGTAATACTGTGTCTCCTCAGAAAAAACGTGAGTTAATTGCGTGGGCTAAGCATTGCATGGAGAAGGGTGATCGGGCTAGTGTTTTTGCCACACTTTCCAATACAGACAGTTTTCCTGAGAAACACGTTTTTATTGAGGGATTAGGGATTCATTTATGTCTAATGTGGGACAGACTAAATGATATAGATCTTCCACAAGGATTGAGGGATCTAAATACTTTAGCGTTTTCTAGAGACACTGCAGAGAAAGTGTAAGAGCATGTTGAGTGGGTGCTTGCGTATAGAAGGGAGCTAGAAAGGTTACAGAATGAAGATGAAGATGGGGATAGTTTGGGTACTATGTTCGTGCAAAAATGGTTCCTTCCTTGTCGTAAATCGATAACTGAGGAAGTATGGATTTGCATGAAAGACGCGATTAGATGGATCTCAGATACAACGATAACTCCCGTTGAAGTATATGACACGTATAGTCAGTATACACCAGAAATGCAGAGGAAAGTGATGCAGGTAATGGTAGAATACCTACAGGATGAGTTTGTAAAAAGAAAGATGTGTTGTCCCATAGAGTTATTGAGTATTTACAAGAGAGCATTTTTCTTTGACACTTCTTCGGCTGCTTTAGCACTCGATTTGGCTCTGTTGCTTAGCAAGCGTTCGGAGTTGCCTACTTCTCAGTTGCCTTTGAGAGAGGTTCCTCCGACATTCATCCCGAAAGTGGAGATTCCCGCTGATGTTGTAGCAGGTACAATTGCCCGAGACATTCCTGCACACTATGTGTCACAGTTTGTTCACATCCCGTTCACGAGACAGGAAGTGAACCCCATTAGACAATCTATCCCCGACATTAGGAAGAATCTGACATTGTTCTACAAAGAAATAGAATCTGTTTTGCAATCCTCAGTATTCACTTTAAGTGATATTGATCTGTTATTTCCTGTACTCCTGCCTGTAGATTTGTGGAAACAGATTAGAACTATAGACCATGAAGCAGGGTTAGGAGATACATGGGCTAACATATTTAGACTCGATGGAGAAAAGCCAGCTGGCGAAAGACCGCCTCAGGTAGTATTAACTTTGCCTGACAGAATAGTTATGAAATTGAAAATTATAATTTCCAAGAAGAGAATTATTTGGGACAAGCTTACTGCCTGTGTCCAAGGGAAGTCTGTAGGTGCTACAGAGTTATTTAATCAGTTTGAGCAGGTATTTTCGGATTTCAGTGGACAAGACTTAGGCACAGAGTCTGGGAAAAGATTATTCATACACAAATTTGTGCGTGGATTGCTGCCTGACATCGCAAATTATGTCTTCTGAGAGCGCTTGGCAAGCAAAGTCTCAATCAGAAGTACTGCATATGGCTCAGTACTACGAGAATCATGTCAATCATGAAAAAGAAAGAGTCGAAAAAAGGAAAGGTGATTTAAAGACAAAAGTATTATTACAGCAAATTGTTAGAGGTCCTAGAGAGGGTAATTCACAATTTAGAGGTCAGTATGTTCCACAAGGTAATTCGCCCTCGGGTTCTGTAAATATTAACCAGTGTGCCTATTGTAGGCAAGAGGGTCATTGGCGTGCACAGTGCCCGATCCTCCGACTGAGGTTAAATAACACATTTGGGATTATGGGTAGACGATCCAGAGGTCGCCCGCGTGTAGGGGGCCCTGGTAGAGGTCAGTTCTCACAAGATTCACAGCAACCTTTTTCACAGGACAATCAGGCATCAGGTGTGGATACTAGAAATATCTTTGATCATCCTTCTGCCGCTTACCTCGCTGAAGAACTTCCTTTTGACGACATTCTGTTTTGCTAGGATTGCCCGAAGCAGGGTTTGGAACCAACGCCTATTCCCGTTAATCAGAAAGGTCCCTACGTTGAAATGATAGTGGGAAATAGGAAGCATCTATTCTTGATAGATACAGGGGCACAGATGTGTTCCATTGATATTTCACAGGTTCCAAACATTCCACTGTCAGGGCAAACTAACGTTTCTGTAGGGTTTTCTGGCACACCAGTTGTCTGTCTGGTTTCTTCGCCAGTACCTATTTCTTTGGGTCCCTTTACAGACCATTGTCCATTCCTTTTGACTTCAAATTGTGGAGAGAATTTGCTGGGGTTGAACCTGCTGAAGGAATTAATTGCGGTAATTCATTGTTCTTCTGATGGAGTGCATTTGGCGATTTCACCACAGCAACTTTCTGTCTCTCAATTCTTGACCAGACCTTTGCCGCCGGAATTTAGTGATGTTCCGGAGTGTTTGTGGGCAATTGATGACAATGAAGTCGGTATTTTGCAAATTGAGCCTGTTAAAATTGTCTTGAAACATGGAGTAAAGCTGCCATGTATTCCGCACTATAAGATTTCAGTCGATGGTGAGCAAGTTTTGAAATGCATCGTCTCCGATTTTGTGCATCGAGGGGTGATTGAGGATTTTGCCCGTGTACAAAAAAGGCGATAATGCAATTCCTTTTCGTTTTATAATTGATCTGCGTGCCATCAACAAGATCGTTGCTCTACAATTTCCAATTGTACCTGATGTGACGACGATATTAACTATGATCCCAGCTTCAGCTACTTACTTTAGTGTTGTGTATCTAAAGAATGCTTTCTTTAGTATTCCTATACACAAGGACAGTAGATACTTGTTTGCGTTCACCTTAGGGGGACGTTCGTTTACTTTCACCCGTGCACCAAAAGGTTACACGGAGAGTCCTAGCATTTACAGTAGGGCTTTGAAAGAACAGCTCGACACACTTAAATACGCCCCCTAATTGTACACTGCTTCAATGTGTTGATGACTTGCTTTCAGCTGCTGACTCAGAGGGCGCTTGTAAAGAGGACACTATGTTGTTACTTATTCACCTGGCTAACATGGACATAAAGCTTCGCTTAAAACATTTCAATATTGATGTCAGGAGGTCACCTATTTCGGCTATCTCCTGTCAAAGGAGGGAAGAAGGTTGACGCCTCAACAGATAAAACTCATTTCTAGCATGTCTGTCCTAAATACACAGAAAGAAGTTAGAGCCTTGATAGGAATGGCTTCTTACTAAAGGCAGTGGATCCCCAACTTTTCACTAGTGACTAAGCCGATGTTGGCTCTGACGAAGAAGGGCATTTCTTCACCATTGCCATGGAACATGGAGCACCACCGTGCATTTGATTTGCTCAAGACTGCATTGTGCCTGGCACCGGTTTTGGGCACACCAAATTATGAAAACGGCCTTTGGCCCTCATTACGATACCAGCGCTAAACCATGGCACTATTAGCACCATGGTTGGTGCCGGTATCGTAGCGTGTCCGCCATGCTGAAATGGGGAAATACCGCCCCATTCCAAGGTTGGCAGGGCAGTATTTCCCCATTTCCCCATGGCCCTTCCCCATTCCCATTTTTGTCCCATAGGGCATAATGAGAATGACGAAGGCGCTAAGTACGGTACCGCAAATTGCAGTACCATACTTACCGCGAAGGTCTCTTTGCGGGTCCCTACTTTAACGGCTGGTCTAGACCGGCCGTTAAGGTCGGGTCCCGCAAAGGGACCTCCTAATTAGGTGCTGATGGGTTAACGGGGCCGCAGCCTTTTACGGCGCCGTTAACCCATTAGCGCTCGTGTCGTAATGAGGCCTTTTGTGTTGTTTGTGCATGAATGTGATGGATGTGCTTTGGCTGTATTAACACAGGAACATGAAGGGAAGAATAGGCCGTGTGGTTACTTTTCTTCCGCCCTCGATCCTGAATCATGCGCTTTGCCAAGATGTTTGCGAGCTGTCGCTGCTGCTGCTGCGTCTGTAAAACAGAGTGAGGGAATGGGCCTAGGCCATGCTTTAACCCTGATGGTACCTCACTCTGTGGATGTTCTACTGAACAGAACTCAAACACAACACCTCACTTCCGCACGGTTGATGAGATATGAATTGATCTTGTATGCACCACACATACAAATTAAGAGGTGTTGTGTTCTTAATCCGGCTGAACTCTTACGTTTCCCGCAAGGTACTGCTTGCAGTGATGAAGAGTCACATGATTGCCTTTACGCTACCGAACAAGAGACAAAGGGTAGAATTGATCTGAAAGATACTCCTTTGAACATTCCACAAGAGGAGCTGTTTTGCGATGGCTCCTGTTTCAAACTTCTGGATGGTACATCCACCGCTGCTTATGCAATCACTACATTGAGCACGGTCGTGGAAACTAATAGAATCACGCATAACTCCGCGCAGGCCGCAGAGATTATAGCATTGACTCGAGCTTGTGAACGGTCCGAAGGGCTTACCGTGAATATATACACTGACAGCCAGTATGCCTTTGGGGTGGTTCACAACTTTGGGAGACTTTGGTTAGAAAGAGGGTTCTTGACTTCACATGGCACAAAAATCCAGCATGGCTCCTCCTACTCTCAGCGCTTGCACTCCCTACTCGGCTAGCTATCGTAAAATGTGCAGCGCATCAGATAATTGTAGATGATGTAGGAAAAGGGAACGCTTTTGCTGATCAGATAGCTAAACAGACTGCCACTGATCTCTCTTCAGACATGTATACTTCAAGGGAAGCCACAAATGTCTGTACTATGGATGAGGGTATTGATTCCGTAAGGGATATCCAAGCTGATGCCACATTAGAAGAGTCTAAGAAATGGGCTGAGGGCTTGGGGAAACTTGATGACGATATGTATTGGGTGGACAGAGTTGAAGGAAAGTGGCTACTTCCCGAGGCGTACATTATGATGATGGTTTTCATGGCTCATGGTCCCACACACATATGTGCTCTTAAAATCACTAAAATGTTGGAAAAAGTATGGGTAAATGATAAAATCTCTAAAGTAGCTGAACGCTTTGTTCAGGAATGTATGATCTGTTTGCAGCATAATGTGGGAAAGTGCACATCAACTCCTAGGGGTAGTTTTGGTCAACCTTCTGTCCCCTTCGAGGTTATCCACTTTGATTTTATTGAGATGGAGCGGTGTAATAATCTAAAGTACGTGTTAGACGTCATCTGTGCTTTTAGCTAATGGGTCGAGGCTTTTCCTGTTAAAGACGCTACAGCCATGACTACTGCAAAGACTATGTTAAAGGAGTACTTCCCGAGGTTCGGGCTACCAAGAGTCATCTGGTCGGACAATGGTCCACACTTTATCGCTGCTGTAATTCTGCAGATATGTGCGGGATTGTAGATCAATAAACGGTTCCATTTGGCCAGACATGCTCAGAGTGCCGGATTAGTGGAAAGACACAACGGCATCATCAAAAACAAGCTTGCTAAAACGTGTGCCGGCAACAAACTAAAATGACCGGACGCCTTACTGATCGTGTTATTATCAATGCGGACGACCCCTCAAACTAAGACTGGGCTCTCTCCCTTTGAGGTGGCTATGGGGAGGCCTGCTAATATCTGGAATGTTCCTAAATGTCGTTCTTTGCGAAATGTTGAAAATGAACTTCTTTCAGATTACTGTAGCCAGTTGACTAAAAACTTGTATTTGATTTATCACCAGGTGCGAGAGGCTTTACCTGTACGATACGAGGGCCCCGGTCACAGCATACGGCCTGGGGAGTGGGTCCTCGTAAAGTCCTTCGAGCGATCTTCTTGCCTCGCACCACGTTGGCGGGGCCCCTTCCAAGTCCTGCTGGTCACACAGACTGCGGTGCGGGTGGCAGGCTGGAAAAATTGGATCCACGTGACGCACACCAAGAGGATTCCACACCCAGTGCCACATGCTACAGAAGATACAGAACCCCTTACCATTACTGCAACCAATGATCCCAAAGCAGTAAACCGCATCGGGAGTGCATTAGAGATTCTCCCTGATCCTGTGAGGTCAGGGGAAACAGCCATTACATCCCCACACTCTCCGACCATTTTGTTTCCGGAGGCGATCCCCAGTTGTGCCTCTGACCTTGCTTCCGCTCATTCGCCGCTTCCATTGTTCATGGATCAATCAGTACCAGGCATCACAAGGTACGATCTGCGTCCAAGGAAATAGACTTACGGCACGGTTCCGCTGTGCGCTCAGAGAAGAAAGTCGTCAAGGGCTTGTCTTTTTGGCCCCATTAATTGTTTGAAAAGGGGATTCTTTTGGCTAGAGTTGATGAAGGACTAAGAAAACACTCGGCCTGGAGGTTGCCAGCTAATAACATTGGTGCGTTTGTTTGAAGACTACAATACCTGCAACCGCTCCCGCTCGTATGGAAAAGGGGAAAGACTGTGTGACCAGCTATGGAAATTAACTTTTAACTGTTTGGGCCCCGAAACATACTGATGTTTTGTGATAATGTTAATTGGGTTTATAATAGTCATTGTTTTAGGCTTCTGGTATCTAGAAGAAGTACATCTGCTTGAGAATTTGTTGCCAACTGAAATGTACCCATTGTTTCTACTCCTTTCGTGCATCTGCACACTCTATCTCCTAGAGACTCTCAGCACAGACAGTGATATCATAAAAATACACTATTTCTCATCATGAAAGCTACACATGCCATCTTCAACAAATCTAATTGTTGAGTCTGCTCGCATTTACCGCAACACGGGGATAAGGGGTTAGGTTGGTATATTCATCCTCTACCTTTGACAACTGCATGCTATGCTTCTCTTAGAGCACTATTCGTTGGTCGCTAGAACGATAGCATCTCAGGGAACTTTGATGGGACTAATTTGAATCAGTTTGAAAAACATGTTCTGACTCCCTTGGGTTGCTCGCTCTTTGCAATTAAGAGTAAGCCTAATGTTGCTTCTATTAGGCCTTCTGATATACTGTCCCATCCTCTTTAATCTCTTATCTCCTTCAGGATGGCTCCTATAGGCAATAAGGATGACACGCCTCCTTCTTACACTGTTAACCATAGCCCCGATTCAGTTTCTTTCTGCATACAGAGGAATGGTACTCAGTCAATGGGTGATTTTAAAGGTTGCGCCAACGCTGCGAATTTGACTGGGGAGGACAGACCTTTGTATGTAGGCGAACCTGTCTACTTTGTTTGCGGTAATGTAGCATTTCCATGGTTACCCAGGGACTGGCAGGGAACTTGTTATTTAGGGATGCTGTTACCCGGGGTAGTCCTAGCCAGTACCGTAGAAGTTTCAAAGTCTCCTCCACGGCGGGACGAGAATGGTGACACTCTAGCACAAGTTCTGGGAGACGTAGCGAAATCCTTTGTGCCATTTTGGGGACAAATAATTAACTCTGAGGATATCAGGAGACTAGCGAGAGTACTGGAGAGAACTATCAACCAGACCACTGACATACTCTATAATATGACTTTAGAACAGCAAGCAATAAGGTTAGTAGCACTTCAGAACCGGATGGCATTAGATGTCATCCTGGCTGAACGTGGAGGGGTATGTAAATTAGTGGGGTCCGCTTGCTGTGTTTTCACGCCAGATTCCTCCCCAACTATCTTCAAGGCAATACAGAATCTGCATGTCTTAAGTTCAGAAGTGCATGTTCCGGATCTTAGCACTTGGTTCTGGGACTTCTTGCAATCTTGGGGTTGGAAATTACTTTCGGTCTTGCTGATCATTTTAGGAGTTGTGTTGTTTCTTTGTTGTTGTATACAATGTCTTCCTGGTATATGTTCAATGCTAGCGGGATGTTGCGCACAGGCGATGGGTACATTAGGACGCAAGGCATATGCCCCAGACAAGGACTCCAAAGAATATGTGTTGAAAGAAATCTTAGTAACTGAACTAATGGCAATTGATATCTCCGATAGTGATTCAGGGTGTATGGACGTTGAGACATGGAGTTATTCGTAGAGTGACTAGAAGTAGTTTAGCGCTTGACATAGGCCAAATGGAGGGTTTGTCGAACGGGAAATCCTATTATCCCCTCTTGATTGTATATATATATTGGCCTAAGCCAAGTCACTCTGCAAGGAAATCCGCGTTGCCAGGTCCTGACCTTAGATCAGTCTTAGCCACCATTTTAGGTTCATCCATTGATTTCGCTTCAAAGTCACCCTGTGTTCTAAGATGGTGGACAGTGTTCTTCTGTTGGTAACATGGCCGTCTTGACCTCTGCATGCATATTAATGCTTAAACTGCCCGTAGGCCAAATGTTAGGGTCATGTAATGAGACCTTGTCCTTCGTTGACCTGTGGATAGAGGATTACCTGTACCAACGATACTAATCCGTGAACATATATTAAGCACAATGTTGTGTAAATACTATGTTAGATCCAAGAATATACTGTTGCTATTGTGACTTGTTTAACATGTAAATTGAAGGTGATCCATATGCATATAGTTGGGCCAGTCAGAGGTGAACTCGGCACGAACCCTAGATTGGCAATAATTAATGCACAGAGGGGCTGAACATCATGTTACAAAACTGTATAAAACAAGCGAACATTCTGATGTACAGTCCCACTCACTGCACACACCGAACAGGCTGGTATTCGCTGTGTTGTACTGAGGACCTGATAGCTATCTGTTGCTTTGTTCTTTGAAAACTGTTCAGTTGTAGAATAAAGATCTGTGCATCTTTTGAACCCGCGCTTGGTGTATTTCCTTTTGGGGTACTCAGCCTCGATATTCTCTTTTTTGCTTTCACACCCTCGACTGCACCCATGTTAAATTGGTGGTCCCTCATGCCATGGAGGTGGTGTACCGCAATCGTAAGCTATACCACTCCATCAATGTGCAGATGATATGTGACTCCATCAAGATAATCACACATTGCTGTGCCCGATTTCCCAGATCCACTCATGATGCAATGGTGCTGCGGAACTCCTTGCTTGCCCGCTACATGGAGCGACATGCTGGACAACGTGCCTGGTTGCTCGGTAAGTCGCCTGACAGGCCCATGGCAGTGCAGTGGGGGGGATGCATACTCCACCTGTGTGGGATTGGGGGGGATTCATACTCCACCTGGGTGAGATTGGGCGGATGCATACTCCACCTGGGTGAGATTGGGTGGTGAGTTGACAATGCACATACAGCAAAACACTGTGGCCCTAAACATCCCAACCTGAACATGACACAACAATGCCATACATAAGACCAATGCTGTACACCAATGCCAATATGCCAGACGAACAAGCAGGCCACATCCCTCAACGCGTCGACTGAACATCATCTGAGCATACCCTCTGCAACACAATCCACACCTGCAGACCATAGTACAGCACACATTGTGACAAATGAACCTGTGTGCATACATTCAGGGACATGTCCATGTCAACACCAAATAGCTGCAGGCATGACAGTGATTTGTACAGGTGTCATGTCAATAATGGATTCACACATACCTCATTGTGCTCCCATGCAGGTGATGCTGGCTATCCCTTGAAGCCGTAGCTCCTTACCCCAGTTCGGAACCTGCAGAACAGGCACGAAGAGGACTACAATCGGGAACATACCCGTAGCCGTGTTGTGATTGAGCAGACCTTTGGCCTGTTGAAGGCACGGTTCCCCTGCCTCAGCAGGTCTGGTGGAGCACTCCTTTATTGGCCTGAGAAGGTGGGAAAGATCACCATGGTCTGTGCTATGCTGCACAACATGTGCATCCGGAAAATCATACCACTGCCACCTGACATTGACCTGCATGCACCGAGTGAAGATGAAGGAGACGATGGAGGAGAAGCAGCACCCCTGCCAGGTTGTGATGCACGAGATGGCCATGCTCTGCGCCAATCAGTGATTGGCGATTTCTTCTGAGACACTGGGATGCTGATGGTCCTGGTCTAGTGCTACACTGAGCACTGGGATTGTGTGCATATGGACACAGGGTGTGTGGGGAGTTGGGCACTGTGCACTGTCATGAATTGAATAAACACACACGCAATTAAAAATGTCTAAGCATGATATGATTTTGCACACAACGGGAGTATTGAAAATTAAACACTTTTGTGGTTCAACCCTCCACTTCACAAACACCCTTCCACCACCCCCCAAGACCCCACAGCCCCTCCCCAAAACCACCGGGTATCCCATACCCCCTCCTCCATTGACATCGCACACATGATGTGCTAATCATGTTTTTCCTCAAGATGCAGTCCGCACATGCAGGGTGGCCCTTCTAGTGGCAGCCTCTCTTTTATTTCAGGGGCTGCATGTCTGTGTGGCATGCGCTGCACCTGGTTAAGAGCACAGGGCTTGTTTGAGCCGAGCTGGCAGGTGTGCTGGATGGAGTAGAGGTGGCTACCTGTGCATCTGTCGGTGCAGGTCGTTGCTACTGAAGTTGTTCGGCAATCCTGCCCAGAACCTGAGTCACTGATGCTAGACTGTCACGTATCACCATGGTGTTATTGTTCATGGCAAGGATGTTTGCAGCATTGGCATCACGAATTTCCCGGTGGGTCAATTCCCCCTCCACTACGTACTGCCTGACCAGCTCTATCATCCGATCCTGGCGGGCCTCAATGCCCGTCATGTGGGCCTCCATGTCAACGGATGCTGTGGAGGTGGACGGGGCAGTTGCAGGGCCGCCAGGGCTGTCCTCTTTTGGGGACCAAGGATGTGGACTTCCCATAACTCCG
The DNA here is from genome assembly GCF_040938575.1 of Ambystoma mexicanum. Lineage (NCBI taxonomy): Eukaryota > Metazoa > Chordata > Amphibia > Caudata > Ambystomatidae > Ambystoma > Ambystoma mexicanum. The sequence continues at coordinate 1,222,368,754 of NC_090935.1, read as the reverse complement.
GACTGGTGTTGATTGGGGCTGACTGGGGTGCCCTGTGTGGTGTTTAGGGGGTGTGCTGGGGAGGCCTGGGGGGTGTGCTGGGGGGTGGCCTGGGGGGTGGGCTGGGGCCTCGGGGTATGTGCACATTCCCCATGGAGGTTGTCGTCCATGTCAGATTGTTCTTGAACGTGGCCCTCTACATCACTAAGGGGGGCTGAGGCAGCTACCTCCCAAATTGAGCTGATGGCAGCAGACTGTGTGCCATCCGCTTTAGCTTCAGCAACAGTGGACAACTCCGGTGTGGCTGTGTCATCGGGTGGTGTCTTGGTTGTTTTTTGCTTCTCCAGTAGCCTGCCCTGTTTTGCTGGTGGTGGCCTGTGTGGCAGTCTGGGCATTGATGTTGCCCTGGAGGTTGATAGTCTTGTGCCTTCTTGGCTGGGCCTGGATCCCTTGGAGGGTGTTGTGGCTTGTGAGGCAGCCTCCTGGCCTTCACTGCCAGCATCTGTGCATGGTGCGGACCAAGAGAGGCAGGGCATCAGTGATGGTGGTACGTGCATGATGCATTAATTGGTGTTGTTCAGTTGTTCACATTTGATGCATTGCATACTTGCAGGTGTGATGCTCAGGGTGCTTGCAATAGGGGGGGCATGTTGGCATACGTCGTGTACTCTCCTTTTTGCACTGATGTGTGCTAAGTGACCTACCGTTGTATTGCAGTTTGCGTGATGTGTGACATGTGATGTTTTGCTGTGTGTTGGGTGTCTATTGGTAATGGGATTGGCATGCAGCATGCATATCAATGTGCCAGTGTTTGGGCCACCATCTGGACATGGATCTGTTAATGTGTGTATGATGGGCCATGCATTGCCTTGGTTCACTTTCACATTAGTTGTGCTATGTCATGCTTTGGTTCTCTGTGGTTTGTGGGGACACTCACCTCCATCTGCCGATAACGGCACCCCCAACTCCATGTCTCCAAGTCCCTCTATTGACTACATGCTGATGGTGCTGCTACAAGTCTCCTCCCACCTTGTCAGTTTTGTGGGAGAGTGGTCCCCACCGCCTGTTGCCAGGCCCTCTGTGCGGTTGGCAGACAGGATGTTGCGAACACAGAGACGTAGGTCGTCCCAACTTTTCTTTATGTCCTTCACAGTGCGGGTGGCGGTGTCAACCGTAGTGACCTTCCTCGCCAACTCCTCCCAGATTTCTTTTTTCCGTAGTTGGGCTTGGTGCATTAGGTCTGTTGCAAAAAACTTCATCTGCATGGGCAACCAGCATCTCAGCTAACATATTTAGCTCTTCATCAGAGAACCTCTTCTTGTGCAGGCGGGGAGTGGATTTCCTAGTAGCCTTGGACATTTTCTGGTGATTGGGCCTGCTCTCAACTCAGGACCAGTGCTGTGTTCGGAGGATTGCGATGGATTGTGTTTTTTAAGATGGCCGCCGGCGCATTTCCCCTTCCGGCGCGACTTCCGGGTCCGGTATTACTAACCCAGTATTAACATGATGGTATTGCCGGGTCCGTTATTAAGGGGTTGCTCTTAGGCAGAGGCGGTATCAGCGGGTTCTGTGATGCCGCTACCAGGGGGTTTGGGAGTCTTTAGCAGAATGGTGGTGCAGCCATTACCGGCATGGGGGTTCACGCGTCCTCGTGCTCTTGTAATCAGCCGCTATTTGCAGCATCGAGGGAACACGGACGCGCTATTAACACTATGCCAATAATGACTGTGTTTTTTTGCCGCGATTCTCCTAATGAGGCCCCTGGTGTCTTAACACAATGTACTGTGCATAAAAGAGTTGGCTCTGCTTTAAAGTGTGTATAAAAGTTGCAAGAGTGCGATAGAAACAGTGTTGCTAGAAGTGTGGTTGTGACAAAGCCACATTTTCTTATGTGAGATGGCTCCACAAATTTGAATGCGGTCTTGAAACTCTTTTGAATATAACCCTTGAAGTGATTCTAAATCATACTATTTAATTGGTTCTTTCTTTTCATTAGGTGCCCCAATTCCGTTATATGAAGTCCAGTGACATAAACGAGTATGGCGGTAATTCTGTGGTAAATCTGCAGAAACTAATTGCTGTTACTGTCACTTGGTCAGGTCGAATTTCTGCCTGATTAAAAGTGGTGGTAGCAGTGTAAATCCCCATTTATTTTGGGTCCATTGGACTCAATGGTTCCTTTTGGCGGAATTACCGTGGCAGAATTACCGCTCAGTAATTGCCCCAATTCTGCCGATTTTTGGGTATTGAGTGGGAAGATTTGCCTCCAGTGTATGCTGGAGGTAAATCCTCCACGCAACACTAAAACTCGTAATTTTGCGTAGTGGTAAAATTGGAGGTAACTGAGTTTCCTCCACTTTTACCGCTTACCACCATAGTCAAAATGAGGCCCTAGTCTTAATTGAACTCATAGGCCCTCATTACGACCCTGGCGGAGATCCATGGTGCAATTTGCACCATGGTCCATGGCGCTAAGCTGCCAACTCCGCCATGGTGGTTGGCGGACTTACCGCCCCATTACGACCTTGGCGGGGCGGTAAGTCCCCAATCCCCATTTACCCTTCCCCATTCCCATTTTTGCCCCATAGGGTTTAATGGGAGTGGGGAAGGCGTTAATTACGCCACCGTAAATTACGGTGGCGTAATTAACAACAAGTCCCGTAGCGCCATGGATTTTTCCGCCGGCAAAAAGCAGGCGTAAAAATCACCATGGCGCTACGGGAACTCGTAGTCAGGCGGAAAGGTACGCCATGCTTTATGCCGGCGTAAACCCCTTTCCGCCAGGGTCGTAATGAGGGCCATAGACACGAAACTGATGTAGTTAGCATTCATTTTCATACTCATTTAATGGCAGAGTTGTTAATTGAAAACTATGAAAACCTCCATCATTTTGGCTATGAATTGTTTGATGCCAATTTATATTGTTGCAAAAAATGCAAGAGAAATATAAATCAAGCAACAAAAGGGTACAGTGATCCTTAAAATGACAAGTCATATGAAGAAGGGTTTACAAATGTGCTACTTTAAGGGTAGTTCAGGAAACGGTAAAGTAAAAACAATGGAGATGAATCAGATTACAGCGCCTAAGATTGATGCGTCTTGGCTGACAACTGTGTTAAACTCAATAAAAATCATGCCCATGTCAGCTGAGGATACTCTTTATAACAAATGTTTTCCCAGACATACAGGCAGGAAATGTAGATTGCTCTGCTAAGGACAATAAAGCCGATCTTAATACCATACGAGACAACTCCACTAATACTCCACAAACTACTATCCCTAGGTATGAGAACAAAGAATCCACAGGCAAAGCTAATTACACATTGAAATGCCTACTATTGAACATGCGATCCCTTATAAAACATTCCCTAGAGGTCTCTACATATATAACCTCACAGAATGTGGATGTCTCTGCTCTCACAGAGACGTGGAATCACGCAGCAGTTGGGCCCTCACTTGACTTGGCCATACCACAAGGTTACAACATAATGTGTCAGGATAGACAGGATGGGAATGGTGGGGGTGTCAATGATATATAAGGAAACGTTAGACTTATGGAGAATTGACTCCATCATTCTGTACAATTGTGAAATCCTCCACATTAAAGTTAAAACCAATGCCGAGAATACCATAAATGTGATTCTTGCAGATAGATCCCCACCCCCATGAAGACTTCACAAATCAGTTATGTGACTTACTCCTTACTTTCTTAAAACCCAGCTCCAAAATCAAACCGTTGGGGGATTTTAATGATTGGCTGTCAGATAACAGTTAACAGTTAACAAGACTGCTTAACAGGACATAATGTTACTCTTTTGGGACAGAATGTATGCCCTTGTCCATGGTTCGACCACTTTTTCATTCATTTTGAAGTTATGAATGAAAATAAGGTAATGAGGAAGAAAAGGGTTACTGCCACAGTAAGGTGTAGAAACCTAAAAAACCTTACATCAGAAGCACTCCATCCTCGGCTCCTCCCTCTGCAACAGAACTTGAACGAATCCACATCAGTTGACAAAATCACAGAAACCGATCAATATATCTTACAGAAAGATGTGGACAAATTAGCCCCACTACGCATCGAGTTAGCCCAAGGAGTGCCAAAGGGGGCCTGCATGTCTCTAATTTTTTTTAACATGTTTACAGTTCCATTCCTCGACTTTTTGGAGGGCAATAACATTGAGTTTACCAACTACGCCAATGACACACAATGTGTCATCCCCCTGACAGTCAAGTTTGAAGAAGACGAGCTCAACATCAACAGGATTTATGGTCTAATACAAAAATGGATGTGCATTAACGGTCTCTCACTTAATACTAGCAAAACGGAGTTCATGCTAGTAGGGACTGAAGTCAAAACCTGTAAGCTGGGGTTGGAATATGCTCAGCTGCAGGGTTGATGTTTGTAGTATTAAAACCAAAAATAAGGTCAAGACCCTGCGGGTTAATCTGGACCGTAACCTGAACTTGATTGCCCAATTTAGCAGCTTGGTCTCATCGGTCTCTTACTATATCAAGCTGCTGACCCACGCGTGTCCATTCATTTCAAAAGAGAGTTGGGAAATATTAGCAACAACACTGATGGGATCGAGAGTTGACTACTGCAGTAGCCTCCTCATTAGTTTGCCTAAAACAGAGGTTAATAAACTAGAGGTTGTACAAAATAATGCGGTCAGAGTCATCATGGACAGCAAGAAAAAGGACCACATATCTGAGGACAGAAGAAGCCTAGACTGGTTCCCGATCAAAGACAGAATTCACTTCCGTCTTATGTTGATCACTTCTAAGTGCCTAAGAAGTACTGCACCTGCTTATCTTAAGGATGAACTGGTCATCAAATCTAATATTCATAACTTGAGATCTAACAACTCCTTTCAACTGTAAATCCCTTCATGTAGACTGGTGAAGGCCAAGAAGGGATAATTTTGTGCTGCAGCTCCGGCTGCATGGAATAGCCTTCTGCAAAGTCTGAGAGAAGAACATTCCATCATGATCTTTAGGAAAAGACTTAAGACTTTTCTTTGTTAACTAATCTGTCTTGTTCATCATCCTTGAACTGCTGATGTAGATAAGCCCCTGCAATATCTGTTAATTACCTCTTGGGGTGTTTGTCCTTTTCTTTTTAGCGCCCTTAAGCCTCAGTGTCAGGGGCCGCGCTACATAAATCAAATAAAGTAAAGTAAAGTAGAATTCATGAGGCTTCACCAATCTAATAAATGTCAATCCCACATTTGATATTATACTATTGCAAGAAGTCTGGTTGGTGATTCCCCCGTTTAATATGTCTATACATTAATTCTGCAACATGTACTTAAAGTTCCTCAGCACCATCAGGTTCAGCGGAGCATACTTAACCATTTAATCATAAGTTGGGTTGTCGCTAAGGGGCCTTTTGCAAATGAGCATTGAAACACAAGGTTTCGTAGCACTTAAATGATTGACTACAGCAATGTTTTTGTTTGAATGAACGGGACACCTCACGCAGTCCCATTCATTCATACAAAATGCTTACGCAAGATGACCGCCACAGAGCTGGAAGAGGGGCTCTGAGAGGAGCACCTCTTCCATTTCCAGGGCAGCTTGCAGGAAGAGGAGCTTCAGTGGGGCACTGCTGCCACTGAAAACAGGTAACGGGGTGGGAGGGACATGGAATTTAACATTAAGAGAAGGAAGGTTGGGGGTGCAAGAAGCCACCAGGTTGCTCGAAACGCAGGCTTGAATTGGAGTATTCAGTCTGCAATCCAAGCAACCTGATTGGTTGCTTCCCCCTCCCTGGTTGCTAATAACAGTTAACATCTATTACAACCCTATGTTAGCAAAACTGGAATAGTTAATTTGTGATATTGGCGAAGTATTGCAGTCTTACTTGGGAAACTCCTCCACTACAGTAGTGATTATTGGTGGTGTTCTTAATTCGGTCTGTCCTGATTTATTCAATGCAGTACGTTAGGCTGAGTTTTTTTTTATGTGTGGGAGTTGAAAACATTTAATGGGAATGTACTAGGGGATATCTCCATTAGATGTTTGTGGAAATGACATTTGGCCACCTTAATAGATTACTTGTGTGTGTCTTGAGTGTTGTGTGCTTTATTCGATTCATGCAGTGAGTTTACATCCGAGATTGGACATTAAGCGTTCATAATGTGCTACAGGCAAGATTTCAGATAGCATTCATTCACAGTAAGGCGTTGAAGGGGTTGGGGTCTTGCCCCATCTTGTAATTAATGTAGTTCATTGGATAACCGCTCCGACCATTTGATACTGATCTGGCTTACTTTTGCAACTCACTGTCCTTAGAGAATTTGTGAGAGAACCTTTTGCCAGAGACTTTGGAAACTTTTTTCTTGAAAGAACAATGGTTTCTCAGTCCAAACAAGGGGGGCAAATTGGAACCACCCCAGTATTTTCCTACGAAAACGATAATCACATTAATCAGTATAAGAAAAGGTCTCTAAAGTGGAAGATGAGATGATATAACTATTTATTGAGACACACGTTCGAAATATCATCCGTGATTTCCGCTCTCCCTTACTTAGTTAGGCCTCTGTTTTCATTTCTGCTGCCAGAAGCTCGTTTGTTCACTTTGCCTTCGCATCATCTATCGCATAGATTGGATGTTGGGTTGTTTAGGCTAAACTCATCATTAGGGGTAAGAAGCCCTATTTTTGAATTTGTCAGTCATTTTAGTATTTTCCCTCATGTTTAGGTTCACCTGTCATTTGCCTTGTGTTATCCTGGCTTACATTGTCCTCATTACGAGGAAGGAGGTAACCATGCCACTTTTTGTGGCATGGCTACCTCCATTCCGGGTACCGGAACCGGGTTCCCTGAATGGGGAAGTAGCGGGCCATTCCAACCTTGGAGGGTGCTGCATTTCCCTATTCAGGGAAACCGGGCCGGGTACATGCCCATTCCCATTTGAGCCCCCATAGGGCTCAATGGGAATGGGGAGCATGCTAACAACGGGCCCGCTGTTAGCATGCTCGGCTGCTCGCGGGAACCACTAAGGACGCCTGGTAAAACCAGGCATCCTTAGCGGGTCCCGCAAGCAGACCTCGTAATAGGGCAGTAAGGGGTTAACGGCTCCGGCACCTTTACCGGCGCTGTCAACCCATTACCGCCCTCCTCGTAATGAAGCCCATTGTCTCTGCACCCTTCCTTTTATAATGTTGGGCCCTCTCCAATTTCTCAGTGGACTATTACCCATCACACTGATTGTTCGTCCTTTTGAGCAACCTGCCTGGTCTCTCTGGGTGTCATTTTTGACCCAAGATGTTGTGAGAAGTGTAAGTCTCATAAGCTGTTTGAGCTTGTGAAAGAATGACTGAAATCTGCAGAGTATTCCAATGTCTGCACAGTTATGCCACGTCATGCTCCTCAAGGTTATGGATAACAATGAACTTTGTTTTCCTGTGGCTGCCAAGCGCCAGGTAACAAGTCTATCTGTGCCTTTGTGGTACACCCACTTAGCATGAGGAAGATCTCTCTTGGGTTTCAACGTAATAGATATGCATTGCCTTATTGAAGTCCTGTGTAGTGTCTAGCTATGAAACACAGGTTTTTTAGCGATTACATAACAGGAGAGGCAAGTTATTGGGTTGTGATAATCCTTTCAAATCCCAGAGGATGCTCTGATTCGTTGGGCTTTGAGCAATGTTTCCTATGAATTGCCTGTTCTGGCGCCTGCTTAAAACACTTTACTGTGCACTGCATGTTGCATAGCATGTAGACAGGTACAACAAATGCAGAGAAGGCTTCATACAGTTGCCTGCTCTAAATTCTGAAGACTGCGCAATTGCGTTCCTATATTTTTCTCCATTTCACATCTCCCCCTGCCACGCCACCCCTCAGGGCCTTAGCTTACATTAGCCAGCACACAACATTTGAAGACGAGACCACAAGGAAAGAAGCGCCCATGTCACTGTCAGCTAGCACAGACTGTCTCCATGTCTCGCCTTTAAGATGACAATAGGATGCTAAAAATGTCAGATGGGAAATGCTTATTTTTCTCTCCAAACGGTCTTAATTTCGTGTACGCTATAACCTCAGAACCATCTTCCAATCACAGTTCATAATGCCACAAAGATTCCACTTAACATTATGTACCACTGATGCTGACACACTCTACTTAGATTGCCTAGCAAAGTTCCAGATTTCTGTATTCTTTATGGAGGGGGCTAATGGGTGTCCAACATATCACATTGGAAAAGGGCATAACGCTTTAATCATGCGTGGGAACACTATCGTTTGGGCTCTTCTTGCAGCCACCAATTCCCACAGAGAAGAGAGAGAGGAAAGTTGGGTTGAGATACAGAACATCTGGTTCACATAATAACTGTCAGTACTGTGTCATGTATTTACTGAACTATTTACAGGGTAATTCATGGAATTAATGTGCGCTGAAAAGGGGACCGCAAGTGTGAAAATCGCAGCGCATGTGTGCTAAAGGCACGCACGCAGACGTTTGTCGATTCATGGAATGCGCTGCGTGTGGCTTACCTGAGATGTTCGCTGAATTCGCGTGTGGCACACACGTCATTGTGACCTCCCAAAGGCTGTGCGTGAGATGGCCAGTGAAGGCGCAAACAGGACAGCGCACACACCTAAAAAGGGGGCGGAACACGCGGAATGGGGAACAACACGTGAAAATGTGGGCGGGGGAAGTACCGCTGCTAAATCCTCGCAACGCCCACATGCACGCTAACAACACGTATTCATGGAATTGAACAGGAGAAACCCACGCGCCACAAAAGACGTGCTAATCTGGAAATACGTACGCCAGCAGGAAGCAGGCGTAAGCGGCCCCCTGCAGCATAAAAGTGCACGCAAACAACAAACATGCTCATACGCTATGATGAATATACTGCTCCTCGCAGCAGTGGTCGTGGGATACCGCAGGAGGAGGAGGATAGCCAGGCCACGCATTTTTTTACCCAGGACCATCCTTTTTGGGATGCCTGATGATCAGGTCTATGGGAGGTACAGGTTTCCAACCCAAATCATCCTAGAACTGGTTGCTGAGTGGGAGGATGCCTTCACATCACCCACCCTGTGCTCCCAAACACTGAGTCCCTTGGAAAAGGCGCTCAATATACTGCATTTCTTGGCTGCTGTGTCATTTCAGCGGACAAGTGCCATAGTTGAGTTGGGGGCATCTCACAGGCCACACAGTCACGCTGCCTAAACCAGGTTTTGGTGATCATGACTGCATGCCCCTCAGTCCACAGGCACATATACATACCCAGAATACCTGCAGAAAGGCAGGCCGGGGTCCAGGACTTTTACGGGGTGGCACCCTTCCCCAAAGTGCTAGGTGCCATTGATTGCACCCATGTGGCTCTATGTCCTCCCAGGGCCACTGAGCACATCTATCAAAACCGCAAGTACTGGCATTCCATCAACGTGCAGGTTGTATGTGATACCAAGGGAATCATCACCTCAGTATATGCCAACTATCCGGGGTCCAGCCATGACAGTTTTATATTCAGAATGTCACCCCTAAACCGGGACCTGGAAGCTGGGAGGCATGGCGACACATTGCTCATTGGTGAGTAGAAATGCCTCTGCACATGCATGCATGTCAGACACTGAGAAATGGGAAAACCCAACTAATGACAACCATTATCACCTCCCCAGGGGAAAGTGCCTACCCTCTGAGCACCTACATGATGATGCCAATACGGAACCCCACCACACCACCCCAGGTAAGATACAGCACAGCCCATATTGCAACCCGGGGCATAGTGGAGTGCAAATTCGGAGTGCTCAAGTCATGTTTTCGCTCCCTCGACTGCTCTGGTGGTCAGCTGCTTTATGCGCCTCCAGTAGTGTGCAGGATCATAGTGGCAGCATGTGTCCTGCACAACGTTGCAACCTAGCGGGATGTGCCGGTGCACATAGTGGTGCCCCCACATCCCCAACCACATGCATGGCTGCTGGACATGGGAGGGGAAAGGGCACGTGGTGAGGCAGCCCGTACCCAGCTTGTGGCACATTTCTTCACCTAAAAACCCACCCCTGCGGAGTGTACACAGGCCTGGCACATACCAGCTGACAATTGATGATGATTACAAAAGGGACAGTCAACTGTCACAACCATACCAGCCTGAGATTGTTTTCCTGGAAGTGCTACATTGTGTGCATCCCAAGCTACTTTAACAGACCCAATTCTGTGTCAGTAAAAGACACACATTCATGCAGCATGAAGGACTACACCCTTACAAAATAGTACACCCAAATAGTAACATGTCACCCAACCCCTCCCTAAGCCCATCCCAGCTACCCAACACACCATGGCATGGTATGCAATGTGAAAGAAACCAAATGAATGCACAATACATGACACAAGTGTCACAAAGTGCACCGGCCCAAATGGAAACAGGCCAGAGACAAATCCCTATCACCAATGAAAAAGAAACAGCACACATGAAAAAATACTTACCAGCAAGAAAAAACATAAATACAGGACCCAACAGTGGCAACGTATGACAGTAAAAAATTAAAGTAGTGCAAGTGTCAAAACCTGACAAAGGCAGCAGATCGACCCCTTCAATCTCCAGTGTGTTGCTGGCAGGTAAATGTGGCAGTGTACTGCATACAACATGAACTGCATAAGCAATGGAGACAGGCTAGTTAAGACATGAAGAAGCTACATGCAAATATGCATAATGGCCTGTATGGAATACAATATACAAATCAAACATGCAGTGGAGAAATCATCACCAATCCCCACTAGGGGTGTATACACAGTTTGGACTACAGACTGCCCACACAATTTATGGCAGCCAAATGCCTCTTTGTAAGTTACTGTCACTTTGTCACACCTTTGCGAGCCCATGGAAAGGGGAAGCAGGCGTGGCATATGTGTCAGTAACCCAAGTTTCAAATACAAACATAGGACAAGCCTGCATGTGCCCAGCTGGAACACACAGTGGATGCCTATGGGAGCCACACACAGCAACACACTGTAACATGAATGTACAATCTGAAATAAAATAGTTATCAACTGTTACTCACCGCCTGTAGGAATGGCCGGGGCGTTGAGAGGAAGGAACACCAAATGGACCGGAACCCTGTGCGGCAGATGACATTACCAGGCCTTGTAAATCATCCACCCTTTGACGAAGAGTCTTGAGCAGAAATCATATCTGCCCTTAAATCAGAAATCATCTGCATCAATTGGGCTAGAGTGTCTGAAGGTTCCATTGGTGACCGTATATGTGGCTTCTAATTCTGTTACTCACCACCTGTAGGACTGGCCGGTGCGTTGAGAGGAAGTGACACCAAATGGACCGGAACCTTCTGTCACTGCTGAGTATAGTCCAGTAAAGAACCCCTGACCGGACTGCCTCTCTTGAGGCGGCTCTTTAAGATAATGGACCCCCTTGACTGTGTAATAATAGAACAGGCAGGTTGGTGTATTACCCAAAAGAGTGGGGAGAAACCACACCGCCACACCAAGCTGCAAAACACACAAGATACAGATTAGAGGCAATAAATCAGAACATAAGGGAATGATGGAAATCTAGGATGTGAGCGAGTATCTGAATAGAGATTGGCAGCTATTAGTTTAGGAGGAATTCTAAAGAAAAGAAAGAAAAGAAAAGGCTCAAATTGGAAGTTCTAGTTAGGTGGTTAATATTGATAGGAAAGTAAGGAGAAGGTCTTACCCCCTTATGAATGAAAGGAGGTCCAAATAGAACACAACGGAGGTATAAAATAATAAACAGGGAAGGTTAGTAGAGGGTAGCTTCTCGAATGGCACGAGGTTCACAACTAGATTCGGGATGGTGCAAGGAATCAGCAGAGCATCCAGCTTGCACAATGAGGTATCCACAAAGTCTATTCACAGAATACTGCAGTATGTTAAGAAGACAAGTCACAATGGCTGAAAATATCTTACCGTAATGAGTAAGAACTGTAATCAGGAAACAGAGGAAGCGATAATCCGGCCAATGCTTGAATTGTAAACAGAAGAACCGGATCAACAAGTGTAACGTAATACACCATCAGCAGGAAGGAGAGACATAGTCAAAGAATGGCCAGACAACAGGCAGGTCAGAAAGCGTTCCAAGGTCGGGCTTCAGGTAAACTTGCAAGAAGGAGAAAAACTGTCCGTAAAGGATAACACAAGGCAGGTCCAGGGGCATTCCGAAGTCGAGTCAACAGCAGGCAATTCCAAAGGCAGACAAGGGGCGCGTGAGATGCAATTCCGATAACAAGTCCGGGGTCAGGTACAGGAATAATCCAAGAGAGTACACACGAACGATGGCGAAAATAGCAACGCTAATTAGAAGCGCTGTGTCTTGCGCGACGTGTGTTTTTATTTGGCCGAAGGAGCGTCAGAGTCAGCTGATTAGGAGACGCTGCTTGTTCCTGCGGCGTGGTTTCCCTGACAACCGCCAGCATCTCCAGAACGGGGAAGCAAGAAACGACACCCGGCCTCTTTGAAATCGGGAGCGCCGTGAACCAAGCAAAGCCGCACAGTGCCCATGTGTGACAGCATCCACCCCCAAAGAGAGCGGCAACCCCCGAGAAACGTGGAACTCCCGCAAGAGGTCAGGCGAGTGGATGTGCGAAAAGGGCTCCCAAGTCCTTTCCTCCGGGCCGTAGCCTTTCCAATCAACCAAATAATACTAAGAACCTCTAGAGATCTTGACATCCAAGATCCGGGCCACCTCAAATTCCTCTTCCCCATCCACCAAACCAGGTGCTGGACGGACCTGTAGTCGGGTGTCGGGCGGACAGGGTTTCAACAGAGCCACATGAAACACCGGGTGAACCCACCATGAGGCTGGCAAAGATAGCCGTACCGCCACAGGATTAATCGCTGCCGATACCCAAAAAGGACCCACAAAATGAGGTAAGAGAGACCTTTTGCCAGGAATGCGTAAATGACGCGAAGACGGCCACACTGACATGCCCACTGTATATGTTGGAGCAGGGGTGCGACGTGCATCCGCAAACCTCTTGGCCCGCGACTGGGCCCGTAACAAATGCCCCCGCACATCCTGATGCAACTGATCCATGTCCCGCACACAAATTTGAGCTGCCGGGTTGTCAATGGGCAATGTGGTATCCAGCGGCAGAGAGCGGGGATGAAAGCCATACAAGGCATAGAAGGGTGAGACCCTATTTGCAGAATGCATGGAATTATTATAGGGAAATTCTGCCTGAGACAGGGCAGCCAGCCAAGTACGTTGGTATTGCAGGCATAAGCAGCGCAAATATTGCTCCATAGTGGAATTGGTACGTTCTGTAAGGCCATCGGTCTGAGGATGGTAAGAGGAGGAATACCTGCCATCAACAAGCAAAGAAGCGGTGAGTGCCCTCTAGAAGTGCGAAGTAAACTGGGATCCCCTGTCAGAGATCAATATTGATGGAAGTCCAAAACGCTTGAAGATGTTGTTCACAAACAATTCTGCCAGAGCAGGAGCCTTTGGAAGACCAGTACATGGAATGAAAACGGCGTACCGGGTGAAATAATCGATAACCACCAAAATTGTGTCAAAGCTTTTGATCCTAGGCAATTCAACCATGAAGTCCATGGCAATCATTTGCCTGGGTCTGTAAGGAACCGGAAGCGGGTGTAACAACCCCATAGGTTTTGACCTGGACGACCAACATTGGGCACAAATAGAACAAGAGGCCAGATAGTCAATGACGTTGCGTGTCAAGGAAGGCCACCAGGACCATCTACGCAAAGACTCAATGGTTTTCTGTTGACCAGGATGTGCTGCTACTGCTGATTCATGAGACCATTGAAGTGCAAGGGTGCATGCTCGGCCTGGTGGAACATAGATCCTTCCTTTGAAGTAGGGCAGCCCATGAAGTATTTCAAGCTTGTAATCTGAGATAGCTGTTGGATTGGATGTAACCCATTCTTCCAGCATAGCCCGCAAAGAAGGTTGAACAGTGCAACCACATACCACATTGTCCTGTAGCAAAGGAGTTGGTTCAGGACAGTGCCGCAGAGTATTCACTGGTAATTGAGACAAAGCATCTGCTGCCGCCTGCAGACCCGCAGGATGATATGTAATGGAAAACTGAAATTGTGAAAAGAACAAATGCCATTGAGCCTGTCGTGCGGTCAGGCACTTCATAGATTTGAAGGCCAAGAGACTTCTGTGATCCGAGTAGACCGTGACCGGATGTTTGGCTCCCAACAGGTGATGCCTCCACTCGACGAAGGCCTCTTTGATGGCCAGAAGTTCCCTTTCGGTAACAGCATAATTTTGTTCGTAGGTTGTGAGCTTCCTCGAGAAGTAAGCTACCAGGTGGATGTCTCCAGACTGAGGACAAGCCTGAGACAGAACAGCACCAATAGCAAAACCCGATGCATTCGCTTCAACGAAGAAGGGTAGATCCGGATTGGGATGTTTATTAACAGGGGCAGATGTAAAAGCAGCTTTCAGCCTTTCAAATGCCATCTGGGCTTTCTCAGACCAGGCGAAAGGAACCTTAGAACTGGTTAGACCAGTAAGCGGGGCTGCCAGAGAAGAGAAGTAATGGATAAAGCGCCGATAGAAATTTGCAAATCCTAGGAAGGATTGCAAAGTCTTGACGGAAGTTGGGACCGGACAGTTCAATACTGCCTTGACCTTAGAGGAACTCATTTGAATACCCTGGCTAGTGATGTCGAATCCAAGAAACTCGACTTCCTGAGTGTGAAACACGCATTTCTCCAGTTTGACAAAGAGCTGGTTTTCAAGGAGCCGTTGGCGAACATTGGAGACGTGTTTTATGTGTTCAGTGAGGGATGGAGAATAGATGAGGATATCATCTAAGTATACGACGACATATTGATCAAGGATGTCATGGAACACATCGTTCATGAACGCCCGAAAGGTAGCCGGGGCGTTGCAGAGACCAAAAGGCATCACAAGATACTCAAAAAGGCCAAAACAAAACTTGAATGCGGTCTTCCACTCGCCTCCGCTTCTGATGCGCACCAGGTTATACGCCCCGCGTAGATCCAGTTTAGAGAAATACTTAGCCTGACCCAATTGATCCAGCAACACCGAAATCAAGGGAAGAGGGTACTGATTTCTTACAGTTACCGCATTCAGGGCCCTGTAATCAATACAAGGCCTAAGGTCCCCTTCCTTTTTAGGTACAAAAAAGAGGGGTGAGGCCACCGGAGAGGTCGACGGACGTATGAAACCCATGGTTAAGGCCTTGTCTAGATATTCTTTAAGTACTTTGTCTTCCTGTAGAGACAATGAATAGACTCTGCCCGACGGTATTTTAGCGCCCGGAACCAACTCCATAGGGCAGTCGTAAATGCGATGAGGAGGCAGGGTCTCTGCCTTTTTTTTGTCAAACACGTCAGAAAAGGACTCGTACTCCCGAGGTATCTGTGGAGTGCTCTCGACTGACAATGCTCCGACAGAAGGTGAAAGAGTCCCAACAATCGACTGGTAGAGCTAGAGGCAACCTCATGTGAAGTAAAACACTGACTGTTACAGAAGGCAGAAGGGAATTGGATAACACCCAATGTCCAATCAATATGGGGGTTATGTAACCATGGTATTCCCAGAATAATTCTGTAGGCTGGGGCTTTGATCACATCGAAGGTGATCACTTCAGAATGACCGTCCTCAGTGCTCATAGTTAATGGTTCGGTTTGCTGGACTACCATTCCAGAGACCAATGCAGAACCGTCAACAGCAGAAACCGACTCGGGTTAGGGTTTAGCCGCCAATGTCACCCCAAAAGTTTTAGCATACTCATGGTCAATATAGTTGCCAGTGGCACCTGAATCTATGACCAGGGAGGCGGAAAAGGACAAGCCCAGAACCATAGCAAAGGTAGCTGACAAGTGAAACAAGGAAGGAGGACTAACAATGATTGAGTCCAGGGCAGATTTTCCCGACAAAGGGACTCGATCTATTGTCGGGACCTGGCATTTCCCGCCTTCCCCTTGGGTCTCTTGGTACAGTCAGGTAAGAGATGGTCTGCCGATCCACAATACATGCAGAGATTGTTTTTCCTGCGATGTTCCTGTTGAGCTGGTGTTAAGGGACCCCCTAATGGTGCCAATTTGCATGGGTTCCAGAGTGGACTGCGTTGAAGGTATTGATTCTGAGACCACAGGAGGTAGCATGGGTCTCTTTTCACCCTTCCTTTCCGCTCTTCGAGTGTCGATTTGAAGCACCAAATCCAGTAGATCACTAAAACCTGTAGGGACTACTGGAATGTAGACAGAGTGTCTTTTAGCTCCTCGGAGAAGCCTTAGTAGAAGACCGCTGATCTCTTTTCTTCCGGCCAGTCGGTTTCAGCTGCCAACTGATTGAACCGGGCCAAGTATGCGAGGAGAGTGGTAGAACCCTGTCTGAGTTTGAGAAGTTCGAGGTCAGAAGCTTGGGTGGTATAGCGGGTATCGAACACTTTACTAATGCGGAGAGGAGGGCATCGCAATTATAAAGAACATGGCTGTTAGATTCCAGTAGAGGGTTAGCCCAAGCGGCTGCTGTACCCCCCAAGTTTGATAACACAAAAGCAGCCTCGGTGCTGGACGTAGGAAATGATGAAGGCCGACATAGAAAGTGAAGTTTGCACTGGTTAACAAAAGTGCAGTATTGTTTAGGGTACCTGGTAAAGCGCTCTGGAGGAGCAAGGGGAAATGGAGTAGAGACCACTACTGGATGTGGGTCTTGAGTAGCACCAGGAAACCCTGAACCAGAAGCAGATGAGCTTGTTGCTCCTGCCCCCTGTGCGGCAGATGACATTACCAGGCCTTGTAAATCATCCACCCTTTGACAAAGAGAGTCTTGAGCAGAAATCATATCAGCCCTTAAATCAGACATCATCTGCATCAATTGGGCTAGAGTGTCTGAAGGTTCCACTGGTGACCGTATATGTGGCTTCTAATTCTGTTACTCACCGCCTGTAGGACTTGCCGGGGCGTTGAGAGGAAGGGACACCAAATGGACCGGAACCTTCTGTCACTACTGAGTATAGTCCAGAAAAGGACCCCTCAGACTGGACTGCCTCTCTTAAAGGCGGCTCTTTAAGATAATGGACCCCCTTGACTGTGTAATAATAGAACAGGAAGGTTGGTGTATTACCCAAAAGAGTGGGGAGAAACCACACCGCCACACCAAGCTGCAAAAAACACAAGATACAGATTAGAGGCAATAAATCAGAACATAAGGGAATGATGGAAATCTAGGATGTGAGCGAGTATCTGAATAGAGGATTGGCAGCTATTAGTTTAGGAGGAATTCTAAAGAAAAGAAAAAAAGAAAAGGCTCAAATTGGAAGTTCTAGTTAGGTGGTTAATATTAATAGGAAAGTAAGGAGAAGGTCTTACCCTCTTATGAATGAAAGGAGATCCAAAGAGAACACAACGGAGGTATAAAATAATAAACAGGGAAGGTTAGTAGAGTATAGCTTCACGAACAGCACGAGGGTCGCAACTAGATTCGGGATGGTGCAAGGAATCAGCAGAGCGTCCAGCTTGCACAATGAGGTATCCACAAAGTCTATTCACAGAATACTGCAGTATGTTAAGAAGACAAGTCACAATGGCTGAAAATATCTTACCATAATGAGTAAGAACTGTAATCAGGAAACAGAGGAAGCGGTAATCCGGCCAATGCTTGAATTGTAAACAGAAGAACCGGATCAACAAGTGTAACGTAATACACAACCAGCGGGAAGGAGAGACATAGTCAAATAAGGGCCAGACAACAGGCAGGTCAGAAAGCGTTCCGAAGTCGGGCTTCAGGTAAACTTGCAAGAAGGAGAAAAACTGGCCGTAAAGGATAACACAAGGCAGGTCCAAGGGCGTTCCGAAGTCGAGTCAACAGCCGGCAATTCCGAAGGCAGGCAAGGGGCACGTGAGATGCAATTTCCGATAACAAGTCCGGGGTCAGGTACAGGAATAATCCAAGAGAGTACACGCGAACGATGGCGAAAATAGCAAAGCTAATTAGAAGCGCTGTGTCTTGCGCGACGTGTGTTTTTATTTGGCCAAAGGAGCATCAGAGTCAGCTGATTAGGAGACGGCGCTTGTTCCTGCGGCGCGGTTTCCCTGACAACCGCCAGCATCTCCAGAACGGGGAAGCAAGAAAGGACACCCGACCTCTTTGAAATCAGGAGCGCCGTGAACCGAGCAAAGCCGCTCGGTGCCCATGTGTAACATCAACAAAAAAGGAAATGTAAATTAAAAAAAGGAAATGAAAAATTAAAATAAAATGAAAATGAAAAGTAAAAATGAAAATGTAAAATACTAATTAAAATTAAAAAAAGAAAAAAGAAAAATTCAAATGAAAATGAAAAATCAAATGAAATATGAACATACAATGAAAATGAAAAGAATAAACTGAAAAAAACAAAAGAAAAAATCAAAATTCAAAAATCCAATACTAATTTAAAATGAAAAATCACAATCAAATATGAAGAAACAAAAAATCAAAAATAAACATGAAAAAAAAATCAAAAAGAAAAATCAAAAAGAAAAGTCTAAAATGGCCATGTGTCGACCTGGGGGGGGGCACACAGGAGGGAGGAGATACAGGGTGCACCCCAACACTGACATGCGTGGATGTTGAGAAAAAAAAACCTCCATGGGCTCATGGCCTGCACGGCTTCCCTATGGTGGGAGAACTGCTGCTGCTGTCATCACCCTCTGGTGGTACATTTGAAGGTGTGTGTGGTATGGGAGGCAGACCTTGCAAAGCCCTGGCATGCCCCTCCATGGCAGCAAGCATGCAGGTCTGAAAGCTTTGTATCTGCAGGATGATGCTCCGGAGATCCCCATGCAGCACCTCACGGGTAGCACAGACTTCTGCCTGCAAGGCCTCATGTGATGCCCAGTTAGCCTCATAGGTTGCCTGGAGCTCAGCTGAGATTGTGCGTGTTAGCTCCTCCAGCTGCTGTTCTGACCTTGTACTCTGGGACACCTCAAGTTCACCCAGAGTATCTCTGAGGGACCTGTGTTCTAACCTCAGGACATCCCTGTGGGCCTATGACTCTGCAGATATGGCTGTGCGCAGAGTCTCCAGTTCAGCCCGTCGGCCCCTTTTGGATGCCAACATGTCCTCCCTGTGTGAGCGGCATGTGGACTCCGTTGCCTGCTGCTGGAGCTCCACCTGCCTTTCTGGGGGGATAATGGAAGTGGCCACCCTATCCATGGCCTTAGCCATCATCTCACACAATGCCCCCTGTTGTGCTGCAATAGTATACATGGAGTTCTCCCACACAGTATTGCCTGGTGGCGCGCGGCCACCGCGTTGGCGGACACCACACCTGTTTGGGCCAAGGTGATGTGCACCTTACTGTGCTGGCACTGCCTGAGGCTGCAGGACTGCATTCCTCCTTTGATCTGCTGGCCCAGGAACTGGAGCAAATATAGTGGAGTGTGACCCTGCATCTGCAACCGCCACAGGTGGACATTCCAACAATGAATTCCCCATTGAGGGGTCTACACCCAGTGCAGGTGGGTTGGACAGAACAGCATCCCTGCCAGAAACACTCACCTGCGACGGGACATTTGTCTCAATGTCTGATTCAGCACCTGAGCATTAGAGGTCATCAGAGGTGTACCCAAAGACACCCGTGGACACGATGGTCTGTAGGACTAATGGATTTTCCTGCACCACCACCCCACGTTCTCCACTGGTGCCTGGTTGTGGCTCTGAGTACTCCTGCCCCTGCGCCATCTCCTCCTCCTCAACAGCATCTAGTGCCTCATAAGCTGCATATAGATAAAACAAAAGTAATGAAGACAGGCATGTACAGCATAGCCGACACACATAGGCATCACAATCTACACATTGAATACATTAATGACACATGTCACACATGACACTAACTCTGGCATGCATGCACTGGCAATGAAGTGGAAGGGGACCCTAAAAGCAGACACTGAGGATGGATGGAAAAGCAACACATGTGCTACATGGTGCATAGCACCTGCATCACACATTAGCCTGTGAGTGGCATGGACAATCCGCAAACATGACACATACCAGCACACAGATGGCACGTAGCATAGCCATGACAGAATTGACTAGGACACCCAGATGGTAGTAAATCAGTACTGTCCCCCATCCATGTGAGGCGCACATCATGAAATAGAACATGCAAAAGAGTGTGACAAAACACACATGTGTCACACGCTGCAACACAGCCAGTGTTTACTAATACAGTGATGGTAGGCACATGGATACATCAATGGTAGGTCACTTGGACATGACACAAGTCAATTGTCATGTCGAACATTCAAACAGGGCTCCGAAGTGATCGTGTGCAGTGCATGTGTAGGTGCACAAAAGTCATTCAGCCTGATTGATGAAATCATTTTCATAAAAAGTTAACAAATGTGGGGCATTGTGGGGTGAAATATATTCCTGAAGTATGGTGAATTTGGGGCAGAACGGCACAAAAATGTGTGTTTATCATGCAAATTATTCCATCAATCAGGCAGAATGAAATGAAATACAGTATTAATGTTGTGGCATGATGCCAGGTGAAGGGCAAGTACAGTCATCAGGTGCAAAGTGTTTACTGCGGTCAGGTGGGATACCGTGAAACTCAAACCCAAGGGCGGGGGAGGTTTTGGAGGCACAACATGGGTGACCTATAGCAGTCATGACTACACAGCCTGACCTGGCACTCAATCAGAAAACATCATCCAATCAACATACACATGGTTTGCACACACACGAATGGCCATGCACCGGACATTGCCTCAAGATCTGATAGATCTCCCATGCCTTGGATCTGATCCTCTGCGATGAAGCCTCCAGTGATTGCCTCATGTTCTGTGAGTTCATCCTCCTCTGGTGGAGACCCACTGCCAGTCACCAGAGTAGAAGCATAAGTGAAAGCCAGCTTGTTTTCTGCTCAGCGTTTGAGGTCATTCCACTGCTTTGAGCAATCATCAGCTGTGCGCTTCCGAAATCCAAGGGAACTAATCTGGTCCGCGATGCACTTCCAGTGCACCCTATGTTGAGCAGTCCTAGTCTTGCACCCAGTCACCAGCATCTCGCGGCCATGGGCCGACACATAGCCCACAAGTGCGTCTAGTTCCACATTATTGAAACTCCACTTTCTTGACGTACCAGAGGGGCGAGCCGTGTCTGGGGTCCCAGCCTGTTCTGCAAGAGCACGCTTCTTCCTCTTGAGAGGTGGTACGGACGCTGAGTGGCTTACGCTGCTCTGGTCGGTAGGGGCTGAAGGACAGGTGGACTGGGCACTGGAAGCAGGCAATGGCTGCTGGGTGCTGTTGCCAGGACCAAGCAGCACAACTGCCTTGGTGTGATGGTCTGGGGCCAACACTGCCCCGGCTGGGTGACTCAGAGCCGGGATGGAATGAGCTGCAGCTGCCCTTGCAGCCTCCCCACTCTGGCTACTTGGGGCAGCAGATCCACGTGGCCTGGTGACAGCATCTTTCACTGCCACACGTGGCTTTGATTTTGTGACATGGAAGTCGGCCGGGTTAACAGGGCCTGAGCTGGGATGGTGTCAGCTGCATCTCCGCAACCAATTGGGGGCGGCATATGTGTCCCTGATTGGTCCTCCACACACTGGCCTCTTGGGCCACCCTGCTGATGTTCTTGTGCAAATGGGAGGTGCAGTAAAACATTGTCATGGGCAATTGGGTTGAAGGGGGCAGGGTACTAGATGGAATGCATACCCCTGTGCTCTAGCAAGGCTGTCTGTGACCCCTGGGGGAAGATGACGGGGCACGCAATGCTCAGGCACCCCGAAAAGAACATTTAACGTGCATGTGACCCTTCTTAGCCGCCGTGCATGGAATAAAGGACCCGCACTACGCTGTGGCACCCAGAAACATAAAAATAAGCGTACGCATGTGACACACAGGCTAGAATGACCTCGGAATGGGTACGCGACACACAGGGGCAACCACAGTGGAAAAATACGGTCTGAATTCACCGTCTGCCTGGAAAAAGAATGTGAAAAAGACGCGCATGGGTGCGTTGGCAACACCCCCACCAAAAGAAGAATTGAACGCTGTCTGAGTAAACAAGGAGTACGAACTGTAACCGTTGTGAAGTAATCGCATGTGAACCGACAAGAAGTACAAGAATCACCCGCTCGCTCTCCACAAAAAGCACGTACAAGAAAATGGTGTCCTACACATACCTTTTAACCCTGGCCACAGAAACGGCCATGCATGCCACGTCACTTACGCGCTTACGCGCTAAGGGCCTTTCTTCCAATTACACACAGTGACACTCGGACATGCTGTTTTTGCACGTGTGGATTCACTATGCACCCGTGCCGAGGGAAACGCCTGCGTGCGTCATATCACTTACACGCTAAGGGCCTTTCCTCGAATTACATGGTGACCCACACCTGCCTCGGGGGTTACCATGTTGGGGCAAACACCATTGGAGACTACTGGCAACCATCAGCCAAAGAGGCAGAGGGCTGCAAGCTTCACAGCAGGAGAGTTTGGCATCCTGGTGGAGCAAGTCCTGGTGCATTATGATGGCCTCTGAGGAAGAAGATGCGCCGACAAGGATGGACTGGAGAGGATATGGCTGGACATCGTGGTTGCCATCAACGCGGAGGGGGTGGCAACCCGCGACCTACCACATGTCTGTAAGCGCTGGGATGACTTCAGGTCCAGGACCCTCAGGAAGGCCCGGGGCATCTTGGAAGCAGTGGATGCACTGAGGTGCCGGGTCCACCTTACCACCGAGGACATGAGGGTCCTGGAATGCATTAACCCAGTGCTTCACCGCCAGGTCATCCAGACGGACACTGGTCCGGAGAAGAGCGGTAAGTGTCCATGCAAACTTATTGGACGCAGTGCATGTTGATCTTATGGCTTGAAATGCACTTTCAACAACATACGTCTTTCAGCATTTATAAATGGCACCTACCTCCACACAGGTCTGTAAGAATTCAGTAGTTTGTCGAACGTGAAAATGAGTTTTACCTAGAAGCCCCTCCACCACTCAGCCGAAAAGGCTAGGAAGAAGTGGAGCCTCCATGGAGAAAGCCCAAAGGGGAAAAAACCCTTTGGTGGGCTGCTAGGGTGCGTGGACTTCTGTAGGCAGCAGTAGTGTTTTCTTTGTGCTACGCGGGAGCTTTAGTGCAGACCGAAATCCTCTCGTGAAAAATTCTAATACAGATAGAATTACAGTATGAGAAAAGAGGGAAATGCAACAAATATTATGAATCTGGAAGTGAAGGAAGGGCTTACCATGGAGTCAATGATAGTTTCCTAATTAATATCAGCCAAGTCGATAGTGAAGGCAGAGCTATAGTGTGAGAGGCCTAATAGAGTAGAAGGTGAAAAGATTATGGGGGTCATTCCGAGGTTGGAGGTAAGGGATTACCGGCGCCTGTAAGGGCACCGATGGCGGTAATCCCTTACCTCCGTATTCCGAGTTCCCTTTGCAGGTCCCTCTTTACCTCCTGCTTTTAGCAGGAGTAAATTACGGGACCCGCAAAGTGAACTTGGAGTAAATTACGGCACCGTAATTTACATTGCCGTAATTACCTCCTTCCCCATTCCCATTGAGCCCTATGGGGGCAGAAATGGGGATGGGGAAGGGCTATGGTGAATGGGGAATTACCGGTCCATCCAACCTTGGAATGGACCGGTAATTACTCCATTCACCATGCCGGTATTCCATGGAGTAAATAGCTCCATGGTTGCCAACCATGGATCTATTTACTCCATGGTGTAGTCCTAACTCGGAATGAGGGCCCATGTCCAAATGTATTTAGTACAGTCCAGATAAGAGCAGATGACCGTGAGACAAATGAATATATAGCCTTACCAAAGTAACTGTAACTCTGTTGACATAGAGGGAAATAGCAGTTCAAGAGACTAGGGGCGGAAGACTGCAGAATATTTCTATTCCTATGGCTGCTTCCTAACGTTTGGCGAGAGAACAACAAAGGTTAATATGTGCAGAATGGGAAACGCGAACTAAAGAATGACTCTAGCAAGGTGGGGCTACACATCGGACGAACCTTGTAGAAAAGCTGATTGTTGAATGAAGTATCTATTAACCACACATGTACAGACAGTGACTGGAAATATCTAACACCACAGATTGAAAAGAAATGGAAGAAAGTTAATTCAAGGGATTTCAGGAAAGAAAGCCTAGCGGATTGCAATTTAAGAGTATTTAAAAAAAAAAAAAGGAAGGTAAACAAATTTACGGAGCGCTGTGCGACTCTGAGTAGAGAAGCAAACTGTCCGGATATACGATCCCGGAAGTCAGGAAGTGGCTACCTGCTCACAATAAAAAACGAAGAACATTGAAGCGCTGCATGTAGTTCTCGGCTCTTCCATGTTGCAGGAGCCTTTTCCGAGGGAAACCGCATGTATGGAGGCATGTAAAGGTGGGGTCGAGGAGTCCGTCAGGAGATTTGTAACAGGTGTGCCAGGAGTGTGCAGCTTGAACATATGTCTGAAAAGGGTCATGTATGGATGTTTATGTGCAGGGACATGACCGTGCTGCATGTGAATCCAGTCCAGTCCTGTGTGATGCACAACAATGGTGTATGTGTTCCAAAGCATGATGCACAACTGCATGTGGAGATGCACACATGTTAGCATTTCTGTGTATGTACTATGGCATGGTTGGGGTGTGACACATGGATGCTGGTTCCACCTTCATGTACGTGCACAGCATACATGTGCGTGTGTGTGTTTGACATGTGTGCAACTGTGATACGCCTTGGATGAATGTGACACAGACATGTAGGAACCAGATTGGCAGATGTTACCTAGTTGCCGATGATTGCACTGTGACAGGTGGTGGAGATGTACAGATGCATATCTGTCTGGTGGTGTGGTTGCATGTGTTGGGCACTCCCCATGTTGCTTGTGACGTCAGGCCAACCTTCGGATGTTCATGCATGTGTGTGTGTATGGATGCTGCTACCTGCTGCACGATTCCTGTTAATTCGTGCATGTGTGTGGGTTCAAATGATATGGGTGTTGGGGAGTGTGATGCCATCGGTGAAGTTTGACAGTGCCACTCATGTGCAACTATCATGTTTGTATCCAACCATTGTACAGTGCCCTCATGCCTGTTTTCTGTCTCTCCCTGTCTGCAGCGTCGACTGATGAAGAGGGCGGAGACGGTGCTGTGGAGCACAGGGGCAGGGATCCCACCGCCAGCTGGAGACGCAAGGCCCAGCTCCCCTCCCACGTAGTGATCTCTTCCAGGAGTGAGGAGTCTGGTGCCACGTCCACAGCCACAGCTGATGAGGGGAGGTCCAAGAGACGGAGTTTGGAGGTGGGCTCCTCAGCAGCAGTAGGGGCAGCTGAGCCCCCACAGGGGCCTATGGAGGAAAATGGCACAGAGGCATCCAGGTTGGTGGGGGGTTCGGTTGAGGAGGAGGCTGTGGAAGGCCCACGCACAGGGCCTGGAGGGGGGAATTCCACTGGTGCTAGTGGTGCAGTCCAGGGGCAGGGGCAGGAGGCAGCACAGGCTGCTGTGGAGGTGCCTGTGTGTAATCCTGTCCCCGATCCTGTGACTGCATCATCCCCCAGGGAGGGGATGCGCATACAACAACTGGCCTTCCTCTCCCTGCAGACGTTGCAATCTGTGACCGGATCGAGCCTGTCGTAATGGGGTGTCGATGTGCCAATGTCAGATTCGGGATGACGTGCAGGGTTCTCGTCTGGACAATGCACATCATTTCGAATCCCTCTTTGGCCGTGTCGACCTACTAGGACAAGTCGTCAGCACTGGGTTCATCCGTGTGCTGGAACTTCTTGCGACCCCCTCCTCAACTGAGCCCCCTATGCGCCAGTCATCCTCTGTGCCATCTTCCTGCCCAAGTATTACCTGGACACCCTGTGGAGCTGCCCCTGAGCCAACAGCCAGGCTGGTGGAGGACATGTCCCTGCCACAGTCGGGAGTCAGAGGTCCAGCAGGGGTGGCCACCCCACCATCTGGACCCCAGCAAGAGGAAGATGTGCAGGTATCAACAGGCAGGGCACATGCAAGGCAGCAGCAGGCTCATGGTGGGAGCGATAATGGCTTGGGGCCATCAACATCACAGGGGTCAGGCATCGGCCGGAGTCCAGGAGGACCCAGGATTGGGAGTGTCTTCCGTGTGGCAGCGGTTGGGCCAGCAGAAAGATGCGGAGCGGCGGCAGGCAGAGGAGGCATGGCTCACAATGGTCATGGCAGAGAACTCCATGTGCTGGGCTTTGAGGTGGGCTGAGTGCCTCGAGGCAACTCGCAGGGAGTTCAAGGAGGCCATGGCTGCATCCCTGCGAGACCTCGAGGCCAGGGAAGAGGCGCGCCTCCAGAACATCGACGTGGAGTTTGATGATGCTCTGGCCCGGAACATCAAAGAGTGAGCCGTTGGACTAGCCCGCCGCATTTGTACATAGTTCTTTAGGCTTAGGTTTCAGTTGTTTTATATTTTTTTTGGGACTTCATGGACTTTGCTCCACTTCATGTACATAGTTTTTTTATAGGATTTTTGGTAGGTTTCCTTTTGTTTGGGGATCATGGACCCTTCAGACTTGCAGTGTACATAGTTCCAGACTTGTACATGCCTTCGTTATTTCTACATCCCATGGATCAATGTTTTTTTTGTGCTTTTGTTTTTTATTTACTTTATATGGACTTTGGCGATGGACCACTTTTCAGTTTTCATGTCGTGGATTTTAGTTTTCCATTAGATTTTACTATTTTTTTGGTATTGCTTTCATTATTTCTTAATTTATAAGTGAGTCAGGGCCTGCTGACAGGTGCCCTTTCAATGGGGGGTGGGGGACATGAGTTAGGGCCTGCTGGCAGGTGCCCTTTCAATGGGGGGTGGGTGGGGGACATGAGTCGGGCCTGCTGGCAGGTGCGCTCACTGGGGTGGGGTGGGGGGACATGTGTCGGGGCTCCCAAGTGCATGGTGCCATGTGGCCTGCCTTCGGGGCATGGTCAGGGTGGATGGGCTGCCTGCAGGGCATGGTCAGGGTGGATAGGCTGCCTGCGGGGCAGGGTCAAAGTGGATGGGCTGCCTGCGGGGCATGCCCAGGGTTGTAGGGTGGTCTACTGTGGTGTGGGCTGCCTGCGGGGCATGGGCAGGGGGGAGGGGCACACCCGGGAGGGCCCACACTACCACATTGCATGTGAAACTCCACACGCACCCCAGAAATACACGTACCCCACTCGTGCCAGACCAATCGTGTGTGAAAATCCACGCGCACCCCCGGAATACGCATACCCCGCTAGCGCCAGGCGAATCGCTTGTGAAAATCTACATGCACCCCCAGAATACGCATACCCCGCTCATGCCAGGCCAATCGCGTTGAAACTCCATGTGCACCCCCTTGAATATGCGTACACCGCTCGCGCCAGGCCAATCGCATGTGAAACTCCACACGCACCCCTGGAATACATGTACCCCACCCGCGCCAGGCCAATCGCGTGTGAAATTCCACACGTACCCCCAGAATATGCACAGGCAGCCCATCCACCCTCCCCATGGCCTGCAGGCAGCCCACACCACAGGGGACCACTCTACACCCCTAGGCATGCCCCGCAGTCAGCCCATCCACCCTGACCATGCCCCGCAGGCAGCCCATCACCCCAGACCATGACCTGCAGGCAGCCCATCCACCCTGACCATTCCCCGCAGGAAGCCCATCCACCAAGACCATGACCTGCAGGCAGCCCATCCACTCTGACCATGACCTGCAGGCAGCCCATCCACCCTGACCATGACATGCAGGCAGCCCATCTACCCTCCCCATGCCCCGCAGGCAGCCCATCCACCCTCCCCATGCCCTGCAAGCAACAAATCACACCAGCCCATGCCCCGCAGGCAGCCCATCCACCTTCCCCATGCCCCGCAGGCAGCCCATCCACCCTCCCCAGCCCACACTACAGTGGGGTAATTTTCCATGCAATTTGCCTGGCACATGCGGAGTGCACGTATTGAAGGGTGTGCGCGAGTTTATTGACACACGTTTTGGCTGCCACAAGCGGGGTACGCGTATCGAAGGGGGTGCTCAGGGAGATTTACACGCGTTTTGACTCCCACGAGCAGCGTACGCGTATTACGAGGGGTGCACAGGAAGTTTTACAGGCAATTTTGCTATCGCGAGCGGGGTATGTGTTTTCTGAGGGGTACGTGGGGAGTTTTACACACAATTTTGCTGGCATGAGCGGGGTACGCATATCAAAGGAGGTGTGCGGGGAGATTTTCACACATTTTGGCTGCCACAAGCGGGTTACCCATATTCAAGGGGATACCCAAGTACATTTTCACATGTTTTGGCTGCAGTGAGCGGGGTACGCATAGTTCTTCACGCGACTACAGTGTAGTGGGCCTGTAAGCTGCCCCAGAGTTAGCACGGCCCTTTGCGCCGTATTTGGGATTTCGATGGCTTTTCCTTGCGTAAGGGGCGTTCTTTGGGAGTGTAACTGGCGCTGCAGGATGTTCGCTGCGCCCCAGTTGAAACTGGCTTGGGAAATCCATGAATACGCGTGGCACCAGAATGCTGTTTAGCGCACACGGCTGGCGCACACTGGCGCACACTCCCTCTCTGCGCCAGCCGCGTACTCTGCTTCTTCGCCGAATTCTATGAATTACCCCCTTAATATTACTTCTTGTTACATTGTGACAGGTAATCCAATGAGCGCTTCTTTAATTTAATTTCTTCCAATTACATGCTTCAAAAAATTAACCTGCATGCTGGGAATTTCAGGTGAGGAGGGAATTGTACCATCAAGTTGTTCCATTATCTGCCATTGCAGAACCAGACCTGGCTTCAGCCCCGTAATAGGTGTAGCTCCTCCAATATTTACCTCTGGTCCTCTCTCACCCAGAGTAGTACAACAGCAATACGGTGCAAAGTGGCAGCACCAACAAAAAAGTAGGCTGCTCCATTTTTAAAGGGCCCCTAACTGTTTCCCAGCAGAACCATGATGCAAAGCAGAACTGCTACATTTCTTTCTTAAGTAGTATGCTGTCTCCCTATTCTGACAACACCTCTTGCCCCAGCCCCCTTGCTTTAGATATGAGTGATCATTGTCTGGTGCTGGCAGAAGCATATTGCACATTTTGCTTTATTAGGTTGTCTCCCTGTCCGTTTCACAGCATGGCCCTCACCCCACTCATTCCTCTTTACTAATCAGCACACTCCACCCCAATCCCTCACTCCATGCCAAACACTCCAAGCCAACTACTCCATTCTGCCTGCAAACAATCCACTCCACATGACTCCATCTCCAAACCCTTATCTCCACCCCATCCACTCCAATCCAGTCCACCCCTAGCCACCAAACTTGACTCAAGCCTCAACCAACCCACTCCACCCCAACTACTCTACTTTTTCCTCAAGCACTCCACTCCACTCCACTCCACTTAAACCTCTGTGCTTCTCTCCACCCCACCTTCAACCACTCTAATCCACCCCTACCACTCCATTTCCCTTCCAATGATTCAATTCCACCCCCAACAACCCCACCTCAATCACTTTATCTCATCAATGAAATTTGGGATGGCATCTTTGATGTCCTGGTTGTTAGTCTTAGCAGTGCACAGTGGTGGCACGAGTTATGGTTGCTTAGTTTACCATAACTGGCGAATTTCTGAGTTTTTTCTGTTTTACTTGTAACCATAATGTCCCTGTAATAACATTTTTCTATTGAATTTCATAGGTTTGTATTAGTGCAACTTAACCATAAAGTCCCTTTAACAAAGTTTTTTCATTGAATTTTATAGGTTTTTATTGGTGCAACTTAGCCATAACGTCCCTTTAAGAAAGTTTTTTCATTGAATGTCATAGGTTTGTATTAGTGCAACTTAACCATAAAGTCCCTTTAACAAAGTTTTTTCATCGGATGTTATAGGTTTTTATTGGTGCAACTTAACCATAACGTCTCTTTAACAAAGTTTTTTTTAGAGAATTCCTTGGGTTTTTACCAGTGCATGCTATTTTTCTCCAACTTACTAATATCATACTTACCCCAATATAGCATCGTTTGTGTCAAATTTACAATGTTTCACCTTAGAACTCTGCCATTTCCCACTTTCTAGCATCATTTTTAACACTTCTATACTTTTTCCACAATTTTTGCTTCCGTCGACGTCCGTGAACGTCTGACATCACTGTGGACATTCCAGACAGTGCCACGTGACCATACATAGACTCAATACGTTTTTCCAACATTACCATTAGCATTTTGTGTTATGCTAATAGAATAATGTGGCGTACATCCCCGCTACACGGACTGGAATGGGGGATAACGGCATGGCAGCCCAAGTTATCGGGCCAAGCGAAGTGTGTCTGTGTGCGCATTGATGCCTGCGGGCTTAGGCACATTATAAATAAATAATGAGGGCTCCGGACCGTTATACTCCATTGCTGCCCCTGCAATGGTGGGTGAAGGCGATTAGCACCCCTGGTTCCCCAAAGCGGGAACCTGAGGTGCTAATAAATATATTTTTCTTCCTTCAGTTGGATGCCTGCGACGTCCTGCTGTACGAAGGAAAATCCTTTTCCAAGATGGCCACCATGGAAAGAGAAGTTGGGGAGTTAGTACAGAACCCCTCTTCCCTTTTCATGGCAGCCTGCAGAAGGTGAGTCAGAACCCTATGACCATATTACCACAAGCACATTTTTTTCCCTTTCAAACCTATCCTACTTTGGAATAACTTTATCACATAGCCGGTCCCAGGTGGACATGACAACTTTCACACCATTTTTCATCCCTCGTTGTCAAGGCCAGTAACCAGATTGTCTGGGTCATGACCTTATACAATGACCCAGACAATCTGGCCACTGCCCATGGCCACAGGCTGTACCTCAGTCACCAAATATATATCACTATTTTTGTACCTACATTATGACATTTGTCAAAAAATAAAGTGAAGTGTGTCTGTGTGTACCCTGATTCCTGCAGGCTTCGGTGTGTTATAAATAAATAAATAACAAGGGCTGTGGACCATTATCTTCCATTGCAGCCCCTGCAATGGCGGATAAAGGTCAATAGCAACCCTTGTTCCGAAAAAGAGAACCTGGGGTGCTAAAAAATAGATTTTCTTCCTACAGCGGGACACCTGCTTCCTGTTTAAAAAAAAATACTGGACGGATTTCCACCAAACTTACCCAATAATAACACTTTCCGACCAAGCTGCCGCTCCTGTTGCAAATTTTGTGAAAATATGTCCAGCGGTTTGGGATCTAGGCGTGAACAAAGTTTTTTCCATTCAGTCTATGAAAAAAATATATATTTGAGACCCCCCTTATAACTTTGCCCCTCCTTGAAGAAACTTGAAGAAACCCCACCAAACTTGCCAAAAGAATTCAGAGTGGCCCACATACTTGTTTTGCAAAGTTTGGTGAAGATTTGTACAGGGAGAGAGAAGTTATAAACCGCCCAAAAAGTGCTCTTCCAATGGGTCTAGCAACTTTACCATAACTACGTGGCCGTTACTGCAGGCCGTGTAATATATATTACATGGACGCGGTAGCATCCATGTAGTTATGGTTACGTTGGTGTTTCCATAGGAAGAGCATTTTTTGGGTGGCTTATAACTTTGCTCCCTCTGGACGAATCCTCACCAAACTTTGCAAAAAAAAGTATATGACCCACTATGAATTTTTTTGCAAAGTTTGGAGAGGTTTGGTCCAGGGGGGGCAAAGTTATAGGGGGGTCCCAAAACTTTTGTTTTTTCCCAAAACTTTGCGCACGCCTACAGCCCAAACCGCTGGACGTATTTACACCAAATTTGCTTGGGGCTTGGTCCCGAAAGCGTGCTTTTGCAAATTTGGTGTAAATCCGTCCAGTCGTTTTTTTTAAAAATGACCAAAATGTAAGGCAAAAAAATTAGTGATATCTCCGTTCGCTCCGTGGACGGACTTCCCGGTTCGCTCTGCGGACAGTGCCCTGATTGGCCGAGCGGCTTGCGTGATGTCTGCGGACATGCGACGTGTTCGCTGATTGGACGGCGTGGTTCGTGAAGCGCATCAGATTTTCTGTGGCGCCCGCCATCTTGCATTCGCGGATGACCGCGGACAGCGCGGTGAATCTTGGATTAAAAATTGTATTTAGTGGAGTGTGTTGGTGTGTAAGAGTGTTTTGGGAGGGTGGGGGCTGTTCTGAAATGTTCATAAATAAACAGAATGGATCTGGTGTCAAGTTGAAAGTGTTCTAAGAAGCTCTTGGGGTCCTGGAATGTTTGCAGGGGGTGTCCTGAAGACGTTGTCTGTATTGTTTATTGTCAAGCTGAAAGTGTTCTAAGAACACTCGCGGTGTCCTGAAATGTTCGTACATAAAGAAAATGGGGGTGTTCTGAGGACGTTGTCCGTATTGTTCGCTGGCAAGTTGAATGTGCTCTAAGAACACTCGCGGTGTCCTGAAATGTTCGAAAATAAACAATGGGGGTGTTCTGAGGACGTTCTCCGTATTGTGTGCCTGCTTAGCTGTATCCAATGAGGGAATGGCACAGAGAATGAAGTGGAAATGGTAGAAGGGCTCTCTAAGAGTTACGCGGTCCGCGGACAGGGCGTGCTACATCCGGGGTTTTCCAGCAAATCCAGCATGGAAAGAAGACTGTAGGGATCAGCCAATCAGATGTTGAGGTTGTGGATTTGTGTTCAAAGAGACTGTGTGTAGTGAAGATGGCAGAAGTGGAGAAAGTCAGGGTGTTGGTGCTTGGAAATATGTTTGTGCATGGTTTACAACAGTATGCTCAATGCAGGCATGTTGCAAAGAATTTTGATGTTAAAGGAGTGGAGGTGGTGTGGAGCACTGTGCCTGATTGCAATGTACAGGTAATTGTACAAGTTTGTGAAGATATGGGCAGGGTGAACAGTCCCCATGTGGTAGTTTTGCACTATGGTGCTTTCCATTTGGGCTATGTCAGTGCCCCTACTTTGTTGGCAGATTTGGAACACTTGGTTCAAGCAGTAATGAACATCCTTCCAAATGCCAAAGTCATTTTTTCTGGATTAGTACCTAGGGCAATATGGGACAATAGTTCGTTTTTTTTTCCTCAGCAAAACAATGCTAGGTGTGTAATCAACCGAGACATGCGTGCCTTCATGCTTAGAGCTGGTATGTTCTTCTGTAATAACGAGAATATTGATTCCAGTAATGCTGTTTATTTTAAAGAAGATGGCATTTCCTTATCTTTTATGGGAAATGCCATTCTGTTTTGGAGTGTAAGGGTTGCTTTGGAGAAGGTTATGTGAAGATTTTAGGAGTAAAGTAAGAAAAAAAAAGAAAAAAATACTAAATAACAGGTGTCAGTCAAGCATCTGCAGAAAAAAAAATGGCTCTTTTCAGAACCATCCTCAAAGGGCAAATGGGGCACACTATTTAAATTTACATTCACCAGGCTCAGATTTTCGATATGTCCGCGGACATGGCGGTAGTCCCCGGACATCGAAATCACTAGCTAGGGGTTCAGTATGTTCTATGTTACATGTATATAAAGTCAGGGATATTATGGTTATGTTGTGCTACTAAAAACATATGAAATTCAGTAAAAAAACTTTGTTAAAGGGACATTATGGTTAAGTTGCGCTAATAAAAACCTATGAAATTCAATGAAAAAACTTTGTTAAAGGGATGTTATGGTTCAAAGTAAAACCGAAAACCCCTGAAATTTGGCAGTTATGGTAAGATAAGCAACCATAACTCGCGTCACTGTGCACTGCTAACACTAACACCCAGGACATCAAAGATGACATCACAAATGTCATTGATGACATCACTGATGTGATGCGCACAACCGTTCCTATGCATTTGGTGTCCTGCCGACACCCGTCCCATTCGCGGATGTGTTTACAATGTCATCATGTGACCACACCGCGCTGAGTGTGTGTCCTGATTTGCAGACACTGTCCGGGTCCCCGAACATTTTAAAGTACTTTTTTGGACAATCCAAAGCATTTTACAGTAAAAATTGCACATGTTCCAGACAATGACCCTGGCTTTCTACATACTTTTTGGAACTTTCTGAGCATTTTTGGGGTGTTCAATCTGTCCGCGGACAGCACGGCTGTCCGCGGAGCACACACCAGCACCCCTATAAAAGGCCACACCCCAGAGCTGATCCTCATTGTGCTTCTGGCTACCTGACAGAGTATTGTCTTTCCAGCACTGCAGAGTAATCTAACTGATTGACCTGTTTTTCCTGCTTTTGCTGCTTTTCTTCCTGATTCCTGATGGCATCTCAAATTGCTTCGGCCTCGGCATCAGCACCCCCACCCCCTCCACCACCACCACGTCCCCAAGGGCCTGAAGAGGAGAACAGGCGTGAGGATGTAGAGGAGGAGGATGAAGAGGATGAGGTCGTGGAAGTCCCTACTACCAGCACTCGCCGTGAGTCTTTGGTGTGGCAGTTGTTTACCATTCATGGTGACATGCCAAAAGCACATGCAAACAAGGTCACCTGCAACCAGTACAAAATGGTGCTGAGTCATGGGAGGCTTGGTTCGTACAGCTTTGGTACGACATCCATGAAGCGACACCTACGGTCGTTCCACAGTGGGGCTGTTTGCAAGGTTGTACATTGTGATAAACGTAGTAGGTTGAGTTCCTCTACAACATCCTCTGTTTCCGCTACTGTCACCACAACAGACACTCCTGTGGGATAGCGCATCCCTCCAGTTGCCTCACAGGCCATCCATGATGCTGTTGACCCTTACTTTTCGAGGGTCACAATATTGTGTATGTACTGCAACACAGTACTTTGCAGGGGGGAGAGTCTTCGGAGTGCTTTCGAGACTGCGGTCAAGGAGCACGAGAAGGTCAGCCCACTACCTGAATAAGGCCCACCCTACATCTTCCTCTCTCCACCTGCCCTTTCTTATCACCCTGGTTGGTGTCCCTTCCTTACCCTCCTTTCCCCTCTTTTCCTAGTATGTAAAAAAACAAAAAATATATAAAACAAAAAAAAATCAAAAAAAGGCTCTTTTCAAGATAGAAGTGGCAAATAAATGAAGCAGGGCCCTGTGCATTTTTTAAAAGTCTGCAGACAGTTCACAGACATATACATTTTGGGGTGCTGTCCTATCATAACCATTGCACTTTTCTCTGAGAGGAAGTGGTGGCTCTGAAAAGAGCATTTTGGTGGTGTTTGTGTTTGAAAAACCACAAATGGTTAACACCTACTGCAAAATGGATGGCTGTAATTCCCAAAAAAATGCTCCAATGAATTTTGTACATTTCTCACAAAAATCTGATTGCCAGCATAAGTGAGATGGACTTCATCTCTGCGAAAAATGCATGTGCTACGAAACATAATATTTTCATTGTGAAAAGAGGACATGCCAACATCTCTTAGAAAGGCACTAACAGCCTTATTGACATTGCGACTCGCTTTCTCCATTTGTGAACCAAATGAAGAGCAACGCAGCCAAATTTGTCTCTGCGCAATACGAGAAAAAATTACTTGGGAATTTGGAAACATGTCCATGACCTTCCCAAGTACTTCTTTCATTGTAAATTGCAAAGAAATTCCAGACACATGTCATAAACTGTTCCCTGCACAATGAATTATAATTATGTCTGGATGATGCTGTGTCTCTAAAGTAGTACAGATAGGTACCAAATCCAGCCATTTCATTCCATGCACTCCATGCCAATGCACTTCCAAATGAGGGAATTCAAGATCTGCAGCTACTCCGCAGCGTTCTGCTTACACCTTCAACCAATGTGTCCATGAGTCTCCCAAAATCCAGATAATCTGTTTTGTAAAACACACAGCCATAGCTATCTGTTCTTCTCTCAGGAAAAAGACTTCCTGACAAACTCTCTCCTTACACAACACACCCAGTAAACTTTATTGACCAATCCCTTGCTCTACTCTTTCTCATTTGCATGCCTTTGAACCCCAAAATCCCCCCATGTAATATGCGGTGTCCGTGGACTACCGCCATGTCCGCGGACATATTGAAAATCTGAGCGTGGTGAATTTAAATTTAAATAGTGTGCCCCGTTTCCCCATTGACGATGGCTCTGAAAAGAGCCACTTTTTTTTTTTTTTGCAGATGTTTGACTGATACCTGTTATTTAGTATTTTTTTCTTTTTTTTTCTTTCTTTACTCCTAAAATCTTCACATAAACTTTGCGAAAGCAACCCTTACATTCCAAAACAGCATGGCATTTCCCGTAAAAGATAAATAAATGCCATCTTCTTTAAAATAAACAGCATTACTGGAATCCATATTATCATTATAATAGAAGAACATACCAGCTCTAAGCATGAAAGCACACATGCCTCGGTTGATTGCACACCTAGCAATGTTTTGCTGTGGACAGAAAAGAGAACTATTGTCCCATATTGCCCTAGGTACTAATCCAGAAAAAATAACTTTGGCATTTGGAAGGATGTTCATTACTGCTTGAACCAGGTGTTCCATATCTGCCAACAAAGTAGGGGCACTGACATAGCCCAAATGCAAAGGTCCACAGTGGAAAGCTGCCACATGGGAGTGCTCAACCTGCCCATATCTTCACAAGTGTGTACAATTCCCTGTACATTGGAATCAGGCACAGTGCTCCACACCCCCCCTCCTTTAACATCAACATTGTTTGCCAGATGCCTGCATTGAGCATACTGTTGTAAGCCATGCAAAAACATATCTCCAACCACCAACACCCTGACTTTCTCCACATCTGCCATCTTCACTACACACAGCCTCTTTCAACACAAATCCACAACCTCAACACCTGATTGGCTAATCCCTACAGTCCCCTTTCCATGCTGGATTTGCTGGAAAACCCTGGATGTGGCACGCCCTGTCCGTGGACAGCCGCGGTGTCCGTGGAGCGCGTAACTCTTAGACAGTCCTTCTACCCTTTCCACTTCACTCTCTGTGCCATTCCCTCATTGGATACAGCTAAGCAGTCACACAACCATCCACCAATCACATTCAAGACCTCTACATCTAACTCCATCATCACAGTTAAGCACTTCAAATGTACTGTTGATCACTCTGAGTACAAGTCTCATATCATTGGAAAGCACCTACTACAAAAACTACTGTACAAGTCTCCAAGATTTCTACTTGCAGCTGCATGCATATCCACATGAGAGAATACAAACTACAGGTATGCATATGTTATGCAGAGTACATGCACAACTCTTATAAATACATATAAACAGAGTAATTGCCACTTAATCTGTATAAGCTATAAAATTAACTTACTATAATTTTTCCCATCTGCTATAATGAACTGTCACTTACAAACCTGTCTGCTAGCTAAATTGTTTTTTTTTCACACACAACTATCTAAAAAATTATAATATTAAAAGATGGGAGCAATAACAGTATAATTGTAGAAAAAAACACTTAGTAGTGCATTATAAAATTACACACCGCCATGATAAGTTCATGCATCTCTATAAACTCACACAGATAGGCAGTATCATTGGAAAGCTCTAGCTAAAATAACAACACTGCCTGTACATCACATCCTTCTGCTTTATTACCCACACCTTCACAAATGCATACATACTATGCTTTTCTATACAGTTTCTGCCATTTACCTTATAAAAATAGCAAAATAAGTATATCATTATTTCTTCTATCTCCTAACATGCAATTAAGAAAACAAGTGAGTTTCATACACTTAGTATTCTACTCATTTGCAAAGCATGTTTAAACTAACATATTGTAAGTAAAATATAAAGGCTGCATATAGTCAAAGGAAACTGCATGCACACACTATATTCAGTTATCAAACAAGAATATTACTACAAAAACATAAAAATCAACATTTAAATTAACATCAGTGCTATAAACAAACACAATTACTAACTTCTTTCTTTTACAATTGCAGTGAAAACCACTCTTCTTTAAAGCAGCAGCATCTGAAGTACAAACAACAACTCAGAAGAAACCTGCTCATTCCAAACAAAAGAAGTAAAATATTAAAACAGTAAGAATATAACAGTAAACCATAATATTCTTACTGTTACTCAAACACACTGTGGGGTTGATTCATGGAATTTGTGCACCAAAAAACAGAGATGTGTGCATTATTCTGTCCACAAATCCCTATTTGTTAAACAAGGATTTGCAGGCAGAATCGAGCACAAATCCCTGTTTTTCAGTACACAAATTACATAACTCACCCCCTAGAATGTTAGTATTGCAGAACAAAGAAGTTTTAATTCTATACCATTAGATGTAGTATTAGTGCTTCTCCTACCACTAGCTTACTTTCTACTGTCATCTGAACCCCAGCATAGTAACACACAAATGCGAAAATAGCCTTCCCAACTAGTTGTAGCTGCCCAATGCATAATCAGACAACACCACATACATCCTTACCATCATACTCAGACACTCATGCACACAGCACACATACATTGCAGAAGAGCCCAACCCATACATTCTTTTTTTTCAACAGACCCCAAAGAATGCCTACCAAAAAGCAAGTCCATAAAAAGCAACACAGATGTAGAGAAACTGAAAATAAAAGTGTCAAAAAAAGCATCCATTTCTAGCAGAATGTGTAAAAAAAGTTCAAACAAAAGATCTAATAGAGTCATTAAGCAAAACAAATCAAATTCCAGTACAAAAACTTTGCCTCCTCTTTCAAAATGTAAAACGAAACAGAAAGCGATTAACAAGAATTCAGCTTCCACTACTGCTAACACTGCTCCTATAAATCTTGATGTAGTGGCAAGTAACCATACCAAAAAAAGTATTTTACAAAAAATGTTCGGGAACAGAGTCCTTCAGAATCTTATAAAAACAGGAGAGAAATCATGCACAACCCTTCAAACCTACCATAGAAAATTAAACTTAGAAGCTCTCATAGACAGTGCAATCCTTCTCAAAAGGAAGTTATTTATTTTAGTGTTAAACAGAATGAAACCACTAACAAAACTAACTACTAAATAACAAAAAAGACTTTTCAATAAAAGAAATATCAACAAAAATAACTTCTTAAATATCTGTGGAGGTGAATGGAGTCACACTACGAGCACAGAACCATATTTCAATGTAGACGCATACAAACATAAGCAAACACACACAATTGCCATACATGGCAGTGGAAGAGGGTATGAAAAATGTAATAATACCGTTATGGAACAAGAAACACTGCTCACAAAAATATCCCCAGAAAACTCTGTATCATCTCTCCAACAGACTGAACCAAAACGTCCAGTATACAAATGGCCGTGCATGTCAATGTGTAACATTGACAAAACATCTTTCAAATCTTTACACCAGTTCCGCAATCAATATGTAAAAGGCAAAGACAAATTAAAAATGAAACTTCTTCAAAATATGGATATCTGTCCAGTGCGCAAACACACAGGACTACAAGGACATTAATTAGCCGGCATTTCAGGACCTAATTGCAAAAGCACCTTCCATCATATCAAAATGATATCAACACATCATTCAACTATAAGATATCTAGTCCATAAACTGTACTGTGCTAAAAGTCCAGCTTTAGCATTAGACAATTTAAATAGCAATCTTCTACATGGTACAGCCAAAGACCTACTCGAAGAAATAGAGCATAATCAGAGAAAATATTTTGGAACTGAAAGCCACTTACAAAATGCAATAGCTTTACAACAGACTAGGAACAATTCTACAAATGGCAACCTTCTAATACACACATACAAAAAAGAAATACTAAAATTTAAAAGTACATCAGCAGAAGTACCAAATCATGTGTGTGTGTGTGTGTGCTGCCACAGAACATTTCATAAAAGTAGCACAAAAACTGTAGACATAACATACAAAATAGAAGACAATGAAGATTCCAAATGGTTTGAATTAGCTCTCTACCTTATAGCAGAAAACAAATACGAAATAAATGACCCCTTAATACTTTGCAGTTACTGCACTGCAAAACTTGACAACAACCAAAACACCTTCACTTGCTATCACAAATAACTTAGAATTATTCCCACTACCAAAACCCTTGCAACAACTCAATTTATATGAGAGCATCATAATTCAAACAGTGCATCCATTTCAAGCAATAATACGCCTTCAACCAAAAACAGCAAAATTACCTCCCTTAGACTTAGTGAAAGGCATTTGTGGCAAAGTATGTTATTTACCATTAGATCTGAAAGAAAA
The DNA here is from genome assembly GCF_040938575.1 of Ambystoma mexicanum. Classification (NCBI taxonomy): domain Eukaryota; kingdom Metazoa; phylum Chordata; class Amphibia; order Caudata; family Ambystomatidae; genus Ambystoma; species Ambystoma mexicanum. Next base: position 1,222,328,742 of record NC_090935.1, on the reverse strand, counting down.
TGTACACATTCTAGGAGTGCAACGTCCAATAGAGCAATCTAATTGTCCTAGTAAATGGTGTACCTACAAAAGACAAAAAATTGCCAACAACTCATAGACTTACTTAAAGTTAGAAAAGCCTTGCAATATCTAAAAGACAACAATGAATACTACAAATAAATGAATATTGAACAAAACCTGTGGGAAACAACTGAAATAATTCAAGAGTCAACAGAAACTGGTCAATTTGAACTTCTAGATCCTGCTACAGTATCCAATATTTTAGACCATTATACAATTCATTCATTACACTCTAAAGACACCATAGATGATGCACTAGAAGCGTACCAAATGCGACAAACCAAAGGATCACCAATCAGAATATGGGAAAAAAGTATAGAAGCACACACTTTTCCTCTACTCTTTCCTACTGGGAAAGGAGGAAGGTACGATGATAGACCCACTCAGATAACAGCATCAGAATACCGCTTGTTACGAATGTATTCTGAAGATCCCATATTTAGACAAAATGTGGAATACATATTCCCCCTACTCTTTGAAAGTGAACTAGCAACTCTATGCTACGGAGTTGTACACACATTGAAATCAGGTACCACTTTCAAAATGTGTAAGCTACGCAATTACTACAAAAAGTGCAAGAAAAAGATAAGGGTTTACAATCAAGCATTACAAATCTGTTAGCAAACATGCTTGGTACTAAAGAGTACTAGTACCGACATCACAGAGATGTACGTTGTATGATAAGAAACCTTGCCCCACCCACTTGGATTGTTACATTAAATGTGCAGAATATGCATGGGCCGATTTACATGATTTCCTACGCATATCAAACAAAAACAAAACAAACATAGATATACTAACACCTGGAGAACTTTGCTCTCTAGATCCTGTTAATATTTCAAGATATTTCCATCATCGCTTCATTTCTTTGCTACACGTTAGTTGTAATAAAACGGTTTCTCCGCTCGGAGAAGTGCAACACTTCTTTTGGAGAAAAGAATACCAAGCCAGAGGAGCACCACATATCCACATGCTTTTATGGATTAAAGATGCTCCTAAATTTGGTCAAGACAGTGAGGCCACTGTTTTACAATTTAATCGAAAAATATGTCACTTGTGAAATTCCATCAGAAGCAACAAATAGTGATTTTCATGCACAAATTGTATAATTTCAAAGACACAAATGTGGGAAATATTGTTGGTGCAAATACAAAAACAAAGGGAAATACTACACCAAAGGCTGCTTCAGTTTCCCAAGACCAGTTACAGCAACAGGCCAATAAACAAATTCATGTCTTCAGTTAGACATAGTGTTAAAGGTAAATCACCTAAGAACACATATTACATAAAGAGAACAGAAGAAGCAAAATATATCAATGATTATAATGCAATGATTGCCCTCTTATAGAATGCAAACATAGATGTGCAGTACATTTCAGACAATTCCACTGCAGTTGCACGATATTTTACAGCCTACTTAACCGAAGCAGAAAAAACTGAGCTTCAAGACCTCTGGGATGACCTATCATCAGACAAAACACTGTCTCAGAAATTGTACAGCTTAGGCATAAAAATGCTCTCTCATAGAGAATGTGGCTGCTATGAAGCTGCAAATCGTTTAACCAATGCTGCTTTGTATGGAAAATCTGAATATATAGTATGGCTAAGTCTTGTTCCTGCTAAATCTAGAAAAAGAGATCTCAAATCATACGACGACATAGAAACAATAGCCAAAAATTATCCCAACAGCCAAGACATTTTGGAAAACAATTTACTAGACACATACTACCCAAACAGGATGTAACGCTCACCTGATTCTCGCAGAGGCGCCGGTCTTGACTGGGCGACTACCGTATCTTCAAAGGTGATGTGTAGCACCCGGTTGGCTCTTTGGGCTGGACCTCTGTGCACTGTATGCCTGACGTGTAGAGTAAGATGTCTGCAGATAGAAAATATGGGGTTAATGAACTGGGGTTATTGGGGTGTCCCTATCTCTTTCCTCTTCTCCTCTCCTGTAGACCCCCAAAGGTTAACGCTCTCACCTTAGGTAAGTGAATGCCGAGCTCACCATCTGCATCGGGGCAGGGTCCTGTAACCAGTGTCTTCACTGGATAGGTAGCACAGGCCTCTTGACTTCAGAGGACTGCTGTCCGTCGTTTACTGCACGAACGGTAAGTTTCGAGTCATTCAAATGTCTTTAAAGTCTTTAGTAATGATGTCTCTTGTTTTGCAGGGTTCCGGCGATGGCGGATGACGGGCTGAAGTGAGTTGAAGATGGAGCCCGTGTGATGAATAGAAGCGCCTGGAAGCACGTAAGTAAGCGCTTGTTGCCTGCTTCACTATGCGCTCTAACTGTCTTTTTATTTTGCAGGTACGAGTTCGGAGCGGCTGCAGGGTGCCGGAATACCCACTGGATTAGATGTGGAAAGGAGTAATGGCACGTGAGTATTAAAGTTCCCCAATGTCTTTAAACGCACCTTGTTTTGTCTTTCAGATGCGGGATGCAGCGCCGAAGGCCTCCGGAGCGTGCGAAGAGTTGGTAAACTTTTGTCTTTCAGATGCCGGAATGCAGTGTGAAGACCTCCGGAGCGCACGAAGAGTAGGTAAGACTTTGCCTTTCAGATGCCGGAATGCTAACCTGTTCTTTCTTGTCTTTATAGGTGTTGCTGAAGACTGGATTCAGGATGGTAAGCCTTTTTCCTTAGGCCCAGGACCGGATGCAGAAGACACGATGAGCGTTCTGCTGCAGAAGTTGCAGAATAACGCAAAGCAAGATTCATCCACCGGGTGCGGTTTAAATAGCCTCCTGTAGTGCTTAGGTCCCTCCTTCCACAGCCACGCCTAAGTAAGAAAAGAGTTCCTGGTAAGAAAAGAGTTCCTGCCTTCCAGAAGAGTTCCAGTGTTCTGAATCTAGGGAGTCGCTCCAGCCCCACCCAACAGGAAAAGTAGTTCCAAACAGAAGAGGATCAGAGGCTCAACTGGCAGGCAAGTAAGCAGCATGGTCTGCTGAAGGTAAGTCCACCCAAGCATTATGAGCCCGGCGCTTCCAGCGCTGGGACTGGGCATATTTATGAGCCTGGTGCCACTGGTGCCAGGACTGGGTCCAAAAGGTCCCAATTGGGACTAGTTGGCACTCGGAACCTGGGTTATGGATCTGCTTCCAATGGAGTTGGGAAAACCCTGACCTTTTGGAAGCAGAGATCATGACACAGGAGTACCACTTTAGAAACCATGTGTCTATACCACATAGCCCAAAACTTCACATACAAAAATAATATAAAACCAGATGAAAACAAAGGTAGATACAGAGTGACAAATTGTGAAGGCAGCTTAGTGAAACTTACCAAACGAGCTTAATTAATCATATCAAATTGCCATTAAAAACTCCTCAACATAAAGAACTATATTACATGTCCCTGCTACAACATTTTAAACCATGGAGAAAAGATGAAGAGTTACTAGATATCTATGACTCCTATGAAGACGCTTTCAAAGCAAATGAAAGCACTATAACCAATGTAAACTTTACACAGTACAAAACAATGTTGCACAATGAACAGCAACATGAAGAAGAACTCCAGCCCCAACTATATAAAGACTCTCCCGGCAGTAGTCAACCTTCTATAACAGGAAGCCAAGAACCACTGGGACAGCCACTAATAGCAAATGAGGCAGAATTAGCTACGACAGAAGTAGAAAACACCACATGTCACTACGAAGAAGATACAGAAGACTTTAATGGTACTGCAATCAAAACTGAACAATGAGCAGCGTAGCATTTTTCAAGAAGTAACAAAAGAAATTGCACATGGTGTACAGCATGAAAATAAAGAATGTACCTTCCAACATTACAAACCTATACTACTATAAGTCAGTGGTCAAGCTGGTTCAGGCATAACATTCTTAATCAAAATCATCAGCAAGTTCCTTCAACCATTGACAAACAACAAACTGTCAGCTGTTGTAACTGCCCCCACAGGTTTAGCTGCCTACAACATGGGCAGTGTCACATTACACCGATTGCTACTCCTTCCAGTAGAACAACAAAACAAGTTAGAATATTACAAACATTCTAAAGAAGCTGCAATGGAACTACACAGAGTGTTAAAACAAATGAAAATGCTACTAATAGATGAAGTGAGCATAGTCTCCAACCTAATGTTGGCCTTGATTCACCTCAGATTACAAGAAGTACTCAAAACAAACTACAAAGAGCTCTTTGGAGGAAAACACATTATTGTTTTCGGAGATCTTCTTCAATTGACACCAGTAAAAGGTGAACCTATTTTTAAAACCTTAGTACACAAACGTTGCCGTAAAACTGTTGGCAGCATAGGAAATGTCAATCTCTGGCAGCATTTCCAATACAGAGAATTAACAGAAAACATGTGCCAGTCTGCAGACCTCACATATGCCAACATTTAAAAAAGTATTAGAGTTGGTGTACTACATCAAGAAGCACAATCAATACTAAAAACCTGGCACATCCATGCACTGTATGGCCATAATTCATGTGCTACTGATGTTGTGGAAAAATTAGCACACAAAAATGTCACTTGTATGTCCTTGATGCCAACTCTTGCAAGCTGTTCAAATTCAATGAAACAATGTTGAAAAAAGAAATGCAACCAATAATTGAAATTTGCTCAACAGACAAACTTTAAGTACATGGTATGACACTACCCATTTGTCAACACACCACAACAAGACTAAATACCTTAGAAAACTCTATCTCCAACACAGCTGGTTTGGAGAAAATATTAAAATTATCTTTAAACTGTAGAGTAATGCTTAAACATAACCTTGACGTGGAGCAAGGACTAGTTAATGGAGCACTTGGTACAGTTGTTGGCTTTCAAACATACCCACGTGACAACAACATTTAGTTTTCAATATTCTCTTTGACAAACTATCAGAAGTAAAAAAGATAGATGCTCAACAGCTTGATTCCTTCTTTTCAAATACATGTACGTACGCATAGAGAAATGTTCTCTAACTCTAGCATACACAGTCACCATTCACAAATCACAAGGTCTTACCCTAGATAAAGCATTAATAGATTTTGGAACAAAGTCTTTAAAGAAGGCATGAGCTACGTAGCACTATCACGCTTACGTACACTTGACGGTCTATTTCTAATCAACTTTGATGCAAGTAAAGTAAACACTGATATTCCTTGCATTTTAGAATACAATAGACTACGTTCACTGTACACCCCATCTGAAAACCTATCCGTTCCACAAAAAATAAAACATTGTAAAAGAAAACTACTTCAAACAGAAATGCAACATGATCTCACTGCAAATCCTCCAAAAGAGAGTAAAAGAAGCTAATATTTCATCAATTACTACAACCAAAGAAGAATCTACTACTCAAAGTAACTCAGGTACTTCTTCAAAGAAGCAACACACCCTCCGAAGAAATGAATTGGACTCAGAACTAAATGGTCCATTCAAATTTTCAAATATTACTGGTGTAAATTGCTACGCAAATGTAGCAATAAATATTCTATTCCAATTGCCACGAATTGTTGACAACATTTACTTACACAGTACAGACCAATTTTGTTTGCAAATGTTAGTCCTTCATAGAAACGCAACAAACAATCCTGACAACACATATAGTGTTCATCGAATAAGACAAGAATTGGACTACTGTGCTGGAATGGTGTAATTCACTATAAACTCACAAGAAGATCCACAAGAATGTGTAATGTACTTTCTACAAGTATTGGAAAACAAAAACATACCTATAAATGAAACCTTCGTGATTTCATACATGTGGAAACATACATGCACTCTGTGCAATAATATGCAATATGAACAAATCCCTAACAAATGTTTTGTGTATGTATCCATACCTAACTGTGAATCTGTTCCATTTCAGTAACTTGTACAAAATGCAAACCATGGCAGATTATGTACTACCTGCAATTCAGATAATCGCTCCACCTTACTAATACAAACACATAGTAAATACGTAAAACTAATGCTTCTACGTTACAATGCAAATGGTACTAAAAACAACTGCAAGCTGACTGGATTCACACATCGTCAAGTATCACTTGGTAAAAAAACCTTCACAACCATAGGTATAATCTACCATGCAGGAACCACAACCAATGCAGGTCACTACACTGCATATATAAAAAAGAATTGTGGATGGTTCGAATGTAATGATAGTAACATTACTTTAAAGCAAAGATTACCAGCAAATCTTATAAACGCTTATTTAATATTCTTAAAACCAAAATTTAATAACTAATCTGTGCATAAACATTAATAAAACTTCAATTAGAAAAGTATAAACAGTTAGAATACACCAACAGGTATCTAACTGCCCCAAGATTCTGCAACAACCAAACAGATAAATCAATACCACTTAAGTATAAGAAGAAATAAACAGTTAGAATACGCCAACAGGTATCTTACTGCTCCAAGATTCGGCACAACCAAACATATAAATCAATACCACTAAATTATAAGAAGAAATAAACAGTTAGAATACGCCAACATGTATCAAATTGCCCTAAGATTCTGCAACAACCAAACAGATAAATCAATACCACTTAATTATAAGAAGAAATAAACAGTTAGAATACGCCAACAGGTATCTAACTGCCCCAAGATTTTGCAACAACCAAACAGATAAATCACTACCACTACAAATAACAAGAAATAAACAGTTAGAATACGTCAACAGGTATCTAACTGCCCCAAGACTCTGCAACAACCAAACAGATAGATTAACAACTTGAGAATATAAATAAAAAGTATAATCAGTTACAATTCAACAACAAGTATCTAACAATCTGCAATAAGCCAACATTAGCCAGAAACAACAAGTAAACACTAAAAACACAAAAATAAATGTACTGTACCAAAACAAAAACAAAAAGGTTTTTTTTTAATCCAACATGGATTTTTTTCCCACAGACCCAATGATTTAACAACAAACACAGAAACTGAGCAAATTGCACAGTAGACTGGTTTGTAAACTATTAAATATGAGGGTCGAAAAAAAGCTGAAATGTCTATTTGGCAATGTAATAAGTCCTTATAAACTACCAACACTAACATGATCTTTTCTTTTATCATTTGTATCATGTGCTCCAGTTACCAAACCAAACAGTAATTATATTATAATAAGTACAACTCATAAATACTGCTCCATAAAACAACCATTGAAGCAAACATGTAACCGTACACCACAATGCAAAATGTTTACTTCCATGGATATGTTATACTGCAGTGCTTGTTACCAAACTCTACAATCTTAATGGCATGAAATATCCACAACTTCACATACAAACTATACAAATCAAACAGTAAATAAACTGTAGATTTGCAAATATTTCATACATATTAAATTCTATGGGTGTGATCTATGGGTGTGATATGCTGCAGTGTTTGTCCCCTGGGCCTAGAATCTTGGGTGCATGGCCTACAGCCTACAGCCTTCGGCCATGCACCCAAGACTCTAGGCCCTGGCCACAACCACTGCAGCATATCACACCCATAGATCACACCCATAGAATCAAACATTTTAATCATGCAGTATGGGCATTTTTATGTACGCAGACACCTAGCGTGTTCTAAGAACAGTTTTTTTTTTGCTTGCGTACAGCACGGACAGATATAGTGTCCTTAGGACACCTCCATTTTGATTGCTTACGGACATCCCGGACACCGAATGTGTTCTTAGAACAGTTTCAACTTGCCTGCGGACAGTACAGACAGTAATAGTGTCCTTAGGACACCTCCATTTTGGGTAATTGTGGACATCCCGGACACTGTGCCTGTTCTTAGAACAGCTTCAACTTGCCTGCGGATACTACAGACAGGAATAGTTTCCTTAGGACACCCCCATTTTGGTTAATTGCGGACATCCCGGACACCGAATATGTTCTTAGAACAGTTTCAACTTGCCTGCGGACAGTACGGACAGGAATAGTGTCCTTAGGACACCCCCATTTTGGCTAATTACAGACATCCCGCACAGCGTGGTTGTCCGCGGATAAGACAAACAAAACAGGTGGGCCTGCCACCCAAATAAATACAATATTTTACCCATCTCTTTCTCCCCCACCCTCCCTCTTACACACCAACACAGTTGCCAAAGTTGTATTTAACCACCATTTGTCACTGCGCTGTCCGCAGATGTCCGCGGATCCAAGAATCTGAAGCACTTCATGCTCTTCGCAATCCAATCAACGAACCCGTCGCATGTCCGCGGACATGACGTGAGCCAATTAGCCAATGAGGACACTGTCCGCGGAGCGAACATGGAAATGTGTCCGCGGAGCAGACATAGATATCACTAATTCTTTGTGACCTGCTTTTTGGTCATTTTTAAAAAAACTACTGGATGGATTTTCACAAAATTTACAAAAGCATGCTTTCGGGACCAAGTCGCTTCTCCTGCCACAAATTTGGTGAAAATCCATCCAGCAGTTTGGGCTGTAGGCGTGAGCAAAGTTTTTTCCCCATTCAGTCTATGGGAAAAAATAAGTTTTGGGCCCCCCCCCTGTAAATTTGCCCCCCCTGGACCAAATCTCACCAATCTTTGCAAATTAATTCAGAGTGGGCCATATACTTTATTGCAGAGTTTGGTGTGGATATAAGTTATAAGCCATCCAAAAAGTGCTCTTCCTATGGGAATAGCAACTTAACCATAACTACACAGCCACTGACGTGGCTGTGTAATATAGTAAAGATTAGTCGCCCAATCCTAAAAGATAGCTTTTTTTCTTAATTGCATCTTAAGTTTGCAAAGATGTAACGTTAAATCTGGATGCTAGCTAATTTGCTCATGCGAAGATCTACAAGAGTCTATAAATTCATCAAGAATTTTTATTTGTTCTTTCCCTGAGTCATAATTTTACCTAAGTAGCTCAATAAGGAATTATCTTTTGTAAGAAGTACCTTAAAGAATAACATGCTGTGCCTTGCTTTCAACGTTGTCAACAGTGATGTTAGGCCCAGTTATAATCTTCTCATTTTGATTGGAACACCCTTAGATAGTCCCAAAGCCAATCGTCACATCTTTCCCTCAAGGGAATTTAACCACTTTACCTCTTTCTCAGTAAATATCTCAAGGTCATACAATATTCCTGGAACAAGGTTGCAAATATAGATTTTAAGCATTCCATGAACCACATGAGGTACACGTACAATTTGTAATTTGAAGAGTTTTTTTCTATTGATTTACAGGCCGATTCATGGAATTAATGTGCGCTGAAAATTTCCATGCAAGCGTGCGAAAGCGTGCGAATCGCAGCGCAAGTGCGAAAATGGCAGCGAAAGCCACGCACAGTGATTCATGGAAGTCTGTGCATGTGTAAATCCATGGATGTGCGCTAACATCCTGCGTGGTGCACGCTGGTGCACACGTCTTCAAACAGCGTACGCTACGCGCACAGTGAAAGCGCACATAGCGCAGCACACACAACAAAAGTAGGCATAACACAGGGCGTAACACGTGGAATGGGGAACAAAGCATGAAAATGTGGGCATCACAGGGGAAGTACAGGAGGCAAATGCGCAGAACGCCCACACGCGCTCCTACAACACGGATTCATGGAATCGAACGGGGCTAATGCATGCACCAAAAAAGACGTGCTAATCCAGAAACACGTACGCCAGCAGGAAGCAGGCGTACGTGGACACGCACAGCATAAAAGTGCGCGCAAACATCAAACAAGCTCAGACGCTAAGATGAATATACCGTTCCTTGCAGCAGTGGTCGTGGGATACCGCAGGAGGAGGTGGAGGATAGTCAGGCCCAGAATTTTTACACCCAGAACCAGCCTTTTTGGGATGCCTGATGACCAGGTGTATGGGAGGTACAGGTTTCCACCTCACATAATACTCGACCTGGTGTGTGAGTGGGAGGATGACCTCACATCACCCACCCTGTGCTCCCAAGCACTGAGCCCCCTTGAAAAGGTGCTTAATGTACTGCACTTCTTGGCCACTGGATCATTTCAGCGAACAAGTGCTATAGTGGGGGGGTGTCACATCCCACACAGTCACGCTGCCTACACCAGGTGTTGGCCATCATGACTGCACGCCCATCAGTCTGCAGGCACATATACCTGCCCAGAACACCTGCAGAAAGGCAGGCTGCCGTCCAGGATTTCTACGGGGTGGCACAATTCCCCAAAGTGCTAGGTGCCATTGATTGCACCCATGTGGCTCTACGTCCCCCCACGGCAACAGAGCACATCTATAGAAACTACAAGCACTGGCATTTCATCAACGTGCAGGTAGTATGTGATGCCAAGGGAATCATCACCTCAGTATATGCCAACTATCCAGGGTCCACCCATGACAGTTTCATTTACGGAAGGTCAACCCTAAACTGGGACCTAGAAGCTGGGCGGCATAGCGATACATGGCTGCTTGGTGAGTATAAATGCCACTGCACATGCATGCATGCATGTCAGATACTGAGTAATGTCACAAACCCACTAATGATACCCATCACCACCTCCCCAGGGGACAGTGCCTACCCTCTGAGCACCCACATGATGACGCCAATTCGGAACCCCACCACCCGAGGTAAAATACAACACAGCCCATATTGCAACCCGGGGCATAGTGGAGCGCACATTCGGAGTGCTCAAGTCACGCTTTCGCTTCCTTGACCGCTCTGGTGGGCAGCTGTTATACGCTCCCCCAGTAGTGTGCAGGATCATAGTGGCAGCATGTGTCCTGCAACATGCCGGGGCCTGCTGGTGGACATGGTGGTGCCCCCACATCCCCAATCACATACACGGCCACTGCGCATGGGAGGTGAAAGGGCACGTGGTGAGGCAGCCCATACGCAGCTGGTGGCTAATTACTTCACCTAAAATCACACCCCTGTGGAGTGCACACAGCCCTGGCACAAACTAGCTGACAATCAATGATGATGACATAAGGGACAGTCAACTGTCACAACCATACCAGCCTGAGATTGGTCACCTGGAAGTGTTACATCTTGTGCATCCCTACCTACCGAAACACCACCAATGCTGTGTCATTATAAGACATACATCTATGCTGCTAAATTGATAACCCACTTGCAAAATACAACATGAAAACAGCGCCATGTCACCCAGCCCCTCCCCAGCTCCGCCACCCAACACACCATGGCATGTCATGCAATGTGAAAGCAAACAAAGCAATGCACAAGACCTGACACAAGTGTTACAAAGTGCACTGTCCCAAATGGAAACTGCCCACAGACAATATGCTCCCAGTAATCAATAACAAACAGCACACATGAACAAATACTTACCACCAACACAATACAGCTACACACCATGAAACATTGCAAAAACATGAGAGTACTAAGTCAAAGTAGTGGTAGTTTTACAACCTGAATAAGCCAGCACATCAACCCCTTCCAACTGTAGAGTGTTGCTGCCACGCAAATGTGTCAGTGTGCTGCATACAACATGAACTCCATCTACAAAGAAGACGGCCTTGTGAAGACATGAGTAAGGAACCTGCAAATTATGAGGAAAACATGGATGCACAAGCACATATCAATACACCATGCAGTGTACAATACAACAACAATACCCACTAGGGATGTCCACACAGTATTGACTACAGACTGTCCACACAGCTCATGGGAGCCTAATGTCACTGTGTAAGTCACTGTCACTTGGTCACACCCTTTGCCAGCCCATGGAAACGGAAAGCAGGAGGGGTGTGTGTGTGTCACGAACCCAAGCATCTAACCCAAACTCAGGACAAGCCTGCATGTGCCCAGCCGGAATACAGTGGATGCCCACGGGAGCCACACAAGGCAACACACTGTAAATAAATAAAAAAAATGGCCATGTGGGGGTAAGAGGGGGGGCCACCACCCAGGAGGTTCGAGGACAGGGTGCACACCGAACACCCACATGCATGGATTTTGTGGGAAAAAAAATACCTCCATGGGCTCATGGCCTGCACGGCTATGCCATTGTGGGAGAACTGCTGTCGCTCTCTTCACCCTCTGTTGCTGCATCAGGAGGTGGTGGCACTATGGGAGGCAGCCCACGCAAAGCCCTGGTATGGTCCTCCATGACAGCAAGCATCCAGGTCTGGAAGGTCTGATTCTGGAGGATTAAAGTGCGGAGATCCCCATGCAGCACCTCACGGGTTGCCTGTACTTCTGCACGCATGGCCTTGCGGGATGCCCGGATCTCCTCACGTGTTGCCTGCAGCTCAGCTGAGAGCGAACGTGTGAGCTGCTCCAGCTGCTGTTCTGCCCTAACATTTCGGGAAGCCTCAAGTTCAAGCAGACTCTGCCTGAGGTTATGGAGTTCTACCCTCAGGGCTTCCCTGTGGCCCTGTGACTCTATTGATATGGATTTGTGCAGAGTCTCCAGTGCCGCGGTCGGTCCCTGTTGGATGCCAAAATGTCTTCCCTGTGTGATTGGCAAATGGAGTCTGTTGCCTGCTGTTGTTGCTCCATCTGCCTTTCAGGGGGGATAATGGAAGTGGCCACCCTCTCCATTGCCTGAGCCATCATTTTTACTGATGCTGCCCGTTGGGTTGCCATACCGTACATGGAGTTTTCCCTTACAGTATTACCTGGTGGCGCATGGCCACCACGTCGGCGGGCACCACACCTGTTCGGGGCAAGGCGATCTGCACCTTGCTGTGCTGGCACTGCCTGAGACTGCAGGACTGCATTCCCCCTCTGATCTGCTGGCCCAGGAACAGGATCAGATGCTGTGGAGTGTGACCCTGCATCTGTAACCGCCAAAGGCGGACCTACCAACACTGACATCCCCATATAGGGTTCTACCCCTGGTGCAGGTGGGTTGGACAGAACAGAATCCCTGCCAGAAACACTCACCTGCGACAGCACATAAGTCTCATCATCCGACTCAGCACCTGAACAAAGGTCTGGGGAGCTGCACCCAGAAACACCCCTCGACAGTACGGTCTGCAGTACCAAAGTGTTTTCACCCACCACCACACCATGTTCCCCACTGGTGCCTGGACGTGGCTGAGAATCCTCCTGGTTCTGCACCATCTCCTGAACCTCACCAGCATCAAGTGCGTCATCACCTGCAAAAACATGAAATACAAGAAATGGAAATAGACATGAGCACCATAGCACACACATAGGCCTGACAAGACAGAGATCCTGTACATGGTTTACACATGTCCCACATGACTATAACCCTGGCATGCATGCACTGTCAATGAGTTTGAAGGGGAGTCAAAAAGGCAGACAATGAAGACACCAAGATGGAAAAGAAACACATTCACAGCATGTTGCGTAGCACTGGCATCACACATCAGCCTTTGAGTGGCATGTCCAATACACATACATGACACATGCCAGCACACAGATGTCATGTAACATAGCCATGGTAAATTAGACAACTACAGCGATATGTCAGTGAATGAGTACTGTCACACATCCATGTCACATGGACATGATGAGAAGATTAATTCAGAATAGTGTTGCAAAATATGCATGTGCCACACACTGCAACACACCCAGTGTACAATAAGACAGTGATTGTAGGCAGATGTACACATCAATGGTTGGTCACATCAACATGACAGGAAACAACTATCATGTTCCACATGCAAACAGGCCCTAAAAATACATTTCAGCAGGCCAATACTCCCTCTCCCTGAATGGTCTAATCATTCACAAAACCAGGTAACTAAAGTGGCACAATGTGGGGTGTAAACAATGACAGAAGCATGTCACATATGTGGCATTAGGGATGAAAAAGCATATGAAAAATTGGATGATCTAAACAATCAGCCTGAATGAACACAGAAAAAATCAGAACAATGTTGTTGCAAGATGATAGTTCAAGGGCAACAGCAGTAATGTGGGGCTAATTGGCTACTGTGGGCAGAAGGGATAGTGTCATACCCAAATCAAAGGCATGCGAATGTATTGGAGGAAGCACACCCTCACCTGGCACTCAATCAGAACCCGTCACCCAAACAACATACACATGGATTACATACACATGCATGGGCACTCACCGGACAATGCGTCGTAATCAGGTAGGTCTCCCACGCCTTGGATCTGTTCCTCTGTGACGAAGGTCCCAGCAACAGACTAATGTTCAGTGAGTTCGTTGTCCTCTGGTGGAGACCCACCACCAGTCACCAGAGTAGCAGCATGATATGAGGCCAGCTTGTTCTTTGCTCTGCGTTTCAGGTCATTCCACCGCTTGTAGTAATCATCAGCTGTGTGCCTCACAAATCCAAGGGCACATATGCGCTCCGCGATGGTCTGCCAGTGTTCCCTATGTTGACCAGGTGTGGTCTTGCAACCTGCAGTCACCACCATTTCGCGGCTATGTGCCGACACATAGGTCACAAGTGCATCAAGTTCGGCATCATTAAAGCTAGGCTTCCTTGACGTGCTGGAGTGTGTAGCCATGTCTGGGGTCTCAGCATGTAGTTCCAGAGCACCCTTCTTCCTCTTTTTCAAAGGTGGAGAGGAGCCTGAGTGGCTTACGCTGCTCTGGTCAGTAGGGGCAGAAGTGCCGTTGGACTGGGTGCTAGGAGTGTGCAAAGGCACAATGACCATAGGTCTTGGTGCAGGCATTGGCTGAAGTGGGATGTTGGCAGGGGCAACGTTGGTTTGATGGACCTGGACCGACACTGTCCCGGCTGGGAGACTCAGAGCTGGGGTGGATAGAGATGCAGCTGCCCCTGCAGCCTACCCACCCTGCCTACTTGGGGCAACAGATGACATTGCTGCCCCAGATCCATGTGGCCTGGTGACACCAACTTGCACCACCACACGTGGCTTAGACTTGCTGACCTGGAAGTCAGCCTGGGAGTCATCCTGTGCCGGGTCAGGTGCCACACTGGGCTGGTCCAACAACGGCTGAGCTGGGGTGGTGTCAGCTACGTTTCCCACAACCATGGGGGGGGCATGGGTGTCCCTGATTGGTCCTCCACACATGGGGGACTAGGGGCACCCTGCAAATCCTGGCCACGTCCCCTACCACGCCCACCACGCCCACCTTTTGGAGGTCGTCTACCTTTGCCTCCCTTACCGCTTGGTCGCCTCCCAACCATGGCACTGATTTTGTTGTGCGTATGGGAGTAGCAGTCAACGATTGTCCTGGGCAATTGGGGGTGAAAGGGGTTGGGTACTAGATGGAATTTGTACCCTAGTGCTCTAGCAAGGCTGTCTGGGACCCCTGAGGGAAAATGACGGGTCACACAACACACAGGCACCCCGAAAACAAAAAATAACGTGCACGCATCCCCTCGTAGATCACGTGCATGGAAAAATGAACCCGCACTACGCTGTTGCACCCAGGAACACAAGAATAAGCGTACGTGTGTTACACGCAGCCTACAATGACCTCTGAAGGGGTACGCGACACACAGGGCAAGCACAGTTGGTAAATGCGTGCGCAACTCACCGTCTGCTTGGAAAAAGAACATGAAAAAAACGCACGTGTGCGCGTTGGCAACACCCCTGACAAAAGAAGAATTGTATGGTGTCTGAGGAGACAGGACAAAAGAAGAAGTGAACGCTGTTTGAGGAAAAAGGCCCAACAAAAAAAAATGAACGCTGTCAGAGGTAACAGGGAGTACGAACTTGAAACGCTGTGAAGTAATCGCGTTTGAACCGACAAGAAGTACAGAATTCACCCACTCGCTCTCCACGAAAAGCACATACAAGGAAATGGGGTCCTACATGTACCTTTTAAAGCGGCCCACACGTACAACGTCACTTACGCGTGTACGCACTAAGGCCCTTTCCTCCAATTACACGAGCTGACACTCGGACGTACAGTTTTTGGACGTGTACGATGAACATGCACCCGTGTTGATGGAAACGCCCGTGCGCGTCATGTCACAGATGCGTAGGCCCTTTCCTCGGATTACACACATTCACGCGCGGACGTGCAGTTTTTTCACGCTCCATGAGCCACTATGTCCACGTCACGAGGGAAACGCCTGCGCCCGTCATTTCAGAGACGTGCTTACGCGCTATGGGCCTTTGGTCCAATGAAACCGCGTACGTGTGCTGACATGCTTACGCGCAAAGGGCCTTTCCTCGAATTAAACCCTGACGTGCAAGAATTTCATGTGCCAAATCACTCCGTATCAAGCTGGCACGCAACAACACACGGAAGACCACACTCCTGCCCAGAAGGCCAAATTACTGCCCCCCAGAGCCCCGAGCACGCTCCCACCTGCTATCTGCTGCTGCCTGCCTGCTGCCCACGTGCCCTGCTATTTGCTGCCTGCACATCATCCATCTGCAGGGGTGCAGTTGTTGTGACCACCCCTGCTGGAACTGAAGACTTCCGACTGGGATACCATTGCTCCACGGCCCAGCCCAGGACCCAGTTGCCCACCCACACCTGCCTCTGGGGTTGCCATGTCAGGCACACCACCATCTGGCACCACTGACAACCCCCAGCCAGAGAGGCACAGGGCCACCAGCTTCAGTGCCAGGGAAGTTGGTGTCCAGGTGGATCAAGTCCTGGGGCAGTATGATGCCCTCTTTGGAAGTTCTCGCACCGACTATGAAGGACTGACCAGGATCTGGATGGACATCGTGACTGCCATCAACGAGGAGGGGGTGGCAGTCCGCGACATCAAACATGTCAAGAAGCCCTGGGAGGACTTCAGGTCCAGGACCTTCGACAAGGCCCGGTGCCTCTTGAAGGCAGCGGATGCCAAGGGGTGCCGGGGCCACCTGTCCGACCACCAAATGAGGGTCCTGGAACGCATATGCCCAGCGCTCCACGTCCAGGTCCTTGAGAGACAGACCCGTCTGTAGTCGAGCGCCAAGTGTACATGCATAATGATTGGACGCTATGCGTGTCGTGGTGTGCCAGTAGTGTGCAGGTTGCACAAGTGTTTTTGTAGGGCCATGTATGGATGTGTATGTACAGGGGCGTGAGGCTGACAGATGCGAGTCCTCTCATGTGTGAGACACATGGACGGTGTATGTGTGGGTAAGCATGCCGGCCAAATGCCGATGTGGGAGCACACATGTTTGAATTACTGTGTATGTACGTTGGCATGGTTGTGGTGTCACACATGGATGTTGGTTCCAGCTGTATCTATCTGCACTGTATACATGTGCATGTGTGTGTATTTGACAAGTGTGCAACTGTGATGCAACATGGATGCATGTGGCACTGACATGTAGAAGGCTGAACATGGATGGCGATTTCATCACTTTGACAGTTGGTGGACATGCACACATGCATGTAAGTGTGTTGGTTTGTGTGCATGTGTTGTGTACTCCCCGTGTTTCATGTGACGTCAGGCCCACCTTCGGATGCTGATGCTGTTGTATGTGTATGGATGGTGCAGCCTGGTGCAATATTGCTGTGGAATTGCTCATGTGTGTGAGTACAAATTACATGTGTGTTAGGGAGTGTGCTGCCATGTCTGAAGTTTGACACTGCCACTCATGTACAACTGTCATGTGTGTATCAGTCCATTGTACAGTGCCCTGATGCCTGTGTTCTATCTTTCCCTGTCTGCAGCGTCAACTGATGAAGAGGGCAGAGAGGGTGCTGTGGAGCAAGGCGGCAGGGATCGCACCGCCAGCCGGAGACGCAAGGCCGGGCTCCCCTCCCAGGTTGTCATCTCATCAGGGAGTGAGGAGTCTGGTGCCGCGTCCCAGGCCGCAGCTGCCGACGGTAGGTCCAAGAGGCGGAGTGGTGCAGTTCAGTGCAGGGGCAGGGACAGGAGGCAGCACAGGCCACCGCGGAGGTGCCTGTGTGTAATCATGTCCCCGATCCTGTGACTGCATCATCCTGCACCAGCAGGGATGCCTACGTCCAGACCTGTTTTCAGGGAGGGGATCTGCTCACAACAACTGGCCTTCCTCTCCCTGCGGATGTGGCTATCTGGGACCGGGTTGAGCCTGTCCTGAGTGGGATGGCGTTGCGTCAACGGGGTATGCGAGGTGACCTGCAGTATTTTCGTGAGGACACTGCATGTCATCTCGAATGCCTCGTTGACCGCGTTGACCTACTGGGACGGGTCACCAGGACCGGATTCCTCCGTTTGCTGGACCTTGTTCTGACCCTCTCCTCACCTGAACCCCCTATGCGCCAGTTGTCCTCCATGCCATCTTCCCACCCATGTATCACCTGGGTACCCTGTGGAGCTGCCTCTGACCCTGCGGCCAGGCTGGTGGAGGACACATCCCTGCCACAGTCGGGAGTCGGACGTCCAGCAGGGGAGGCCACCTCAACAACTGCACCCCAGCCGGAGGAGCACATGCAGGTAGCAAGAGCCAGGGCACAGGCAGAGGCACAGCAGCAGCAGCAACAAGGTGGGAGCCATGATGGCTCAGGGCCTTCAACATCGGAGGGGCAGGCATCGGCCAGAGGGCAGGAGGACCCAGGATTGGAAGTGTCTTCCGTGTGGCAACGGTTGGGCCAGGCCATAGATGCGGAGCGGCAGCGGGCGGAATAGGCACAGCTCACAATGGTCAGGGCAGAGAACTCCATGCGGAGGGCTCTGAGGCGGTCCAAGTGCTTCGAGGCAATTCGCAGGGAGTTGGAGGTCCACATGTCATCGTCCCTGCGAACCCTCAGGGTCATGGAAGAGGACCGCCTCCGGGACATCGAGCAGGAGTTCGATGATGCCCTGGCCTGGGAAATCGGGAAGTGAGCCGTCGGACTAGCCCGCTGCCATTGTAAATAGTTTTTAGAGTTAGGTTTCCTTTTCCTTTTCCTTTGATTTGTGGTGAATGGACTATGCAACACACATTTGTATATAGTTTTTTTATTAGGTAGTTTCTTAGGTAGGTTTCATTTCTTTCGTTGGGCTCATGGACCCTTGACAATGGAATGTACATATTTGGACAATGGATTTATTTGAACTTTTTTATTTGATTTTGAACATGGATGAATGGATTTTTGTATTGGACAATGGATTGTACATAGTTGGACAATGGATTATTATGCACTTTTTCTTTTGATTTCACCATGGATCAATGGATTTATCTTTTTACGTTTCCTTTGGATGTGCGTTGGTGGAGGGAGGGTTTGGACTATTTTTCTTTCGGATTTCTTTGGATTGGTTATACTTTTCATTTACTCATCTTTTGCACATGCTTTTCATTTCATGTTTTGCTATTTTGGTATGCTTTCATTTCATTGCTTTATTTTTGTACATAATACATTTTGATATTTTAGTTCCATGTTTGGGATTCGCTCATTGAGTTAATATATGTGAAAATGTGGGTTTACACAATCAATGCCAACCAGTGTGTGTGTGTGACGGACATGTGTTGATGTACATAGTTGACTTTTGATTTTTGTCTTGAGATAGGCATGTCAGTGTGGGGTGGATTGGGAAATCATTGCGTCTCACGAATGGGGTGGCGTGCTGTGGTATTTTGGTGTAGAAGTGGGCTATGATTGTGCATCTTTATTTCATGTAGGGGGGACATGAGTGGGGACCTGCTGGCAGGTGCCCCTCACTGCTGGGGTGTGGGGTTGCTGGGGGACATGAGTGGGACATGAGTGGGGGCCTGCTGGCAGGTGCCCCTCACTGCTGGGGGGTGGGGGTGCAGGGGGACATGAGTGGGGCCTGCTGGCAGGTGGCCCTCACTGCTGGGGGGTGGAGGTGCTGGGGGACATGAGTGGGGGCCTGCTGGCAGGTGCCCCTCACTGCTGGGGGGTGGGGGTGAAGGGGCACATGAGTGGGGGCCTGCTGGCAGGTGCCCCTCACTGCTGGGGGGTGGGGTGCTGGGGGACATTAGTGGGGGTCTGCTCACAGGTGCCCCTCACTGCTGGGGGGTGGGGGTGCTGGGGGACATGAGTGGGACATGAGTGGGGGCCTGCTGGCAGGTGCCCCTCACTACTGGGGGTGGGGGTGCTGGGGGACATGAGTGGGGGCCTGCTGGCAGGTGCCCCTCACTGCTGGGGTGTGGGGGTGCTGGGGGACATGAGTGGGACATGAGTGGGAGCCTGCTGGCAGGTGCCCCTCACTGCTGGGGGGTGCAGGGGAACATGAGTGGGAGTCTGCTGGCAGGTGTCCCTCACTGCTGGGGGGGTAGGGATGCTGGGGGACATGAGTGGGGGCCTGCTGGCAGGTGCCCCTCACTGCTGGGGGATGGGGGTGCTGGGGGACATGAGTGGAACATGAGTGGGGGCCTGCTGGCAGGTGCCCGTCACTGCTGGGGCGTGGGGGTGCAGGGGCACATGAGTGGGGGCCTGCTGGCAGGTGCCCCTCACTGGTGGGGGTGCAGGGGAACATGAGTGGGACATGAGTGGGGGCCTGCTGGCAGGTGCCCCTCACTGCTGGGGGATGGGGGTGCTGGGGGACATGAGTGGAACATGAGTGGGGGCCTGCTGGCAGGTGCCCCTCACTGCTGGGGGTGGGGGTACTGGGGGACATGAGTTGGTGATCATATTGCAAAGTGACATGTGGCTTGGCTGGGGGGCATGCCCATGGTGCATAGGCTGCCTGCGGGACATGACCAGGGGTGCAGGGTAGTCCCCTGTGGTGTGGGCTGCCTGCAGGGGCCATGGAGGGGGTAGAGGGGACACCTGGGAGGACCCACACTGCCAATTCACGTGTAGGACTCCCTACACTGGATACACGTACCCCGCTCTGACAGCAAAATCGCGTGTGAAACTTCACGCGCACCCCCGAAATACAAGTACCCCACTCTGACAGCAAAATCGCGTTTGAAACTTCACGCGCACCCCTGAAAAACACATACCCCGCTCTGACAGCAAAATCGCATGTGAAACTTCATGCGCACCCCAGAAATACACGTACCCCGCTCACACAGGGCCAATCGCGTGTGAAACTTCTCGCGAACCCCAGTAATACACGTACCCTGCTCGCACAGGGCCAATCGCGTGTGAAACTTCCTGCGAACCCCAGTAATACACGTACCCCGCTCGCACAGGGCCAATCGCGTGTGAAACTTCCCACGAACCCCAGTAATACACGTACCCTGCTCGCACAGGGCCAATCGCGTGTGAGACTACCCGCGCAGCAGGGTATGTGTATTCGGAGGGGTGCACAGGGAGTTTTACAAGCGTTTCGAGGTTGTGAGCCTGTGCGCCATGTACGGGATTTGTGCGCTGTACATGGCACACGGGGAGGGGTTGGGGTGTAACTGGCGCTGCTGCAGGGTCGATGCACCACTCTGCGCCACGGCTGGTTTTGGATGTTAAAATCCATGAATACGCTGTGCGCGGAAATGGATTTTAGCGCACGCGGCTGGCGCAGAAGTCACTTGTGCGCTGAATTCTATGAATTACCCCGTTTGTAGTTACATATTCTCATAGACAAGCAGTTATGTTCACTGTTCTCAAAGGTACACCAAGATAGATACATTGGTCAACTCTTTCTATATTTTTACCATCCATAAACCATTTATAGTTCAAGTTACTACTTGTATTACTAATAGTTTAGTTTCATTATGTTTTATGTTTAGATTATTAATTTCAGCACAATTGGTTATAGCTTATAATGAGCATTTAGCCAAAGTGGTGTCTGATTGATATTCACCAGGTCAGCGGCATAGCCCAACCAATTCAGAGAATGCTCATCTATCTTGGGTGTAAAGGAAAATACTACCTTCTAATAGTTTTGCTGGTATACAAATTGTATAGCAACAGGGTTAAAACACAACCTTATTCCAGCCCCATATTGGTGGGTATAGACTCTGTTAAGACCCCGTTAAGACCCACTGTTCAGCTTGATCCTGACTGAAGTTTCTATATAAAGCTGACATATTTATTGCAATAATGGTAAGGGAATATCCCAGCTTCGTAAATTGTCCCATAATCTCAAACGGTCTGTGTTGTCAAATTCAGCTGTAAAGTCAATAATACCATATAGAGAGATGATAAAGAACTGAGAAGTGTCCGAATAATTAGGTACTGCACTGTCCAAATATTAAAGATTGTTTCCATTCCAGGTTGAAATCCTGTTTGATGTGCTTTTGAATAATATATAGCAAAAACCTTTGCTGGGCACATTGGTTATTGATAATTGTATGTAAACTGATGGGTCAATGAAAGCACCCTTTTGAAAATTTGTGACAAGTGTACTTTATCCCAGCAATTCCAAACACTCAATCCCCACTCACGCTACCCGAACCTACTGCTCTACCCTATTATTCTAGCACACCACACATCACTCTACCCAGCCTCACTCCACTCAACCCCTACCCTAAACTACCCCACTTTCCACTTTGCCCCCACCCCAACTCTACCCCTCTCTACCCAAGACTACCCCACTCTACTGCACCCTAGTTTAACCTACAGTACCCCAAATTAACCTATGCCACCCCACTGTACCATACCCTATTCTGCAATGCTCAACCCTAAACTACCACACTCTACCCCACCTCCCACTGTACCCTGACCCCAAATATACCCCAGTACTCAATACACCATAATCTACCCTGCCCCACATGACCCTACCCCACCTCACTCTGCCTTACACCTCTGCAGCCCACTCTACCCTGCTGTGCTCTCCGCTACTATGCCGATTCACCCCAATGCTGCTACCATTCTTCCATACAGACCTCACTACACTGCACACTACTCTGCCCACTATACCCTGCCACAGCACACCCCTATCTACTGTACTCCTAACCACTCTGTCCTTACCACCCCCATCCTACCCCAGCACCATGCTACTCAGGCACCATACCTCTGGCCACTCCACTCACACCCACCAAACCCTTATCCAACATGCCCAAACCCACTCCTACCCACCCCACTCTAAACCCTGCCCCACCTTAACTTGGTCCCACAGTTCCCCTGCCCTATCTATTCTACCCTACCCACCCTTCCTCACCCCCTCAAATTTCCCACCCACTCTTTCTTCTTCACCCCACTCTTCTCCATACACCCACCCTACCCCACTCCTGTCTACCCCACCCACTATTCCTCTACAGGCATGACCTCCCTTTGCTCACACCTCTCTACAACCACAAAGCCCAGCTCACCTTTCTCTGCCCCTTCCCAACCATACTTTCTCACTACCTTAATACCCACCGACCCTTACCCACTACAATCTACCAGCAACCACCCACCCTAAATCACCTTTGTCTACCTCATCCACCCTTCCTCACCCCTCTCAACTCACACCCACTCTTCATTCCTTCCTACCCCCACCCCCATCACCCATCTCTTCTTACCACTCACTCTTCCTCACCCCTCCCCAATCTCCCCACTCTTCCTCACCACACTACACTAAACCTTACTCTTCCCTCTTTACCCTACCCCCACACACACTTCTTCACCCATACCAACTCACCCAACCTTCTGCATTCCCTATCTACCTCCATGCAAACATTCCACCATGTCTCATCCCTCTCAACCCACCCATGCTACCTCAACCCATACCAAAACCCCTCTACCCTCACTAAACCCCATCCAACACCATCCATCCCCACATCAACCAACCCCAACTCCATCACCCCATCCCCTACCTCACCCCATTTTCACATGTGTTTGGATGAGTTCTTAGGCAGAGAATGAGTTCAGGACCTTATATAATGAACCAGCAACTTCCTACTCCTTTTGTGGGTTTGGTTTAGATGCAAGAGGGTGTGGCAGGGCTGATCCAAACTAGGAGTTGGGAAAGAGAGATACTTTTGAAGAGTTACACACAATTGATGTTTTTCTTTTTAGACTGTGTTTTTTGCGATTTTAATACCTTTTATATTTCAGCTGGAAAACCTTATTCTTGTTTTCCTGCTTTGTGTTTTCTTGGGAAGCCAATTATTTCGTTTGTTACAGAAATCTTTTCTTTTGTGATTTGAATTTTTAAAAACATTATTACTTTATTATTACTACTCTCTATTTCTCTTTCACTTTGGAAGCCATTTGTTTTGGAAAGCCAGTTTTCTTGGAAGGAAAATGTCAATATTTTAGTTGAGAAACCTTAATGTTTTTCTTTTCTCAGAGAAAACAACCAGCATTTTAATTTTGTTTACGATAATTTCTGTTGTTTTGTTGGTGTAAATAACATGGATGCAGGGAATTACATGTTATGTGGTGATGTCTCTGCCAGAAGAATACAGCAATCAGATGGCTTGGAATCAGTATAGGGAGTGGTACAGTTTTTGAGACTTTTTAGGATGAGGAGCCCAACCTATCTGCCTCCTCCAGGAGATGTTGTTTCGTCCAGCAACAGTAGTTGGTGGGATTGATGGGGATGAGGATACTACTGATGGGATGGTGATGTGGGGGATGGTGGGAATGGTGGTGACTCTGACACAGAGCTGGGGGAGGAGCCTGAAACGGTAGCACAGCCAGTACCACAGGGGTCAGAAGGTGAGGCAGTACTGCAGGGGTCATAAGGAGAAGAGGCAGTGATGCAGGAGTCTGGAGGAGAGCAATTAACACAGGACGCATGAGGGTGCAATAAAGGCCTCAGATTTCCTCAGAAAGTACAAGGAGGGAAGGACGAAATGTTCCCCTTTGCCATCATCCTCTTGAGCCTACAATTAATTTGATGTCTCTGGTGATATTTCAGCTTCAGAGACTGAATTCATGGAGTCACCTTGGAGTCAAAGATTGTTAGGAGGGAGTAGATCTCTGCTACCCATTAATGGGTACCATGATCCTCTTGAATCAGCTACAGCACTAGTACTGGGATGTGTATGAAATGTTCCACACACCCCAACCCCATACCCTGTGATGATGATGTGACTGAATCAGGCCCCTCCCAAATCAGCACAGGGGAATGGTGACACCATTGTCAGAAGTGAAGAATTGTCCCATCAGTGAGTGGGCCAAGATCATACCGTGACAGGTTGGTACCTATACAGAGAAGGACAAGGCCAACACAGGTGCCATGCCAGGGAAAGTAGTAGACAGTGACAGAGGGTAGGAATTTGAAAAGGAGGCATCCCACTTCAGGATTCAGCTTGGAATTGTTTGGAATATGATTGAAATTATTAAAATCATATGACACACACTGAGATTGTATTCTCTCCATTCTCTTTTTCATAGGTGACACTTTATGTGCTTGTTTATGGAGAAAACATAAACATTGGGGCAATTATATTTTCTAACACAACAAACACTGTTAATGTAGGATGCTTGAGAGTCTACCCGTGTAGTATGCCATGTTGGAATTTGCTAATGAAGTTTTGCAATGATTCCCATCACTTGAAGTTACTCAGCTCAGACAGGAGAGCCATTCATCAAGCAAATCTTTTTTATTCTTCTCCTGAGAGAGGTGTGGAAATTCCCTCACCCCTATGAGACAGAAGAGATGTAAAATGTGAGACTGGGAGTTGTAAACATTCAAAATGTGCCCCTACACCTGTAAACAGAAGGTATGTACAACATGAGTGTGTGCCCTCACCCCTGCAAGACACGAGAGCTGTTCAAATCAAGTGTGTGCTCTCAACCTTTCCTTATAGGAGTGTACTGAACATTGTGTGTGTTCCCTCATTCCTGTGAGACATGAGAGATGTAGAAATTCAGGATGTGACTTCCCTTAACTTCTGTGAGGCAGGAGAGACAAAAATATTCAGGCAATGCACACACCTATGCAACAGGTGAGATATATAGATTGAGTGGTTGTCCATACCCTTGAGAGACAGGGGGGAGAAGTTGTGGCGTGCTTTCGAGGCAGCGTTCAAGGAGCACGAGAAACATTGCAATCTACCTCAAATGTAAAGCCCACTCAACATCTTCCCTTGTCCACCTGCTGCTCTGTATCTGTGGTGGGAGCCCCTTCCCTTCCTTCCCTCCCTACCTTACCTTGCCTCACTGGTAAAAAAAAAAAAAGCAAATACAATACAAAATCAAAAATTACAACCTTTCACAGTTAAAAAGTAAAACTAAAAATAGAAATCAAATGACTTTTTGCAGTTTCCATAGTCTGCGGACAGTACGGATGTCCACAAAAAAACACTTCACAACATATTTCACAAGTTCACAATAATGTTCTCAATGCATTTTGCATATTCAAAAGAAAAATCTGATTTCCGACATCAGTCAAATGCACTCCATCTCCTCAAAAAATATGCACAATATCAAACATGATATTTTCATTATGAAAATATGTCATTCCCAAATCCTGCAAAAACGCACATACAGCTTTGTTCACAATGCAAGTTGCTTTCTAGATTTGTAGACAGGACAGAATAAATCAGGACGTTTCCACATTTGCCTTTGAGCTTTCTGAGAAAACACAATCTTCAAACATGAAGCAGTTCCATTAACTTCACAAATTAATCCTGCATTGCAAACTGTAATCAAATTCCAGTGATATAGCCAAAACTGTTGCTTCCACATTGAGCTACGATTGTTTTTGGATGCTTCAAAGTAACCATACTTCCAGAAAACGGGAGCAAGTCTACCCACTTCATTCTTTGAACTCCATACCAGGAAATATCAAATTCTTCAAATCCAAGATTCACAGGTAATCTAGACTGCTCACAATACACCTTCAACTAAAGGATCCAAGTTTTATAATGGGAAAAATGGAACTACAAGTCTGAGAATGCAAAGATTAAAACCAAGACTTGATAAGCACCTACAGATTGAAATGGATCATGTTGGTAAGTATGCATGTACTGCCAACATATAAAACTTCCACAAACCAAGTGGTACTTACAAAAGTGCTGCTATAAATGCACATATGCATGTTTTATCTTTCATGAAAATGCTCCTAAAAAGAATTTTTTTTAACGCTTTGTTAAACCCTCAGCATTTTCAGTTTTTCATTCCATACAAATATTCCACTTGCCAATATTTCCCACTACATCCCTTAAAGTGCCACCATTCTCCACCTGCTCACACATATGTGTGTACTGCCAATGCATCTATATACACCACTTCATCTTACATATAAAGTATTGGTCTTTCCCAACCACTGCTATAATAAGACACCAAACACTTTTGCAACTACAATCTGCCATTGAATTACCACTAGGCCACAGTTTCCCAATTCTTTAAAAACAGTGCAGCACATCTCAAATGTATTGACCACAAACACAGCACTTCTCTTATTAAAATCACCAGCACAAAAATAACCTAGCTGTGCATCTATTTTACACACCCATTTTTGCCCTTTCCTTGTAATGTCCCAAACAGCACTACTAATGCACCAATTGTTCTAACAACATAGTTAACATACTCTATTACACCACCCATAACACAACGTTCTTAACTCTTTTTTCCAACAACTCCTTCTACCTTCATGAATAAATACCTCTCTTACTAAAATCATTTCAGCATTACCACATTTACCCACCAACTTTCTTTTACAATTACAGGAAAAAAGAAGATTGACGAAGACAGCAAGCAAATAAATAACACTCTTCGCATCCTACAAAGTAAGTACAATAATATAGCATGTATGTCTCTTTGATTGTAACAATGTACTTTCACTATACAATAGCCTAGACTATTCTTTTTGAGTCAACAACATTGTATTTCACTCTTACTCGTTATATTGCAACATTCACACACTTTCTATTCACATCTTAACATTGATCTTTATTCAATAAACCATCCATTCCTTACTGGCTAACAACACATCCATCTCTCATCAATTTCTATACCAGAATTTGAATTCCTTACTATTCCATACCCCTATCCACATGAGGTCCTAATTCCAACCCAAAAAGTTTCACACTCATTGCATTCCAAATCACTATCACACATTAGCACACATACACACACTTCCTCACTCATTTTCCATTGCACCCACACAACCCTCATACCTATGCACCAAATCACACTATTATAACAACCACTATTTTCCTCAAACCATCATAATGTCCCTACTTATTCGGTCACACACCACTGCCTTACTCACTAACTCTTACAACCTTCCCAACGACACCTATCAGCCCACTACACAATCACACAGCATGCTATTAATATCTACAATAGCACCCACACACCCATGCATAATACATGCATATACATTCAACAACGTTCAAACAAAACTTTCTTTTTTCCCGACAGAACACAATGCCTACTAAAAACCAAATGTGTAGAACAAAAAGGAAAAATAGAGCTGATAAAAATAACAGCAAACCATAGAGTCATATGTTAAACTGTAAGCATATAGTGCCTCCTTATTATGAATATTGGCCTAAGCCCATTTGCGTTACACAGAAAACCACGTTGCAAAGTTCAGATTTTTGGGTTTACTTGGCTGCCATTTTAAGGCTCATTCGCCATTTTGATTTTGACTCATGTCTCATGTTCTAAAATGGTGGACTGTGTTTTCGTCTGAAGTCGAGCTGAACAACCTTTGAGTTCTGTTAATGTTTAGGTTGACTGAGAGCCTATTGTTCAAAGAAACCTTGTGCTTCATACAAACTGCCATTCAAGTGCTGTCTACGTTCACAAGCCTCATCCTTGTATAAACACTGAAACAATAAAGAGTAAATGTCGATCGTATGTTTTAGCTGAACTGCATTGTGGTGACTCTTGAAATAAGGCTTACCGCGGATCCAAGAACCTACCACACAATTGTATTTTCATTGAAATGTAAACATGTATAATCCTTTGCATAATATTATAACATCTGTCATGTGAACTAGACATGAAACTCTAGCCCGCGAAATATTAACCTGAAGAGAGGCTGGACAATATTGTAGAAATTGTATAAATATGTCTTTGTTTAGATATCCAGCACTCTCTCTCCTCACTGTGTCGGCTGGTACACACTGCAAGGTGTTGGCAGCCGGATAGCTATCTGTTTTGCTTTGTAAACTGTACAGTAAAAAAAGATACTTGTATCTTTTCAGCCCATGATTGGTGTATTTCTTTCGTGGTACTCAGCCACGATATTTCTTTGTTCTTTCACATCCACCTGTAAAAAACTTTATATAAAACATTCAAACCAAACAGCTTGTAACCTCACTCAACACAACTAAACCAGCCACCACTAAAAAAGTAACGCCCCTCTTGCAAAAACCAAAAGTAAAAAAAGATGTACAAACAAAAGCAGACCAACTAATTGACCTACCACTATGGGCCCAATTCATGGAAATCTGCACATATATCCCAAAGAGCCTGCGTGCTGAGACTGACTCTGTGTGAGCAGGAGTTATTCTGCATGCTCTGTGTATTCATGGGACCGCCTTGACACCCCCACACAACGAAAAATCAGCCAGAACAGCTACCTTTGCATGCTCCGCCGGGTGCTAATACATGCACCCTTTAAACAGTGCATGGGGTCCCCCACAAGCAGTCCTGCATCTTGGGTACCCAGTGCGGGGTCCACCACAACTGTTACTAGCACCCCGACAGCATCCATACAATTTCTCTTAACTCATGTAAAACTTGGAAACTCTTTGTGCGAACCCCCTGTAAAGCATTCCTGCACCCCACTACACTGTGTACGCACACCACTAAGTCAGATCAGCACCCTGGCTGCATACACACAACTCCCTGAATCCAACACCCGATCTTACCTATGTGCAGTGAATCCAACGCCAAGTGTCTGTACACCTGCCTTCAGGTGACGAATAGTATGAGGGCTTTGCATGCCAATTCCCCACCGAGAGGTTGCACATTGGATCCATGAATATGTACCATTCCACCCAATAGTGGGCGTGGGATGCACTGCTGTCGGCCGTCCCTTGTAACACCCACATTTCCCCTTGTTCTTCCTCATTTTCCATGTTCTGCCCCTCACCCTGCCCTCTGTGCAGACCACGCCCATGCTCTGCATGGTGTCTTGCACAAGGCACTCGGCCTCTCACAGTGTACGGAAAAGTACAGCACAATCGATTCCATGAATCGACACAAGGGATTCCACACGCGGTTTGGTGTGTAAAGTGCTTATTTTCCATGGAGATATTTCCATGAATCAGGCCCTATATCTATCAATGTTAATGTAGCCACAGTAAAGCATTCCCAAAAATGTATTTTACAAAAAATTGTTCACCCTAGAGTTCTTCACATTCTTATAAAGAAAGCTTAAAAGTCACCATCTGCCCATAAAAACTACTGCAGAAGACGAATCCTCGAAGATCTCATTGACATTGTATATCTACAAAAGAGAAAGTTGTTTATATTTATTTTAAACAGAAGGAAACCACTAAATAAATGAATCAATAAATTACAAAAAGACTTCTAAACATGCCCAATGTCAATATAGATACCTTTTCCAACTTCTGTGAAGCTGAATGGATTCACACAAGCAGCACAGAACCATATTTGAATGAGGAGGCTAACAAGAACAACAACAACAACAAAAATTGCCATAGACATTAATGGCCGACGGTATGAAATGGTAGGTGACACCATTATGGCAAAAGAAACCCTTACAGAATAACCTTCCCCAACAAACTTTCAAACAGATGTTCATTTTGCCCAAACAAACTGTCCAGTGTAGAAATGGACCTGCAGCTCAATATGTATTGTACACCTACAATCCTTCTAATCTTTACAACAATTCCTCAATCACTATGTGAAACTAAAAACAAAAGTAGAGTGAAAACTTTACAAACCATGGACTCCTGTGAAATGCACAGCCACCTTTGACTGCAAGGACATTTGTTAGCCTGCATTTCTGAAACTGCTTGTAAAAGCACATTCCACCAACTCAAAATGTTAGCAAAACACCATTCCGCTATACTAAATCTTGTGCATAGACTGTGCAAAAAGTCCTGCTCTAGAACTCCAAAATGTAAATACCATTCTCCTTCATGGAACAGTCAAAGAACTCTTTTGAGAAATTGAGCGCATCCAAAATATTTTGGAACTGAAGTTCACTTAGAAAAATCAGTAACTTCAGAAAACATTAGCGAAAACCTCACAACCATCAGCCTCCTAACAAACACATACATAACAGAAATAGCTAAGTTTCAAAACACATCTGCTGAAATACCAGACCAAGTATGTGCCTCTTGTCACAGAACATTTTATAAAATGAGCACAAAAATATTAGATATGGCCTACAAAATAGAGGACAATGAGGAATCCCAATGGTTCCAATTAGGTTTATATCTAACAAAAGAAAATAAATACAAAATAACTGACCCCTCAATAGTTTGCATGTACTACAATACAAAGCTTGACAATAACCAAATGAAATCACATGCTATCACTAATAACTTAACTTTTATGAGAGCTTTATAATCCAAACAGTACACCCATTTCAAGCTATAATACACATTCAACCTAAAAGGCATTTGTGGCAAAATAGTACATTTGCCATCACATATTAAGGAAAATGTAGACACTCTAAGAGTATAACAGCCAATAGATCAGTCTTTGATTGTACTAGTTAATGGTGCACCAACAAAAGATCAACAAAAATTGGCAACAACTAGTCGACTTAAACACAGTTATACAAGTCCTACAATATCTCAAAGAAAACAATCAATACTGCAAAAATAAAAACATAGAGGAAATCTTAAGAGAAACCACCCAAATAATTCAAGACTCACCACCAACTGGCCAATTTAAACATGTAGATCCTGTTAACTTCAGCCAACATTTCAGAACAGTATGCAATTCACCCACTACACTCCATAGACACCATCGAAGATGCATTAGAAACATATCAAATGCATCAAGCCAAAGAGTCTCCAGCAAGCATATGAGAGAATGGTGTAGACGCATAGTCTTTTCCTCTACTCTTTATGAAATTATTCTGAAGACCCTGGATTCAAAGTGTAGAAATCACATTTCCCACCTCCTTTTTGAAAGTGAACTAGCAACTCTATGTTGTGGAGTTACACACACATTAAAACATGCTCTCATTTTTTCAACATGTCTCCTACCCAACTGTTTCAAAAGATAAAAGACAGAGATGAAGTTTTGCAGTCAAGTATCACAAATCTCTTGCCAAACATTCATGGTCCAAAAGAATACTGGTTCTGGAATCACACTGATGTACATTGCATGCTAAGGACCCTAGCCCCAGCCACATGGTTTATTAATTGAAGGTCTGCAGAATACACATGTGATGACTTACATGACTTCTTAGGCACTGCAAACCAAAATAAATAGGGAATAGATATAAATCTCAGTTCTCTTGACCCTGTCAATGTATTAAGGTACTTTCAACATTGCCTCATTGCCTTGCTGCCCTTCATCTCCAATAAAACTACCCCTCCACTTAGAGAAGTGGAATACTTTTTTGGGAGAAAAGAATATCAACAATCCAGAGCAGCACCACAAATAAACATGTTTGTAAGGATAAAAGATGCTCCCAAATTTGGCCATGACAGTGATGCCAATGTTTTACAGTTTACTGAAAAATACATCCCTTCAGAAACCACACATAGTGACCTACATACACAAAATATTACACTTCCAACACATAAGTGTGGCAAATACTGCTGCTGTAGACATAATAACAAAGATAAATACTATACCAGATGTCGCTTTGTCTTCCCTAGACTGGTTTGCGCAAAATGACAAATTAAATAGATGTATGTCTTCTGTTAGATACAGTATAAAAGACAAATCCCTTAAAAACACATACAACACTAAAAGGGACAAAGCATCCAAGTACATCAATGATTACAATGCAATCAGTCATTGCCCTCTTTGGAATGCAAATATAGACAAACAATACATTATGGACAGTTCCACTGCAGTTGCAAGATATGTCACAGCCTATCCCAACAAGGCTGAGAAAACAGAGCTTACAAAATACTGTCACAAAAATTGTACAGCTTCAGTATATAAATGTTCTCCCATAGAGAATGCGGGTGCTATGAAGCTGAAGACTGTTTACCAGGTGCAGCCATAAACGACAAATCTGAACACATTTTATGGCTAAACCTTGGTCCAGCTTCATCCCGGAAAAGAGTACTAAAATCCTACCAAGAGATAGAAACAACAGCCACAAATGATCCCAACAGCTAGGACATTTTTTAAAAACAATGTTATTCACATATCCTACCCAAACAGAAGTACTTCGCTATCCAGTCATTTGGTCGACAGACAAATGGTCGACGCAATTTGGTCGAAAGACAAATGGTCGAATTTTTTTTTCAATTTATATATATATTTTTCAGGTTTTCGTTTAGGAAAAAAAAGGGTTTTTTTTGCAAAAAAAGGGGTTTGGTGGGGGGACCCCCCCCCCCAAAAAAAAAAGTGAAAATACAAAAAAAAGAATTTGACCATTTGTCTTTCGACCAAATTGTGTCGACCATTTGTACTGTCGACCATTTATTTTCGACCAAATGACCTGTAACCAAGTACTTCCTTGGAAAACATGTGCCTGTACGACAAAGCCCAAAACTACTCCTAAAAAACAATGTCACACCAAATGAGACAACTGGCAAATATTCAGTCTCAGTTTGTGAAGGAAGACTAGTAAAACATATGAAACCCAAGTTATCACACCCAGGTTATCTACGCAACATAGAGAAGTTTATTACATGGGCCGACTACATTGTTTTAAACCTTGGAGAAAAGAAGAAGAATTATTAGGTGACAATGACTCATTTGAAGCTCAATAAAGCACATGAAAGCAGTATAACCCATGTACATTTATTTCAAACAATACAAATAAATGTTGGACAATGAACACCAACAAGAGGAAGAAAATGAAGTTGCACTAGATAAAGGCACTCCTGAGGTCAGTCAACCTTCATTTAAAGGAAGCCAAGAAACACTTGGAGAACCACTCATTCTAAATGAAGCAGAAATAGCCATGACCAAGATAGAAAATACTGTTTATCAATCTAAACAATCTGAAGAAGACTTGTCCGCGCTCAAATCACAGCTAAATGATAAACAACTCACCCTTTATCTAGAAGTCACTGAAGAAATTGAGCATGGATTTAAACATGAAACTAAAACTTGTTGCTTTAAAAATTATAAACCTCTGCTCCTGTTTCTAAGTGGTGAAGCTGGTTCCAGTAAAACATTCTTAATTAAAATATTCAGCAAATGTCTCTAAGATTTAACAAAGAACAACCTTTCAGCATAGGAAGTGTAACTTTACACTGACTACTGCTCCTCCCAGTAGAATACCAAAATAATTTAGAAAAATACAACTTATCAGCAGTAGCTGCTACTGAAGTATGCAGAATTCGAAATAAATGAAAGTGCTCCTGAAAGATGAAGTAAGCATGGTTTCTAACCTCATGTTGGCTTTAATTCAACTCAGAATGCAAGAAGTCCTAAAAACCGACTACCAAGAACTGTTTGGAGGAAACATGTTATTGTTTTCAGAGACCTACTACAGTTAACACCATTAAGAGTCAACCTATTTTCAAAACATTAGGAAACAAACAATGCCATGACATACTCAGCAGCATTGGAAATGTAAATATCTGGCAACATTTTTGCTACAGAGAACTGACTCAAAACATGCATCAGATGGCAGATCTCATCTATGCTAAAATTTTAAAAAGCATTAGAACTGGTCTGCTTACTAAAGATGCAAAATCCATCTTCAATACTAGACTAATCATTGAACTATTGGCAAAGCACTTCTGCGCCTGATGTCATGAAACAATTAACTCAACAAAATATAAAATGCATGTCCTTAATGCCAACCCTTGCCAGCTGTAGTCAATTCAATGATACAATGCTGAAAAAAGAAATGCAACCCATAATGCATATCAGCTCCTTAGACAAACTTTAAGTGCATGGCATGACACTCCCCATGTGTCAACAAGCAATAGCATGACTAAAATAGCTTAGAAATATGTGTCTCAAACACAGCTGGATTAGAAAAAGTATTAACTCTGTGTCTAAACTGCAGAGTAATTCTAAAACGTAACCGTGACATAGATCAAGGTTTAGACAATGGATCAATTGTTACAGTTGGCACAGTTGTTGGCTTCCACATAGGATGCACAATATCATGTTTCCTTCTTTTCAAAGATATGTATGTATGCAGAGAACAATTCTCTCTATCTCATGCATATGCTGTCACTGGTCACAAATAGCAAGGTGTAACCCTACATCACGCATTGATTGACATTGGCAGCACAGTCTTTAAAGCAGGTATCAGTTAAATAGCACTTTCACATCTGTGTACACTCAATGGTCTATTCCTAGTTTCCTTTGATGCAAACAAAGTCAACACCTACATTCTTGCATCCTAGACTACAACATTCTATGGGCACTGTACACCCCATCTAGATATGTACCATGTACATTTAAAAAGAAAACATTTGAAAAGAAAATGAATACAAACAGAACCTATAGCAGATCTACAGAAACAAAGAACAACTGCTGCTCCATCAAATAAGACAACCACAAAACAGCCCAGTCCAGAAACAACTGCACATCCATCAGAAGACAAAGAGACAAATGTCTCTTCTCATAAAACAACTGCAGGCCCATTAAAGGATACAGGGGCACACCTTTCTGGTCCATGCAAATGTAGCAATCAATCTTTTTTTCCAATTGTCAATTGTCCACAAGATTTACTTAAATGGATTGGACTAGTTGTGTTTTCAAATGATCGTCCTTCATAGAAATGCCACAAATGATCCTGGCAGCACCTACAGTGTCTCAGGTATAAGGCAAGAATTGGGCTAATGTACAGGAAAGGTAAAATTCACCATAAACACACCAGAGGATCCACAAAGATAACTTACTGTATTTACTACAAGTATTAAAAAACAAAAGCATCCCGCAGATTTCATACACATGGAAACATACATGCACTCTCTGCAACCATATTTCACAAGAGCACATCCCTATTGAACGATTTGTGTATGTATCCATATCAAATTGTGAATGCATTCCATTGCACCAGCTTCTGCAGAATGCAAATCATAGCATGCTAGGCCCTTTTTGTAATTCAGACAATCGTTCTAGCATACAAATAAACTCACATGACCAATATGTGATACTAATGCTTCTAAGGGACAATGCAGATGGTACTATAAACAAGTCTAAGCATACTAGCTTCACACAGAGCCAAGTATCTCTTGGCAAAGAAACTTTCACAACAGTGGGCATAATCTACCACATTGGTGCCACAACCACTTCAGGCCACTATACTGCATATGTAAAAAAAGAAGTGGTTGGTTTTAATGTAACACCACTTCCATTTCTCCGAAACATAGGTTACCAGCAAAACTAACACATGCCTACTTAATATTCCTTCAACTCAAGTTCAGTCACTAAAGTATACCACAATAAACAGTTAGACAATGCCAAGGGGTATCTAACTACAGCCATAACACTACAATAATACTTCTAAAACATACGTCAGTTAGAATACGCCAACGGGTATCTAACTACTTTAAAAACACCCTTCAGTTCAATACACTTCAAATATGCCATCACAGTTCTTGTTACTGCAATACTTCTTGTAAAATCCAATACAATTACAATATGCCCATGTTACTACCAAACCTAACAAATGCCTATTTCAAATTCCTTCACCCCAAATTTAGTCACTAATGTATAGTACAATAAACAGTTAGACTACACCAACTGGTATCTAACTACATCAGAGATACTATAATAGTACTTTCAAAATCCAAAACACTTAGAATACGCTACATTAAAAACATCATTCACGGTAATACACTACAAATATGCCATCACATTTATTCTTACTGCAAAACTTCTTGTAAAGTCCAATATAGTTAGAATACGCCAACGTGTATTGTAACTGTATTATTCTAAAGTATCTAACTACTTTAAACATTCCCTTAATTGCAACACACTTAAAACGAACATACTATCACACATACACTCAGATAATATACCGTGGATACCACACACACCTATTCTGTTACATGTACATTCTTTAAAACTATGTAAATGCCAAACACTGTATGTAATTACAGTTGTTTTTGTATCCACTACATATTTGTTTTCCCAATGACCCAATTTTTATTTCATGTCAATACAACAACAGTGTTGTACCACATATAGTACATAGAATATACTATTCATGAGAGTCAAAAAGGTAAATCTATATGTACAATTGTATGCAATTAAAGATTTTAATCTATCTGGCTTAACAAATTATACTGTTTTTGTTCACAGAAAAACGAGAGATTCCAGATTTATTACCACGTGTAACTAAGTAACCATAAGAAGTATTATCCTATTTCAAATCTTCACAAAGAAACAAATACATATTCCATAAGCACTATCCTCAATTTCACTACAATCATAAATACCATATACACTTCAATTATATAATTTCACCATATTACAAACACTGTATACTCCCCCTACAGTACCTATAATTACTATACAGGTTTTACTGTAGTGTGTGTGGGCAGTGGCAAAATTCAAATAAAAATACTTGTCCAGAACCGCCCAATCCAAATGATGTCTGCGGACAGTAAAAATGACTACGGACTCGGCTGCACCTACACACCTTTTTTTCACCCATAAAACAGCTCCATATCAACTTTATTCCACTCACCCACACTTTCCAGACCCTCTTAGGTCACTAAATAACCCCAAATGTGTTTTCCAGATTTTTCATCATCGCACTATCCATGGACACTAAAAACAACAGCGGACTCGGCGGCACCTGCACACCTTTTTTTTCACCGATAAAAATAGCTCTAAATCATCTTTAATCCACTCCACCACCTTTTCCAGGTCCTCTTTCAGCCACGAAATCCCCCAAAATGTGTTTTCTAGACTTCTTCCCGACCATGCTGTCCACGGACTATGGGCAGTGTCCACGAACCAATATGACGACTGTATAAAAAATATGATACCCCTCATGCTTTTAATTGACCAATCAGCGGGTATGTACCATGTCCTCAAACATCACGCTGCTCTCTAATTGGTCCAAAGGTGTCTGCGTACTCCAAATCAGGAAAGGATACTGTGCTAAGGACCCAGATATCACTAATTTATTTTGACCTACTTTTTGCCCATTTAAAAAAAACAAATCATGGATGGATTTACACCAAATTTGCAAAAGCACGCTTTCGGGCCCAAGCCACCACTCCCGGAGCAAGTTTGGTGAAAATGCATCCAGCGGTTTGGGCTGTAGGTTCAAGCACAATTCTTTTTGCGTTGTGTCTATGAGGATTTCTAACATTTTGGGACCCCCATATAACTTTGGCCCCACCTGCATGAAAACGCACCAAACCTCCCAAAATCATTCTGAGGGCGCCATATATGTTTTTTGTAATATTTGGTGATGATTCGTCCTGGGGGGAGGGGAAGGTTATAAGCAACCCAAAAATTGCTCTTTCTGTGAGTTGAGCAACTTTACCATAACTACAGGGCCGCTTACGCAGGCCCTGTAATATACAATGCCATGTGTTTACATGTTGTATGAATGTGTGGTTGTTTTAAATTTTGTGGCTAGGGCAAACTGGATGTCTATTTTCTAGTATGCAGGTCCTGCAATGTGGCAAGTAAAGTATGTCATGGCCACTGTTGGTTTATTATCAGTGTTTTGATTCACAAAATGGTGGGCATTATTATCTTCCACCACCAGCAGAAACCAGTGTTTTCCTGAGGTGAAAGTTTAGTATCTGACAGCTGCCCCCGGTCCCCTCTGGGAGTGACATGGTTGGTATGTGCCTGGGAGGTAAAGTGTGCATCATTTGGTGTTCAGGGGAGATCGTGAAGGGAAGAGAGAGGGTTCGGATACCCTGTGAGTGCATACCTGTCAGCACCCGTACAGGCCTGTCCACTGTGTGCAAATTGTTTCCCTCAGAGAGAACAATAGCGGAAATGGTGCAGCGTATGCACATCCAGTGGGGGTAGCAAACCGAGAGCCACAGTGTCTGTGAGTGCTCTGTTATTCCCCCGGTTCAAGGTGTTGCTGCATTAGAACCCGTTCTCCCTCTAAGTTTCTGCAGCGTAAAGGTAGGAGAGGAAGGCTATATCTTGGGACAGCTATTTGGTGAGGTTTGCCTTCAGCCCGACCTGGTGGCCGTATACCAGTACTTCAGAGTTAGGTTATGGTAAGAAGAGAGGAAAAAAAGAAAACCCTGAAGGAGAAGGACACAGTCATTCTGTTCATAGACGGCTCTGGGTTTGATTGGTGTGCAGTTTAGGCAAGGGAAAATGTCATGAGTCTGGACCTGCGCTGCAATGTATGTGGCCACTCTCTTCGGTTCATTTCTGTTTTCACAGGAAACAGAGTACTGCACTGTTTAGGTTTTCTGAGTTCTTAGCACTACTCATTTATGATGTTGGCAAGCTTTTCTCTTTCGTTTTCCCGTGGGCCCTTACTGGTAGTTCGGAGGGTTAATTTGTTTTTTTTGTTTTTTTTACTGTAGGGGTATGGGTGTATGTTTTACATCTGAAATACCTATACACTTCCTTTACTGAACTGGGATACTACGTTTCAATGGTGAGCGTTACACAAGGGACTTGAGGCTGCCTCGCAGTGAACGGATCTCCACCGTTTGCTGTGTATTCCTTGTTGTGTTCTTTCTTCTTCCCTTTCTCATAGTTCGAATGGGTTTCCCAGGTTCCCCTTTACTGGTGCATATCTCTAGGCCCTATTGAGTGAGGGGTTTTATATGTAATTGTTGCCATTGTCTTGTGTGTGATTTATTTGTGTATGTAGTAGACTGCAGCTACCAGTGGGGGAGGTGGGGTTGTTTTGATTCGCAATTAACGATCATTGGGGGCCCGATTCTCATCAAGGTGTTAAGTACCGAAAAGGACATTAAAAGGGTTAACAACCTTTTCGGTACTTAAGACCTATTCTGAAGATGGCGCATTCTTCCGAAGTCGGAAGGAATGCGCCACTTTTGGAATACATGTGGCGGCTGCTAGGATGGGTTGGAAACCAACCTAGCAACCGCCACATTTGTAAACTGGCTTTTTGGAAGTCTATTCTTGTGGCACTCCTCCAGTTTAATATGTGCGCTAAACTAGCGCACATATACGGTACCCTTTTGTTGCAGTTAAACTGGAGGAGTGCCACAAGAAGCCTTGTTTGGTGTAAATGGAAGTGTCCATATACACCCGTGTTGTATATGGACACTTTCATGTACACCAAAGCAAGCAGCTTCAACGTTGCTGCAACATTGAAGCTGCTTGCTTTGGTGTACATGTTATGTTATGTTATGTTATGTTACTTTGAATTTATATAGCGTCTTATGTACCATTGGTATGGTCTCAAGGTGCTGGTAGGTTAAACGCCCTCGGGAACGAAGTTCAAGTCAGTAGAGAGAATAGAGAGAGTTAAAGGTGCTTGTGCGCACCGGATATGTGTGCAGCTGGTGTGGCATTTATGTGATAGCTGCTTCTTAGCAGGAGGTCTGCTGGTTGGCAGATGAAGAGTATTTGTTCGTTCTGGCAGTTTTTTATTCAGACCGATTCTGGCTGTGTTAGGACTGAGGAGAACGCCTAGGCTGGAGGGTGTGTAACCAACATTGTTTAGTTAGGGTGATGGGAAGTATGAGGCAGATGATGGTATGAGAACAGCTATACCGAATGTTGTCATAGTATCGCTGTGTTCTAGTAGAGTAGTGGTGTAAAGAAAAGAGTAAGCGTGGAGATGTGATATGGTGGTTTACCTTAGGTGTTTGAGATCAGGCTCATCCAATAGTTCCATGTACTCCATCCGTTCCAGTGCTCCGACTGTTCCATGCATTATGACCGTTTCAAGCACTCAAAACTGTTCTTTTCCATGCTCTTTCAAATGTTCCATGTAAGTCACGCCGTCCCATGCACTCCAATCCGTTCCATGCACTCCAATCCATTCCATGCACTCCAATCTGTTCCATGCACTCCAACCATTTTATGCAATGCTCCTTTCATTCGTTCTACCCACGTTATCCTTTCTCCATGCATCATCCATCCACATACATCATCTTCACACTTTCCATCCATTTCACACGTTCCACCCACTTCACCGGTTCTAAACACATCAC
Source organism: Ambystoma mexicanum (assembly GCF_040938575.1). Taxonomy (NCBI): domain Eukaryota; kingdom Metazoa; phylum Chordata; class Amphibia; order Caudata; family Ambystomatidae; genus Ambystoma; species Ambystoma mexicanum. The sequence continues at coordinate 1,222,288,005 of NC_090935.1, read as the reverse complement.
CCGTTCATCCACCTACTTCATCCGTTCTACCATTTCGCCTGTTCTATCCCCCATACTTCACCCATTCCATCCCCCATACTTCACCTGTTCCATCCCATGGTTCACCCGTTCCATCCCATGGTTCATCCATTCCATCCCATCGTTCATCCGTTCCACTCACATACTTCACTCGTCCCAGCCTCATTTTTCACCTGATCGATCCACTTCACCTGTTCCATCCACATACTTCAATCGTTCTATTCAATATATTTGACCCATTTTGTCTACATACTTCACCCGTTCCTTCCTCTCACTTTACCCATCTCATCTATATACATCACCCTTTCTTCCAGATCAATTGTCTGTTCCTACCACCCACTTCACCCATTTCTTCCCCTTACTTCACCCGTTCCTTCCAACCACTTCACCCGTTGTTCCATCCACATACATCACCCGTTTGCTCCACACGACACCCGCTCCGTTCTCTACACTCGCTCCACACTCTACACCCGATCCGCACCATACTCTACATCCGCTCAACACCCTACATTGGCTCAACACCACCGCACCCTACATCCGCTCAACACCCTACATCTGCTCAGCACCATCACGCCCTACATCCACTCAACACCCTAAATCTGCTCAACACCCTACATCCGTTCAACTCTATTATCCACTCACACAACCTACATCTGTACCACAACCTACATCCGCACCATGCTCTTATCTGTTCCACGCTCACATCCGCTCTATGTCTTCATTCATTTTGCGCTCCCATCCGCTCTAAGCACTCAACCGCTCTACACACTCATCCTCTCCACACACTCATCTGCTCCATGCTCTATGTCCTCATTCATTTTGCGCTCTCATCCACTCCACGCACTCACCCGCTCCACGCACTCTCCCGCTCTTACACACTCATCGCTCCTACACACTCATCCACTCCTACACACTCATCCGCTCTGCACACGCATCCGCTCTACACACTCATCCGCTCTACACACTCATCTGCTCTACGCGCTTCATAGGCTCTATGCCCTTCATCCATTCCACGGACTTCATCCGCTCCACTCACTTCGTTTATTCATCCTGCATTATCAGATCAGCCCATGTCACTTGTCGTACGCACTTGATCCATTCCGTGCTCTCCATCTGTCCCATGCACTACACCCGTCTCATGTACTCGAGTCGTCTATTCTGTACTTTCCGTTTATAACATGCACTCATACATTCCATGCCATCTGTCTGAGTACTCATCCGTCTCCTTTATTCATCTTTCCATCTTCTTCACTTTATTCATTTCGTCCATTTTGTTCCTTTCATCCATTGCAATAATTATATCCATTTCATTAATTTCAACCGCTTTACTGCTTTCATACAATGTATTCTTTTTATCTACTTCACTGCTTTGATCTACTTTACTCATTCTATTCTGTTTGTCCTTTTAGTTTACATTAGAGGTTATTAGTTGTTGATTTCTAGCTTGGATCTTGATGTTGTATTGTTATTTGTTTTATTGTTATTTAAGATCTAGTAGTTTGGGTTAATTGAATTGTTGTTATCCACTTTATTCCTCCCGTCCGGAATGATCCTCTTGTCCATTACATTTATTTTGTCCATTTCCTTAATTTCAGCCACTTTACTGCTTTACAAAGTATTCTTTTTATCTACTTTTCAGATTTGATCCCTTTTACTTTCTATTTTGTTTGTCTTGTTTAGCTAACCAATAGAGGTTAATTAGTTTGATTTCTCGCTTGGATCATGATGCTGCAATGCTATTTATGATCTAGTATTTGGTAAAGTCATTGAGATGCTGTTGTCCAGTTTGAGTTAGTTTGAGTTCGGGGTCGGTTTTAGGGGAAGAGCCAAGTTTTTCAGTAATTTGCGGAAAGAAATAAGGTCTTCAGTGAGTCGGATGTGGGGTGGGAGTGCGTTCCACAGCGTGGGGGCCAAGGCTGAGAATGATGATCTGCCTAACCTGACTGAGTTTGTTTTAGGTATGACTAGGAGGCCGGCTGAGCTTGATCTTAGAGTATGTGGAGGGTGATAGGGTTTTAGTTTGTCCTGAAGATATTGAGGTCCGGTTTTATGCAGTGCTCGGTGAGAAATGCATAAGGTTTTGAAGGTCACCCTTCAGGCAACCGGAAGCCAGTGCAGAGTTCTGAGGGCTGGGGAGATGTGGTCTCTCGGGCCAAGCGCTAGTAGCAGTTTGGCTGTTGCGTTCTGTGCTCTTTGTAGTTTAGTCAGTTGGTATGCCTGGACTCCGAGGTAGAGGGGGTTAGCGTAGTCAAAACATGGGTGTATATGAACCCTTTCATTTACACCAAACCGACAGCTTCAATGTTGCACCCTACAACATTGAAGCTGCTGGCTTTGGTGTAAATGAAAGTGTTCATATACACCGCACGGGTGTATATGAACACTTTCATTTACACTAAAGCCAGCAGCTTCAACGTTGCAGGATGCAACGTTGAAGCTGCTTGCTTTAAATGAAAGTGTTCATATACACCACACGGGTGTATGTGAACCCTTTCTTATACACCAAAGTAAGCAGCTTTAACATCCTGCAATGTTGAAGCTGCTCACTTTGGTGTATCGGCAGCATTTTCATTAAATTATGATTCCCTCGTTATTTAACGAAAATGCTGCTGAGATTCTGCAATCCGCCTGTTTCAGTTAGAAACAGGTGGATTACAGCGAAAGCACTGTTGTGCTTCGCAATGACGCCCAGGCCCACTTCAGAATAGCAGTGGTGCCTGGGCATCAAGAAATGGTGCAGTGAATGGTGCTATTTAGCACGTTCACTGCGCAATTTTTGAGAATCAGGCCCTGGGACAGCACAATTTGAAGGTGTGTCAGTAGTTCAAAGTGAAGCCTGGCAGACCACTGCTGCAATAATAGTGTACCAAGTTTTCCTAGCTGGGAAGTGGTTTGCTCTCAAACACTGTGTCTACTCACTGAGAAAGGAAAACTACTAAAAAAGAGGGGATAATAATAATAATAATAATAATAATAATAATAATAATAATAATAATAATAATAATACTAATAATAATAATAATAATAATAATAATAATAAAGGGAATAAAAGAAAAACAAATGTGCATGTCTGCGATAGCCACTGGAAAAAGTGTTGTGTTAGTATAAGTCCTTTGGGGCCACATGAAATGGATGTTATTTAATATAAGTGTACAATAATATGTGCAATCCCCATGTATTGTGGTTATTCATTTATCTTTGAGGGCACGATACTGAAGTGATTTTGTATGTACTGTCTGGTCATATCTATTAAGTTCCAACTTCATGTTAAGGGGGAAAATGTTTTACCCTGAATATCAATTTATTTATTTATTAAATTCCATTGAGACAGAGTGTCACACATTCTTATAGTCACTTAGTCTACCATGCTGGTGTGGGAATTTTACCAAGCAATACTATAAAGACGGGGCACACACACGTGCAGGTATATGCTAATTGTTTTTAAAGTAGTCTTCAAGTAATACAGCAACAAAACCCCCACCCATCAGCCTGCATCCGTATCTCAAACTCAAAGCATAACACCATCACATTCCAACGGAGTTGGTTTCCTTACATTCCACAGCCCTCCTCGGCATTCCAGAATAAGTCACTTCACGACAAATACGATTCCTGCTTATTATTACGGTCATGGAACACATTATATAATAATCTATTTTTTTCATAGTAGGTGGTAAACCGGTTTCTTCCTGTTGGATGTCTTGGGATCTAGCCCATTAATTACACGCATGAAGGCACTAAAGCTTGTAAGCGAATAGACACTGAGTGGGTTTTCCCGGCCTATTAATTGTGTCTTTTCCCTCCCCAGAATCTTTGACAAGCACATGCGTGTGGTCAACTGTATGGGCACATTCTCAGGTTTACCTACAGGTTGCTGTTCAGTCATACAGTCCCAAAGGTGCTTCTCATACATCACTAACTAAGGGTAGATAGACCTTACACTTGCAAGACATGAGAGAAGTAAACATTTATCTGTGCCCTCACCCCTGCTAGACAGGTGATTCATACAAATTCAGAGTATGCCCTCACTCCTGTGAGACAGAAGAGGCATTCAAATTGAGTGTGTTCCCTCACTTCTGTGAGACTGGAGAGATGTAAAAATACAGGTCACCTTGTCACCCGTGCAAGACAATAGTGATGATACCTTCAGACTTGACCCACCCCAACATCCCTCTGCCCTGCAATACATGACATTTGTAAAAATGTCATGTGTGCCCTCACCCCTGCGAGACAAGAGAGTCATACAAATTCAGGGTGTGTCCTCACTCCTGTGAGATGGAGGAGACCTAACAACTCAGGCTGTGCCCTTATCCCTGCGAAACAGAAGAGACATAGAAACAGAGGGCCTCATTACGAGGCTGGCGGTAGCGGTGCCTGCAATACAGGCATGGCTGCTGCCAGTATTCTTTTTTTTCCGGCGCACAGAAATAGGCAATTATTGGGTAATTATGGAAAAAATTCTTCCCCATTCCCATTTGAGCATGATAGGGCTCAATGGGAATGGGGAGGTCGGATGCACCGGCACCATTCAGAATGTTGCCGGTGAATCCGACATGCTCTGCTCGTGGGTGCCATTACAGCCGCCAGGTCAGACCTGCCGGCCGCAATGGCACCCGCGAGCAGAACTCATAGTTTGCCAGTCCGGTAACTACGGTATCAGCATGCTTACCAGTACCACAGTTCCCAGACCAACAAACTTATAATGAGGCCCGGAGTCTTTCCCGAAATGCCTGTTAGACAGGTGAGATGTAAAGGTTCAGCCTGTGCCCCTGTGGTACAGGAGAAATGCAGAAATGCAATGTGTACCCTCACCCATGCCAGACAGGGGAGACATACAAACTGTGCCTGTGCCCTAATGCCTGCAAGATAATGAGATATAAAAGTTCAGCCTGTGCCCTGATCCCTGAGAGAAAGGAGACAAATACAAAGTGGGTGTATGCCCTCACCATGAGGGACAGGAAAGATGTAAACATTCAGGCTGTATCCTCACCCCTGTGAGACAGGAGAGAAATAAAGCTACAGGATGTGGCCTCACTCCTGTAAGACAGGAGAGATGTAAAATATGTGTTTATCCACAAATTGAGTGTGTGCCCTCACTCCTGTCAGATGGAAGAGAACAGGCTGTGCAATCATCCCTTCGAGACAGGTGTGACATACAAACTGAGTATGTTTGGCCACAAAATCAGTAGATTCTTCCAGCCCACCTGCTGACAGCTCCAGCACTTTAAAAATACTTAATTGAATCTACATTTCATCTCCAAGTACTACAGCTGAATCGCTAGTGGGTCGACCTTGCAATCAGTTTTCCCAGCCACATCTGCTGTTGCTAATGTTACATTATCCAGTGCCTTAAGTTGCACCTAATGCATTCTTAGGCATCCTCTACACTGAACATAGGAGCCACAACCTATAGAATTCTGTGTCATAGATAAATGAGTCTAACGTTACTTATCAGGTGATTCTTCCTGCTATGGATTGGTGTATTAAGTAGCAATCATTCAAGGTAGGTACTTCTTCCTGGTCTTCCCTTTGGATAGTACTGACAATTTGTTTAGCTTAGCTATAGTCAGGTTCTGACCTGAGCTTTCCTCACTCCTCTTCAGGGCTACAAACAGTGATTCCACCCTTCCATTTGCTCCATGTTTGGTACCCATCGCCAGACCTTGTGTTTCGGTTTGTAACTTGTGCTGTATCACCTGGGTCTCTGTTAGTGCACATTATGTGAAATGAGTAAGGTAACCCTCTATTGGTCTTTCCACAGTGTCACTTTGTGAGTCCTAATTAGAAGAATCAAACCTTTCTGCACATTTCAGGATCCTGCTTGTATTAATGCTTATTAACAACCTTTTTGAATGGGTTTTGTGGTGAGCCGTGGGACAGCTACACATTTATTCCCAATGCATCAAGTAATGTTTGATCTGCTATCCGAACTTAAGGTCAGGTGAACTGGTAACTAGAAGATAACTCTCAACATTAGCAATTAACAGCCATTTAGCCACATGCTCTGTTTTAGAGAAGGCCTACTCGCCTATTTTATGCAACTAAAGCAGGACAACAGATCTCCCTCAGCCTACCTAACAGGTGGTTTGGCCAGGACAGGTGTGTGTCATTGCGTAATCCTATTAAGCTGTTGTGGGTTTGTGCCCACCACTCCAAACATAAGCTGCTGGGTATCTCTTTGCTCTTGTGACTAAATATATTGTTATCTTACCCCATTTCAGACTCTGTCTCAGGCCATGGCTTCTCTGCCAGGAAACACCCAACCAGTGAGGGAAACCCATGCAGAGTATTCTTCCACATGAGATCACCTTGGCTTGGCCATTTGCCCACAGTTTGTCATAGACCAATATCCACAAAAAATCACAACCAGAACACACCTATTTGAGCTTTTTTAGATGGTGATTGCATGCCTCTGTTCAAGATGGATAGATTGGCAAATATACCCTCTGATTACACTACCATCTGAGGTGTTGGTGTTCTCTAAGTTTTCTTATCAGGCATTATTCCTAGGGCTGGATATTGGGCATCTGCTGTTTCTTCTACTCCTATTAACTCTTCCTTTTGTGTGGTATGTGTACCTCAACTCATCCCGGGCTTGAACCCAGCACCCTTTTCATCAACATGAAATTGGCACTAAACTTCAGTGGCCAGATTGAAAACAGAACATGCCCTGAGAGTCATCCCAAGTTGCAGTGGACCCTTACATCTGGTGAAATATCTGCTAGCAGACATCCTCAGGGTATATTCTAAGCTGTATCCATACATTGACTTACGTCACCATCTTGTCCATGCTGAAAGGTGCAATAGGGTGGTGGTATTTAAGTACTTAATGTGAAATGACAGCAAGTCATACCAGCAATTGCAGCTCATAAAGAAGATCATTCGAGATACTAGGAGGGCCAATATTTAATTAATTTATTGAATTCAAAACAGAACACCTGAAAGAACACCTCTAGAGAGGGCTGCTGCACCTTGGACAATCCAACCACCTTTGGGCATGCGCCCGCAAGCCCTTGGGCAAGGTGTGCAATACAAATAGAATAAATACAAATACAAAGAAATACAACTCCTCCATATTCTTTTACCTCAGATGATTTTATCAGAATGGGGAAAGTAGGGTCACATCTGATTTAAACCTGGTATGTTTGACATGTGTGCAAGATCACACACTAGGGCATTGATATTCAAAAGTCTGTAGACCTTTAAGAATAAGACATGTGGGAGAGCACAAACAGTTTTGAAGTTTCTAAAGCTAGATATTGGAATTAAGTATTAGTAGTACATTTAGTAGGTAGTGCCTGGGGCAGTGGTAAGTGGGGCACCAGTATTACAACATACTTAGTGTGAAGTTGGTGAAGAGAGGGTTTATGCGAGTACTCTTCATTGCTCACTACAGTTGTGTTGATGAATTTCCACACTTAATTTTGAGTAAATGCACTCCATATCATATTGATAATCCTCTTTTTGTTTGCAGTAGCAACGTCTTTAGAGCACTGTGCTTGCACCAAATGAAGCTATGAGTAAACTGAGCAGATCAAGGAGACTGTGCTCTGGGGACGTCTGATAACAACATTACCTGGTAACTGGAGGGTTATGCTATGTTATGGTACTGAATCTGCAGAGCGCACGTTCACCAAAGGCATCTTGAAACTAAGTAACCAAAGGGGCTGAGTGAGGCAGCTAAAAAAGAAGAGTTTTCAATGAACGCCCAAATGCCAAGTGATTCTTCGAAGCCCTGACAGAAAATGGCAATGGGTTCCACAATTTGGAAACAGCCACAGAGAAGGCTCGGACGCCATTTCTAAACAACCTGTAACATGTAATTAGAAATAGTCAACCATTCTTGGAGCAATGAGAGCATCCTGGGATGTACGGCCTAAACTTCACTTGCAGGTATTCAGCACTTTGACTGTAGAAAACCCGATTAATGATACATAATGATTTAAAGTCAATCTGCTTTGCTACGGGAAGCCAGTGCAGATTACGCAAAATATGTGAAATATGCAATCCATATGGGGTGCCAGTGACAGCTCTAGCTGCCAAATTCTACAAAGGTTGTAGCTAAAGGATGAGATACTGAGGCTAGTCAGATAAATATAATTACAATAATCAATATGGCTCAGCACCAGTGAAGCCACAACCAGAACATGAAGTTGCAAAGGAAGTAGCGATAAAACTTTCTGAAGAACCTTCAGATGAAAGTGATCTGATTGACAGGTAACACTTACTTGAGCCTCCATAGAGAGAAACTAGGACATTTTGATGCCAACATCTTTAACAACAGACACTGGAGAACGAAAGGGTCCTAATCTGTGGTCCAGAACAGAGGTGTCCACAGAGAGGTGACAGAAGGAGGGCCAACTACAAGGACCTCCATCTTGTCCCCCTTCAATTTGAGCCAGTTGTCACCCAACCCCCACCCCACAGCCTCAAAGTAACCCCTTAGCTAAGACGAGGTATCAAGTTGCAAGAAATTAAGTCACACTAGAATATGGGTGTCATCAGCATAGTAGTAGCAATGGAGGTCATGGGTGTGGATGAGGCCAACTAAAGGCTGAATGTACACATTGAATAGAACGGTGGACAAGGCGGAGCCCTGGGGGACAACTCAATATGAGACCTAGAGCATGAGCCGAAGGTGAAAAGAGAGGATTGGTCCTTTGTCCATCAGGAATGAGTTGAGCCAACACAGGACCATTAGAGAGACCAGCTAAGTGCAGGTGGTCCAACAGGATGAAGTAGTCAACCATATCAAAGGTGGCCGAAAGGTCTAATAGGATCAGCAGACCCACTGCACCCTGATTGGGCAGCCGCACCAGAACGTCCATAGCTGAAATAAGGGTGCTCTCGGTGCCGCAGACAGGACACAAACCTGCTTGAAAAGGTGTTGTGACATGTGCGGTCTGTGTAGAGAGCCTGGGAACAATGGGAACCCACTGTTCCATGATGCAAATCATCAATCGCGTGTTTACCTTGTCAGAACTGAAAGTCAGAGAAAATAATTCCAAATCATCAGCTACTTGCCAAATGGGTTCATCGCTTCCAGCTTTTACCAACAAAGCTCTCTTACTTGCATGGATAGACCTGGGGCTGCCCAATGCCCAGATCATCGCCAATAATAATAAAATAATAATAATAATATTTAAACACTTGGTATGTGATGTCTGCAGGTCCCAACAGTAACTGCAGTTCTACAAGAAGAACCTTCAAGGCACAGAGAGGCCCATCAACCAATTCCTTTTATGAAGGAAATGAAAGGTACGTGAAAGAACAGGCACGTGATTCCATAGGAAAGTCTGACATTCCCAGGAATGTAGGCCTGAGGTGGGGGTTGAAAAGAAAGGACATGGATGGGGAAACAGAGGGGAATATGAGGGTGGGATAAAATGTGAAGCTAGAGTGTGACAATCTCTGAGAAGCTCAAAACAAGTTGGAATGGAATGAATATTACAGAGATGCAAGAGAGCATAATAGCTACGTGTCGTAAGTAGAAGGAAAGGCTGCACATTTTTTTTTCATTTTTAATTCAAGGAAGTGGTCAATAACATTTATAAGATGCAAAATATCAACTTGAGTATCAATGGGTTGAACTCAAGGTATGAATGTTTATATATGTATGTGTAAATCAAAATGTGACATTGTTTGTTTGCAGAAAACAGACATGGCATGTGCAGAATGGAGGATTTTCAAAGAAATGGGTATAGAAGTAAAGATCTGTACTTTTCAAAAATTCAGAAGAGTTGCGATTCTAATGATGAACCCCTTAATGCCCCTAACGGGAAGACAATTTGACTCATAAGGTCAAAAGTCTGAACAGGACTACAGGAACTCTGGCTGACAACAGTATTTGTGTATATTTTAGACATTCTAGAAGCAATATGCAAGGTCAATGACAAGTTGGTTCAATGCATTAATTTATTTACTTTTATTTAATGTATTTCTAAAGCGCTGGAACATGGCCCTCAGGCACAGACGCCCTAAAACAAGAACAAACTCACATGATAAAAACAAAGACGAACAACGAGCAGTAACCAACAGGGAAAATAAAATAATCTACAGTCTGTGCTTAGAACATTGGTGCCAAAGTGCTGCAACAAACAAAAAACAAAAACATTAATACATGGAAAAGATATTTCGTAGTAGATGGGTCTTTTCATTTTACTCCTTATCCCTTAATGCCCCAGAACTCTTGATATGACAGTGTTTTATGGGCCCCTAACAGCAGCCCATAGTATCAGGTGTGTGGACGGGTGCTGTGTCAAATTGTCAAAAGAGGCAAGTTATGTGAACAGCTGGACCGCATTTTGCATGGGACTCAGCTGTATTCTATGGGTGGTGGTGCTCGGGCAGAGGGCGATGTATGTTTAGGGGACGGTAAAGTCAAATAGTGTGCATGTCAAATATGTGCAGCTAGGCTTCTGTATTCATGCTAGTTTTACTCATTATTTCCTGCTGCTTGGCTGCAGCTACATATTTGGTGCAAATTATTGTCAAAGGGACCTACAACGTCTGGTGGCTCCCTCAGCATTAAGTACATTTTTGGCACTACATTTTTGTAAACGCAGTGCTTTTATTTCTACTACAGTATGGCTTAAAAAAATGGGCAACTTAAATAAGGCCCCTCAATTTCAACCAACAATACACCTAAAAGACAGAAATGTACCCTCCCACACCCAAGGATGACACCTATGACCCTGTAATACAAGCCATTTTAACAGAGATAAAAGCCCTTAAGCCTTTGCAAATGTTAGATGACAATTGGTCCAATTTAAAGTCAAGAATAGATGAAGGTGAAAGAAGGGTCAGCAATGCTGAAGAGGTAACTGGGAGAGAAGCTATGATTGAAAATATAGTTAACTCCCTGTAGAAGCAAAATGAACATTTAGAAAATAGAAACAGGAGGAATAACCTACGGATTGTTGGCCTTTTAAACAATATTGAAAATGATAATCCCATTCTTTAAAAAAAAAAATACTTTTATCAGTTTATAATAAACTTTGAAAAGAACATATATCATCACAGTCATTGATCATCAATGAACAATTCAGTTTGTCTTTTGCATATCACAATTATCATTTCATCCATTATGAGATTCACAATCAACATTGTCCAAGTGTCTTTATCCTATCAAAGGTTCAAGTCCTAATTTGTTATCTTCTGTTTTCAGAAGATTTGTGAGTCGGTCTAGGAAAGTGGTCAGTGCAAAAGTAAAAAAAATATTCTTCCGCTAAATCACAGTGTCCACCACTCCCCCTCTTCGAGTTCCTTCTTCTACAAGCTGCCCAAAAAGTTTAGTTATTAGTGACATTAACCTCTTTAGTTGCCAATAGGTTAAATCAGAATTTCATATACAGATTTCTGTGATGTTTGCTTGGAACTCTCTCCAGGTAGCTTGGCAGCTTGTACAGAGCTTTGATCTCGTTGGCAACATCTTTCATTATTCTATGTTTTTGTCTCTGCTCTATGATCACAGTCCAGTTTTGTAGCCAGAGCTTCTTTCTGACCAGTTCTGGATTCAGTATTAGAGTGCCCATTCAATTTCTGTACTATATGCTTCCTCTACTCTCGTAGCTTCCAGCCTCCGTGCAGTGCAACATTCAAAGGGCACATCAGGTTGGACCCGCGACTGCTATGTGCAACTCTCCCAGAACTCTTATTTTTGTGATACTTGACAACACTCATATCCTACTCATGATGGATAAAGTAAAGGAAAAAAGGCAGCTCTTGTGGGACGGCTCCAAAATATTTATTCCTCAAGATGTTTCTAATGCCACTGCAGCAAGAAGAAAATAACTACTAACTTTCAGACCTGCTCTCAGACAACTAAATGCCAGATATGGAATTATTCACCCAACTATACTAAAGGTCATCCTCAATGGGCATACATATGCTTTCCAAAATCGATCTGACCTGTTCATCTTTATCCAAGGCCACAGAAGAGAGGAAATGGATATATCCAGACTACCTATGTGAATTTACTTATGTTATTTGAAGCCAACATTATCAAGTAACTTTTTCACCAGAGTGGAGCCCAGATGGGCCCCTTCAGGTCTGGCTCCTCACCCCTACTCTTCTTGTTCGATTCGCCAAATGGGTTGGTGTCACTGTGTCCTGTTAGCCATTATTCCGTTCAACGTTATCCAGTTTACATGGAGGTTTAAGGAATCCATGTTGCTTTTAAATGTCAACCCCCTTCCCTTTTATGTCTGTCCCTTTTGTTTTTTATTACATAAATAGGCCTCTTTAGCATTGTTCTTTGTATGGATGCCATTCATTTTTGTCTTCTGTACTATAATGCTTCACACTCCTGTACTAAACACTCTGATATTGTTGGTTGCACGTCTTTGTATTCTACTCCTAGTTTGATATGTGGTGTTTAATATAACGTCATGGAACGTTAAGGGTTTGCATAATCCTATCAAGTGACAGAAAGTGCTGTCCCATCTCAATCAAGCCAAACCATCCATTGCATGTATAAAAGATTCTCATTTTTCCCAAGTCAAAGCGTCTTAACTGAAACAACTTTGGGTGGCCAAGTGTTCTCGAGTGCAGCAAACAGGAAAAAGAATGGGGTCATTACACTGATCAATAAACATGTTCAATGTAAGGTCCTAGATACCCAATCAGTTAATGTGGGAAGATGGGTTCCAGTTAAGTTACTTATTGATTCCATTGAATATTCCATCTTAAATGTATATGGACCTACCAATACTGAACGTTCATTCTGGGTTCAGCAAATAAATGATATCCTAAACACCAATCTCAACAACCTTATTGTATTTGGAGACTGCAATGAGGTTTTAGATCCATACCTTGGTAGGAAATCTAATTTACGGTTTAAGAAAACTAAATCCCACCTGGAATTTATCAATTTTGTTTCTGAATTAGGTCTAATTGATGCATGGCGTTTGTCCCATCCCTCTAATTTAGAATGGATGTTCTACTCTAATCCTCATGGTTGTTTCTCAGGAATTGATGATGTCTTTGATTCCAAATCTATTTCTGATTGCCTGCTATGCGCCAAGATTGAATGTATTATGTAGAGGAGGAGCCAAGTACCTCTACCGGAAGTACCACCTCCATTCTGCCTATATGTTGGCAGCTGGAAATTGTGACATGTGCAAAGCCAATAATGGTACCTATACCAGGAAGCATCCTTGAAACAAGGTATCCATTGAGAAAACCATATATATATCTGCAAAGAAATGACGATCTTCTGAAGGAAGTTCTGGAAGAAGTGTGAGGATGAGTAAAAGAGAAGACTGGTGACGTCACATGAAGCAGAAATGACGTACACAGAAGAGATGCCAATGAAGAAATAATATAGATTTTATAGAATCTGATGACAAAGTAGCGAAGTAAGCAACATTTCGAGAGAAAAATTAAGATTCAACGTGCAGAGAAGCACTGAAGAAAATACAAGAAAATGTACATACGCAGTAAGGCAAGTAGACAAAGTAATCATTAGATTGGCTATGTAGTGAATAGATTGCAGGTGATGCCGCCTATATATATATATATACATATATATATATATTCAGTGAAAAAACTTTGTTAAAGGGACGTTATGGTTAAGTTGCGCTACGAAAAACCTATGAAATTCAGTGAAAAAACTTTGTTAAAGGGGCGTTATGGTTAAGTTGCACTACTAAAAATCTATGAAATTCAGTGAAAAAACTTTGTTAAAGGGACGTTATGGTTCAAAGTAAAACCGAAAAACCCCTGAAATTCGGCAGTTATGGTAAGATAAACAACCATAACTCGCGCCACTGTGCACTGCTAACACTAACACCCAGGACATCAAAGATGACATCACAAATGAACCAAGCGTTCCAAATCAGCCAACAAAGTAGGGGCACTGACGTTGCCCAAATGGAAAGCACCATAGTGCAAAACTACCACATGCGGACTGTTCATCGTGGCCATATCCTCACAAACGTGTACAATTCCCTGTACATTGCAATCAGGCACAGTGCTCCACACCACCTCCACTCCTTTCACATCAAAGTTCTTTTCAACATGCCTGCATTGAGCGTACTGTTGTAAACCATGCACAAACATATCTCCAAGCACCAACACCCTGACTTTCTCGACTTCTGCCATCTTCACCACACACAGTCTCTTTCAACACAAATCCACAACCTCGACATCTGATTGGCTAATCCGTGCAGTCTTCTTTCCATGTTGGATTTGCTGGAAAACCCCGGATGTAGCACGCCCTGTCCACGGACAGCCGTGGTGTCCGCGGACCGCGTAACTCTTCGACACCCCTTCTACCATTTCCACTTTACTCTCTGTGCCATTCCCTCATTGCATACAGCTAAGAAGTCACACAATACGAAGAACGTCCTCAGAACACCCCCATTTTGTTTATTTTCGAACATTTCAGGACAATTATCATTTCATTATTCAACATATTAACATTACAAATATTATACTTTCATCTTGTACGCTGCACACAATGCTATGTTTCTCCATTAGTAGCTCAGTATACTAGATAGTACCCCATAATACAATGCTATTTATATCAATGCATTGTTCAAAGCACTAATTACGGTATGATATTTATTGCAATGATCCTTGACACTTTTTTCGGAACATTATAATAAAAATCCCTAGTACACAAATTTCATGAAAAGTAAATGCACATGTGATGTCATCAGTGATGTCATCAATGACATTTGCGATGTCATCTTTGATGTCCTGGGTGTTAGTCTTAGCAGTGCACGGTGGTGGCGCGAGTTATGGTTGCTTAGCTTACCATAACTGGCGAATTTCAGGGGGTTTTCGGCTTTACTTGGAACCATAACGTCCCTTAAACAAACTTGTTTTATTAGCACACAAACAATATACAAAGATGTAGTGTAAACAGCAAGTTCTCACAGCTGGCTTTACACAGAATGTTGCAAAGTAAGCATTTCTGCTTGTTCACAGTGAAGGTCAGCTGCTTCCATTTTTTTCTCATGGCCCGGAGAGGCCCACGACTCCCAGTATAAGGTTCTATTTTTTTTTTACCTTGACAGAGATTGTGCTGAAAGAAGTGTAGCAAAAACGTAAGACACAATAAAGATGACATTTCTGAAACAAAACCACTTTTGTATATTATATCACTTTGAGAAAGATCTACCGCAAAGGAACAGCGCATGGCTCAAAATAAACTTTTGCTGATCGACAGCAGAGACAATTGCAAATCGCTGAATATTCACTAAGCATTTCATGTGAAATAAATGTACTTTACCAAATGTACAATCCTGCTGTTTACTTTTAAACCACAGTTTCATATTCCAAATTGTGGCGCACTGTGTTCTAAGCTGATCTAACACCCTCTGTACCGCAAAGGAACATTGCGTGGCTCAACATGAAATTCTGCGGATTGACAACAAAGACAAATGCAAATTGCTGAATATTCTCTAAACATTTGGTGTCAAATAAATGTACTTTACAAAATTTGCAATCTTGCTGTTTGCTTTTAAATCACAGTTTCATATTCCGAATTGTGGCGCGTTGTGTTGTGACATAATGTGTGTTGTGTTCAGGGTTCTGTGTAAAGTCGCGTAGGACTGGAGACGACTGGGCGCGTTTGATGACGCACCCTGTAACGTCACGGAGAGAGGCGGGGAATATGAATGCTTTCATAATGTCAGGCTTAGCGGCGGGAGATATGATTTAGTGCCGCAAAAGCAAGTTAGCCAGGTCAATATCGCCAGTCATAGGATTATCACATAATGTCGGCGCACAACAGCCTGATTTATCGTTTCTTTAGTGGACAAAAAGTCGGGTGAGGCCCATAGGAAATTCTACTATCAGCGGACAAAATGAGGGTTCGTAGAACACTTTCAACCTGACAACGAACAATACAAACAATGTTCTCAGAACACCCCCATTTTGTGTAATTGCAACCATTTCGGGACACCGCGAGTGTTCTTAGAACAAATTCAACTTGACAGATTACAATACGGACAGCGTCCTCAGGACACCCCCAGTTTGTGTATTTACGAACATTTAAATACATCGCGAGTGTTTTTAGCTCAATTTTACCTTCCTTGCGAACAAAAAGGACACATACTCCATCCTCTGAACACCCCACCATTTAGTTTATTTACAAAATGTCAGAACAGCCATGTTCTCCGCGGACAAATCGAACACAACAAAAGCGTATAGCACATAAAAAACAAAACATTGAACCTATCTCATACTCCCCCACCCTCCCCAAACACTCTTACACACCAACACACTCCACTAAATACAATTTGTAATCCAAGTTTCACTGCGCTGTCCGCGGTCGTCCGCGAATGCAAGATGGCGGGCGCCACAGAAAATCTGACGCGCTCCATGCCCCACGCCGTCCAATCAGCGAACACGTCGCATGTCCGCGGACATGACGCAAGCCCATGCGCCAATCGGGGTGCTGTCCACGGAACGAACAGGGAAGTTGGTCCGCAAAGCGAACACAGATATCACTAATTTATTTGCCTTACATTTTGGTCATTTCTAAAAAAACTACTGGATGGATTTACACCACACTTGCAAAAGCACGTTTTCGGGACCAAGCCGCCGCCCCTGCCGCAAATTTGGTGTAAATCCGTCCAGCGGTTTGGGCTGTAGCTGTGCGCAAAGTTTTTTCCCATTATGTCTATAGGAAAAAACAAAAGTTTTGGGACCCCCACCATAACTTTGCCCCCCCGGACCAAACCTTTGCAAAGAAATTCAGACTGGGCCATATACTTTTTTCACAAAGTTTGGTGAGGATTCGTCCAGAGGGAGCGAAGTTATAAGCCACCCAAAAAGTGATCTTCCTATGGAAACACCAACTTAACCATAACTACATGGATGCTACCGTGTCCATGTAATATATATAAATATATATATATATATACATATATATAGGAATGTATAGAATCTGGATGTTTCACTACGTATTTTAGCAAACTTGGATCCCGTGAATGAAAGGGCTGGAAGTGTGGCGCAGTTGAATAAAATAGCTGACGACGAAGGAAGATTCAAGAAGTCTTGCCAGGCCTAGTGTCAAGAGTCAGGGCTGCCAAAAGCCTGGTTATCCACTGAAGAAGATACAGTGAACGTGAGATGCGAGCTGAGCTCCTGTTGAGGTGTAACAGAAAATCTCTAGAAGTGCCAAGGTTTCTTCATTTAATAGTATTAAATACAATGAAGGAGCACCAAATGTGGTCTCTAGTCACATGGTCAGATGAAAATAGACTTTGGGGCACGCTACACCAAGACCAGAAGATAAGGCCATGCCTTCACTCCCTTTTATTCTCAGGCACAGTGAGCCTTCACAAGGCCGAGTTCAAACGAAGTAATTGAATGGCAGACCGCAGCAGTGATGATGGATGTTGGGCTAATTGGGTGGGGAGGCATGACCAAAGGCAACCCCCCAGCACCTTGGGTACCAGCTTGCCTGCTGCTAGCGGGTGGAATATTCCAGAAGGGTACTAGCGTGCCAACCAATTGTAGAGGGCCATGTAGCAAGGAGCCCTATAGTTTGAGAAGCCAATAGAACATCGTGTTTTAGTCTGACACAGAAGATGACTTGCACTTGGGATGGGCTTAGTTGCCCACATGACCGAAGAGAACCAATCACAATCCTGCCCCTACAGAAAGTATACTTAGATGTTCCCTTTAAGCTTATCACATCCCCTAATAGATTTTCTTATTTTGCCACGTGGTATGACGTCACTTATGACACATTTTTTATATAAAGTAGTGCTTTTTTATGAAATGTTTGAAAGACTTGAACGAACGTCAGTTGATGGCCATTGTACTTCATGTTAATAAAACAGTTGTGATTTTTGCCAAACGTTGGCTCGATAATTTATGTATAAGTAAGATCTGCATCCCCATCCATCTCACATACTGTTACCTCGTCTTAAAGGACCCTAATGGGTTCACTTACTTTGTCAGACCATACACCTGTCCGCATTCAATCATCTGATCTATGAAATGTACATAAGCCTAACAGATGGAGATTTAATTCTGCCCTCTTGAAAGATTAACAAATTACACAATGTATTCAACAACAGCATTCCCAATTCTTCTCAGAGAATCGGAGCACTCACACCTCCATTGTTAATAATTGGGATTGTTACAAAGCTCAGAGGACACATTACGCCTCATTAAGAGCTTGACGGTCCGGATACAATGGTACCGCATGCTTGCCGGTACCGTTCTCTTCAGACCGGCAAAGTCTGAGTTGTGCTCGTGGGTGCCTTTCATTATGCCAGGTTTTACCTGGCAGAAAGAAAGGCACCTGCAAGCACAGCATTTTGGATGCACAGGCACCCTTGATAACGGTGCCTGTGCATCTGGCTTCCGCATTCCCATTGTGTCCTATAGAAGCCGATGATATTCTTAAAACAATTAAATCCCTGGAATCCAAATATCTACTTACTAATTTTGCATCTATTCTCCAAAAAATTACTAGACTCAGAATTCAGTATAATAATATGGCTACACAATATTCCTCTGCTAATCTGCTAATATACAAATCAAAAATGTATCAATTCTCCAATAAGTCTAGCAAATCTCTAGAAGCATATCTTAAATTTTAAAGGCAAAAGTCCAAAATTGTGGTCAAAAAAAGATCACAATTGTAATGGATTATTTTCTGATAATGATGTTTTAAAAGCATTTTTAAAATTTTACCGAGAATTATAAACTTCTGAAGCTTTGCCTAATAATGCTCTTGCTCAAAGTTTTCTTCAGAATATACACCATAACTCATACTCTAACATGGACTTTTAGGCATGAAATGCCCCCAGATAGTCCAATGACATTTTTAAAGCTATTAAGGACCTTAAAAATGTGAAAGCTCCCAGCCCAGGTGACTTTTCAATTGACTGCTTTGCCCATTTCAAGAATCTATTAATACCTAAATTTAATGAAATTATACTCTGTTCATCACTAATGAAAACGCCATCGAAACCTTCTCTGAAGCAATGTTAATTGTATTCCCTAAACAAAACAAGGACCCGGAACTAACCCACAATTGCAGACCAATTTCTGTAATCAATGCTGATTGTAAAATCTTTGCTAAAGTTCTAGCCAATGGATGTATACTTTTCCATCCAAATCTAATTAAAAATGACGAGGTAGGGTTTGTTAAAGGCAAATTATCATCAGCCAATATTAGACTTTTTTTTAGACATCCGCGACACCATTCAGAAATCCTCTGACCCTAATGCAGCCATAGCACGAGATGCAGAAAAGGCCTTTGATAGGGTTGAATGGAATTACATGTTCAAGTACTTAAAATGGCATGGTATCAATGACCCCTTTATACCCATGGTTGAGGTACTATATTCCAATCCTAAAACATCAGTCTTCATAAATGGGCAAATGTCATCATATTTGTCGTTGCACAGAGGCACGCGTCAAGGGTGTCCCCTTTCCCCAATTCTCTTTATTCTTGTGCTAGAGCCTTTCTTAGAAGCAATATGTCAGGATAATAATATAACTGGTATCTACTGTGGTATTCAGATTAAAACTGCTGCCTATGCTGACGATGTATAGTTACTTCTCAATATATCGGACATGGGTTTGCAAATTTTACTTAACACTATTACACAATTCTCCTTTGCATCAGGATATAAAATCAATACAGATAAGTCAGAAATTCTACCACTGAATTTACACTGTACCAAACATCACACTCAATCAGCTGGTATTTGGGTATACATATTTCATCCTCCATCAAAGATTGTATTAAGCAAAACACTGATTCTATCCTAACTAGAGTCAAGTAACTTACTAATTCATGGCCCCTCCTTTTTTTATCATGGTGGGTTAGGGTGGATTCTGTCAAAATGATGATTTTATACTCTATGTTCAATACATGCTGCCAATCTCATTTCCCCCTTCTTTCTTTAAATCACTGGATTGCTATATTCTCAAATGTCTGTGGGGGGAAAAAGAAGAAAAGAATGTCTTTATGTAAACTCAAAAAGCAACAAGCCAATGGTGGTGTGTGCCTCCCAGATAAAAAAAGAAAATATGGCTTTCGTTTTATGACAAGCACAATTATGGTTTACTCCTATGGATCCTAATGTGGCTAATTGGCTTCTTTTGGAGAGAGCTATGGTTTCCCCCCCCACCCTTGCTGATTGCCTCCATATCAAGAGAAGTAATAGATTGTTTACCAGTACTTGCATAAATATCGCTGTACAATGTCTTTGATCCTATTTATTTCCGTTCATCACTAAATCACCTCAGTTTATCTCACAATACAATTGGATGAATCCCCTGATAAAAGTCAACAAAATAATTATCTGTTTGAAACCCTAGCTCTCTCAAGGTATTAAATATGTGAAACAATTGTTTACTCAAGGCACTACACTTGATTTTGATGAAATTGTAACTAAATTCCATTTACCAATGTCATGTTTACAGCCAGCAATATTTGAGTCTGATTGATGCCATTATGGAAAAAGATGATCTCCTAATTTCTAAAGCTATTACTCCTCAGGTTGTAAGATTACAGCATCTGTCAAACTCTAGTTGTACGTATTCCATGTTTCATAAGGTAATGTCCTTGGTCTCTAAAATTGAAGAAGTATGGAAGTGTATAGTGACATGGAAACTAGAGTGCTCCTTAACTGATTCCCAACATATATGACGTCCTGTATGGAATAACATCTCTAAGGCTATTATCTCAGCTAGCCTTCTCCAAACTTTATACTTCTTCCACCATAGATCCTTTGTTACCTCGCTAATCTTGTTCAAGGGTGGGATTTAAAAAAATGACAATTGCTGGAGTTTTCGTAATACTCAAGGCTCCTTTAAAGATATGATTCCTGAGTGTACGAATGTTAAAATATTTTGGGGAAATGTGTGGAAAATTCTTCAACATATTTTCTCCCTGCAACAAGAGTTCTCCCTCACCTTTCTTTTTCTTGGTAGTGCAGCTACTCAGTCAATGATCGATAAAAACACATTTTATCTGTTTGATCTCCTAATTGCGATAGCAATTCAAGGCATAACCTCTAACTGGAAAGAGCTTAGGTGTGTACATTTTAGGAAATGGTGGAACGCTGTGTACAATATCCATAGAATGGAAACATTTTATGCTACGTACGCATCCCTACAGATAAAGCATGAACTGAAATGGCAACCCTTTGTAGAATTTTTTGAGAATGCAACTTCTACTTAGCAAACATATTATTATTCTGCTAAAGTTGCTCACTTTAGTTTAGACCCTCCCCTCTCTTCCTTTTGTTTCTGTCTGTCCTATATGTCCTATGTGTGCTTAAGGTTTGGTAACTCTTTTTTTACCATAACTATGAGTTTATTTTGAATTGCACATTTGTGCATTTGGAATGTACCATATATTATGTCATATAAGGCTGTATTTTTATGTAACTTTATCTTGCATAGTTATTTGTTTACTATGTGCTTTCTTCGTTGATTCCATTATATGTAATGCGAGCCTTATATGCTTATTGAGTTTATTAAAATATTTAAACAAAAAAAATGCAATCAAATTATTATATCATCAAATAATGGCCAATCTACATCTTCATCTTCATTTACCACTCTAGTACATTTATGTTTTTTTTTTTATCACTTACAGCTTTTCTTTTCTGGGTCATTGAGAATACATCACAGAAGTCCTAAATGCTCTTCCCCTGAATTCATATCTGTATTTCCCTCTTCTCTGTCACATCGCCCCTGTTTTTTGTTCATTTGCTGTCCAAAGTGTTAATGCCCCTCAAGGGTCTTTGGAGGGATAGAGAGACCCTTGAGGGCCATGTAGGTGATCATGGCCTGGCTCCAGCCTGACATCTTGGAGGGCTGGGGACATGAGGGGCAGGAATCATGACAATCAGTGGCAGGAAAAAAAGGAACAACGAGAAAAGTGGCATAGCTGCTGCCATAACAGCGCTGAGGACTTGTAAAATGATACATTTCTTTGGCAGGCGTTTTGCTAGGCAAAATCAGAGTATTGCAGGGACTGCATGCAAGTACAATAATTCCTTGCTCAAGCAGTAATTCAATGTCAGGATTCATACCCTCTTCCACTTCATTTGAAATGAGCTATTGTGGGATGAACACGAGTGGTATGGCTGGGTTCAGAGTAATGTGTACTGGTTCCACATTCAATATGTGCCCCACCTAATTTGTAAGCATGGACCACAGTTGAGAAAGAACTTGGCCTAATAGTCCCTGTTGCAATGAGTGAGTGCCCTTCCAAAGCTACATTTATGAATTTGGAGACACTGCGCAGCCAACAATGCCAACTCTATCTACTAGGAGAACCAGCTCAATCCCATCAGGTTATTAATAGATAGTGCAAACCATTTTTCATAACATATCTAATGCTAATAGATTCTCTGGTGGTGAAGGGTCCAAAAGGAAAGCATGGTCCTCAGAGAATTTACAGTGACAGAAAAATATCATGTAACTGGATATATTGGTCAATCCCGAATATGTACAGCATTTACCACTTGTCCCGGGAGGATAGCTCAGTGGTAATGTGCTCACCTTGGAAACAAGACGACACAAAGCAACACAGGTTCGATCCCCGGTCCACGCTTGGAAACCTCTGGTTAATAAGCACGTTATAAATACGTAACTACGACAAACATTTCTGTAACAACGCCTCGATGCCCCCGGGCTGTTTGAGCGATTTAAAAATGCAAATAAAGATCTCAACAGGGAACATGTGGAAGCTTTGAGGCTCTCAAAATGGAGTGTGGCTCTTCAGTATCAACTCTCTCCACTAATGACACAATTAACATGAGGAAGAGAATCAACAATCGGTATCAGTGGTGAAATAATATTATAATATCGTTGAGCCCTGGCTGTCCTAATTTGTATTAAACGTAGTAGGTGGTGTAAGAGGTGGAAACAACTGTGAGAATTGCAGCTGGAGTTGCGTTCTTCATGCTGATTGATGAGCTGGTTGATTAGGGCACTCAGACTTCCATTGCCCAAATGCTTTACAATAGTTACATTGCTCATTATGCACATTCATTGTCTGTCTTTCCTGGACGCTTCCTTCACACATATTACAAGTGACCCCTGCTCTCCATGGTCCTGAACTCTTCCTCTGAAAATAGTCTGTGCTCTATGGCCCACGCTGCCCTCTAATGGTTTAAGCTGCTGGATTTGTGACGCCATTACTCCAGCCTCAACAATCTCTTTATGCTTTTCCATAAACATGCTGTGCACCTAACAACACTTCAGTGAAATGACTGCCTTCCCAGCCACTCAGCACTCCCTAAATTTCATCAACACGCATGGGCTGCAGCCCCATTGCAAATGCAAAAACCATGGCTTACAATGCAGGAGCTACTGAATTTGGGATCTCAATTCCTCTAGAACATTTTCTGTATTATCTTCCTTGTTCTGCTGGTATTCGGTGCTCTTCATCAAGTTTGTCTTCTTGGGAGAAAAAAAAAACTCTAGGGTGTTGCCAAGAAGTCTGTCAATTCAATCTTTCAATGCATTCCTAGATGGTCCAAGGGACAAATGCTTTTCTGCTTTCATAGAGTGAAGGTGTCAGGAGTAAGTGGTGCTCTCTATACCCGAGTTTGGAGCAGTTGAGATTATAGTAGTCAGTGATAACATGTAATTCCTTTTGAAAGAAAAAAAAAAGGCCTTCACATATTTTAGGAAAGCTTTGCACAGTATTAAAAAGATCTGTGTAGCTCCATGGTGCATGCACAATCACTAATACATTACCGGACTCAGGTGGCTTTCTTAAGCAGTATGTTACAGTGTCAGTTTGAGGGAGAGAATTGGCGAAACCTTTGAAAGTCACAGACGCATTAAATGCATAGGTGCCAAAAATATTGGAAATCGGCCATCTATCCCAAAGCACATCTATAACTGAAAGTGATCTCGATGTAGCGCCACCCACTGATCATACAGGTGTAGATGGACTATATGCTGGTGGTTCACGTAATGATGAATCTGGGCTCTGAAATTGACTCTGATTGCCTGCTGATGGTAGCATGGCAGATGCAGATGCTTGGGGTTGTTTGGGTGCCTGATCAGGTGCACGGTTCAAAATAGCAGAATAAATCTATGCTAAATTAACCTCAGGAGTTTATTTTTAGGTGATAGACACCAAGGCGGTGGGCCAACCCTGTTGTAACTTCCCACCGCCCCCAATTTAAGGGCCTGAGGGAAGACGGTGGCCATTGTGTTTAGTTTAGTTTTCGTTTAAAAATAACTTACCTTCCTGTGTAGCCTGGCGCCACGACATGGTTTCCCAAGTCTGTTTTCAATGTTGATTACCATGACGTCATCAATAATGAAACAGTCTTTGGAAACTACACTGCAGTGCTGGGCTGCGCGGCAAGGTCCATTTGTAGTTTTACTATTTATTATTACACACTCTTAGCACCCACGTAGGAAAACACACAGATGCTAATAGATGAGGGGTGGCGGGGAGGAGAAGGGGAATCATGGAAGGAGGCACTGGATATCAGCAGCGCAGGCTAGTATGAGACAATACAGTCTGTGTTCCGAGCTTCGTGATTGGCCAATGTATTGATGGTGGGGATACCCCTTGGAGTGCTGGATAAAGCATAGTCTAAGCGATTCTGTTCTTGGTTGATAGCTACATTTGCTCAATATTCTTTCAGCTCTTTTAACTGTTCTTTGAGTTTCTATTGGACATCTTTCAAAACCCTGGTATTTGACACTGAACTCCTTTTAGTTATTTCTGCATACCAGTCACACGGATTTAGGAATACCTTTAATTCTCTGGTCTATAACGTCCTGTGCAGATAAATGATTCAAGCAAGAACAAATGTTTTCCTCTGGAAATTGCTCAATGTGGTCACTACATGTAAAACAGTGCCATCTGTCCAGAAATGAGTAAGTCTTGGGTGAATAATTTGTGTACATAAAATTGGCTGGACTTCCCTCGGGGGAAATGGCACTTCAATCTACCTGATGCTCTTCTCACAGAGGTCAGACAACAGGACAACAATGGCTTATGAGGAAATGTGTGCCACTCTTTCATAATGTCCCACTTTATATCACTAAAGGACACCAAACGGCCATGGATCATTGAATGACCGCTCAGTAACATTGCTTTATGCAATAGTGTTGCAATGCCGATCACCCCTCACAATCATACATTTTTCACTTTCTCTATTACTTCTAACCAAGTCACGTGCAGTATTGTCGTGGGAGGAAAGCTCAGGGGCAACACGCTCGTCTTGGAAGCAAGATGTCACAGAGCAACACAGGCCTGATCCCTGGGTCCGTGCTTAGAAACATTTGGGTATTACGCGTGTTTTAAATAAACAATTATAAAAAAAATATATAAATTGAGACACAATTGATTTTGTCCTTTACATTCAACATCGGTATTGGTCCAGAGACAGAGTAGGGGAGGAAATGAGGGTTACACACAGATAGGGGTGTAATTGAAAACCTGTTCACATGTTACTGCTAGAATAGAAAGAGCAGAAATGAAAGTCTTCACCAAAGCCACGCTATTTGAAGCAACGGGTCTATGGTTGCATACATGATTTCCCTTGGGGATGGGTGGATGGGCGTACAGGAATCTCTTGCACACATTCACCTTTTCTGCACCCGTACAGTATTCTATACCACTGGCCCTGGACCAACCCTTTCACGTGGTTGTATGCCTGTTTAGACTTGCAGGAGGAGCGCAGGGCTCAAAAACAAAACATTTAACTTGGGTAACAACTTAAAATGTATAGTATAACAACGATATACATTTTTTATGTAGTGCTTCATATTGGATTCTCTCACTTCTTATTGCTGTAATAATAGCAGTTATTGTTTCACAATTATGCATGGAACTTTTTTAATTTCGCATTAATTCAAGAATCATTCATACTGTCTTTCTGCCCTGATGATTTCCCTGTCTAAAAGGTTTTTTTTAAGACACGCTTTTCTTTTTAGCAGATTAAGAATATATATATATATTATTATATATTATATTATATATATATTAAGAATATATATATACAATAAACAGAACAGAGAACAGTTCAATCTTAATTATTTACCAAACCATCCTCTGAATATAAACAGCTCTCTCTCCACTTGGCAAAAAGTATCCCAGAACCACGCGCGGACCCCTCAGTCTGTGCCCTCTTAAGGCAAAGTGTCTTACTTTCCTCAAAGGGCCCAGAAGCATTGCTGAGAGGGCTTGTATATGGCTCTTACAGGGTGTACCTTCTGCCAAAGAAACCCGGCCCAGGAACCAACTCTGTCGGAAATAATTAGACACGGGAATCTATTTTAGGTTCATTAAACATTTAATAGCAGCACTGCAGCAGGAACACAGGAACAAACAACACATGCAATTCCAACAATCCCGATCCTGCGTTATTCCATCTCACCATCTACAAATTATATAGATTTTGAATGCATCTTAAACGATGTGTCCGTCAAAATAATTCATGACTTCATTTGGGAGAGTTTCACCCCTCCAATTTACACAACATGTCTTTATGTGGAAAGGGTGGAGCCTATCAGGCCGATTCATGTAATTCCTTCCAAAAGTGTCGCACGCGGCTGGCGCAAGCGTGCCCGTGCGAATGTCTGCGCCAGCCGCGTGCGATAAAATCAATTTCCGCGCACAGCGTATTCATGGATTCCCACCTCCAAAAGCAGACGTGGCGCAGAGTGGCGCAGCGACCCTGCAGCAGCGCGAGTTACGCCCCCAAGAATGCCCTCGCGCAAAAAGCCATCAAGATCGCAAAACCATCGCAAAGGGCTGCGCCAACCCTGTACCAGTGCGAGAAGTAACACAAGCGACCTGGCCTGGGGGAGCGTGTGCGTGTATTTCAGGGGTGCGCGAGAAGTTCCACACGCGATTGGCCTGGGCGCGTGTATTTCAGAGGTGCACGAGAAGTTCCACACGCGATTGGCCTGGGCGCGTGTATTTCAGGGGCTCGCGGGTGGTTTCACACGCGATCGGGCCTGGGGGAGCGTGTGCGTGTAATTCAGGGGTGCGTGAGAAGTTCCACACGCGATTGGCCTGGGCGCGTGTATTTCAGGGGCTCGCGGGTGGTTTCACACGCGATTGGGCCTGGGGGAGCGTGTGCCTGTAATACAGGGGTGAGCGAGAAGTTCCACACGTGATTGGCCTGGGCGCGTGTATTTCATGGGCTCGCGGGTGGTTAGACATGCGATCGGGCCTGGGGGAGCGTGTGCGTGTATTTCAGGGGTGCGCGAGAAGTTCCACACGCGATTGGCCTGGGCGCGTGTATTTCAGAGGTGCGCGAGAAGTTCCACACGCGATTGGCCTGGGCGCGTGCATTTCAGGGGCTCGCGGGTGGTTTCACACGCGATGGGGCCTGGGGGAGCGTGCGCGTGTAATTCAGGGGTGCGCGAGAAGTTCCACATGCGATTGGCCTGGGCGCGTGTATTTCAGGGGCTCGCGGGTGGTTTCACACACGATCGGGCCTGGGGGAGCGTGTGCATGTATTTCAGGGGTGCGCGAGAAATTCCACACGCGATTGGCCTGGGCGCGTGTATTTCAGAGGTGCGCGAGAAGTTCCACACACAATTGGCCTGGGCGCGTGTATTTCAGGGGCTCGCGGGTGGTTTCACACGCGATCGGGCATGGGGGAGCGTGTGCGTGTATTTCAGCGGTGCGCAGGAAGTTTCACACGCGATTGGACTGCGTGCGGGCATTTCAGGGGTGCGCGGGAAGTTTCACACGCGATTGGCCTGGGCGTGTGTATTTCAGAGGTGCGCGCGAAGTTCCACACGCAATTGGCCTGGGCGCGTGTATTTCAGGGGCTCGTGGGTGGTTTCACACGCGATCGGGCCTGGGGGAGCGTGTGCGTGTATTTCAGCGGTGCGCAGGAAGTTTCACACGCGATTGGACTGCGTGCGGGCATTTCAGGGGTGCGCGGGAAGTTTCACACGCGATTGGGCTGCGTGCCGGTATTCCAGGGGTGCGCGGGAAGTTTCACACGCGATTGGCCTGGGCGTGTGTATTTCAGAGGTGCGCGCGAAGTTCCACATGCAATTGGCCTGGGCGCGTGTATTTCAGGGGCTCGCGGGTGGTTTCACACGCGATCGGGCCTGGGGGAGCGTGTGCGTGTATTTCAGGGGTGCGCGAGAAGTTCCACACGCGATTGGCCTGGGCGCGTGTATTTCAGAGGTGCGCGAGAAGTTCCACAAGCAATTGGCCTGGGCGCGTGTATTTCAGGGGCTCGCGGGTGGTTTCACACGCGATCGGGCATGGGGGAGCGTGTGTGTGTATTTCAGCGGTGCGCAGGAAGTTTCACACGTGATTGGACTGCGTGCGGGCATTTCAGGGGTGCGCGGGAAGTTTCACACGCGATTGGGCTGCGTGCCGGTATTCCAGGGGTGCGCGGGAAGTTTCACACGCGATTGGCCTGGGCGTGTGTATTTCAGAGGTGCGCGCGAAGTTCCACATGCAATTGGCCTGGGCGCGTGTATTTCAGGGGCTCGCGGGTGGTTTCACACGCGATCGGGCCTGGGGGAGCGTGTGCGTGTATTTCAGGGGTGCGCGAGAAGTTCCACACGCGATTGGCCTGGGCGCGTGTATTTCAGAGGTGCGCGAGAAGTTCCACAAGCAATTGGCCTGGGCGCGTGTATTTCAGGGGCTCGCGGGTGGTTTCACACGCGATCGGGCATGGGGGAGCGTGTGTGTGTATTTCAGCGGTGCGCAGGAAGTTTCACACGTGATTGGACTGCGTGCGGGCATTTCAGGGGTGCGCGGGAAGTTTCACACGCGATTGGGCTGCGTGCCGGTATTCCAAGGGTGCGCGGGAAGTTTCACACGCGATTGGCCTGGGCGTGTGTATTTCAGAGGTGCGCGCGAAGTTCCACACGCGATTGGCCTGGGCGCGTGTATTTCAGGGGCTCACGGGTGGTTTCACACGCGATCAGGCCTGGGGGAGCGTGTGCGTGTAATTCAGGGGTGCGCGAGTAGTTCCACACGCGATTGGCCTGGGCGCGTGTATTTCAGGGGCTCGTGGGTGGTTTCACACGCGATCGGGCCTGGGGGAGCGTGTGCGTGTATTTCAGGGGTGCGCGAGAAGTTCCACACGCGATTGGCCTGGGCGCGTGTATTTCAGAGGTGCGCGAGAAGTTCCACACGCGATTGGCCTGGGCGCGTGTATTTCAGGGGCTCGTGGGTGGTTTCACACGCGATCGGGCCTGGGGGAGCATGTGCGTGTATTTCAGGGGTACGCAGGAAGTTTCACACGCGATTGGACTGCGTGCGGGCATTTCAGGGGTGCGCGGGAACTTTCACACGCGATTGGGCTGCGTGTGTGTATTCCAGGGGTGCGCAGGAAGTTTCACACGCGATTGGGCTGCGTGCGAGTATTTCAGGGGTGCGCGGGAAGTTTCACACGCGATTGGGCTGCGTGCGGGTATTCCAGGGGTGCACGGTAAGTTTCACACGCGATTGGGCTGCGTGCGGGTATTTCAGGGGTGCGCGGGAAGTTTCACACGCGATTGGGCTGCGTGCTGGTATTTCAGTGGTGCGCGCGAAGTTTTACATGCGATCTGGCCTGGGGGAGCGTGTGCATGTATACCAGGGGTGCGCGGAAAGTTTTACACGCGATTTCAGCAGGGTACGTGTATTTCAGGGGTGCCGGGGAGTCCTACATGTGATTTGCCAGTGTGGGTCCTCCCAGGTGTTCCCTGTACACCCTCCACGGCCCCTACAGGCAGCCCACACCACAGGGGACTACCCTGCATCCCTGGTCATGTCCCGCAGGCAGCCCACCCAACATGGGCATGCCCCCCAGCAAAGGCACATGTCTCCTTGCACTAATGATCACCAACTCATGTCCCCTTGCACCCCCACCCCCAGAATTGCGGGGCACCTGCCAGCAGGCCCCCACCCATGTCCAACTCATGTTCCCCACCACCCCCACCCCCCAGCACTGTGGGGCACCTGCCAGCAGGCCCCCACCCATGTCCAACTCATGTTCCCCACCACCCCCACCCCCCAGCACTGTGGGGCACCTGCCAGCAGGCTCCCACCCATGTCCAACTCATGTTCCCCACCCCCCCACCCCCCAGCACTGTGGGGCACCTGCCAGCAGGCCCCCACCCATGTCCAACTCATGTTCCCCATCCCCCTACCCCCCAGCACTGTGGGGCACCTGCCAGCAGGCCCCCACCCATGTCCAACTCATGTTCCCCACCCCCCTACCCCACAGCAGTGCAGGGGCACCCTCCACCAGGCCCTCGCCCATGTCCCATCCATGCCTCCCTACACCTGGGTCCCAACAATCCCCAATCATGTCCGTAATGGCCATCCTCCCCTGCCAAAAGGCCCAACCAACTATCACATCCACCCACATATCAAAGGCAATTACATGTTACACACCCAATGTAAATAATGCAAATGAACACATGTCTGTCACACACAATGGCTGCAAGTGAATGTTAAAACACCCAACATGACATGCATGAAAGCAATGAGATGATACGACACATTGAAGAATGAAAATAAAAATGTATTGAAAATCAACTTGAATGGAAATGAAATGAGAAAAACCACAAAGCAAAACAACCAAAAGAAGATGAATGTCCATGAAAAAAATCCAAAAAATAAAAAAAGCCATTGAAGAACTATTTACAAGATAATCCCGGGTCCATGAGCGCAACCAAATGAAACCTAACTATGACAACTAACTAAAAACTAAACTATATACAAAAATGTGGCGCATTGTCCAATCGCAACCAAATAAAAGAAAGAAATTAAAGGAAACCTAACACTAACTATATATCTATATACAAAGCAAAGCGGGCTAGTCCGACGGCTC
Source organism: Ambystoma mexicanum (assembly GCF_040938575.1). NCBI lineage: Eukaryota > Metazoa > Chordata > Amphibia > Caudata > Ambystomatidae > Ambystoma > Ambystoma mexicanum. The sequence goes on along the minus strand of NC_090935.1, from coordinate 1,222,257,217 downwards.
ACTGGTTGTTGTCATGGGCCAGGGCATCATCGAACTCCTGGTCAATGGCTTGGAGGCGGGCATGTTCCCCGGCCCCGAGGTCCCGCAGGGATAATGCAGTGTCCAGCTCCAACTCCCTGCGAAGACCCTCGAGGCACTCAGCCCGCCTCAGCGCCCTCCACATGGAGTCCTCCGCCCTGACCATTGTGAGCCGTTCCTCCTCTGCCCGCTGCTGCTCCGCACCTATCTGCTGGCACAACCGCTCCCACACGGAAGCCACTCCCATTCCAGGGTTCTCCTGCCCTCCGGCCGGTGCCTCCACCCCTGATGTTGATGGCCCCGAGCCATGATGCCTCCCACGTTGAGCCTGCTGCTGCCTCCGACGCAACTGCCTGTGCCAGCACAACGGCATCCAGGCTGATGGAAACCACCGACGCCGTCGTGCACGTGCCCTGCCCGATGATGCCGTCACATCCTCCATCTGCTGGGGTCCAGTTGCTGTGGTGTCCACCCCTGCTGGACCTCTGACTCCCGACTGTGGCAGGGATGGGATCCCCACCGAGCTGGCTGCATTGGTCAGGGCAGGTCCACAGGGGGCCCTGGTGGCATCTGGGCCAGAAGACGGCAAGGAGAACGACTGGCGTATAGTCTCCACAGAGGAGGAGAGGGCCGCCAGATTGGCCGACACATGCAGGAAACCCCCGAACATGGACGATCCCAATTGGGCCACGTCGGCACGGTGCTCTTCGTGATGACGTGTGTGCTCCTCCTGGGAATCACGAATCACAGCCATGCGCATCGCGACCCCAATCAGGACCTTCTCCATACGGCCAGGGGTCCCCTCGTCCGCAGGTGGAGGGGAGTCAGATGACATGGACATCCCCTCTACCTGCGGACGGGCCTGGGACGGGGCATCCCTGCTGGTGCATGGTGGTGCACCCACAGGGTCAGAGACAGCGACATGCACAGGCCCCTCCACGGTGACCTGTGCTGCCTCCTGCCCCTGCCCCTGGACTGCACCACTTGCACCAGCAGGGATGCCCCCACCAGGCCCCATGTGCGCCTCAGTGGCGGCCTCCTCCTCCTCTGTGGAAACCACCAACCTGGATGGCTCCTCACCGTCTACCGCAGTAGCAGGCCCCTGTGGGGGCTCACCCACCCCTTCTGCTGCCGCCTTGCTCCACAGCGCCGTCTCCGCCCTCTTCTTCACTAGCCGCTGCGTAGAGGGAGACATAGAACACAAGCATCAGGGTACAGTGGTCCCCTAGACAGGAAGCAATAGCAGATGAGTGCCACTGTCAAAGTACACTTCCATCATGTCACTCCACAACACATGTGTCAGTCCAGGCAAAACACACACAGTGACAGTCATGGTGCATGCCATGGACATTTCCATACATGTTCAATGGACTCTCGAATCATACAATGTAATGGTACTCACATGCATCATGGGTCATGCCTATCACATGCACACACTTCACCTCAGTCACATCCATCTGGCCCCGTACACCCCAATCACAGTGCATACAAGGATGACTAGGCTGCATCAGTGAATCTGTAAATTGTCACAGACATATGTCATGCATCCATGGCATTCACAAGTCACAGACACGCAGGTCAGGCACACAGACATGGATACCATATATGTACCTGGCATCAGCACCCATCCCTCACTCCCAACCATGTCCAGGAACAGAGACTGCCATGCTCTCATGTGTGCAATCTGCATAGGGCTCCCCATGTCGCATTTAAACACATGCAACAACCGTGCGGTTCACACATTACTGGTCGCACATGCATTACCATGATGTCCCTGCACACATACATGCGTACATGGCCTATGTCACACATGCAGGCAAGTATCAGACAACCAGCACACTGCAACATGCCCTGTCTCACACAGCAATGCTTGGCCACTTACCGCTCAACTCCAGACGGGTCTCCCTCTCAAGGACCTGGGCGTGGAGCGCTGGGTGTACGCGTTCCAGGACCCTCATCTGGATGGAACTCATGCGGCCCCGGCCCCCCTCCACGAGGCGCCGGGCCTTTATGAGGGTCCTGGACCTCAAGTCCTCCCAGCGCTTCTTGACCTTCTGGATGGTGCGGGTTGCCACCCCCCCACGTTGATGGCAGCCACACAGTCGGCCCAGATCCTCTCCCGTCCTTCCTTGTTGGCGCGGGACGATCCGAAGAGGGCATCATACTGCCCCAGGACTTGCTCCACCAGGTCACCAACTTCAGTGGCAGTGAAGCTGGTGCCCCTCTGCCCCTCTGGCCGGGGGTTGCCACTGGTGTCAGATGTTGATGTGCCCGACATGGCAACCCCAGGGGCAGGAGTGGGTGGGCAACTGGGTCCTGGGGCTGGGCTGTGGAGCGATGTTATCCGAGTCGGGAGTCTTCTGTTCCAGCAGGGGTGGACACAGCAACTGGACCCCTGCAGATGGCTGATGTGCAGGCACCAAATGGCAGGGCACGGTGGCAGCAGGCAGGCAGGCAGCAGCAGATGGCACGTGGGAGGCTGCTCGGGGCACTGGAGGGCAGTGATTCAGCCTTCTGGGCAGGAGCGTGGTCTTCCGTGTGTTTTCGCGTGGCCAGCTTGATACGGAGTGATTTGGCACGTGAAAATCCTGCACGTCAGTGTGAAATTCGAGGAAAGGGCCTTAGCGCGTAAGCACGTCAGCACGCGTACGCGATTTCATTGGACCAAAGGCCCTTACAGCGTAAGCGCGTCTGTGGAGTTTCGCGCACGGGCGTTGCCCTGGCAGGGCTTGGAGATCCCGCGTGCCTTTACACTGCTCTGTACGTGCTTTTCGTGCGGTGCGTGTGTTTTCCATCCGTTGGGGTTCACACGCTATTACTTCACAGCGGGTGTTGGCTACGCGTTCTTCTACACGCAAGGCAGACGGTGAGTGGTACCCCGCTCCCCCCCAGGCCCGATCGCGTGAAAAACTTCATGCGCACCCCTGGAATACACGCACATGCTCCCCCAGGCCCGATCGCGTGTTGAAACACCCGCGAGCCCCTGGAATACACGTACCCCGCTCCCCCAGGCCCGATCGCGTGTAAAAACACCCGCGAGCCCCTGAAATACCTGCACGCAGCCTAATCGCGTGTGGAACTTCACGCGCACCCCTGGAATACACGTACCCCGCTCCCCCAGGCCCGATCGCGTGTAAAAACACCCGCGAGCCCCTGGAATACACATACCCCGCTCCCCCAGGGCCGATCGCGTGTAAAAACACCTGCGAGCCCAAGTAATACACGTACCCCGCTCCCCCAGGCCCGATCGCGTGTAAAAACACCCGCGAGCCCCTGAAATACACGCGCCCAGGCCAATCGCGTGTGGAACTTCAAGCGCACCCCTGAAATACACGCACACGCTCCCCCAGGCCCGATCGCGTGTGTAAACACCCGCGAGCCCCTGAAATACACGTACCCAGCTCCCCCAGGCCCGATCGCGTGTAAAAACACCCACGAGCCCCTGGAATACACGTACCCCGCTCCCCCAGGCCCGATCGCGTGTGATAACACCCGCGAGCCCCTGAAATACACGCGCCCAGGCCAATCGCGTGTGGAACTTCACGCGCACCCCTGGAATACACGCACACGCTCCCCCAGGCCCGATCGCGTGTGGGCCTTCTCGCGCGTGTAGGACTTGGGCGCACATTTTTTTCCTGCGCAGGGACGCTACTGCCTGCTTTCGTGTGGCGGACATGTATGGGCCTGTGCGCATCTTTGGCCGTGTGCTGTTTTTCCCTGTTCGATTCCATGAATACGTGTTGTAGGCGAGCGTGTGGGCGTTCTGCGCACTTGCCTCCTGTACTTCCCCCGTGACGCCCACATTTTCACGAGTTGTTCCCCATTCTGCGTGTGACGCCCCGTGTTACGCCTACTTTTGTTATGTGCGCCGCGCTATGTGCGAATTCGCTGTGGCCTTATCGCACGGCGTTCGTTGACCTGTGCGCCAGCGTGCGCCAGTGTGCGCCAGCGTGCGCCGCGCACTTTCTCAGCGCACATCCCACTTTTCGCGCGTGCAAAGACTTCCATGAATTGATGTGCGATGTTTTCTGTGCGATAATCGCACTTGCACTGCGATTTTCACTGTTTCTCTGCGAATCGCACGTTTTCGCACGCGTGTGCCGTTTTTTCGGCGCACGTTCATTCCATGAATCGGGCTGCTGGTCTCTCCAGGGTTACTCACAGTGGAGTGTCTCGTTTTTGTGTATTTATCCAAACACGATCCACTTCCATTTCAAGTCATGACTCCTTGCACCTGCTGGATTTGCATTAATGATCAGGCATTTAGAACAGTTAGCGTTCACGGGTCAAAATTGATGCCATAAAATGTTCTTATAAGATATATTAATTGAAAGTTTCAGAAATGCCATTAACAGAGAAAAAAACATAAAAAATGCACTGCATGACAGTCAATAACTTTCGCAAATGTCAGTATTGCTTAGATTACTTACCAGTAATCGGCATTACTCCTAGTCCTACTCTTCCTCCTCGCAGTACTCACCAATGAGGCTCTGCCTCCAACAGAGGAACTTTTTTTTTCTTGGAGGTATATGTACTACTTACCCATAAACCCAATTACATTGAAAAGCAAACCACGGGAGGACCCGGAGGGTCAGAAGTACTGTGATGAGGAAGAGCAGAACTTGGAGTAATTAAGATTACCAGTAAGTAATCTGAGCATTACCTCCACATCTCTCTTCCTTATCCCAGTACTCACCAATGAGGCATACCCAAGCCAACAAGAGGTGGATGGGCACAACGATACCCCAAAACCAAGGGGCCAATGCAGCAACCCCACAGAATGAAAAATTGAACCAACAAAAAGGCAGAGGAGTGCCATAGAAGCCCCCGCAACCCACAAGAGCAGTCCAGCCCACCTGGAAGGTGCCAGGAACAAATGACAAGGCAGCCCGAACCACCAAATGAACCACCCAGCAAAGAACGTCCAGAAACCCCCAAGGCTGCCCAGAAGCCAGAAAAAACAGACCCACAGTAAACCAAGGAAAACATAACACCCCAGAAGGCAAACCCATGGACCACAATGGAAGACAAGCAATCAGGAGAGCCCGCACCCAAAAACAACATGGGCAAAAGGAGCAAACTGACCAACAGCAGAAGCGCAAACCAATTGGCAGACCGAAGGAGGGAAACCCACCCCGAGGAAGGCAGGAGAAAACAAAACCCCAACGAAACTGCCTATCCCAGGAGAGCGTGAAGGGGCACCCACAGGGTCACAAATCGGAGATGAGGCAAAGACAGACAGAGCCAGGAAACAACACCATAGGAAAGGTCACAAGAAAACCACCCCTGCTGCTTGCCCCCGACCAGCCACACCCCACCTGTACAAGGCCAGGAATGCTGGGAAACACCCGAGAGGCCCACCAGAAGACAAAGAACCCTCACTACAGTACCAACACTGGCACTGGGTGCATGAAAGACGGGCCATTCAACAGAGAACCTGAAAGACCCAGAAAAGACAGGAATGCCAGGCCAACCTGCACCACCAGACACTGGGGCATGGGGAAGCCGGGAAGACCACAACACAGAAAAGGCAACCTGAACACCCACGTAGACCAATCCAGAAAAAGGGCAGAACTACAGGACCAATGGAAGTACACCACCACAAGAACGACTGCCGAGCAGAAAAGGGAGGCTAAGTGACAAGGTACAAACCCACAGCCCCAGAAGGGAATCAAAGGCTCCCTGCCCCCGGGGAAGACAGCAGAGGGGAGGACTACACTCCCCTCCAACCTCCCCCACCAATGGGAAGCCGATGGAAAAATCCAGAAATCCCTGGCTGCGGAAGACAGATGCCCACCTGAAACCAAGCTCCACAGGAGGACCAACCAAATCCATGGCAGCAGGAGGGCAGGCTGGCGAACACCCAGGGGCAAGGCATGTGGGGGAAACAACCAACAAACACCCAAGGCAAAGGCAGGAATGACCAGAACAGCCAGACAGTAGGGAGGAGAGAAGAGAGGAGGATGCAGGAGAAATAGCCCATCACAGGCACAGAGACCCACAAAGGAAGGACAAGGCGGCAAGGACAGAACCGAAAGGCGGCCTCGCCAAAAGCCAAGCACGGACACTCTGGCCAGAGCCCACAACCAGCAGCAAGATGAGAGGGAAAGGCCAATCAATGGACCAGCAACAGGGCCACGAGAAAAACAGCCCACCCAAATGATGAGCAAGCCCCGCCAGAAGCCTGAGGGGGGTGCACAGCCAGCCTCCCTCAATCCTCAGAGAGAGGGATCAGGAGCCACCTCATGCAACATTCAACAGAAAGGAGGGGAGGGCTGAACCGTACCCAAGAAGAAGCCAGAGGCAAGCACCAGAGCCGCAGGAGGCACCAACAGGACAGCAAACCCCCAAACAGGATAGGGCACCACAGGCTGAGCCCACCAACGGCCCCATAGGAGCAAACCATGGAGACCCGGCAAAGGCAGGCCCAGAAAGCAAAGGGGAGGGCACAAGTCCCTCCCCCCAATTGAGAACAGGCCTGGAGAAAAAAAGGGAGAAAAAGTTGGTCATTCGAAAGGCCCAACAGAAGCCATGCCCCCAGACCGGCACCCTGCAGGGCCAAAACCAGTAGGCACCTGCCGTCACCCAGCCAGTCTGAGAGGCAGACATGCAAGGCCTGACACCTGTAGGGCTGGGGGACGCCCACAACACTGGGACACAAAAGGCTGCATCCCCCAGTGACCATCCCATAGCAATCCCTTGCCCTATGCACAGGGTCACCCGGATCCCACGCAATTCCACAGTAATATCACTGCTGTGAAGAATTTGACCATCCGCACGGTGGATGTGCGCACACATGGACCTACTTGAAATTATACATGAAAGGCAACGATGGATGAACAATCCCCAGAAAATATGTGGGACCAATCCGCACACAGGTCCCAACGCTCACTGCATGACACACACAGACCCGCACACACAGGGTGGGCACATCCCATAGACGTGGACTGCCCATCACACACAGTCGGAATGGGACACCCAAGAGCACAATCAAGGTATCTTAAAAGGGGAGGGCAAACCTTTCACCTTCCCTGGCCAGCCCAACTAAACAACAAAGGCTCCATAGATTCGGCCCATCCTGCAGTGGCCTGGCAGTGGCAGCTACGCACACTGTATAAATTTAAGCAGGCCCATTAGAGGCCGGCCACATGGCCAAAAAAAGACAGGAACACCCCAATACCTTCTGAAATGCTTCAGTGTCAACCCGAAGCCAGCTCCCACCGCTCAGCATCAAGGGCAGTGAAACGTCATGACAGGGACATGCGTCCACAGCAGGCAACCCCCACGGGGGGACCCACAATTGGACATGTGACAAACGGATGGTGAAATGACAATGAGCGCCTTGAGAGCCAGCAGAACCTGCCAAACGCCAAGCCCGACCGAGGGAATGAACTCCCACAACTTCTACAACCGAAACCGGACCAGCCACACAAAGGCGTTGAGATGCGCCAGATCCTAAAACAAGCAAAACGACCTGGGACCTGGAAAACACGAGCATAGAAGCTGAGGCCCGCTTGGTCCGCAGGTACTTGCACAAAGGCAGAGTCAGACTGGGCCATACAATTGTCACGGGCACCAATGAAAAAAGTGGCTAATAGTTGCAAATGGCAGTTCATTCCTTTTGTGAAAGACTGTTGGAATGGTACTCAAGGGGGAGATTTTTCAAAACATTTGATACAAATTGTCCATATTAAAAAATATATATCCGTAACACTGGTCAAAACTACTAGCCACATAGTGAAGTAACTCATCAAACTGGCCCACATTGGCCAAAAAAGCGTCCCACCTTCACCAAAAAACTAGCCCACACCAGCATTTTGCATTATTTGATCTGCCATTGGTCTATTGATCTATAGGCCAGTCCGAGCCTGCACAACGGCCCTCTGGACGAGAAGCTCGGAAATGGCTGATCCTACGGCAGCATGACCGACCAGATCCCTGGGCAGAGGAGGTATGATCCCGACCAGCTGAAGAGGAGGAGACACGAAGGCCATCTAGCAAACATCCCGGACCGACCGGAAAGTCCATGCATCGGAGCACCAGCGTACCCCAACTCCAGATTAGTGAAACAACCAAGTCCTTACCCTCACTGGACAAAAAAGTCCCTTCAGCCCCCCATCAGACCTGACCCCAGGAGGAGCAAACTAAAGCTGAAGAAGGTGTAGCAGAAGAAAAGGAAGATGTGGAAGAGGAAGTGAGAATACCTCACTTGCCCATGCCCTACACTCCCTCATGCCCAGTAATGAAAAACTTTATTTCTCACTGCAACAGGGAGAATACCAGCACCAAAGACATCCTGCATTGATTCCTCGCATGGTGACTCACAGGGCTAGGAGAAGCCGGAGAGAGCATATGGCTTCACTTCACCGAGTGATTGTCAATCGTGACACTCTGCACACAATAGTAGGAAAAAAACAGCAAAGCAGTCTCAAACCAGAAGAATTCCCTGCCATAATCGGGGCAACGCCCCTCCACGGCAAACCCCGGCCAAGTCCCGGGAAACAAACTGCCAGCTTCCCAATGGCTCGGAGAGCCTAGAGAGGGAGAGCCTAGAAGCTCCACCCCCACCACCAGAGGTCAAGTACCACAGGCCGAGGCGGCATCATATTAATTTCCGCACCTGAACCAACTTAGCCTGAAGCACACTCAGCCGAGCCCCATAGGATTTATAGCCATTGCTGTATCCGTCCCTGCTTGACGCTGGAGAGACCAAAAGTCTGCTCACTGCCTAGCGTCTCCCCATCTCGACACTCAGCACAGAACAACAGGCAAAACATCGGACCATATTGAAACTTGAGAACCCCCGCCCGGGCGGTCAGGTCACTAAAGAACGTGAGTCCCGCCAAGCTGAGGGGCCCTGAACCCTCAGGAAACCGCTCTGCTCAGCCTCAGCCCTTCAAGCGGGACCAAGCAGCATGAAGCCAACACCAGGACCCAAAGTCCCCACGGGATCCTGGCCCCAGCATGCTCAACTGGGCTCCAAGCCCCACAGGAGGCACGGGAGCCTTACCTCACCCGCGACACCACCACTGCCCTGCAGGAGACCGCAGCACAGGGGAACCGCAACATCGTCCTCCAGAGCCCTGCACCAGAAGTCACCAGTCCCTGTCAAAGACAGGAGAAGAATAAACTGGGGATTATGGGTAAGTAGGTGGTATCTGTACCTCCAAGAAAAAAAAATCATGTGTTGGAGATGGAGCCTCATTGGTGAGTACTGGGACGAGGACGAGGGACATGGAGGTAATGTGTTTTCCAAATCAGTGCAGTTGTGAATCAAAAATGCATGCAAATGTATTAGGATGTAAGGACATGCAAACTGTTTCAACATTGAAAATTCAATGGCACAACCTTGGAAAAAGGCAACTGCAGGAGAAGTAGGGGAGATGACGATTGGTGCGAATGAATAATTCTCCCTAATTTCATTCAGTTTAAGAACACTATAACTCATTTTTATCCGACACTTAGCAAAAAAGCAGTGCCCATTTAATCTCTGTAATCCTGGTTTTGCTGCAGCTTGATCATTTTCTGAACAAGCGGCAATCACAGAAGCTTTTTTGATTAAATGTTTAACCATAGGCCTCCACTTGAAAGAAATGACAGTTGCACTCTGGCTGCGCGCGAGCAGACGCTGCAAACTTGCAAGCCTTCTCCAGTGCAAATGAGCTCCAAATAACATTACGCTCCGTGAATTACCGGCACCACGGGCCTAATCTGCGGCGGTCTCCAGCGGGAGGCCTGTCTCCCTCTAACTAGCTGCAGTTAAATGAAAAGGGCCAGACGGAGGTTAGAGCTCTCCTGGGTACTTGTGGGAAGTCTAAAGCCACCGAGACCAAGCCTGCGCTTCGGCGCGCGCTGACACCTTATCATTTGGGAAGGCTAGAGGTTTCATTTTGCATCCTTGACAATCCCATTGTAAGCACTCCTCGTGTTAGACCATTTGTTTGAGCGCCATGGTGAGTAATGATTAATCTTCGGTTTCAAAGCAGCAGCTAGGATGTTGAATGTAAAACAGTATGATAATGCATTTTTTTCCCTTTATTCTTTCTTTCAATTGCATATTTTATGCTAACATTCCTACTGGAACCAATGTTCCTAATGCCATTTTTACTGCACAATAAAGCCTCATGACACAGTTAACACATTAAACTGCCGGCGTTTTTGAATAAGATAAAATGAAAAACAAAGCATTGAATTTGCATAACTTCTCAAATAATAGTATAACATAATATCAGGTTTATATCTAGCGGTTCATGACTGAGACTTCCACTTCTGACTGCCGCTATAACAGATGTTATTGTTACACAATGTAATGGCACCACATGCATCAATCTCAAAGATACACTTAAATCTTAGAGGGCGACTATATGATTTTAAAGCAATATGTATTCTATCTAGACCTGAATTACAAGAAACAAGCATAGACTATACAATAAAAATACATTTCTCAATTTACAGGCTATTCCTAGTAGCAGCTGCAATGACTGCCCACAGCAGGGATGAAAGCGACGACATTTATGTAGTTAAATACATAAATCAGATCCCATCCAGGAAAGCACCCGCATTTCTCTTCCTGCCACTTTAAACCACTGGATTGTCCAGCGCCGCCATAAGAAACCACAAGGCCGACCACCTCCTAAAATGGCTGCCTCTTTTACCCAGCATTCCTGCCTCTTTTACCAAAATGTGTGCCCCTGCCTAAGACCACCATCTGCCAGCATCCTGAGTTTGGATTGGCCGATGTGTTTTTTTGCACCTATCACACGCCATCAAGGCGATCGCCGTCCCACAGCACGAAGGCACGAGAACAAAGGCTTGTACCTGTCCCAAACCTGTCCAGAGAGTGCCCAGAGGCCAAAGCCGGAACCCCTGCTCAAATCCCCCTCTGATGATCTGGTAAGCACTACAACCATGTTCCTCAACCCCTTTGATGCATACTCCCCCCTTGCTTCGCTGCAATAATCCCAGGCTAACACTAAGACTAGAAAGCGACGCCTATTGCAACAACTACTGGTGTCAACAGTGGCAGCTACCTATGGCTACCTTATACCCAAGTGCCCCATTCTTAGTGATCTTACAACGTGGAGAAAAAAAAAACTGTATGCTTTCTCCAAATAACTTGTCATGCCTGCTTATGAGCGTTCTGTACCGTTAATGTCCTGCCATTCAGAGTCAATGCCAGAATCCTGCTGCCGCTTGCCTTAACTGCCTGTGATAATGCCCTGCACTCCAGCCCAATAGATTGCCTATTGTGGCTACTGCCTGTTAATTGCCAGCTGTACTGTGCCAATCACTGCCATAGTCTACACCAAGGAAACTGAACCTAGGCTTGATACAAAGTGACCTACCCCACATCTTGGTTTGTAGTCTAAACGGTACCTGGAATCTATACAACCTGTTTTGCACATTGCATCTTTAGCCGTTACTGTGAATTTTGAATCTAGGTGAACTCCTTTTGCCTCCTTGTACCTACTTTACTTGTTCTGCACATTGCCTTTTTAGCCTTTACTGTGAATTTTGAATCTAGGTGAACCCCTATTGCTACAATTGCACCTACATGTTTTGCACATTGCATTTTTAGCCTTTACTGTGAATTTTGAATCTAGGTGAAACCTATTGCCGCTACTGTACTTACCTGTTTTGCACATTGCATCTTTAGCCTTTACTGTGATTTTTTAATCTAGGTGGACCATATTGCCGCTACTGTACTTACCTGTTTTGCACATTGTATCTTTAGCCTTTACTGTGATTTTTTAATCTAGGTGAACCCTATTGCCGCTACTGTACTTACCTGTTTTGCAGATTGCATCTTTAGCCTTTACTGTGATTTTTTAATCTTGGTTATGTTGGGTGTCCTGACCCACGTTTGAGCTATCATGCTGCAACATTTGGTGCTGTGGGCTTAGAAAATCCAAGATGGCCAAAAAGCCCACATGTACGCCAGAATAGGAAAACTGTGCAGTACTGGCATGGAAAACATCATGATGGCCAGAACTTCCCAGAAAATGCACAGGGAAATGCATGAAGAATAGGCTGCCACCCATTTTTGCCTAGGTTGTGAGCACAGGAGGGCACTGCCTAAAACCACCATTGGGCTACCCACACGGTAGCCTGAAACCATTGGGAATGGCAATGCTGATTGCCAAAAGCAACCTAGAACTGTGGGGAATTCATTTTCTTAAATCCCAAAAATGGTTGCATTACCAGTACTCACCACTATCAGAAAGCCGGCGTTTTAAAACAACACCAGACATTTGTGTAAAACTGAATAAATGAACCCAAAGCAGGCCAAAGAAAGACTTACTGAGAGGTGGATACAATGTAAAGTTATATTCTGAAGTGACTTGAAGGTTTATAACAAGACTGGCTGAGCTCTGCAGGTCTGCAGCGGCTTAAACTGAAACTGGATTTAAAATTACCAAAAATCGAAATGTGTAAATAAACTGAGGGACAGACTTGTGACTGCCACATAGTTTGTCTCTGTTAAAATGTCATCGTTTTGAACTTAGAATCAGCATTCTAGCTGCATGTGTAAAAATTGTTAGTTTTATTTGAATGCAGAAAACTGGGTAATTAAAAGTGACATTAGCTGGGGCCTGGCTTAAGGAACTGGATTCTGCCTGACAACTTCCCCCCAATTGGAGTGAAACTGGATCCACAGCAGTTCTCAGGCCTGGCTGCATTCGGAGGGGAGGTTACCCCTCTCTGATAGAATTACCAAGGGACTGCTAGAGACTAAACAAAGGACCCAGGCAGAGGGTTTATTGGTGGGGAGGTCATAAATGGCTTCCTCTTGAACAATGGGCCTTCCAGGGCCCAGGTAGATGGTTTATTGGGGGGGCCGTAAAATAGCTTCCTCTTGGCAGAAGCTGGGAGGGGCAGGGTCTCTGAGCTTGGCAGAAACTGGATAAACTGGTTTCTACACCATGTGACCTGGGAAGGCACACCCCTGTTGGCCAGAATATGATTTTAAGAAAGATGTATAACTCATGGTGCGGACTTGTCAAAATTATCTAAATGATACCATAATTCTTGTGATTTTTCTGCCCACATTTTAAGAGGTTTTAGGACCTGTTGGTATGATCTGGGGGGTTGCTAGCGGAAAATAGGGTTTCACTCCAAATGTATGCATGTTAAAAATCTGACACTTCCTTATATAAATGCATATATGCCTTGCGCACATTTGTATAAATTTTAATGACAAACCAATGTCGCATAGCCCACTAAAATCGAAAATATGTTGCCATTTTTTAATGCAAGCCTCCAGGAAGAGCAGAGTTTGATCAGAGTATACCTCATGTGATATGTGATGGGTGCATGTAATTTTAAACAAATGTGTACCTGTGCAAATATGTATTTGGGTCAAATATAGATTTGTGTGCAATTTGACAGGGGAGTATCCTTTCTGCAGACCATAAAACAGCATCACCATGACACACATTTCCTTCCCCCAATCAAAGCAGTGCGGAAAGCTTGACCAATGGGCAGTTGAGAGAGGGGCTGGCTAGTGATGCTGCACACACACCCACTTTCAAAAGACATAAAAAGAGCCACTGGAAGCTAGAGAGGAGATTCAAATCCAGTTGCTGCAAAGCGCTCTGCCGGACCACACAACATCCAGAAGATACCAGATCCAACACTTAGACTTTAAAACTCCAAAGAACTTGATTCAGAACTCAAAGCAAGGGCCTAAACCCACAAACTGAGAACTCTTCTCAGCAGGCCTCAGCATCCAGCAAACCTAACAGCGGTAGCAGCATCCAGGAGCCGTGCAGATCAGCGCTGTGTCCAGAGAAAGCTGTGCAGAAAGATCCAGGAGCTGTGTACAGACGCTGTACCCAGAGATCCAGGAGCCGGGCCAGGAGCAGTGTCAGACCAGACCAGCAGAGCAGAGACCAGACGCTGTGCGCAGAGACCATCCGGGGCGAAACCAGAACCGAAGCAATCTTGACCCGATCCGTGAGACCTAGACCTTCCAAATACATTGTGAGTACAGCTAGGACGGTGTGAAACCAAATCTCTTCGTTTCCAGTGATATAATTCAATCTATTTAATCTAAGTAGAACTGCCTCCTAACTGTCACTTGTCAATTCTGCAGCCGCATAGCTGTCACCTGTCATTTTTAAAAGCTGTCACCTGTCAATTTGAGTTACTTTAAATTCGAAAAACGACCTTTACAAAATCGTTCATATCTTTGGAACCGTTTGGGCTAGAAAGCTTAGAATCTTAGCCTTTCAACGAACCTAGAACCGACTTGCTATTCTTTATACTTTTGCTGTAATCGTGATTCACGCATTCGCGAATTTTCCCGCGATTCGCGATTTGGTTAAAAATCCAGCCACGTGTGAAAACAGCAGCTTCCTTGCTTTCCTTTGCCAAAAATTCGTTTAACCTGCTAGTTACTCCTAGAGAATTGTTAAAGGGAGCATGAGCTCATCCCAAGTACCCTTCACTCACCCTGAACCTCCTAAAGGGAATTAAGGCATTAGAGAAGGTCCAATCTGACCTGGTCTCTTCTGAGCAGAGGCTGCAGAGGAGCCAGGAGTTAGAAAATGATAGTAGGCAGTATATCATTAAAATAAAAGAGGATATGGACGTCCTGCAACAGGAAAAGGCTGACCAGGATACCAGATTTCTGGCCTTGCAAAAGGAGTACCAAGAAGGTTTGGACTCCCTACTACAGAGCCAGAAAAAGCTGGAGCAACAATAAGATTTCAATAGGGTATGTGCTGAGCAGGTAGTCACCCTGCAAAGCCACCTAGATAGGGAAAAGGCAGAAAGCAATAAATTGATTCTGAAAGACCTGGAAACCCAGGCAGAGTTTGATCAGGAGCACCAGAGAGCTGGTGCCTTCCAAAGGCAAAGGGATGACCTGGCGGCACAGATGCAGGCTCTTAGTCAGGAAAGGGACACCTTAGGCCAGGAAGTCTGCCATTTAAAAAGGAAAATGGAAGAAAATCACCTGGCCCTCCAGGGACTGGGTGACCTCTAAAAAGAACACCAGAACTTGTTAGAGCACACCAGGAGGGTGGAGGAGGCTCTGGCAAGAAAGGAGCAGGCCAGTAGGGAAGGAACTCAGGAGGTAACCCTCCTGCAGCAAAGACTGGCCCAGTACTCCAGGACCAATCAGGAGGCACAGAGAGAAAATGAGGCTCTCTGTCAGCACAATGATAGGCTCCAACAACAGGTAGCGATGCAGGAGAGACTGATAGAGTCGAGTAAGGCCTTAACTGAGGAACTGAAAGCGCAGGCTCTTGCATTGCAACAGGGAGCAGGGGCGGATAGAGACCAGGTTCGCTGGGAGAGGGAGACTCCTGAGCATAACCTCAGGACCCCTAGTACCAGAGGCCTTCATATCTCTCAGTCCCTGGACTCTGCCACCCCCATGTCCCCTCGCGCACATGAGCCCAGGGCCACGGGGTTGGCAGATTACTATCCAACCAGAAGTATGGGGCTCATAGGCCAGTACCTCCCAGGAATGGATGGGCGGGCATCCGGGTATGGGCACCCAAGCACAGTGCAATTTAGTGGGGAACCCCAGGAGAATAGGCCCATTAAGGGCATCCTGAAAACTTCTGCCCAGTTAGGTCAGTGGGGGGGTACCCATCAAATCCTGGCAGCAAGGAGGAATCTGAAGACTCCTCTGAACGGCGCAGGACACAGGAGACCAGGTCCCCACATTCTGCCAGCCATTCCCAGGCTCGCAGAATCCGGGAAAACCTGAAAGAGCAGACAGGAACCTCTGGGAGCAGTGCCTCTGAGTCAGAGGATGAATGAACCAGGGTTACCCGAACCAAAAAGGCCATTAAGGCAAAAAGGGCCTTGCTTAAGGACCCATTGAAGCAAATAAAGGCAATAAGGAATGTCATCATGCCTTATCATAAGAACGCCAAGAATTCCGTTTGGGAACACTTGGAGCTCTATGAGCAAATGATGGAGACTTTCCATTTCAAGGACAGCAGTAGCTGCATCCGGTACGTCAAATGGACATTCTCCCCAGAATACTCCAGTTTCTTTGCGGGGCTGGAGGACCAAAATCATTTAAGATGGTCCACCTATAAGGCGGCCATCTTGAAACATTTTTCTGTTCACAGAAATCCTCAAGAGGCTCGCAAGGCGGCCTACAGTTTGCAATGTGGGGAGGATCAGGCCCCACAAGAGTTTGTGCAAGAATTAAAGCTTTCTTTTTTGCGCAGACCACCAGAAGGGTGCGCACAGACAGCAAAGAGTTTGTCAATACATTTTTCCATGCTCTCCCTAAATATATAATGACCCAGCTCATGAGAGATTTTCATGAGAAAAGATCTTTAGACTGGGTCATTGAACAGGATACCCGGATCTATGAGGTGCAGAAGCCTATCCAAAATAAAAATAACTCGCCGAAAAACCCCAAAACCAACAGCACCGCTGCTGCTGCCAAGGTGGCAGAGGTAAAGGTTGCCCCCGTTTTAGATTTGGAGATGGGGGGGCCTAAAAACCTGCCTGTACCAAATAATTCACAGCCCAGAAGGCCCTCGGGCCAGTCACTGACAGGGAGTCGAGGAGGTAGTCCCACAAATGGGGTCCCCCGCTCCCCTGACTATGTAAGTCCCCGCTACAAGGGAAACCAACCAATCCTGGGTTATGTGTGGACTCCTCCAGCCCAAGGGGGGGAATCCAGCCAAGCACCTGACCCGGGGAACTTCCCTCCTAACTTCCCACAGGAGGGCAGAAATTCTCCAAATCCTGGGCAGAACTTTTTCCCCAGGTATCCACCCAATTTCCAGCGCCAAAATCATCCATCCTTCTTTCCCCAATTCCCTGAGCCCAGACAACCTAATCCGGGAGAGGGGAGGCCAAGGGTGGAGGGGTACCAAAATCTTACCAACCAGGGGTACTACCAGAGAAGGGATAGCTACCCTTCCCGGGATCAGCCCAGGGGAGAAAATAGAGCCCCGTATCAGCCTGAGCGGGTTTCACAACTTGAGCGCCAGGTCCAAAATATGGCACGAGATCTGGGTCACATACTGAGGGCTCAACAGAACCCTCAGATGTGCATGCCACCGCTGAATGCCCCAAACTCTGGACCTGGTGCTCCAGAACAATGACAGGGGCATCACCCCGATAACCCACCGGTTCCCAGGGAGGAGGCACAAGGGGAAGGGGGGTGTAAAGCCTTGGAGGAAGCTTCCTTCCCAACTTGTAAACAGCCCCTGGAAAACCAGGAACCGGAAACAAAATCTCCTACCCCTGAAAGTCTGCCACCCAAGGAGCAGAGAGGAGGTAGGAGAAACAAAGGACCCAAACAGACCCACTTTGTGGAGGAGGTTCAGGTCTTCCAATTTGAGGGAGAGGGATCCTCAGAAGATCCTGGGAAAAGGATCTTCTCCTTCAGAGATGGGGGAACTCCTCCCAAAGAAAAATGGGTCCCAAGGGATTCCAATCCAGACTGGGGAGATGTGGAGACTGAGCTACCGCCGCCCATCATCTCATCCCAGAACCGACAATACCAAAATCCCCTGGTTCAAACCCATCCTGGTGACTGCCTCCAAAAAGGGGGGGGCGGCCCAGAACCGGAACCAGGGGAACCCACAATGGCTCTGATCTCCAGATGCCAACTTTTTCTTTCAGATTCCCAAGACTCTCCACAGAATTCTGCCCAAATCTCTTCTCTAGCAATGTCCAAAACCAGAAAGTTAGCCCACCAGTTGTCCAAATATGTGCATTATCTGTGCCACCTTGAGGAGAAGGAGGGAAGATACTATGCCCCGGTACAAGTACAGGGGCAGGGTACAATTTTGGCACTGGTGGACACTGGAACCCAAGCCACCCTTCTGTCCAAAAGGGCCTTTGAGGAACTAAATGCAGGAAGGGGGGAGAATTACCGTATTCCTCTCACCTCTCTTCCTGGACAACTGCAGAACTTTGACGGGAAGGAAATTCCTGTTGAGGGGACTGCAGATTTGGACATCAAAATTGGGCGACACAAGGTGAAACACCCGGTCATAGTAGTGACTCCAGAGGGCACCCCTTGTTTACTAGGGAATGACCCCCTGAGAAGGTTGTCCCCCTAATAGATTGTGTAAACAAGGTCCTCTGGACCCAGATTAGTCGACCAATAAAATTAAAACAGAGTGTCAACCATGTTAGTTTAAACGGCACCTGCCACATGGTTGAACAAAAATCTGACCAAGTAGAATTTCACTTCCAGAACAACCAAACTCCAGACGTGACAGTAATAGCAGTAGGACAACAGACTGGTGATGGGGGGTCCTCTCTATTTCTGAAAATCAACCTTCCTTCCAGTTTAAGGTGGTATTCCACACTGGAAGGAAACACCCTGAAGTTCTTTACTAATCCACAATCAGAAACTCCCACTCCTATCGTCCAGAAAGATATGAAATCAGCTCAGAGCCTGGCTGATATTCAGCAAATTGGAGAGAAGTTGTTCATCCCTGTCCAGTTAAATGATGGGAAGGACTCTGTTCTCACTCGAGTGTGTGTGAACAAGGGTAAGAGCTTCATCAGCGAAGCCATGTTCCACCAACTCCCAAAAGCTCCAGCCATTCCCACATTCAAACTGATAGACAAATGGGAAATGGACTTGGAAGCACCTAATTCCAAACATCTCCTACCAAGCAGGTGTATGCTCAAAATCTCCATTGGCAACAAGAGCATAGTCCATAATTGTTGGGTCGTGCGAGACGTCACTGCCGCCTTTTACTTAGGCAGTGACATTCTCAATTGCTTTGCCATTAGTTTGGACCTAATAAACTTCAAAGCTTGGTCCCGATTAGCGGATAATCCCATGGGCTTCGATGATCCAGAAAAAGCATTTAGGTCAGCTCAATTGCTACCTTATGCAGTTGAAATTCAGATCAAAGAGGAAGTCACCATCCCAGAAAGGACCCGACAATTCTCCCTGGAAGTGAAAATTAAAAGAGGACAAAAATTGCAAAACCCTGATGCTTACATACATCTAAATGCTTCTCTCCAACAGCATGGGATGGGGGTAAACCCAACTCCATTAGTCAACATAGAACATGACACCATTCCAATAGAGGTGGATAACAGCGACTTAAAGAGTATTACTCTAGCCGCTGGCACCATTATTGGAATGGCGGTTGATGACCGACATTTCTCCATTGATTTAGGAAATGAACTGTTCGGACCGATCCCCAAGGACTGTTTTGACAGTGACAGTGATGACAATACAACACCAGACAGGATCTTCACCCGGCATGGGGGGAACTTCCTGGTGTACACTTCCTGCCCTTATGGTAAGGAGGATGTGACTTGTGACTTCAGAAGGGATGAGGTGATTTTCCAGGTTCATGAAGGCTGCCTTTCCCACCTGGGGCCTCCAGTCCAAATCAGCACTCTGACCAGGGACTTCTCCACCCAGCTGGAGGAGGCCGCTGAGATAGCCAAACCAGAAGTCTTTCCAGGCTTCAGGCAGATGGTGGAAGAGAGAGTCAACCTAGCTGATGCCTGTGTGACTCTGGAACAAAAGAAAAAGTTGAAACAAGTTTTCTTGGATTTCCAAGATCTCTTTGCGGTAGACTCATATGACTGTGGCCGCACCGACATCCACACAACAACAATCCCCACGGACCCTGGCATGACTCCAGTGTTTGTGAAGCAATATTGTTTGCCTCTCGCATCCATGGAGTCCCTTACTGAAATAATTAAGAACCTTGAGTCCCGGGGAATAATTTGTCCAATACACAGCACCTTCAATAATCCGGTGCTGGGAATATTGAAGCCAAACGGCCAGTGGAGACAATGTGCCGACCTCAGGGAGCTCAACAAACGGGTCCATACTTCCTGATGGCCTCTGCCCTACATTGACCAAGGGCTGGCCCAGATCCAGGGGTCACAGGTATTCACTGCAATAGACCTGACCAATGGATACTGGACTGTGCCTGTCAGTAGGGAGGACCAATACAAGCTGGCTTTTACCTTTGGGGGCCAGCAGTACACATGGACCTGGACTCCCTTCGGATACCTCAACTCCGGCAATGAATTCAACATTTTCCTACATAAGGCCATGCCCGACCTGGGTGCAAGGGGTAACCTGGCTTATGTAGATGATGTCCTCATCAAAAGTTCATCTGTGGAGGAACACGTAGCGGAAATCCGTTATGTTCTGACCCAGTTGAGGGCCGCCGGAGCAAAACTTTCCTTTCAGAAAGCACAGTGGTGTAGAACCCGTGTTAATTTCTTGGGGCATGAGAGTACTCCTCAGGGTCTCTGTCCCCACGAAAAGAAAGTGGAAGCACTTCAGAAACTGAAAGACCCCACAACTCTGCGGGAACTAAGGCGCCTCCTTGGACTGACTAATTACAGCAGAAAGTTCATTGAGGGCTACGCAGAGATCACCAGACCCCTGATTCATCTCCTGAAGGGGGGGGTCAAGTGGGAATGGGGTCCAGAACAAGCCGAGGCGGTAAGACAACTCAAAAGAAGCCTCTCACAAGCGCCCTGCCTAGCTTACCCTGTCAGAAACAAGGAGTTCTTCCTGGAGACAGGGTTCTCTAATACGTGCTTGATGGCAGTATTATACCAAAAGCATGACAAGGTCAATAAAGTAATCTCCTATGCGAGCAAAACTTTATCCTCTGTGGAGGAAAAATTCAACGATTGTGAGAAGGCACTCCTGGCAACGGTGTGGGCATTGAAGAATTACTGCCCGGTCATCCATGGGGAACACATCATAGTGGAGACTCCACACCAGCCCCTGCAATATCTCCAAAGTGACAGAATCCGGGCCGGAAATGTGAGTAATTCCCGAATTACTTCCTGCATTCTGTCAATGCAAGGCTTTCCTGTGGAGGTCAGATATGGCCAAAACAAGAAGAGTCCCCTCGTGCAAGGTCTGGCTGACTTGCATGATTATGCCAGAGAAAACTGTCTCGAGGACGAAAGTCTAAAAATCAAGGACAACATGGAGGCATACCTTAATTCCCCACACAAAGTCTTTGAAGAAGACAAGTGTGAGGGAATGCCCACTGTCTATGTGGATGGATGCTCTTACCATGTTGACAACAACGGGGAGAAAGAACTGGTGGCCGGCGTAGGGAATGCATGGGTGAATGAGTCCCCAGAACCCTCCGCTGGATACAAAATTGGTCCCCGAAGTAGTCAGGTGGCAGAATTGATGGCTGTGCATCAAGCCATCCTCACTGCTGTCCAACATCAACTCCACAAACTGGTCATAATCACAGATTCTGATTATGTACGGAACGGGTTTGTGGAGCACCTGGTTAATTGGAAAACCAGAGGCATGTTATGTGCTAACAACAAACCCTTGAAACATGGGAAGTTGATCTGAAACATTGATGATCTGGTCACCTCGAATGAGATGACCATCTATTGGAAACAGATGAAGGGTCATTCCAAAGTAGAGGGACCAGACAAAACTGGAAATGACTTAGCTGATCAGCTGGCCAAAACCGGGGCCATCCAAGGGGATCTAATTGAGATTGAGTCCCTGTTGGGGGAAATCCAGGTCACTGCTATCACTAGGTCCCAGACAAATGCTCACAATGATCTTTCAATTGCACAATGGAGTAAGGAGACCCCTGATGCTGATTTGATTACCGCTCAGAAGGGGCATCCAATAATTGGTAAATTTTACCAAAACGTTGAGGACCCTGAGAACTTTCCCCTGACGGATACCGATTACAATGGGAAACAGGACCTTAGAGTGTTGATGAAATGTCCAAAAATGTTCCGGATCCAAGACGGTTTGTTGGTAAGGAAATCCCAAGCTGGCCATGATCAGTGGGTGGTTCCTACCTCCTTCCGAAGCCTGATGTTAAGTCACGCCCATGATGCGGCTACCGCCGGTCATAGGGGGTTTCATACAACACTTGAGATCTTAAGAGAGGTTGCCTACTGGCCGCACATGGGCCAGGACCTCAACCAATATTTGAAGGGTTGTCTTGTGTGTGCACAATTTCAGCCAACATCCCTCACACAACGGGCGCCTCTCCAAAAGAGGGGAATGACACTCCCATGGTCAGATTTACAAATCGACTTTGTAGGCCCTGTGATTCATTCCACTAGGGGGAATAAGTACATGTTGACTGTGACATGCTTGTTTACCAAGTGGGTGGAATGTCTCCCAGCCCCAAACTGCAAGGCAGAAACGGCAGCTGCCTTGATGATTAACCACATCTTTTTCCCGTTTTGGTCTACCTCAAAGGATTGAGTCAGACAGAGGTAGCCACTTCACCAGTGAAGTGATGACAAAGATGTGGGAGATACTGGGGGTCAAGAGAAAGCTACACATTGCTTACAGGCCAGCTTCTTCTGGAGCAGTGGAACGCTACAACCGGACAATTGTGAGCATCTTAAAAAAGTTTGTGGCAGATTCTGGGCCAAGTTGGGATATCCGATTACCTCTGGTCTTAATGGCCATCAGATCTACCCCTTCATCTGCAACCAAAATGTCACCATTTGAGTTGATGACTGGACGCAAGATGGTGCTTCCTCAGCATTTGCTCTACAGAACCCAAAAGCAAATGTTGATAAATGCCTCCACAACTCATGAGTATGTGGAGAATTTAAGGAAACACCTTCAACATGCTTTTGCCTATGCTCAGCGGAATCTAGAAAGATCAGCCGAGAGTATGAAGACCCACTATGACCTGAAAACTTCCAGGAAGGAATATCAGGTGGGGGACCGGGTCTATCTATACAATTTCCAAAGGAACCAGGCCAAACAGCGCACATTTTTGCCTACTTTGAGATTATAGACAAGATCTCCCCTGTGGCCTACAAGATCCGCATCCCCAAAGGCGGTTTGGCAGAGGGGGAAGACAAGTGGGTCCACATTAACCAGTTGAAGTGTTGCCATCCCAGGCACACTCTGCAAAAACTGGAGGAATCCTCTGGAATCCTAGAGTGTACTGTCTCAGATTAATTCAGTTCTAACTTCAAATATCCTACATATCGCCTATCAAATTCTGAGTTTCTCAATGTGGGTGTTTTCGTTTTTGAATGCAAAAAGAAATGTGCATGTTCATATGTTTTGACTTTAAATTTATATGCCACCCCACTTTATCAATGGTGGGGGAAAAATGTCTATGAATAGGTATTGCCGCTCTTCCTTTGTCGTCCTAGGAGAAAGAAAACCTTGAGACTGGCCAGGGAGGACGATCCGGAGACCGGGAGCAAAGATCCGAGGGGCCCGGGGTACCGCCCAATATTCCCATCAGGACCGACGAGGAGAACCGATCGATCAGTACCGGATGGAGAAGAAGATGCTGAACTGTGCCATTTGCAGAATTGGAAGAAGATTATGCTGACATACCAGTGCGTGGGTCAAAACCCTTGTGCACCCGACTCCCCATCGACTCAAATTCAAAGTGCAGTCGCGTGGGGGGGCTTTGTTGGGTGTCCTGACCCACGTTTGAGCTATCATGCTGCAACATTTGGTGCTGCGGGCTTAGAAAATCCAAGATGGCCAAAAAGCCCACATGTACGCCAGAATAGGAAAACTGTGCAGTACTGGCATGGAAAACATCATGATGGCCAGAACTTCCCAGAAAATGCACAGGGAAATGCATGAAGAATAGGCTGCCACCCATTTTTGCCTAGGTTGTGAGCACAGGAGGGCACTGCCTAAAACCACCATTGGGCTACCCACACGGTAGCCTGAAACCATTGGGAATGGCAATGCTGATTGCCAAAAGCAACCTAGAACTGTGGGGAATTCATTTTCTTAAATCCCAAAAATGGTTGCATTACCAGTACTCACCACTATCAGAAAGCCGGCGTTTTAAAACAACACCAGACATTTGTGTAAAACTGAATAAATGAACCCAAAGAAGGCCAAAGAAACACTTACTGAGAGGTGGATACAATGTAAAGTTATATTCTGAAGTGACTTGAAGGTTTATAACAAGACTGGCTGAGCTCTGCAGGTCTGTAGGGGCTTAAACTGAAACTGGATTTAAAATTACCAAAAATCGAAATGTGTAAATAAACTGAGGGACAGACTTGTGACTGCCACATAGTTTGTCACTGTTAAAATGTCATAGTTTTGAACTTAGAATCAGCATTCTAGCTGCATGTGTAAAAATTGTTAGTTTTATTTGAATGCAGAAAACTGGGTAACTAAAAGTGACATTAGCTGGGGCCTGGCGTAAGGAACTGGATTCTGCCTGACAACTTCCCCCCAATTGGAGTGAAACTGGATCCACAGCAGTTCTCAGGCCTGGCTGCATTCTGAGGGGAGGTTACCCCTCTCTGATTGAATTACCAAGGGACTGCTAGAGACTAAACAAAGGACCCAGGCAGAGGGTTTATTGGGGGGAGGTCATAAATGGCTTCCTCTTGAACAATGGGCCTTCCAGGGCCCAGGCAGATTCTTTATTAGGGGGGCCGTAAAGTAGCTTCCTCTTGGCAGAAGCTGGGAGGGGCAGGGTCTCTGAGCTTGGCAGAAACTGGATAAACTGGTTTCTACACCATGTGACCTGGGAAGGCACACCCCTGTTGGCCAGAATATGATTTTAAGAAAGATGTATAACTCATGGTGCGGACTTGTCAAAATTATCTAAATGATACCATAATTCTTGTGATTTTTCTGCCCACATTTTAAGAGGTTTTAGGACCTGGTGGTATGATCTAGGGGGTTGCTAGCGGAAAATAGGGTTTCACTCCAAATGTATGCATGTTAAAAATCTGACACTTCCTTATATAAATGCATACATGCCTTGCGCACATTTGTATACATTTTAATGACAAACCAATGTCGCACAGCCCACTAAAATCGAAAATATGTTGCCATTTATGAATGCAAGCCTCCAGGAAGAGCAGAGTTTGATCAGAGTATACCTCATGTGATATGTGATGGGTGCATGTAATTGTAAACAAATGTGTACCTGTGCAAATATGTATTTGGGTCAAATATAGATTTGTGTGCAATTTGACAGGGGAGTATCCTTTCTGCAGACCATAAAACAGCATCACCATGACACACATTTCCTTCCCCCAATCAAAGCAGTGCGGAAAGCTTGACCAATGGGCAGTTGAGAGAGGGGCTGGCTAGTGATGCTGCACACACACCCACTTTCAAAAGACATAAAAAAAAGCCACTGGAAGCTAGAGAGGAGATTCAAATCCAGTTGCTGCAACGCGCTCTGCCGGACCACACAACATCCAGAAGACACCAGATCCAACACTTAGACTTTAAAACTCCAAAGAACTTGATTCAGAACTCAAAGCAAGGGCCTAAACCCACAAACTGAGAACTCTTCTCAGCAGGCCTCAGCATCCAGCAAACCTAACAGCGTAGCAGCATCCAGGAGCCGTGCAGATCAGCGCTGTGTCCAGAGAAAGCTGTGCAGAAAGATCCAGGAGCTGTGCACAGACGCTGTACCCAGAGATCCAGGAGCCGGGCCAGGAGCAGTGTCAGACCAGACCAGCAGAGCAGAGACCAGACACTGTGCACAGAGACCGTCCGGGGCGAAACCAGAACCAAAGCCATCTTGACCCGATCCGTGAGACCTAGACCTTCCAAATACATTGTGAGTACAGCTACGACGGTGTGAAACCAAATCTCTTAGTTTCCAGTGATATAATTCAATCTATTTAATCTAAGTAGAACTGCCTCCTAACTGTCACTTGTCAATTCTGCAGCCGCATAGCTGTCACCTGTCATTTTTAAAAGCTGTCACCTGTCAATTTGAGTTACTTTAAATTCGAAAAACGACCTTTACAAAATCGTTCATATCTTTGGAACCGTTTGGGCTAGAAACTTGGTTTAACTTTCCTCTGAAAGCTTAGAATCTTAGCTTTTCAAGGAACCTAGAACCTACTTCTTATACTTTTGTTGTAACCGTGATTCAAGCATTCGCGAATTTTGCCACGATTCGCAATTTGGTTAAAAATCCAGCCACATGTGAAAACAGCAGCTTCCTTGCTTTCCTTTGCCAAAAATTTGTTTAACCTGCTAGTTACTCCTAGAGCATTGTTAAAGGGAGCCTGAGTTCATCCCAAGTATCTTTCACTCACCCTGAACCTCCTAAAGGGAATTAAAACCATTTTCAGCATATTCCTCACTTCATTGCCAGCACATATAAAAGCATTTTGGGCCTGTGTTTCAACTTCTATCCGTAGTCTAAGCTTGCTGGGGTGAACTGAATTACATTTGATTGCATGTCTGAGAACTGTGTGCTACTCTTCATTTCCTTACATTGCATAAGGGGGGGGAGTGGATTGCCAGAGAAAAGTGATTACATTGTTTTGTTGAAATCATATTGAGTATTTTCTGTACTGCATTTTCATTCAACATTGCATCCATCTGAACTTATATAAAGCATTCTCTACCACCTTATTCTTCTGTTCCTATTCACAAGTGTGCTACCTCATCCTTATACTACTCCTGGGTAACCAAACCAAATCAGTTTACTAGTACGACATTATTCACTGTTGATTACTGCTCAGATTAAGTGTGATATTCAATTATTCATTTATTATAAAGTGTGATATATGTATTGTTTACATTCTCAAATAAACCTTTTAAACTTGCAAAACAGAACTACTTCTTGGCTCAGTGGGGTCAGGGGGATTCTAAGAGAGGGGTGTTATATAGGGGTAGTCATCCAGAACTCATGAACTGGACATAAAGATATATCAATAAGGGTTTCCATTCAGTATCCCAGACTAGGCATTGACTTAGCTGTAGTGTTGAATTGAATCTTCTTACAGTTAACCTCCTATTGCTACAACCATTTGTATCTCGCTTTCTCTCAGACTGTATAGAGACCTTGAACCTAGGCATTGCCCCTTATGGACTCCCATTGCCAACCATAACTAACTGATAGCGCTAGCGTAGTACTCACTGCCTATTATTACCCTGCCTACCATGAGTAAAAACTCAAATACCCAGACCGTCCTACTTACGATTGGACTCTTCACCATCATGGCCTCTGCTACCTTGAACATAAGCCCACTCATAGATAGAAACATGAGACTTAGAGCAAGGCTACCCTGCATCTATGAGCCCAAAGGAAATAATATGAATAGTACCACTGGACCCTTCTCTACCCATGACTACCGGGCTAAGCGTGCACAGGCAACCAAAATAGATATCCCAATCCCAGTGCCTTCCCAACCCCACACAAAGAAGCACCCGAGTCAAAATAGACACCTAATCAAACCTTCACACAATCATAACCCTAAGAGTACCTGACATTAACCGGGTCACTCATCAACGCCAGATCTATGGTAGCCCATGCCACTGAAATCTCTGACATTCTAAGCAACGGCAGCCTGGACCTACTTGCCATAACAGAGACCTGGCTTCACGAGGCGGCAGGACATACCCTGATGCTAGCTGTACCTGACAGCTACCATATCCTCAGAGTCGATAGACCTAATGCTAAAGGCGGTGGCCTAGCCATCATCTCTAAAACTACCTTGCCTATTAGGCTTACCACCGCACCTCCTTGTTAATCCTGTGAAATACTCACAGCTAAATTGCTGTTATCCAATAACCGCACGCTGACCATCCATTTGATTTACAGGCCCCAGGATCATTAGGAACCTTTGAAGATGACCTTACAAGCCTCATAGCAAATAACACGAAAAAGCATTCCCAAACCTTGCTGATGGGCAATTTCAACATCGGCCTTAATGACCCAGACAACAAGAATGCCCACTCAATAACAGCCCTACTTAATGACCACGGGCTCACCCAAAAATTCCTCTGACCTACCCACATCAAAGGTAGAATCCTCGACTGGGTATCCAAACTTAACTGTAACATTGCCAACACCGACATCATCCCACAACCTTGGACGGACCATTACTTAGTTAACTTCACCACCACACTCAATCTTCTCAGTCCCAAAATTATCAGTATGATACCCCCCATCCCTACTAGAAGTGAAAAAGATATTACTGCTGAAAAACTTATCCCACTCCTCCTCCCTGCTATCAAGGATCTGGAGAATAACACCCACCCAGACACTTTAGTGAACACCTTTAACAAAGCTATGACCACGGCACTAGACACCATCGCATCAACTAAACTGTGCAAAGGGAAACAGGAGGCACACTTGAATGCCTGGTTCACACCCCAACTTAATGAGCTAAGAAAGCAGAAAAGAAAGCTTCAAGCTATCTGGCGCAACTCGCCTGCCGACAATAACAAAGCCAAATTAGCCCAATTATTCAAATGCTATAAGAAAGAAATTATTAACACAAAAAGAAATCTATTCGACGACAGAATTACAAAAGCCAAATCAAACATGAAGGAACTCTTCTCCCTCCTTTGGGAAATGGAATCCCCCTTACAACCAGTAGACACTGTCCCAAAGGACAACATATGGTGTACTAGCATACAAAATGCCCTATCAAATAAAATATCCACCCTTCAACTCAAAATAACCAAAAAGAAAGACTCTCTGGCCCTCTCTGAGCAACAAACGCCACCGCCCATTGAGCACAATACTATTCCACCCTTCAGTTTCAAAACAATCTCAATCATTGATACTGAAAAGGTCATTCTCCCTGAAACCCTACAACTGCAAGGGTGACAGCTGCCCAGTGCAAATAATAAAGGATGCTGCCAGAGACTTAGCCCCCTTTATCTCGAAGCTCATAAACTCCTCCTTTAAATCAAACACAGTACCTACCAACCTAAAAGAATCCTGAGTCCTCACCTTACTTAAAAATCTTGGTCCTGACATCCCCACTAACTATAGACCCATCACTACCGTACCATTCCTACTGAAAATTATTGACAGAGTAGCCCACTTACCTGGAAGCTAATCATCTGTTAGGCTCTCGGCATTCGGGTTCCGCCCTCTCCATGGTACCGAAACAGCCTTGCTAGACCTTAAGACAAAAATTGAGGAGTTAAAGGATACTGGCAAAACAGCCTTGCTACTGCTACTGGACTAGTCAGCAGCCTTTGACTTGGTGGACCATGCAATCTTATGCAGCCACCGCAGGCTCGCTGCTAACTTCACAGGAGAAGCTATAGCCTGGGCCAAACCTTTCTAACCAACCTGGACTCAGAGAGTTTTCTCTACTTCACCCTGTGCTGATCCTATCCAAATAACATGCAGAGTCCCACAAGGATCCATGTATAACATTTTCACCAAGCCACTATTCGACAAGTTGGACAGACAGGGCGTCACCTACACTAACTATGCAGATGACATCCAGATCCTCATACTCCTTTCGGGCAACTATGAAGTGGACCTGGCTTTGGTGAATAAGATATACATCCTCATTCAGGCATGGATGGCGACCCATGGCCTCTGCCTGAAAGACGATAAAACTGAGATTCTGCTCCTCGGATATGACTCTAACCTAAAAAACTAACCTCAAACTATGCATCCTTTAACATTGACAACAGTATCATTAAGGTAAAAACTCTAGGATTCTATTTGGACTCTTCTCTCACCCTGAAGAAGCAAGTCAACTCCTTCTCCTCCTCAACAGCTTACACCTGTAAATTAATCTGAGCTGCCAGACCCTTCCTCTCCAGTGCCAGTTGTATCACCTTGGCCAATGCTCTTATCATGTCTAGACTAGACTATTGCCACGCCCTGTACTCAAGAACCAACAAGTATGTCACTGACAAACTCCAAAGATTGCAAAACAACGCCCTAAAAGCAGCGCTGTACAGAGAGCACATCTCTAAATTCCAGAAAGAGGCCCATTGGCTAAAAATAAAGGACAGAATCCTCCTCAAAACGATATCTATTAACTCCAAATGTCTAAACAATCTAGCACCTCCCTACTTATCTGAAAAAATCTCTTGGAAATCCACAACCCGACATTTGAGATCTGCCAACACATTCCTGCTTGAAATCCCTAGATTTAAACTAACCACAGCTGGAGGAACAAGCTTCCCAGTCAAAGCTGCGCAATCATGGAATACACTCCCAATAGACCTTCGAAGTCCCTACCCTACGCCAGATTTAGAATCAATGCTCTCAAATGGCTTCGCTCTAATGACCCATAACCACTCTACCTGACAACACTGCACCTAACATTATTACTGCGACTTACCTGTCATGTATCTGTTCAGTCATATCGTCTATGCTTTATGAATGGCAAATGTCTATACTGTTTCATTTATTGTACTCACATTGTATTCACCTGTATCCACAAATGGCAAATGTCTGTACCGCTAATTTACTGTATTACACACTGTACTCACATGTATGTACCAGCCTGTGACAGTCACTGTAACTAAGCTTTGAGACTTCTTGTACTGCTGCGCCCAGCTGCCCAAGGGCTTGGAGCGCATTATCAAATTAATAAACAAACAGACAAACCATTCATTACATATATGAATATATATATTGACCTCTGTATCCACCTATACCAAATGTATTACACCGAAAGGAGAGAAAAGGGAAAAAAAGGGAAAAGGCCTGTTTTTTTTACAGCTTTAAAAAGAGAGAAGTACTTTATATGTTTTCAAGAATTTCCACCCACTTGAAGATTTTGTGCAGGAGGAGATGCAGCTTAATGTTTAATGATTGAAATGCAATGAAAATGGTGCGGTTAATAGGTTAGGGGAAAGGTGCGGGTTCCACCCATGAACTACTTACTCTCAGTACTTTTTCTTTCACCAAACTGACAATTAGCCTCATGGAAGAAAACAAATGCAGCCTTGCCAAGCAAACTATTAAAGAAACACCAAAAAATAATGGGATGTATAAATCCTGAGTTTCTTTTGATTTTTACAAGCCGAGAGGTAATAGGGCATCAATGAGCAGGAAATCTCTGCACTATTTTTGGTAAGATCTAGTACTGAATGTGTTGTGAATTTGAAGCGCTCAGTCTTATTAAGGTACACCCAAGCTCTAGTTTGTGAGCAGCTGTCAGGATCCTATCCACCTGCCACCCAGCACCACTACATGCACGCATCCAGAGACTCTGTTTATGGCATAATTGTGCAATTTAACACCTACAAACTGCCTCTACATTCATTTATTTGTTTTGCTGCTGCAGTTTTGGACCAATCTAACTTTGTGTTCCATTCCGGGTTTTGGCTTAAACCAGCAGATGCATTCTGATACATGTATGCTGTCCAAGAGTGCATTTGTTTGCAACAAGCTACTAAGAGCTGGAGAGGCCCTGATTGCATTCACCTCTTCCAAGCCACTGCAGGCTAGGCTGCGCAGAGCTAAAGAGACTTTAAATACAATCCACTGCTGCTGAAGTTGGGGCTTGACTTAATTGAACACAGCTGCTTGAGACTCCCATCAGCTGAACCCTGTTAGGCTGTTGGCTGGAAGGACCTTTATAAGCTCACTTTGACCAGAAGCAATTGTTCAGTCAACTGCTTCCACTGGGAGTGTGTGCTTCTCTGCTCCTGTGTCCAGTGTCCCTTTCATGAATATCCTGATTTTGGCTTTTGGATCCTGTTTATTCTTGCTACTTTGCAGCACCCTTTTCAGTCTGCTTTTGCAGTCTTCCTGTTTTTGAACCTTTTCTCTGATTTTTAGCTTTTGACTTCGGAATCCCATTCTGTTTTGCTGTTAAAGACATTCAGTTCTTAGCTGATCATATTTATGCTTTTCTGACTTTCTGTAAACACCCTGTTTTCGGTATGTTTTTCTGCTTCACAGACTTGTCCTGTTTCTGCATGGCTTTTCTCTCTTGCTCTCTGCAATCCCAGTCTCTTGAAGTTTTCCTGTTTGTTCCTTGTATGCAATGTTACCTGACTTCAGACCATAGTTCTGGTGCCTGTTCTTAAGTACCTCATATCCGATGTGCTGGCAGCGACCTATCTTGTCTTTTGTCTTGTGTATTCCTATGTTTCAGTCTCTGCTTTGTACTTTGTTTCTTTATCCTGTCCTGTACCTGGTTACTTCTTTCAACACTGCTTTCCACCTGTATTACATCTTGGTCCACTGTTGTGCCTCTGCTCTGTATCCGTTTACGGTGTAACCCCTAGGTTGTTCTCCATTCAGATCAGATAAGTGAAAGATTTCTGTTTGCTTAGCCTAGTCCGTTGGAGTCTTACCTGCCTCATTATATGGTGTCCAGTTTTATCCTTACACTTAATTCCACAGTCTCTTCGGCATGCCTAACTCCTGACACTGATGTTGTTCAGAATAATTTGCTCGTATCAATCCCAAGGGCTTTCCCTAATTCATGGAGACGCCTTATCATATTCCAGTACACCCTTTATTCTGATCAATCTGTTTTGCCCAGTATATTTGTTTGTCTTCACTTTCTCTCTGTCTCTTTATTTACAGCTAGCTCCTGCAGTTCCTCTGAATACCTGTCTCAACTCAGATCAGCTTGGTATGTATTCTGTTTCTGTTATATGCAAGCATTGCCCCAGGAATCTACCCGAATGTACAGAGCATACTGTGAGATATAGCCTTTGCTGTGTTCTCTCTGGACACACTCTTGACAGCAGCCTGAGTAATATGTTTGAAAAGTTGCCTTTGTTTGAGGATTCATAATAACATACATATTGAGTCTGTTGAAAGTTTGTACATCAACATATATCAACTTTTTTATGTGTTTTCTTTAGTCAGTTCTCATAATAATACATGTATTTCATACTGAGACAGCACTTCTTTAGGACTTAAAGATTAAAATGAAGGTTTCTGAAGAAGTGTCAACTTGGGAACAAAACACATGTAGTATTTTGAGGAATGACTTAAGATTTTTAATAATAAGTTATACATTTTTTCTAGAGACATATTTCCAAGGGACTCTTATCATGAGAAATCAACAAATATTGACTAATATGCTATGAATACTATATTATGCAGGCTTAACATACAAACCCACATTCCCAAAGGCTGCTTTTTCCCCCTTCGTGTGCATGATTGGAAATACAAAGCGATCAAGGAGTAGAATTATTATCAAAGAAAATATAATGAACTATTGGCCCCATAATGCATTATTTTCAGGATAGTGAAAGGGCATGTCGTCGTATACAAATCATGAATGTTTGCAATACCCAAACTAGAAAAAGAGGATCGGAGTGCCCTCCGTTCCTGAGTGTGCTCACTCGTGATTCTCCTTCTGGAGTTAATTTCTGTTCACCACACTTTGTTGCTTCCAAAACACTGTTGTTTGAGTTTATCAATACACATCAAATCAAGATAGAAAGTACTATATGTTATGTTACTCCAATATCATAACTTGTTTATGGATTGCCTGACATGTCAGTGCCCAATTTTTTATCACTGCCAATGCATTTCGGACTTCCGTCCATCGTCAGGACTCTTAGGCACTGATTGTTAATTATCCAACATCAACTTGTCACAGTTTTCACATTATTCTGTTACATAATCATTCAAATCATGATCAAAAGGATATTTCATTATAGACCATTACACATATAAATAGTGTGCCATTGTCAATTGTACCAAAATCATATTATTGCACGTACCAGAACATAATGGCAGCCCATGAATGTAAATTCAAGGCAAAAATAGAAAAGAAGCCACAATCAATACCATTACTTATAGATGTTACTGCTAATTCATAATAGATCTAATGTTCATACCTGTGATACTGTGAAGACAGTGAACCGTACCACTTTCCTAAATAAATCCAGGAAAATAACTCAGTAATGGTGTCTATTTCACATAATATTAAAATTTAAAACACGTTGTAAGTAGGTCAAACCTCATTTCGCTTACCTAGATGTGGATCTATGTGGTTGTTCAATCTGTAAAAATGTCAAAGTATTCTAATTAGTGTTACCATCCTACCTCTGACTGCCTGTTAGCCTCTTTCCTCATGCGCGCTTACCTCAAGAGTCTTTGGCTCCTTGCTTCTGATTAGCTGTTCAAAGGAGCTGCCGGTACTGACGGGTGCAGTTTTGTAATGCTACTCACTATTGCACATGCGCGCCTAGGCCCTGAGTTTCCGCTCGTTTGTGGTCTCTGCAAATACCTTAAATCTGATATTCCTATTCTTATCAGGTTTTGAAGCGTTTATAAAGGAACCTACTAATCAAATTATCCTTATATGCTTGATCGTTCGTACCACTCTAATTACAGGCCCAAAACATATAAGCGCATGCACGTGGGATAAGTGTTCTGTTATTGTAATTAATTGCGCACGCGTGCACTTATTTTAATTGTAGTGTCTATAATCTACCAGTATCATGACATTCCTAAACTTTAGACCAGGTTAGTATAGATATCCATGTGCATATTAGCACTGATGTTTACCTGTCCTAAAACATATGTCGATGGCTCCGACTTATGCAAATATTTTCATGCATAAATTTGAAAAAGAACATGTGCTAGAACTAACAGAATGGAGTGAACACATTTCCATGTGGGTCCGATTTATAGATGATATCTTCGGGATCTGCATCGGCACAGAAGACTCATTACACAATTTTTTCACTTATCTAAACAGAATCGATCAATGGATACAATTTACACATGAAGTCTCCAGAACAAACATTAATTTTCTGGATGTCCAGATTCAGGTGCATGAAGGTAACTATCAGACCAACATTTACAGAAAGGAAACAGATCGAAATAACTTACTGCATCGCTTAAGTTTTCACCAGCCGAGTTTAATTAAGAACCTTCGGGGGGCGTGGCCAGCAGCCGAACGATGAGGACGTGAGCTTGCATTGCTCCAGGGCCGCCAGCTAGATCCTGAAATAATCCTGCTTTTCCTGCATGACTGAAAGTACCCAAAGCGCCTCATCGACGTGGAAACTTCTGCTGCACACCCCTACCTGATCCCGGAGCAAACCGGTGCCGGGAGACCCACTAGGCACAACTTGCAAAACGCGAGCCCACGCACTGCAAGACGAACAAAATGGCCGCTGCAGACTGCGGATGAGCGAAGGACGCCGCGCGCCATTGCCAAACCCTACCTTTGTGTGTCGGCGGCAAACTAGAGGGGTGAGAGGAGCTGGATCGAGCTGCACAGCGAGCGAAGGGAAAGGCGAATCGCCCGCAGCGCCGCTCCCGGACTGCGGGGAGCGGATCCTGCCGAGTGCCTCCCCGCCTCCCGCCTGCGGGATCCCCAGAGCTGTGAAGGTTTCCTTCCCTCCAGCGCCAGATTGAGGAGCGGAGGGGAGACATCCTTGGAGGTGGCACCTGCGGCTGACGACCGCAGACACCCAATCCTGCATTATCACGACGGTGTACGCGCCCATACACTGCTTCCGCCTGCCCCGCAGAAAACAGACATAATGCTGCCAGGTCGCCCATAGCCGCGGTGGCACCGCAGGCGCTCCGCTCAGCGTCGAGCGCCTGCTAGACTCCTGGGGCGGCCCCCGCTCATCTCCGGACGGCTGCCGGTGGATCAATCCTGCGGTAAGGAGAAGGTGGGACGGGAGATCAGGGTGAACCCCCTGCGCAACACACCTATACCTCTCCCTCCCGCGGAGCGGCTCATCGCCTGAGGGCCCCACTACAAGAACTCCTTCAGTGGCCCCATCCAATCCATAAATATAGACAGGTGACCGCCTACAGCACACGTGGGACACCGAAATCCTGGTGCTTTGCTACCGTGCACAGGGACAATACGGTGTACCCGGCCTCACGTAGGCAAGTAAAGTGGACCAGAAAACAAAACACTACCCATACTGTGTGGGCGCAGATCCATGAGCACTCCAGGGGATACGACACAAGCCCCCTGAAAGCAAAAATAAACTGACCGCTAAACCCAGCATGGAATCCAGCAGACCACACCTGGGCCGCGGTGAAGATCCACACAGTGGGGCAGCCACTCCCATAATGGTCACGGTCATACGACCCAGGATAGTAATCGCCCCCGCAACCCACCCCGGATAAGCAGGCGGAATCCGCGACAAACTGTCCACCGATTGACATCACAGACCATGCCAGCTGCTATGGGGAAGGATAAAACAAAAAAATTGGCAAGTCAAAGCAAAATGGACCACTTCGACACGACCATGGCGAGCACCCAATCGGAACACGAGCAACCAGACACCATGGTGTAAACAGAGAACATTACATCCCTGAAGGACATCATGGATGCAATAACAGACTCCAGAACCTCCATGGAACAAAAAATGGACAGCATCAGTACAGACGTCTCACTCCTTCGCCATGATTTACAGAAACTGACCTCCCGCACAGGAGAAGCGGAGCAACGGATCTCTGGGACTGAGGACGGACTGCGCACTATGGAACAAAGGATGGCTGGGTTGTGACACTTCTGAAAACACTGGAGGAGGGGGCAGAAGACAGTGAAGGGAGATCAAGACGTAATAACGTCCGCATCCTGGGTATACCGGAAAAAACAGAAGGCCCTTCCATGGAGCTGTTCCTTGAACAATGGATAATCGATATGTTTAAGCCCCAGACATTCTCAAGGTTCTTCTCAATTGAGCGTGCACACCGGGTGCCCACTGGAAGACCGATACCCGGAGCACCTCCACGCACCATAATTGCAAAACTGTTGAATTATAGAGATAGAGATGCGTTGCTCCAGACGGCACGGGCCAAGGGCACACTGACCTTCAATGGGTCCAGAGTGACATTCTCCCCTGACTACACAAGGGAGGTGCAGAAGGCCAGGCAGTCGTTCGATCAGCTCAAAAGACAACTCCAGACCCTACACGTGAAATATGGCTTACTATTTCCGGCCCAGCTCAAGATTTATCATGGAGGAACAACGGTGCACTTCACTGACCCAAAAGAAGCATGGAACTGGGCCGAGAAACACATTGAAGGCGACTGGAGACACGGGAGCAACAGGAACAGAAACAGGAACCGATGTGAACCACCAGACAGAAGGCGCCCGGTCCCACAACCTCAGATGCAGGAACCACCACAACAAGAGGAAATGGGCTGAAACAGTAACACTAACAATGAGTACTACCCCGCTGCGACCCAATTAATGGGTTATCATATCACCTCAGCATAAGTGTGGCGGGCGGCCCGCGAGGCACGGATGCACTCATTGTAACGGCCAACGCCACACCCTCAACTTGAGACTTTTGACTTGAGACACCAGACCCGCTAAGGAGCAGTAAGTCGGGGGGAAGGTGTAAACAGTTCATACTAAGTTAATCTGGCGACATAGTTGTTAGGCGCCAGTAGTGATAGGGTGACAGATACTTCATGTTGGGGAGGGGGGATAAGAATTTGTTTTATGTTAGTTACCTCCCAGGAGGTCATACTATTTATAATGTTAAGAATCACACTGTCTCTAGCACAATCATTGTCACACTACTATTGTTAGCAGCCCACCTAGCACAAATAGATGAGCATGTCCTGATGGGAAAATCATGGCAAACATTACCAAAGTGCAAAACCACACAGCACCCTCAGTAACCCGACGCATACAGTTGTCATCCACACACGTTTCAAATGGCGGGAGTTACTAACGTGAACAAAAACAGAACAATCCGAGTGTTGACATGGAATGTGAATGGGCTCGGCAACTGTATTAAAAGACGACTAGTACTGCAATCATTGAACAGACACTCCCCAGATGTGGCATTCCTCATGGAGACACATCTAGCCGGTACCAATTGCACATTCTTCAGGCGCACCAACTACAGACTAGCATTCCACGCCGGTTTTACCATGGGGTCACGAGGGGTACTAATCCTACTACACAAAAGACTTCCCTTTGTGCCCACGTCCATTACACAAGACACGGGAGGGAGGTTTGTGCTCACAACAGGGACACTCTGGGAACTCTCTGTAACCATGCTAGCTGTATATGCACCTCCCAACCTACTAACCCCCCTGACCAATGACATCACGCCTCTAATTATGAATAACCTCGCAGACCTTACACTAATTGGGGGAGACTTCAATGAAGTAATGAATGTAGACCTTGATAGAACACATATAAAATCCAGAAACCCGAACACACGCACCAAACTTGCCACATTCACTGACGCATTGGGGCTGCGAGACGTGTGGAGGATGCTACACCCTGACACAAGGGAATACTCATACCACTCCGGAGCACATGCCTCGCTGTCTAGGCTGGACTATTTTCTATTGCCACTAAATAACATGCATGAGGCATGTGAGGCACAATTTCTCCTCAGAGGTATATCGGACCATTACCCACTCATAATAACAATCAAAACCAACAGATTGATCCCCCCACCCAGCTGGCGATTGAACAGTTTCTACCTAGGCTTCCCAGAACTAGTTGAACATGTCCAAAAGACCACTGAGGAATATTTTGAGATGAATACCGACTCAGTAGACAGCCCGGTAACGTTATGGGAGGCATTCAAGACAGTGCTCAGAGGGGAAATAATAGCCTGGACCACAGCCCATAAGAAAAAACAGCTAGAAGCAATACGTGATGCCGAAGCGAAAGTGCAAAAGCAGAGGCTGATCACCTAACCCATGAAAAATTGGAACCACATTGCGCACTACAATTAGCGCAGACACAACTTCATCACATAGCCCTAGACAATGCAAAGCAGGCACATACTGCGATGCGAGCAAAGATATATGAAACAGGGGACAAAGCCGGGAAGATACTGGCATGGCTAAAATGAAGAGACCTAGGTCTCAACCAAGTCAGGCAGCTGACAACAGAAGAATCAGAACCATTAGTGACAGACCTGGATACAGCGGAAGATTTTGCAAAATACTACGCAAAGCTATATAAGGCACCAACCTCACCACCTGTAATGGACATCCTGGAGGAGATTACCCTCCCTACTCTAAACACAGAACAGTCTAATCTACTAGAAGAAGTAATCACTGAGGAAGAGCTAACCCAAGCCATGTCAGAACTCCAATTGGGCAAGACCCCAGGCCCGAACGGCTTCCCCATTGAAATATGGAAAAAAATAGGCGCGAATGTAATTTCCCCACACTTACTTCGCTTACTACAAGACTCACACTCGCAGGGCTGTCTCCCCCCAGACCTAAGAAAAGCCACAATAATAGTTCTGCCCAAAGCAGATAAGCCACCCGATAAATGTAGCTCCTACAGGCCCATCTCTCTTATAAACTGCGAGGTCAAAATACTGGCAAAAGTACTAGCCAACCGCCTGCAACAAGTCATACACATACTGATACATCCAGACCAGTGTGGATTCATGCCACAGAGGTCCACTAGGCAGAACATATACAGGTTACACACAGCACTGGAAAAACTACCTGAGATACAGGACCCCCTGGCTCTACTCGCCATAGACTTCAAAAAAGCTTTTGACTCTATCTACTGGGAGGCAGTATGGGTTATTATGCAGCGCATGGGCATAGGACCGTACTTTATGAGCTGGGTCAAACTGCTATACAACAGCCCAGAAGCAGCTACAAAGGTAAACAGACATGTTTCAAATCCCTTCCAGCTAGGCAAAGGCACGAGACAGGGCTGCCCTTTATCAGCCCTAATCTTTGCAATAGCAATTGAGCCCTTAGCAATTCTATTGAGATCCACACATACATGGAGTGGCTTCAGGTGGTCAGATGACTGGGAGGACAGAGTGTCCTTATATGCAGATGACCTGTTGGTATACCTGAAAGACCCACGCAAATCCTGCCCCATAGTGACGTGATAACTAATAACGTACGGCACGTTTAGTGGCCTCCACGTCAACTGGACTAAATTCATACTATTCCCACTGAAGCAAATAGATAACGCGGTGCCGGACGAGTGTCCAAACTGTGTGGAAAAGGAGCAGTTCAGATACCTAGGCATCCAAATTACGAATAACCTAACAGACTATGTGCCCAAGAACCTACACCCAATAACGACGAGATTCAAGGAAGACATCCGTCACTGGATGTCCTTGCCACTAACACTATTGGGTAGAGCTGCACTCTTTAAGATGATGGCGCTCCCCCGCTTTCTTTACATACTTCAAAATGCTCCACTACCTATAGCGCCCAGCGAATTCCATAAAATAGATCAGATGCTTAGAAAATTGCTATGGAACGGAGGTCACCCTCGCTTAGCACTAGCCACACTACAAAGATCTGTATGGGAAGGTGGAATTGGACTCCCCCGATTGCAAACCTACTACTGGGCCAGTCAAATGGCAATAGTGAATGATAGACTTCATGAGGACACAACACTACCGCACAACAGAGAACAAGATCCCAACCAATATGAAAGATCCGTTATAAGGCACCTTTACCGTAAAAAGGACCGATCTGCTGCCCCGTCCATGATGACGCACATATCCCTAATATGGACAGACACCCACAAATACTTAGGCTGGGACAAAAAGTTAACTCCAGCACAACCGCTGTGGAATAACAAACTACTCCCTTGAAGTGAACAAATTACCAAAATGGCACTCCTGGACCCAACTAGGCATTACCAAAATTGGGGACGTGGCGAGAGGAAACAAAATAATACAATTTACAGAATTAATCCCTCCCTTTGCACTTCCAACAAATGAGCAGTATCACTACACACAACTGAAGCATGCACTACAGATCCATCTTCCTGAAATGATTGACATGCCTGATTACACCCCCTTAGAACGTAACCTATTCCCAGACATGATTAAAAACAAAGTTACATCCACGATGTATAGTGCCATAACATCCTTTGCCACCGGGGAGTTGTCGAGTCTGAAAGCCAAATGGGAGGGGGACATGGGTGACATACTTCCAGAAGAATGGGTAACTGCCCTGATGTTCCCCAGAGAAACGGTGATCTCCTCCAGGCTCAGACTGATCCAATTAAAAATATTGCATAGAATGTATTACCCGAGGGTAGCACTATTCAAATGGGGTAAGACCACCACTCCATCCTGCTTGAGATGCAAACGAGAAGAAGGCTCGTATTACCACATACTATGCGAATGTACCATAATTCAACAATACTGGCAGTAGTGCTGCGATGATCTCTCAAGGGTATTGGGCAAAACGATTCATAGAAGTGCAAAACAGCTACTGTTGGGGATAGAAGATGGGGTTGAACTGTCACGCTACGAAAAACTGCTCTTATCTACTACCACTGTGATTATCAAGAGGAATATAGCACAACTCTGGGGCTCTGAAACGGCACCAAGCTATGAGCAATGGACCACGGATATGGACATTTGTATTGCAATGGAGAAGAGAGTCTACACGGCTAGGGGATGCCCTGAGAAAGGCCCCAAAATTTGGCAAAAGTGGGAAGATGCACACTGAGAAGTAGCCTCTGCCAAGAATCGGGATAACATCCAAAGACATGTACAGGAACCTAAAACTATGTGATACTAGCGTAACAAATGTAATTAGATGTGTTAAGAGACTCTGTTGAAGTGGATACACGGTGTGAAGTTGTTGTTGGGTGGGAAAGGGAAATAACCGTTACCTCGCTATGCGGGGCTGTATGTTTTCTCTATGTGCAGAAAAACAATAAAATGTTGTATTAAAAAAAATTAAGAACCTTCCCTACAGCCAAATGATGAGGGTGAAACATATAGTGAATGATCCTACAACATGTGAGAGAGAGATTGAAAATATGTGCCAGAGATTTGCATTGAGAGGATATAAACCAGCTGAAATAAGTGGACCAATAGAACGGTTAACAACCACAATCAACAGGACAACAGTAATAGGTAATCTACACCATCCATAGCTTATGTTTCCTGTTTTTCCCTACAGAGCAACAAAATCAAATCCGTAATTAAAAAGAACTGGTGCACATTGACAAACGATGCAAGAGTGGAACATCTTTTGACAGAAATCCCAATATTTGCTTACAAGAGGAGTGCTAATTTACGAGATAAATTAGTAAAGACTGACCTGGGATGAAAAAACGTGCAACTACAAGAATAGGAACGTACCCATGCCTACATTGTAGTAATTGCAATTTTATAACAAAAGGAGACACTATCAACCATCCCCGTACAGGAGAAAAGATTAAATCAAGAGTTATGCCACGTGTGACACACCAAATATCATCTATGGGATTAAATGTCCGTGTGGCATTTACTACGTGGCACAATCCAAGAGACCAGGGAAACTCTGCTGGAATGAACAAAGATCCTGCATACGGACGAATAATATTAATTCAGCAGTTGCAAGACACTGGGACCAGATCAGACACAATGTGAACCAGATAAGGATACAAGTCCTTGAAGTAGTTAGACAACATGGTGCACATCAAGATCTTGGTAAACGATTGAACCAACAAGTGTCCTACTGGATAGACCACATTGATTCACTAAAACAAGGGGGGATCAATGAAGAGAATCATTTTCTGTGTTTCCTGTAACTGTTGCAGATATCTTTGTGAATATTAAGAATATTGAGAATATTTCTGTTATTTATGTTATTCATTTTCTTTAGAATGTTGAATTTCCACTATAGACCTCGATAAGAAATAAAGGACCAGCTACATAAGTCAACAATGAGATGAGAGCAATTAGAATACCAAGGCAACATGAAAGAGTCCCACATAGGAATTTCTTTCCTTGTGGGACATAAGGCACTGCAACCCACTGCTTGACCATGTATGCCCACAACAAACTGCTCCAATGTACCATATGATAACGATGAATAACTTGTGCATGAATAATTCATACCGAAAATACACATTAGTAGCTAGATCATAATATGTTGTACCTGTAATACATATTACACATAGGTTGTACCCCCACAAGGAATTCACCATCCAAATGAATTAGACACTTAATTATGCTGGGGAGGTAAACACTGGTCCTAACATGTGCACGCATATC
This sequence comes from Ambystoma mexicanum, assembly GCF_040938575.1. Classification (NCBI taxonomy): domain Eukaryota; kingdom Metazoa; phylum Chordata; class Amphibia; order Caudata; family Ambystomatidae; genus Ambystoma; species Ambystoma mexicanum. The sequence goes on along the minus strand of NC_090935.1, from coordinate 1,222,214,604 downwards.
TATACTAACCTGGTCTAAAGATTAGGAATATCATGATACTGGTAGATTATAGACACTACAATGATAAGAAGCGCGCACCTGCACAATTAATTACAATAACGAAACACTTATCCCGCACGCATGTGCTAAGCGTTTTGGGCCCATAATTAGAGTGAAACGAACGTTTATGCATATAAGGATTATGTGATTAGTAGGTTTCTTTATAAACCCTTCAAAACCTAATATGAATAGGAATATCAGCTTTAAGGTATTTACAGAGACCACAAACGAGCGGAAGCGCGGGGCCTAGGCGCGCATGTGCGATAGTGAGTAGCATTACAAAACTGCACTCATCAGTGCCGGCAGCTCCTTTGAGCATCTAATCCAAAGCAAGGAGCCAAAGGCTCTTGAGGTAAGTGCGCATGAACAAAGAGGCTAACAGGCAGTCAGATGTAGGATGGTAACACTAATTAGAATACTTTGAAATTGTTACAGATTGAACAACCACATAGATCCATATCTAGGTAAGCTAAATGAGGTTTGGTCTACTTACAACGTGTTTTAAATTTGAATATTATGTGAAATAGACACGATTACTGAGTTATTTTCCTGGATTGATTTAGGAAAGTGGTACGGTTCAGTGCCTTCACAGTATCACAGGTATGAACATTAGATCTATTATAAATTAGCAGTAACATCTATAAGTAATGGTATTGATTGTGGTTTCTTTTCTATTTTTGCCTTGAATTTACATTCATGGGCTGCCACTATGTTCTGCTACGTGCAATAATATGATTTTGGTACAATTGACAACAGCACACTATTTATATGTGTAATGGTCTATAATGCAATATACTTTTAATCATGATGTGAATGTTTATGTAACAGAATAATGTGAAAACTGTGACAAGTTGATGTTGGATAATTAACAATCAGTGCCTAAGAGCCCTGACGATGGACGGAAGCCCAAAATGCTTTGGCAATGATAAAGAATTGGGCACTCACATGTCAGGCAATGAATAAACAAGTTATGATATTGGAGTAACATAACATATACTACTTTCTATCTTGCTTTTATTTGTATCGATAAACTCAAACAACAGTGTTTTGGGAGCAACGGAAAATAACTCTGGAAGGAGAATCACGAGTGAGCACACTCAGGAACACAGGGCACTCCAATCCTATTTTTCTAGTTTGTTGTTCATAACCTACTGCCAAGGCTACAGGGTGTGCTCCCATTAGAATTGATACACATGAACTATGGACTCGACAGTATTTGAACTAATTTAAACATTGCGGTTGCCACCCTACCCCCATTTTTCTGTTTGCAATACTCACCCATACTTAGCCCATTCCGAAACAGCAGCAAATACTTTGATCCCAGACATATATCTGAATTTCACCAGTGCTTTTTGGCTGTAACACACAAAACATTTTTTAAGGCTTAGGAAGCTCAGGGTTATTCATATGAGGATGATATGAATGTTGCCTGTTGACATTGATGCCCAACTGGAAGTGAATTTCAATGGCTGGATACGGGGTGTTCCATTCCTCACACTTTCCTACTTTTAGCCTGGCATAAGTTAAAGAAAGCCCTTTTCATTTCAGTGACCCTTGTATATGTAAAGTCCTACATCACCATGAAATGTGAGTATGCTGAGGTTGTTGAACATGCAATTTACCTTTTTCATTTTATATACCACCACAGTCTGCGGTAAATTGGTTCATTTCTGAAAGGAAAGCCAACCTATATGTACAAATCCCCAAAGATGTCTGCGTCTTTGCCAAGTAGAATCCCATATTCTTGATGATATAACCCTAACGATAGTTTAGAGACATGTCAAGTTGTCCAGTGTCACATGTGAATAGTACGCCTAGCCGTACCTCCTTTCAGGACCAGAAAGCATTGAAACAAACATTACAAGACCACCCCTCATGCTTCACGAGTGCATAGCTCGTCAGAACTATTGGGTTATTCAATCGCAGTCCACACCATCATTTTAAATGCACTCTACACCATGACCTGAAAATGCTACAAATGGCTCAGGGTGTCAGGTCAGCAGCCTACCAGACCATAACATTTTCTTTCATTGATACCTATCAGTCTTCACTTATAATGGCATAAGCATAAAGTACTCATATAAGAATGCAGGCAATGAAATATGGCATGATTAGCCACTCAAACCTGAGATAGTGAGAGGGAATATAACATGTTCGGCTGCATTTGATGCAGACCATTTACCACCAGGACTCCTTTGTCAGACCACAGCCTTTCAGTATTAGCGCATGCGGCAATCGCTTGTGCTCCAGGAAGTTAGAGCTGAACCAACACACACAATCGTATCTATGGGATACCATGACAACCATCAAGGTTTTTGAAGACACACCGTTCATGAAAGATGAGGAAATCTTAGTAACCATGGACATCAAAGGTCTCTATACCAGCATACCTCAAGATGCAGCAATAGAATGCATAAGGCACCATTTGACACACCACATGACACAGAGGCGAGTACCCAACAACTTAATTGTACAGCTATCAGAACTAGCTCACACTCAGAATTTCTTCACATTTGATGATGCATTTTTCCAGCAAACCTGTGGAACTGCCATGGGGGCAGTCTTCGCCCCGACTATGGTCATTATTTACATGGCGGAATATGAACACATATATGTCCTGAGTAATAGCAACCCATTTACAGATAATATCACACAATGGTGTCGCTACATCGACAATATCATGTTCATTTGGAAAGGGGACAATGATTCCCTGTACGACTTCTTCACCTGGGTTAATTCCCACACACAAGAAATCAAGTTCACCATGAACAAGAGCAACTCAGACATCAACTTCCTTGATTTAACTATTCGGCCTAAAAATGACAGACTGACTTGCACACTATACAAAAAAGAGACCGATCTAAATCACCCTTCTCCACTATAGGAGCAATCACCCCAAGAACCTGAGAGACAATCTGCCCTATGGGCAATTCTTGAGGTTACGTAGGAACTGCACAGACACCAAGCAATACAAGAAACATGCAGCAGACCTACAAACAAGACTAAAAGCAAGAGGGTACCCTAGGAAACTCCTCAAGAAGACAAGGAAGACAGCCCTATACGCACCCAGAGAGTCGTTACTTCAACCCAAAGTGCAAGAGACACCAGATAATACCATCACATTTGTCACTACGTTTGAACCAAATATGACAAAACTGAAAGGGTTTATCAAAACGTTCTGGCCACTTATTCAACTTAGCCTCACAGAAGAACCTTTGCCGAGAATGGCTTTGAAACATGCTTAAAACTTGAAGGAAGTCTTAACCCATGCCAGACAGAGTAAGAAGACAACAAGAACAGAACTATGGAACATGCGAGAAATTAGAGGACACCATCCGTGCGGAACATGTACTGTGTGCAAATTGACAAAGAAACTGAAATCATTCAGTGTGGGAGACCAGAAGTTACTTCATGAACTGCAGAACAACAAACATAATTTATGTGATTGAATGCCCTTGTGGCTTTATGCAATGTAGGACAAACCCGGAGGCAAATCAACAAAAGAATTAGTGAACATAGAGCCTGTATCCAGTGTAGAATACACACTGCTCCACTAGACTCTGACTATAAGGAGCACCTTCACGGTCCAGACGACATGGTATGGTGGGTGATTGGTAAAGTAATGAAAACTGCCAACACAGTAAACGCCCTGAACCACAAGGAAGCGTGGTGGGTATTCAAGCTGAAAACCCTAACCAGGGGCCTGAATGAAGCACTACCTACAGGTCCTTTTCACTGAATAATCCCACCTTTACAGATCCAACTCATAGTGCTGGTAGGCAGCTCCGACACAACACACATCAGTATTCTGCTCCAGGACCACCAGCATGCCCTCCACCCACCTTCCCTACTCCCCTCGGCCAACTGGCTGGACACAACAGAACACCTCAACAAACAGCTGCCACTGTGTAGTTGTAGCATACACCTCCGGGGTAGTCCCCACAATACCCAATTCTTGGGGGCAAACTAGTGCATTGCATCAGACCTTCACATCACACTGAAGCAAGTAAGTGTGCCTGCAGTGCCTCCTTCACACAAGTGTACCCCCAGAGAACCACGTGACAGAACCTACAGTCCATTCCTGCACACTATCCCTGGCAGTATTTGCTAACCTGTTCCTGGAGAATGGGCCCTGATTAATAGCAGCATCAGGTCCAGTGATAGTGTCATTGGGCCACAGTTGTGCACACTTCATCCTCCCACGTGGTGCCCCGACTAATCCTGACCTCAGAGACATCCACATACAACCACTTTCCAACTTTCAGCCACAGCTTAGGAGCTACCTCACGTCCCATTTTTCACTTAGAGCCTAGGGTCTTCCAGGAGCGGGACAATAACACCACTCCCTCCCGATCCACATTGGATGCCACCCCGTCGCCATGACAACCAGGTTACATGGCGAAAACAGTAGCGCAAAGCCAAGGCCTTGCCATGTTAGTTGGCGCCATGAGCCCCCCACGTGCACTTTAATCAAGGGGACAGCTAGTTAACCCGAAGAGCCAGCAGCGCCCGTGCTATCATATGACATGGCTGCTACAGCAACCTCAAATAACAGACAGCACGCATTTGCACACCAGGCAGACTTAAATACTAATGTCATGCTGCCACACATATGAAAGAGATACAGCTTCTCGTGCAGATGTGCCGTCCCAACAGCCGTAGCAGTTTCCACTACGTGGAAGAAGGCATGCTGCCTGGCGTCTCACACAACCAAACTAAGCTAGGAGCCACTTCTGGTCAGTAATGCCGCAGGACATATTCAATTTCTGCGCCTTCTCTTCCCAGTCACTAAACGACATACTCCAGCACTCCAGCACACTCTGTGTGGACAAACTTACATCCAGTCTTTCTCCCCTCCAGCCCTGCACACGCTAGCAATGCAGAAAACCTTGAGCCCTCAAGCCAGCCCTTGATCCCAGAGCCCCTGTAACAGACAACTAGATCTGCACATTTCACTGAGAGAAGCAAGGTAAATGCCTCTCTGCCTCGTAATGCCAATGGCTTGCTGCTGCAGTCTTAGTAGCCGCCACTAGTGGCATTTGGCACACTGCAAAAAACAATACTTTCTCACTAGAATGAGGAGCTTTAAAGACTTGCCCCCCCCTTTATGTTTTTTTACTTATAGGATCATGGGCGAGACATCACCTGCAGAGATGATGATAATAATGGACCCATGAACATACCACCCACTATCCCCGGTGGCATGCACCCCAGGGTGGCAGAGAAGCAAACACAGACAAGGTCAGTGGAGCACTGTTCACGACCCACCGAGAATTACTATCTCGATACACGCTTTTAATTCTTCTTAGACTCCTGTCATAGTTGCTGTAAGAGGATTCAATTCAACACTACAGCTAAGTCAATGCCTAGTTTGGGATACTGAATGGAAACCCTTATTGATATATCTTTACGTCCAGTTCATGCGTTCTGGATGACTACCCCTATATAACACCCCTCTCTTGGAATCCCCCTGACCCCACTGAGCCACAAAGTAGTTCTGTTTTGCAAGTTTAAACAGTTTATTTGATAATTTAAACAATATATATATATATCACACTTTATAATAAATTAATAATTGAATATCACACTTAATCTGAGCAGTAATCAATAATGGATAGTCCGGCACTAGCACACTTCGTTATAATCAATGATGAGTGGTTATAGGATGGATACGATAGCAACAATACTTTTATGGTTTCAAATGGATGCAATGTGGAATGAAATGCAGTACAGAAATTAACTTGATAGGATTTCAGCAAAAGACAATGTAATCACTTTCTTGGACAATTCACCCCCCTTTTATGCACTGTAAGGAGATGAAGATGACACAGTTCTTAGGAATGCAATCAAATAGAATTCAGTTCAATTCCCCCCCAGCAGCTTATACAACAGATAGGAGTTTTGAAACACAGGCAAAAATGCTTTGAATATGGTGACAATGCAGTGAGAAATATGCTGAAAATGGTTTTAATTCCCTTTAGGAGGTTCAGGGTGAGTAAAATATACTTGGGATGAGTTCAGGCTCACTTTAGCAAGGATCTAGGAGTAACTAGCAGGTTAAACGAATTTTTGGCAAAGGGAAGCAATGAAGCTGCTGTTTTCACACGTGGCTGGATTTTTAACCAAATCGCAAATCGCGGTAAAATTCGCGAGTGCGAGAATCGTGATTACAGCAGAAGTATACGGAGTAGCAAGTCGGTTCTAAACATGTTGAAAAGCTGATATTCTAAGCTTTCAGAGGAAAGTTAAACCAAATTCCTAGCCCAAACGGTTCCAGAGATACGGACGATTAAATAAAGGTAATTTTTCGGATTTGAAATTTTAAAAGTTCAAAGCGACAGGTTACAGCTTGCCGCTAGAAAATGACAAGTGACAGCTTTGCAAATGACAGGTGACAGTTAGGAGGCAGTTCTGGTTAGATTAAAATAGATTGAATTATATTATTTTAACTAAGAGAATGGTTCTGCACAGTTCTGCTAGGTACTCACAATATAATTTTAATAGGAATGAGCCTTGCCACGGATCTGGTCAACAGGTTTTCTTCACTCGCCACGGACGGTTTCTGCACACAGCGTCTGGGTCAGCTCTACTCTGCTGGTCTGGTCTGGGTCTCTGGTTCTGATCAGGTCTGTGGGTCCGGATACAGCGGTCTCCGGTTCAGCTGGTCTCTCTCTGGATACAAAACTGCTCTCGGGCAAATGGCAAGAGTTCTTGCAAAGAATTCAAAACAGCTCGCCTGGCTGTGAATGGTGGCAATGATTTGAGGCCTGCTAAAGAGGGATTTAGCTTGTAGTTGACCTCTCTGCTACACATTCTGAAGTAAGGTCTTGGTCTCTGAAGGTGGATAGATTGGAGTCTCTGTGTTGGCTCTCTGGAGGTTGATGGAGGTAAAGTATGGATTTTCCCGGCAGAGCGTACCGCAGCAGATGGAATAGAATGTCCCTATCTGTCCTGACTGTCTGCTTTTATGTGTTTTGAAAGTGGGTGGAGAGGCTAGCTTTCTAGGCCCTACCCCTCTCCACTTGTCATTGCCACTTCCTCCTCTTCCCCTTGATTGGGGGAATGAAATGAAGTGTCATCATGATGAGGTCTGTTTATGATACAGAGAACCCACCCCTGTCAACTTTACACACAATCTATATTTGACCTAAAGACATATTTCATAGATACACAGTGGTTTGAAATTACATGCACCCATCACATTTACTGATGGTAGCCCCTGTTCCAATTCTGTCGTTTCTAGGAGCTTGGTTTAAAAAATGGCAACATATTTCACTTTTTGGTCGGGTTACCAATATTGGATTTGTCACCGCATTTACACAAATGTTCGCAAAGCATGTGGGCATTAGTTGGTGGAGTGTCAGATTTTTAACATACATACATTTAGAGTAATATCCTCTTTTCCGCTAAAAACCCCCCTGACCATACCACCGGGTCCTAACACGTCTTCAAATGTGCACAGAAAAATCACAAGAATAATGATATCACTTATACAATTTTCACAAGTCCGCTCTATGAATGATCCATCTTTTTAGATTTATGTTCTGGCCCCAAAGGGGTGTGGTTTCCCCCCAGCACAAGTTTGAATTTCTGGTTTTTCCAGTTCTGCCAAGCCAGCTTGCTCTCACAGGCAGTGCTCCTCCCCTTTCCTTCCAGGAGGAAGCCACTTTTACGACCCCCCCAATAAAACATTTGCCTGAGTCAGGACAGGGCTTTGTTCAATTTCCTGCAGAGCCCAGGTAATTCAATCAGAGAAGTGTCATATCCCTTTTGGTGGGAACAGGAAAAGGCAGCTAGGCCTGGGAACACAGCTGTTGTGCAAGTCTCAACTCCTGTCGGGGGTAGCTGGTGGGCAAAATTCCCTCTCTTTTTAAGCCAGGCACCAGCTAATGTCACTTCTAGTTACCCAGTTTTCTGCATTCAAATAAACTAACAATTTTTACACATGCAGCTAGAATGCTGATTCTAAGTTTAAAACTATGACAGTTAAACAATTGAAACCTATGTGACACTCAAAAGTAGGTCACACATTTCTTTTAAACATTTAGATTTTTAGTGTCTTTCAGTCCAAATTTACTTAAACTGCTGAAATCCACAGCTCAGCCAGTTTTGAATGAACATTATTTTAGGCTCATCCTCTTTCCAGATTTTGTATGCCCACAAGACTTTATTCTGTCAAATGTCTGCTGGTGTTCAGTGAGATTGTTGGATATTCTGCAATGTTTGAAATGGGCATTCTGAGCTTGCCTTCAGAGAAACAAAGGGTGATTTTTAAAGTGCTTTCTAGCGAACAGGCACTGCTGTTTTTCTCTTTGGCACCCCATTTCACTCATGGCTCTTCTGACCCAGCACACCCACACCGGGGGGTGGCAAGTCAGGCGACCATTTTGGTGTGCGCACAAACTGCGCGGTTTTCATAGATTCTGGCGCACATGTGGGCTTTTTCGGCCATCTTGGATTTCCTAAGCCCACAGCACCAAATGTTGTAGTATAATAGTCCAAACGTGGGTCAGAACACCCAACAAACCCCCCCGCCCGACTGCACTTGGATTGAGTCGAGGGGATGTCGGGTGCTAAGGATGTTGACCCACGTGCTCGGAGGTCCGCATCATCTTCTTCCAATTCCGCAGATGACAATGTTCAGCATCCTTTCCTCCATCAGGGGTGGATCAGTCGGTTCTCCTCGCCGGTCCTGATGGGAGTATTGGGCGGTACACTGGGCCCCTTGCGTCTCTGCTCCCGGTCTCCGGATCGTCCTGCTTGGCCAGTCTCCAGGTTTTCTTTCTCCTAGGACAACAAAGGAAGAGCGGCAATACCTATTCATGGACATTTCTCCCCCACCATTGATATAGTGGGGTGGCATATATATTTTAGAACTCAACAGATATGAACATGCACATTTTATTTAAATTAAGAGACAGGAACACATAAACTTGAGAAACACAGAATTTGATAGGCTATAGCTAGGATCTTTTAGGGTTGGAATTGAATTACTCTGGAGCGGTACCCTCTGGGATTACCGAGGACTCCTCCAGTTGCTGCAAAGTGTGCCTGGGATGGCAACACTTCAACTGGTTTATGTGGTCCCACTTGTCTTCCCCCTCTGCCAAACCGCCTTTGGGGATGCGGATCTTGTAGGCCACAGGGGAGATCTTGTCTATAATCTCATAGGGTCCCTTCCATGTAGGCAAACATTTTCGCTGCTTGGCCTGGTTCCTTTGGAAATTGTATAGATAGACCCGGTCCCCCACCTGATATTCCTTCCTGGAAGTTTTCAGGTCATAATGGGTCTTCATACTCTCAGCTGATCTTTCTAGATTCCGCTGAGCATAGGCAAAATCATGCTGAAGGTGTTTCCTTAAATTCTCCACATACTCATGAGTTGTAGCGGCATTTATCAACGTTTGCTCTTGGGTTCTGTAGAGCAAATGCTGAGGAAGCACCATCTTGCGTCCAGTCATCAACTCAAATGGTGACATTTTGGTTGCAGATGAAGGGGTAGATCTGATGGCCATTAGGACCAGAGGTAATCGGATATCCCAACTTGGCCCAGAATCTGCCACAAACTTCTTTAATATGCTCACAATGGTTCGGTTGTATCTCTCCACTGCAACAGAAGAAGTTGGCCTGTAAGCAATGTGTAGCTTTCTCTTGACCCCCAGTATCTCCCACATCTTTGTCATTACTTCACTGGTGAAGTGGCTACCTCTGTCTGACTCAATCCTTTGAGGTAGACCAAAACGGGAAAAGATGTGGTTAATCATCAGGGCAGCTGCTGTTTCTGCCTTGCAATTTGGGGCTGGGAGACATTCCACCCACTTGGTAAACAAGCATGTCACAGTCAACATGTACTTATTTCCTCTAGACGAGCGAATCACAGGGCCTACGAAGTCGATTTGTAAATCTGACCATGGCAGTGTCATCCCCCTCTTTTGGAGAGGCGCCCGGTGTGTGAGGGATGTTGGCTGAAATTGTGCACACACAAGACAACCCTTCAAGTATTGGTTGAGGTCCTGGCCCATGTGTGGCCAGTATGCAACCTCTCTTAAGATTTCCAGTGTTGTGTGAAACCCCCTATGACCGGCGGTGGCCGCATCATGGGCGTGACTTAACATCAGGCTTCGGAATGAGGTAGGAACCACCCACTGATTGTGGCCAGCTTTGGATTTCCTTACCAACAAACCGTCTTGGATCCGGAACATTTTTGGACATTTCATCAACACTCTAAGGTCCTCTTTCCCGTTGTAATCGGTATCCGTCAGGGGAAAGTTCTCAGGGTCCTCAATGTGTTGGTAAAATTTACCAATTATTGGATCCCCCTTCTGAGCGGTAATCAAAACAGCATCAGGGGTCTCCTTGCTCCATTGGGCAGTTGACAGATCATTGTGAGCATTTGTCTGGGACCTAGTGATAGCAGTGACCTGGATTTCCCCCACAGGGACTCTATTTCTATTAGATCCCCTTGGATGGCCCCGGTTTTGGCCAGCTGATCAGCTAAGTCATATCCAGTTTTTTCTGGACCCTCTACTTTGGAATGACCCTTGATCTTTTTCCAACAGGTGGTCATCTCATTCGAGGTGACCAGATCATCAATGTTTTGGAACAACTTCCCATGTTTCAAGGGTTTGTTGTTAGCACATAACATGCCTCTGGTTTTCCAATTAACCAGGTGCTCCACAAACCCGTTCCGTACATAATCAGAATCTGTGATTATGACCAGTTTGTGGAGTTGATGTTGGACAGCAGTGAGGATGGCTTGATGCACAGCCATCAATTCTGCCACCTGACTACTTCAGGGACCAATTTTGTATCCAGCGGAGGGTTCTAGGGACTCATTCACCCATGCATTCCCTACGCCGGCCACCAGTTCTTTCTCCCCGTTGTTGTCAACATGGTAAGAGCATCCATCCACATAGACAGTGGGCATTCCCTCACACTTGTCCTCTTCAAAGACTTTGTGTGGGGAATTAAGGTATGCCTCCGTGTTGTCCTTGATTTTTAGACTTTCGTCCTCGAGACAGTTTTCTCTGGCACAATCATGCAAGTCAGCCAGACCTTGCGCGAGGGGACTCTTCTTGTTTTGGTCATATCTGACCTCCCCAGGAAAGCCTTGCATTGACAGAATCCAGGAAGTAATTCGGGAATTACTCACATTTCCGGCCCGGATTCTATCACTTTGGAGATATTGCAGAGGCTGGTGTGGAGTCTCCACTATGATGTGTTCCCCCTGGATAAACGGGCGGTAATTCTTCAATGCCCACACCGTTGCCAGGAGTGCCCTCTCACAATCGTTGAATTTTTCCTCCACAGAGGATAAAGTTTTGCTCGCATAGGAGATTACTTTATTGACCTTGTCATGCTTTTGGTATAATACTGCCGTCAAGCACGTATTAGAGAACCCCGTCTCCAGGAAGAACTCCTTGTTTCTGACAGGGTAAGCTAGGCAAGACACTTGTGAGAGGCTTCTCTTGAGTTGTTTTACCACCTCGGCTTGTTCTGGACCCCATTCCCACTTGACCCCCCCTTCAGGAGATGAATCAGGGGTCTGGTGATCTCTGCGTAGCCCTCAATGAACTTTCTGCTGTAATTAGTCAGTCCAAGGAGGCTCCTTAGAGTTGTGGGGTCTTTCAGTTTCTGAAGTGCTTCCACTTTCTTTTCCTGGGGACAGAGACCCTGAGGAGTAATCTCATGCCCCAAGAAATTAACACAGGTTCTACACCACTGTGCTTTCTGAAAGGAAAGTTTTACCCCGGCGGCCCTCAACTGGGTCAGAACATAACGGATCTCCGCTATGCGTTCCTCCACAGATGAACTTTTGATCAGGACATCATCTACATAAGCCAGGTTACCCCTTGCACCCAGGTCAGGCATGGCCTTGTGTAGGAAAATGTTGATTTAATTGCCGGAGTTGAGGTATCCGAAGGGAGTCCGGGTCCATGTGTACTGCTGGCCCCCATAGGTAAAAGCCAGTTTGTATTGGTCCTCCCTACTGACAGGCACGGTCCAGTATCCATTGGTCAGGTCTATTGAAGTGAATACCTGTGACCCCTGGATCTGGGCCAGCCCTTGGTCAATGTAGGGCAGAGGCCATCGGGAAGTATGGACCCATTTGTTGAGCTCCCTAAGGTCAGCGCAGAGTCTTCACTGGCCGTTTGGCTTCAATATTCCCAGCACCGGATTATTGAAGGTGCTGTGTATTGGACGGATTATTCCCCGGGACTCAAGGTTCTTAATTATTTCAGTAAGGGACTCCATTGATGCGAGAGGCAAGCGATATTGCTTCACAAACACTGGAGTCATGCCAGGGTCCGTGGGGATTGTTGTTGTGTGGATGTCGGTGCGGCCACGGTCATATGAGTCTACCGCAAAGAGATCTTGGAAATCCAAGAAAACTTGTTTCAACTTTTGCTTCTGTTCCAGAGTCACACAGGCATCAGCTAGGTTGACTCTCTCTTCCACCATCTGCCTGAAGCCTGGAAACACTCCTGGCATGGCTATCTCAGCGGCCTCCTCCAGCTGGGTGGAGAAGTCCCTGGTCAGAGTGCTGATTTGGACTGGAGGCCTCAGGTGGGAAAGGCAACCCTCATGGACCTGGATAATCACCTCATCCCTCCTGAAGTCACAAGTCACATCTTCCTTACCATAGGGGCAGGAAGTGTACACCAGGAAGTTCCCCCCATGCCGGGTAAAAATCCTGTCTGGTGTTGTATTGTCCTCACTGTCACTGTCAAAACAGTCCTTGGGGATTGGTCCTTACAGTTCATTTCCTAGATCAATGGAAAAATGTCGGTCATCAACTGCCATTCCAATAATGGTGCCTGCGGCTAGAGTAATACTCTTTAAGTAGCTGTTATCCACCTCTATTAGACTGGTGTCATGTTCTATGTTGACTAGTGGAGTTGGGTTTACCCCCAACCCTTGCTGTTGGAGAGAAGCGTTTAGATGTATGTAAGCATCAGGGTTTTTCAAATGTTGTCATTTTTTAACTTTCACTTCCAGGGAGAATTGTCGGGTCCTTTCTGGGATGGTGACTTCCTCTTTGATCTGAATTTCAACTGCATAAGGTAGCAATTGAGCTGACCTAAATGCTTTTTCTGGATCATCAAAGCCCATGGGATTATCCGCTAATCGGGACCAAGCTTTGAAGTTTATTAGGTCCAAACTAATGGCAAAGCGATTGAGAATGTCACTGCCTAAGTAAAAGGCGGCAGTGACGTCTCGCACGACCCAACAATTATGGACTATGTTCTTGTTGCCAATGGAGATTTTGAGCATACGCCTGCTTGGCAGGAGATGTTTGGAATTAGGCGCTTCCAGGTCCATTTCTCATTTGTCTATCAGTTTGAATGTGGGAATGGCTGGATCTTTTGGGAGTTGGCGGAACATGGCTTCGCTGATGAAGCTCTTACCGTTGCTCACACACACTCGGGCGAGAACAGAGTCCTTCCCATCATTTAACTGAACAGGGATGAACAACTGCTCTCCAATTTGCTGAATATCAGCCAGGCTGTGAGCTGATTTCACATCTTTCTGGACTATAGGAGTGGGAGTTTCTGATTGTGGATTGGTGAAGAATTTCAGGGTGTTTCCTTCCAGTGTGGAATACCATCTTAAACTGGAAGGGAGGTTGATTTTCAGAAATAGAGAGGACCCCCCATCACCAGTCTGTTGTCCTACTGCTATTACTGTCACGTCTGGAGTTTGGTTGTTCTGGAAGTGAAATTCTACTTGGTCAGATTTTTGTTCAACCATGTGGCAGGTGCCGTTTAAACTAACATGGTTGACACTCTGTTTTAATTTTATTAGTCTGGGTCCAGAGGACCTTGTTTACACAATCTATTAGGGGTGACAACCTTCTCAGGAGGTCATTCCCTAGTAAACAAGGGTTGCCCTCTGGAGTCACTACTATGACCGGGTGTTTCACCTTGTGTCGCCCAATTTTAATGTCCAAGTCTGCAGTCCCCTCAACGGGAATTTCCTTCCCGTCAAAGTTCTGCAGTTGTCCAGGAAGAGAGGTGAGAGGAATACAGTAATTCTCCCCCCTTCCGGCATTTAGTTCCTCAAAGGCCCTTTTGGACAGAAGGGTAGCTTGGGATCCAGTGTCCACCAGTGCCAACATTGTACCCTGCCCCTGTACTTGTACCGGGGCATAGTATCTTCCCTCCTTCTCCTCAAGGGGGCACAGATAATGCACATTTTTGGACAACTGGTGGGCTAACTTTCTGGTTTTGGACATTGCTAGAGAAGAGATTTGGGCAGAATTCTGTGGAGAGTCTTGGGAATCTGAAAGAAAAAGTTGGCAACTGGAGATCAGAGCCATTGTGGGTTCCCCTGGTTCCGGTTCTGGGCCGCCCCCCCCTTTTTGGAGGCAGTCACCAGGATGGGTTTGAACCAGGGGATTTCGGTATTGTGGGTTCTGGGATGAGATGAGGGGCGGCGGTAGCTCAGTCTCCATATCTCCCCAGTCTGAATTGACATCCCTTGGGACCCATTTTTCTTTGGGAGGAGTTCCCCCATCTGTGAAGGCGAAGATCCTTTTCCCGGGATCTTCTGAGGATCCCTCACCCTCAAATTGGAAGACCTGAACCTCTTCCACAAAGTGGGTCTGTTTGGGTCCTTTGTTTCTCCTACCCCCCCTCTGCTCCTTGGGAGGCAGGCTTTCAGGGGCAGGAGATTTTGTTTCCGGTTCCTGGTTTTCCAGGGGCTGTTTACAAGTTGGGAAGGAAGCTTCCTCCAAGGCTTTACACCCCCCTTCCCCTTGTGCCTCCTCCCTGGGAACCGGTGTGTTATCGGGGTGGTGCCCCCGTCATTGTTCTGGAGCACCAGGTCCAGAGTTTGGGGCATTCTGGGGTGGCATGCTCATCTGAGGGTTCTGTTGAGCCCTCAGTATGTGACCCAGATCTCGTGCCATATTTTGGACCTGGCGCTCAAGTTGTGAAACCCGCTCAGGCTGATACGGGGCTCTATTTACTCCCCTGGGCTGATCCCGGGAAGGGTAGCTATCCCTTCTCTGGTAGTACCCCTGGTTGGGAAGATTTCGGTACCCCTCCACCCTTGGCCTCCCCTCTCCCGGATTAGGTTGTCTGGGCTCAGGGAATTGGGGAAAGAAGGATGGATGATTTTGGGGCTGGAAATTGGGCGGATACCTGGGGAAAAAGTTCTGCCCAGGATTTGGAGAATTTCTGCCCTCCTGGGGGAAGTTAGGAGGGAAGTTCCCCGGGTCAGGTGCGTGGCTGGACCCCCCCCCTTGGGCTGGAGGAGTCCACACATAACCCAGGATTGGTCGGTTTCCCTTGTAGCGGGGACTTACATAGTCAGGGGAGCGGGGGACCCCATTTGTGGGACTACCCCCTCGACTCCCTGTCTGTGACTGGCCCGAGGGCATTCTGGGCTGTGAATTATTAGGTGCAGGTAGGTTTTTAGACCCCCCCATCTCCAAATCCAAAACGGGGGTGACCTTTACCTCTGCCACCTTGGCAGCAGCAGGGGTGCTGTTGGTTTTGGGATTTTTCTGGGTATTGCTTTTATTTTCTATGGGCTTCTGCACCTCATAGATCCGGGTAGCCTGTTCAATGACCCAGTCTAAAGATCTTTTCTCATGAAAATCTCTCACGAGCTGGGTCATTATATATTTGGGCAAGGCATGGAAAAATGTATTGACAAATTCTCTGCTGTCTGTGCGCACCCTTCTGGTGGTCTGCGCAAAGGCACGTTTCAGTTCTTGCACAAATTCTTGTGGGGCCTGATCCTCCCCACATTGCAAATTTTAGGCTGCCTTGCGAGCCTCTTGAGGATTTCTGTGAACAGAAAAATGTTTCAAGATGGCCGCTTTATAGGTGGACCATCTTAAATGATTTTGGTCCTCTAGCCCCGCAAAGAAACTGGAGTACACTGGGGAGAATGTCCACTTTACATATTGGATACAGCTTTGGCTGTCCTTCAAATGAAAAGTCTCCATCATTTGCTCATAGAGCTCCAGGTGTTCCCAAACAGAGTACTTGGCGTTCTTATGATAAGGCGTGATGACACTCCTGATTGCCTTAATCTGTTTCAATGGGTCCTTAAGCAAGGCCCTTTTTGCCTTATTGGCCTTTTTGGTTCGGGTAACCCTGGTCCATTCATCCTCTGACTCAGAGGCACTGCTCCCAGAGGTTCCTGCCTGCTCTTCCAGGTTTTCCCGGATTCTGCGAGCCTGGGAGTGGCTGGCAGAATGTGGGGACCTGGTCTCCTGTGTCCTGCGCCGTTCAGAGGAGTCTTCAGATTCCTCCTTGCTGCCAGGATTTGATGGGTACCCCCCCACTGACCTAACTGGGCAGAGGTTATCAGGATGCCCTTAATGGGCCTATTCTCCTGGGGTTCCCCACTAACATGCACTGTGCTTGGGTGCCCATACCCGGATGCCTGCCCATCCATTCCTGGGAGGTACTGGCCTATAAGCCCCATGCTTCTGGCTGGATAGTAATCTGCCATCCCTGTGGCCCGGTGCTCATGTGCGCCAGGGGATTGGGGGGTGGCAGAGTCCAGGGACTGAGAGAGATAAAGGCCTCTGGTACTAGGGCTCCTGAGGTTATGCTCAGGAGTTTCCCTTTCCCAGCGAACCTGGTCTCTATCCGCCCCTGCTCCCTGTTGCAATGTAAGAGCCTGCGCCTTCAGTTCCTCAGTTAAGGCCTTACTAGACTGTATCAGTCTCTCCTGCATCGCTACCTGTTGTTGGAGCCTATCATTGTGCTGGCAGAGAGCCTCATTCTCTCTCTGCGTTTCCTGATTGGTCCTGGAGCACTGGGCCAGTCTTTGCTGCAGTAGGGTTACCTCCTGAGCTGTGTCCCTATTGGCCTGCTCCTTTCTTGCCAGAGCATCCTCCACCTGCCTGGTGTGCTCCAACAAGTTATGGTGTTCTTTTTTGAGGTCACCCAGTCCCTGGAGGGCCAGGTGATTTTCTTCCATTTTCCTTTTTAAGTGGCAGACTTCCTGGCCTAAGGTATCCCTTTCCTGACTAAGAGCCTGCATCTGTGCCGCCAGGTCGTCCCTTTGCCTTTGGAAGGCACCAGTTTTCTGGCGCTCCTGGTCAAACTCTGCCTGGGTATCCAGGTCTTTCAAAATCAGCTTATTGCTCTCTGCCTTCTCCCTTTCTAGGTGGCTTTGCAGGGTGACTACCTGCTCAGCACATGCCCTATTGAAGTCTAACTGTTGCTCCAGCTTTTTCTGGCTCTGCAGTAGGGAGTCCAAACCTTCTTGGTGCTCCTTCTGCAAGGCCAGAAATCTGGTATCCTGGTCCGCCTTTTCCTGTTGCAGCTCATCCATATCCTCCTTTATTTTAGTGATGTACCATCTGCTGTCATTTTCTGACTCCTGGCTCCTGAGCAGCCTCTGCTCAGAAGAGTCCAGATCAGATTGGGCCTTCTGTAGTGCCAGCAGTTGCCTACTCACCAGATCTTGGCCTTCAGCACATTTGTCCTACATGGCTCCCATATGTAAATATAAATATGCCGCTACCCTGGCAATCTTGTGGTGCTCATCCTTGGCCTTCGGGGCCATGTATAGTTCACTCAGGGCCACATGTAGGGGACCCTGATCTCCCCATTATCTGACCCTGTTTCAGTGACCTGTTGCGCGATTGCCTGCAACCAGACCGTTTGGTCCTGATGATTCCACTCACCTCTCACAAATAGCTTATGTAAGAAGTGTTCTCTGGCTATTTTCATATCTACCAAGGTCGTCATTCTGGAATTTGAGTTCCTTCCTGACTTACAGAAGTTTATATTTTATTTTTGCAAAACAGACCTTTTCCTTAGAGCGTTCCTTTGAGGAGAGCTTTACAGCGTAACACAGCGTGGTGATCCGACCGGATATGTGTATCTGGTCAGCTGGCACACTGTATTAATCTGCACAAGTGATAGATCTAACCCAAACGTCCGGCTCGAGCCCCCAATTTGTAAGAGGATTCAATTCAACACTACAGCTAAGTCAATGCCTAGTCTGGGATACTGAATGGAAACCCTTATTGATATATCTTTACGTCCAGTTCATGCGTTCTGGATGACTACCTCTATATAACACCCCTCTCTTGGAATCCCCCTGACCCCACTGAGCCACGAAGTAGTTCTGTTTTGCAAGTTTAAACGATTTATTTGATAATTTAAACAATATATATATATATCACACTTTATAATAAATTAATAATTGAATATCACACTTAATCTGAGCAGTAATCAATAATGGATAGTCCGGCACTAGCACACTTCTTTATAATCAATGATGAGTGGTTATAGGATGGATACGATAGCAACAATACTTTTATGGTTTCAAATGGATGCAATGTGGAATGAAATGCAGTACAGAAATTAACTTGATAGGATTTCAGCAAAAGACAATGTAATCACTTTCTTGGACAATTCACCCCCCCTTTTATGCACGGTAAGGAGATGAAGATGACACAGTTCTTAGGAATGCAATCGAATAGAATTCAGTTCAATTCCCCCCCAGCAGCTTATACAACAGATAGGAGTTTTGAAACACAGGCAAAATGCTTTGAATATGGTGACAATGCAGTGAGAAATATGCTGAAAATGGTTTTAATTCCCTTTAGGAGGTTCAGGGTGAGTGAAATATACTTGGGATGAGTTCAGGCACACTTTAGCAAGGATCTAGGAGTAACTAGCAGGTTAAACGAATTTTTGGAAAAGGGAAGCAATGAAGCTGCTGTTTTCACACGTGGCTGGATTTTTAACCAAATCGCAAATCGTGGTAAAATTTGCGAGTGCGAGAATCGTGATTACGGCAAAAGTATAAGCATGTTGAAAAGCTGAGATTCTAAGCTTTCAGAGGAAAGTTAAAACAAGTTCCTAGCCCAAACGGTTCCAGAGATACGGACGATTAAATAAAGGTAGTTTGTCGGATTTGAAATTTTAAAAGTTCAAAGCGACAGGTTACAGCTTGCTGCTAGAAAATGACAAGTGACAGCTTTACAAATGACAGGTGACAGTTAGGAGGCAGTTCTGGTTAGATTAAAATAGATTGAATTATATTATTTTAACTAAGAGATTGGTTCTGCACAGTTCTGCTAGGTACTCACAATATAATTTTAAAAGGAATGAGCCTCGCCACGGATCTGGTCAACAGGTTTTCTTCACTCGCCACGGACGGTTTCTGCACACAGCGCCTGGGTCAGCTCTACTCTGCTGGTCTGGTCTGGGTCTCTGGTTCTGATCAGGTCTGTGGGTCCGGATACAGCGGTCTCCGGTTCAGCTGGTCTCTCTCTGGATACAACACTGCTCTCGGGCAAATGGCAAGAGTTCTTGCAAAGAATTCAAAACAGCTTGCCTGGCTGTGAATAGTGGCAATGGTTTGAGGCCTGCTAAAGAGGGATTTAGCTTGTAGTTGACCTCTCTGCTACAAATTCTGAAGTAAGGTCTTGGTCTCTGAAGGTGGATAGATTGGAGTCTCTGTGTTGGCTCTCTGGAGGTTGATGGAGGTAAAGTATGTATTTTCCCGGCAGAGTGTCCCGCAGCAGATGGAATAGAATGTCCCTATCTGTCCTGACTGTCTGCTTTTATGTGTTTTGAAAGTGGGTGGAGAGGCTAGCTTTCTAGGCCCTACCCCTCTCCACTTGTCATTGGCCACTTCCTCCTCTTCCCCTTGATTGGGGGAATGAAATGAAGTGTCATCATGATGAGGTCTGTTTATGATACAGAGAACCCACCCCTGTCAACTTTACACACAATCTATATTTGACCTAAAGACATATTTCATAGATACACAGTGGTTTGAAATTACATGCACCCATCACATTTACTGATGGTAGCCCCATGTTCCAATTCTGTCGTTTCTAGGAGCTTGGGTTCAAAAATGGCAACATATTTCACTTTTTGGTCGGGTTACCAATATTGGATTTGTCCCCGAATTTACACAAATGTTCGCAAAGCATGTGGGCATTAGGTGGTGGAGTGTCAGATTTTTAACATACATACATTTAGAGTAATATCCTCTTTTCCGCTAAAACCCCCCCTGAACATACCACCGGGTCCTAACACGTCTTCAAATGTGCACAGAAAAATCACAAGAATAATGATATCACTTATAAAATTTTCACAAGTCCGCTCTGTGAATGATCCATCTTTTTAGATTTATGTTCTGGTCCCAAAGGGGTGTGGTTTCCCCCCAGCACAAGTTTGAATTTCTGGTTTTTCCAGTTCTGCCAAGCCAGCTTGCTCTCACAGGCAGTGCTCCTCCCCTTTCCTTCCAGGAGGAAGCCACTTTTACGACCCCCCCAATAAAACATTTGCCTGAGTCAGGACAGGGCTTTGTTCAATTTCCTGCAGAGCCCAGGTAATTCAATCAGAGAAGTGTCATATCCCTTTTGGTGGGAACAGCAAAAGGCAGCTAGGCCTGGGAACACAGCTGTTGTGCAAGTCTCAACTCCTGTCGGGGTAGCTGGTGGGCAAAATTCCCTCTCTTTTTAAGCCAGGCCCCAGCTAATGTCACTTCTAGTTACCCAGTTTTCTGCATTCAAATAAACTAACAATGTTTACACATGCAGCTAGAATGCTGATTCTAAGTTTAAAACTATGACTTTTAAACAATTGAAACCTATGTGACACTCAAAAGTAGGTCACTCATTTCTTTTAAACATTTAGATTTTTAGTGTCTTTCAGTCCAAATTTACTTAAACTGCTGAAATCCACAGCTCAGCCAGTTTTGCTATGAACATTATTTTAGGCTCATCCTCTTTCCAGATTTTGTATGCCCACAAGACTTTATTCTGTCAAATGTCTGCTGGTGTTCAGTGAGATTGTTGGATATTCTGCAATGTTTGAAATGGGCATTCTGAGCTTGCCTTCAGAGAAACAAAGGGTGATTTTTAAAGTGCTTTCTAGCGAACAGGCACTGCTGTTTTTCTCTTTGGCACCCCATTTCACTCATGGCTCTTCTGACCCAGCACACCCGCACCGGGGGGTGGCAAGTCAGGCGACCATTTTGGTGTGCGCACAAACTGCGCGGTTTTCATAGATTCTGGCTCACATGTGGGCTTTTTCGGCCATCTTGGATTTCCTAAGCCCACAGCACCAAATGTTGTAGCATAATAGTCCAAACGTGGGTCAGAACACCCAACATTGCTTTACATGCAGCAAACTCAAGTTTTGTTGGTATTTTTATGTATTTGTTACTGTAGGGAGACCTTATATATGGCCCAGAAGAAGGCAATACATCCCAAAGCCGAAACGTCACTGGACACAATACTTTAGGTGTACAGCAGTCCACACAATACCTTACGACTGATTCCATGATGTAGACCTAAACTTAGGTCACCTTCCTGTCCTGCACTTGACCTATTGGAGGTCAAAAGAGAGAATTCATTTAGCATACCTCGTTTCTAGCAACCAAAATTAAGGAAAAGTTGCAGTAATTTCTCTGTTCATACTTTGTTTGAGATTGAATTTTTTTTGTTCTTAGGTTTCCTACATTTGTGATATAGGAGTACTTGTACTGTTTATACATGCACTAATAATGACTATGCACACTAATCTGTAACCTGTATACCCAGTAAAGAGTAAATTTCTCTTTGTATGGTTACATCTATGTATGTCAATTTTTTAATGTTTGTATTGAGTAAAAAATGATAAAATAATCAATTTAAAAACAATGTACCAACCTAACTAATAATAGCTGTGTAACTTGACCTAGCACATTGTCAGTGTGTTGGCATGTTTGCAACAGCAGATACAAAGCAACCTGGTTCAGGATGTGAATGGGCTAAATAACACAAGCCCTCAATATAGAAATGGCGACTAAACTCTCAACAAACTTACATGAATTAATGTGAGTTAGCAAATGTATGTGGCAGGATGCCCCCAATGTTTCCCAGGAAAGTAGAACAGCAGCATGGAACAGATGTCAGGAGCAGGGTTGATAGAGGGGGGCAGAGGGTAGGGGTAATTTCTGGAGTTGGGGGTGGACCAGGGGAGGAAGGGGTGGCATGTTGGGTGTGAATATGGGGGAGAGGCTGCACTCTTATTTGATAGGCATCATGTTCTGTGGGGTTTGCATGTGTGTCCCACACACTTCCCCTGGTTCAGGAGGAGAAGCAAGATTTGCGTCAGTGGTTCATGAGGTGGTCTAGTAGCATCAAAGCCGGGCCAGGGAAGCAAAGTTCCAGCAAATCCGACTTGCGGAAATACATCAAGGGACCATAGACCATATCTCTGCCTCACAACCACCATACGGAGAGAGCAGGTAGTTGTACAGTAGCTCACAAGAAGTTGTTCTGTGCTTTTAAGGCATAAGCACTTTAAAACGTATTTTTTTGGTCCCTATAGTGCAAAAGGTGGTGGTAAAAGCAGGCATAGAATCTTTATGCCTTCTTAGACACAATGTGTGTGCGCTCCAGGGCATTTTCTTGGTTGGTTTCGTGGAGCTGGGGCACAATAAAGGATGTCAGGGTCCACCTTCCTGCAATTACCACATGGTTTTACACTAGCATGACATTTTTACTCTGTTGTAACACCAATCAATTTTTAGGGAATCTGCTAGTTTTTAGCACTTTCTAAGAGCAGGTAGATATTTTGTGTGTGTGTTTTATTAGTTAAATACGACATTTAACACAATAAACAAAATATATACATAAAAAATGTGCAAAGGTTAATTCATACATGTATATTAAATTACCAGAAAAATCAATCAAAAAAGATGCACTTTTAAACATTGCTATAAAATGTGCTAAAAGCACGTGATTAAGTATACAGTCATTAATATATAATACAGTCCACCCCACTCCTCGCACTTAGCATGTGGACCCTCACCCCCTGCACTCCATGCATTCGCTAGCACTTGCCCTCCTGGCCTCCTTTAGCACATGCCTAGCCTGTGTGGCCCTCTTCCCCCCTCCCTCACTCCCATTCACTTGCACTCTCTCCTCTTTACCATGCACCTCCCTTCCCACTCTAGCACTTGGCATTTTACGCAATCCTGCACTTACCCTCCTCCCTCTCCCTCGCACTTCTTGTTACTGCACATGCATGAACCAAATGTCACAAGGCCTAGAAGGACCATTGTTGTGATCTTTTGCTATTGTCCGCCACCCCTTTTTTTTGTCTTGCGGCGCCTTGCAACACCAGTGCCTTCTTCAAACAAGCTTACCCCCAGAGAACCACGTGACAGAACCTACAGTCCATTCCCGCACACTATCCCTGGCAGTATTTGCTAACCTGTTCCTGGAGAATGGGCCCCGATTAATAGCAGCATCAGGTCCAGTGATAGTGTCATTGTCGTCGCCTTACAAATATATAATCAATAGATAAATGAATAAAAAAGGTGGGATTAACAGATCAGTGGATACTGCTGCAACTGTCCAGCAATTAATAGTCACAGGGCGCACTCAATAACCTACAGTGTCTGGAGTTTGGGTATTTATAAAGCTCCCAATCCGTATCTCCCAGATTGTGATTTAGAAAACGTTTTACCTTTATCAATGAAAGCTTCAGCTTGCTATGTCTGCAGGTCACACTCTGCGTCGCCTCACAGCTGTCAACTATTGGAACACCAGTTCTGTGGTGTCAGCTGACCTGCATAAATGCACTTAGCCGCTCACTTGCAAAATGCAGTTCCCTGTTCCGGCAGAGCCCTACTGAACCCACTAGCTGGTTGGCCATCTTAGAGTGGAAGATGCCACGCTGTATCGTCACTGTAACTCAGAGTAAAAGTCTCTGTTTTATTATCATGATTTACCAACTCTCATAATAAAGGGCACAATACGGTATATCAATTATTATTATTATTATTATTATTATTATTATTATTATTATTATTATTATTATTATACCATTCTTATAGGGCGCAACACGCCCGAATGCCTCAGTGCGAACAAGTAGGAGAACCTAAGACTGCATTAAAGAATAATAGCAGGAAAGTCCAAGGATAAAGAAGAGGGGGGGGGAGAAATCTAAGCCCCGGAATTAAACAGGAAGCTCTTTATACTTTTTTTTTAAAACCTGATGTACATGTTTTGTTTCTCAGGTCCAAGAAAATATAATTCCAGAGATAGGGGGCACGAACATCAAAACTTCTGCCTCCAAAGCGCTTCAGTTTATGTCTTGGGAGGTGTAGAATGTCGGAATTGTTGGAGGGAATGGAACGTATAAATAGGTGCCTTCTTCAACCTCTTTGATAAGTATTTAGGAGCTTTTCTTGCCAGACATTTATGTGTCAGTGTAAATATTTTATAATCAATACAGTGGTGGACCGGCAGACAGTGGAGGTACCCCTTAGCCTTGGTGACATGATCACCTAGTGCCAGGCCACCGACGGATCTAACTACACCATTTTGTGCCACCTGCAAAACTTTCAAATATTTTTTTCGGATCTATGTGAAATTTCAGCGACGGAAAAGTTTGAAATGTACGCACCACAAAAGGTTTGTACATTTACCATGCAAACGTACATTTAAAACCCCTACAAACCCACACCCCCACCTACACCCACAGCACACCCACAACACCCACAACACACCCCACAACACACCCCCACGCACACCCCCACCCCCAACATACCCCCACGCACACCCTACTTACCTTTTAAGATGCGCTGTGTCCCTTCAGCGCTGGTTCCCTTTCACTTCCGTGATCGGGAACCGGCGCTGCAGCACCCTTTTTTTTCTTTTTTGGGCTGCTGCAGGGGTTTCCCCCCCCAACACCCCTGAGTGAGTGGGGTGTTGCGGGGGACACCTCTGCAGCCCCCGTTTCTTTTTTTTTCAGGTGTGCTGCGGGGGTCTCCCCGCAACTCCCACTCACTATACTGTATAGTATTTTTTTACCTACCTAAAATGCGTGGTGGCATGCATTTACGACATTTTTGATAGGTCAGAACTTTTTCTTCAGTAATTTCTTCCGATTTAATTTTTTCACGTTCCTGCAAGAAGACTTTTTTCAGTATTCTATTCTTGAGTTTATAGGGGCTGTGGCCGATATTGCAACATTTTTGGAGGCGAGGTGGCGTTTAATCGGCCTAAGGAGCTTTGTAGTGTAAGCCCACAGAGCTTTAGTCTGTGTAACATGTGTTTTCATATTTAGGTTACAGACCAGGTAGACACCAATGTTTTCACCCAGGGGCTCACCTTGATCACACAGTCAGCTACTACAAATTAGCTGTATCTGCTCTCTAGCTTACCTAGATGTTGACTTGAACTCACTAACAGGAATTCAGTCTTGCTGCTGTTTAGGGCCAAGGAATTTGCATCCATTTATTTTATTTTATTTATTTATTTATTTATTGCATTTATTACTCGCCCAAACCCTTGGGTACCACGGCGATGTTACAGACAGCTTGGTTAAAACATTTCTTGGAAATTGCCAATCGGGCGCAGTGCATGTGAATACAAAATAATCATACACGAAGACATTAAATGCAGGGCTTCAGTACAGAGATATTTCCTGACGCATGGAAGGGGATTTTAGTCTTGGTTAAATAGCCACGTTTTCAGGGATTTCTTGAAGCCTGAGAACGTTTGCTCATATTTGATGGGGAGGGGAAGAGTGTTCCAATATGTGGGTGCGAGGTATTGGAAACTACTGCCTCCTGCCTTGGTTGTCTTGTAGCGGGGGATAGCTAGGAGTAGTTGACTGTTAGATCTGAGGGGCCTCTTTGATACTTTTTTGGTGATGGCGTGGTTGAGGTAGATGGGGACACATGAGTGGATGCATTTGAATGTGACGCACAGGGCTTTGAATGTGGATCAGGTTACATACCTGGTTAATAAGTTGCAAGTCCCTCTCGTAGACACACGACAGCTCAAAGACCACCTGGGAGTCGTACGCCTAGTTGGTGTATTTAACGCTGACGCCATCCAGGAGGTCAAAAAATGTCCAGGTACAGAGGTTAAACAGAGAGGGAAAGAGAGACACGCTCCGTGTGGTGCTCCACAGAGACGCCTGAAATCCCTCAGTAGCCACACGCCATCCTTGGCCCCAAAAAGGAAGCCAGCCAGTGCAGTACAGATTGGAAACAGCAATGCCTTCCAACCTCTCGAACAGCAAAGTATGATCAATAAGATCAAATGCTGCTGATGCCAATAACCTTGAAACCGCTGCCCTCTGTAGTTGAACGCAGTGAATAGCAACATTCATACTCATCATAACGTTGGCGTAACAATACAAAAAGACACTTTTTGATCGAACTTCTTGCTTTAAGGTGTATACTCAAATGTATACCATGCGGCAAAGCGTATCTAGTAAAATTACCAGTGGTATATTAACATCGTGTGTGTCAATGCCAACCATCTCAGATATCTCACGTGCTGTACTGTAAGTACTAATCACACTCTATGTCAATCGATGTTCTCATTGAGACCTACCTCCACAGTATTGGTAAATAATATGAGACGTTGTTCTCTCTCATACAGTTTCTTCTTGTCGTTGGCTAGGCAATGCAATGCGCATTCACTCTTCCTCCACATTTTTCTCCGAATTGCTATTTTCATTTTCACTCTGACATTTCAAATTAAAGTTGGCTTTTAACTCTTCCACTCCCCATACTTTGTGTCACTGAGATGTGGGAGCTAGATGCCAGGCATTCATGATTGCATCACATGAGTATTTCATATGCCCGCCCATTTTGAAATGGACCCACATAGCTTCTCCAACAGTGTTCAAGGCCAGTTTGGAATGTGTCATTGTCCAGTGACGGCGGCAAGGTTCAGAAATGCTTTGCAATTCATTTGTTGCTGATGCTACACTCCAGCGGTCAAGATGCAATTGAACGTGTAATTGGAAAGGAAAATGCTAGGAAGAGTTATCGGCAACTAGTGTCCAGAAAACCACAACGTGGTAAAAACCTCTGAAAGGTGGCTTCCAATCAGTCTTTAGATCATGTTATGAATAAGAGTAAAAAATGCTTAAGTCCTCCATGCCCCCTCGAAAATAAATGAAAATAGACACCTCTATCCAGGAAGTGATCCCTTTGTCGGGGGTTTGTTTCCCCAGTGGAGGAGCCTGCTGTTGGACAGGTCAGTGCGGATTTGCTCCGCAGGAAAGGTTCAGTGTTTGGAGCCAGCATTGAGAGAGCAACACGTCTGGCAGTTTCTGCACAACTCTGGGCAGCTTCACCTTTTCTGAAACCATAATGTGTCTATCCATTGAAACTGACAATTAGTTGAGGGGCCTTCATTGGGAAAGCTCCCGTGGATGATATAGAGAGCTCATTCTCTGCTAAATAGGGAGCCATTCCAGGAATTCCAATGCAGATGGAATGGGGACTTTGGATTTGAGGAAGAAGGTAAGTCTTTCCTCCTTGTTCTGAAGGATCTGCAATTGTCCGATGGAATCCTCGTTGTGTCCCGTGTAAGTGGGGATGAAGTAGTCAAGACGGGAAAGCATAACGCTGTGTAATAGTCAGGTATGCCGACATTTTTGTTCATGATGTGCAGCTGGAAGTGTGTCTTTTGCAATATAAGACTAAATTATAGGGTGAAAGTCACTTTACCATTGAACATGTTTGAAAGGTTGCTTGCTGCAGGTGAAGGAAGGGTACAGGTACCCAAAGAGGCAGGACAATTATATGTAGGGTGGAAGGTGGGGGTTCAGACAACTTTTTATATCAATAGACCACTCTGTTCATCAGAGCTGCCCATTTCACCTATTACTTCCTCCAGAACCCTATTACCTATAACACTGTGAACCTCTGAAGCAGAATCCAGCCTTTACCAACCGCCTATTCAACTTGACTAGTCCTCTTCTACTGAAGCTCGTCTAGACTCCAAATTCCATCTGAGGAGAAAGGTTTTCTTTCCATTGAGGGTTCCCATCAGTTGACTTCCCTGAAGGTCACCAGCTTACCAGTTCTCTTGACCGGTGTCATTGTGGATTACAGAGCAGATCAAATGTATTTCTGCTAGAAACATTGCTCTTCACCACTGTAGGCACAGCGTGAACCAATTTGAACATTAATTGAATATGTAGGGAAGTAACTAAAGTCTCTTTTCATAATGTACATCACCTGCCTGTTGTTCACCCTATTAGAGACGATTACTACTACAGGACTTCAGAGCATCGCTGGACTGTCTCAAGCCAACTAGACAGTCTTGATACACATCAGCAAACTGAAAACATCCTGACACCAGCTTGACCCATTGTAATGCTCCGAGAAGCCTGTGTCAATTTTGTTGAGCCACAAGAACAAGCCTAAAAGGTATTTGAAGGGGTTTGGTCCGCCTGCACCGCCTTAAATGGCCATAGTAACCAAGTACTCACTATCCTTTTAAAAGACACCTCCAGTGATTTTGCTACTGATATTATTGCAGGTGCATTGCTGTTTTCATACCCATAGTATCCCTTTCATTTGGGCCTCATCATGACTTGGATGGTATCCCAGTGCTAATTGTGCCGGGATACTTCCCAAGGCAATTTGTGTTACCGCAACTCAGTCCCGCGCAAATTGTGCCGAATCCTGAGTTGCGGGGGGTGGTAAATCCCATTCGCCATGGACCCAATGGTGTTGGGGGAAGCTATTACTGCTGGCAATAATTGCACCGGCGGTAATAGCAACAAAAACTGGCAGTAGGTGCAGATGTTTACCTCCAGCAAAAAGCTGGAGGTAAAATTCACACTTACTGCCCAACTCGTGATTGGGCCAACCCTTAAATCTGGCAGTAATAGCGTTACCGCCACATTTACGGGCTGAACCCCAACTCGTGATGAGGCCCTGTCTGCCTATTCCGTATCTTCTGTTACAGGGGTGGGATAAAGTGTTTTTGATGAATACATTTGTATTTTTAGTTTAATGAAAGCCTTCTATTGTTATAGCACCTTAGTTGAACATTCTTTTATTTTGGTACCAAAGTACTGTTGTTTGGACTTCTTCTGTGTTAGCTTAAATCACTCCTCAAGCGTGTAGCCTGCCCTCTGCCCATGTTACCACCAGAGGTGAAGGAGTTATGCCTGTCGTGCTGTACCTGTTTCACCTTTATGATTTGTATCAATGTTTGTTTAGAAGAAGTGTGGGACTGTGTAGGAGTTCCTTTTACAACTCATCCCTGTAGGCCTGCAGAGCAGTAGTAATTTAAACCTTATTTCCTGGCCGGAAGATAACGCTTGAAGACGAAAAGCGAGACGGAATGCAGTTGGGACCTGAAAAGAAGAAGCAAGTCTGTGTCAAATGATATAACGACTGCAAGTGATATCGGCTACTTGTTAAGGACTGGTGCACGACATGCACATTGGCGAATTAAGACTTGTTAAGAATTGGTGCACAACGAGATCATAGCCGTTGGGCCAATGAGAATTAATAGGTCCCTCCAGACTGAGCTGCGAAGAATCCCTCTTGAGGAAAGAGTTTGAATGTCCTGTAGTTATACAGAAAAGGGAGACACAATCTAGTTGAGTGGTGATACTCACCCTACTCGATGAGTATGGGAATAAGGAAACTCCCCTAATTTTTTCTTGAAGAAGGTTGTATGAACAAAGGGTCGATGAATGTTGACGTCCCGAAAAAAGACAACCGAAACACGTGTAGATGAACGTCAGTGTAATTAGAAACACACAGACGGAACCATCAGATAATCGAATGGAGGACTTTTGTGTAATGTGGAATTAGGGTCGGAGGCCGTCCATATGTGAGGCCATATATATTTACATGTTAAAAAATTTTGATACGAAAAAGCAAAAAACAGAACAAATGGTAGGAGTGACTGAGTATGAGTGGAACTTGTAGATACTTGCCTGTGGAAATGTTCTAGTATTTTATATGAATTTGATATGCAAATAAAAGTTCTTAGAAATTGAAAATTGAACATTTATTGGTATTTATGAAATACATAAATGTATTGAGAGGCTTTTCCCGGTTCCATAGGTCCAATTGTTTTGTTGACTAGAAGAGGAAGTTATACAGCCAATCACAAAAGCAGGACATATGAGGGACTGCATTTGTGGAACTCAATACATGAAAAGGAAACACCTGATCTACAGCAGGGAAAACAGAGGCAGGGCCAATCTTGGATCACGTCAGGAATGAGGATAGGGAGGGGCACATTTTCTTTTTGTTATTGTAAGGGAGGAAGTGTATATATACCCCCATACATTTTGCATGAAATAAGTCTATTTGCTCATCCCATCGTGGGGAGACATCCCCCTTGTTTTTCACTGACGGCAGTGGCAAGAAGCCATGGGACAATACACTAAGACTCCATTTTGTGCCACATCAGACACTATATTTGTATTAGGCTGCACAATGATCCCTAAAAAGCCTCCTCTCCCCACACCCAGTGCTGCGCACCGCCAGCTCCACCAGCCCACACCACCTTCTCCCCTGTTTGTGCCACGCCAGTCCAGTTCTCACAGAAGCCCAGGCCCGAATTGTTGCAAATAAGACAATGGCCCTCATTACGACCCTGGCGGAAAGTGACTGACCGGACCGCCACAGCGTAAATAGCGTTTCTGCCATTGCACGATGGAGCAAAGTGCGGCCCATTCCGACCCATCGGGCACGAGCACCACGCCATGGCGGAAGTGCAAAGTCCGCGATGGCGGAAATGACCCCAAAACGGCCCACACCGCCGCCGTACGGCGCCCTAGGTGCAATACCGCCACCCATCATAGCGGACACCGCAGTGAGCGCCAACCGTAAAGTACGGCGACCGTAAATATACGGAAACGGAAGTAAAAACATGTGCCCGGAACGGGAAACAACACCCCGTACACCTATAAAACCACTAAATACACACAACCACTAAAAACAGTACCCTGAGACACATCCCAACCCGTCATCCACCCTAGTGAAAGCAAGAAAAATGGGAAAAGTAGCGAAGAAAGCGTGCGACCGCAAGCGGCAGGTCCACTTCTCCCGTGAGGAACTCACCGTGCTAACAGAGACACTCCAGGAGAATGCCGCCGCCGTCTTCTCCATGCAAATGACCAGGACGGCACTTGCCAACAAGAAGGCCATATGGGCCCTGGTGGCACAGCGGGTAAGTGCGGTGGGGACCGCACCCCGCAACCCACAGCAATGCAGGAAGCGGTGGGACGACCTGCGGATACGCGTCCGTAGCATACTTTCTGCCAACCGCAACATTGCCACAGCCACCGGGGGAGGGTCGGAATCACCCATCAAGCTGACCCCCTGGGAAGAAATCTGTGCCTCCACCATCGGAATGGAGAGCATAGAGGGAGTCGGAGGGATGGAGAAAGGAGTGCAGACATCCGGAGAATCAGGTAGGTGCCCCAAATAAAACAATGCCAAAACCACAATGTACAATCATGTGAAGTACCACGTGCCCACATAGTGCAACAGAAACACATGGCCAGGAGAACGTCCACACACATTGGCCTGATAGCGCACTTTAAAACCACAATAAATACATAAATAATTAAAAACCCCATTAACACCCACTACACGTGCAGCAGGCACACCCTAACTGCAGGCTGCCAAACAACTGCACCCTCACTCCACACACAAATGAAAGCACCTCCAAGGCCCCGACCCAAATCACCCTCAGGTACCACCCCAATGCATGTGATACATTGCCATTCCAATTCCCACAGACCCATTAATAACGCTCGCCCTCCTTTACTCCACCACAGGGTCCGATCCAAACGACGAGCTCCAGGACACCCCTACCAGCACACCTGCAAAGAGGGCCAAGACCGACGGCCAAAGACCCTCCACCTCAGCTGCACGCATCAAGACACGGCAGCAGCACATATCAAGTGGCAGCACACAGGAGGGAACATCAACAGGCACCCCAGCAGCCAGCATGCCCACAACACCACCACCACAGGTCCCCCCAATGGATGCCACAGAAGGTACTGCCTCTGGTGGCAGCAGCACCATAGGTGACACCCCATTAATGGCAGCATGCTCCGACACAGAAGACGGGGATGTCGAAGTCAGATCCATCCATGACCTGTCCCAATCCCCCTGTCTGTTCCATCCCGTACACCATGAGGATACCACGCAGGGGCACCCACAAGACGACGACTGGCCATCCCCCACAAGCCCTGTGGCAGGGCAACATGAGGCGAACAGCCCCTCTGTGACACCACCGCAAATGGCCATGGCCCAGCAGAGGCAACAGTCCCTCGACCAGTTAATCGTGCAACAGCAGCAACTGGCCACGCTCCTCAAGGACCATGCCGATGGATGTGGGGGCACTAAGGCAGACATAGAAACATCAACTGAGACACTTAGGGCACAAATCGAGAGTAGCACCGAGAGCCTGAGAGTCCAAATGGAGAGAAGCACCGAGAGCCTGAGGGGGGAACTGCATGCGACGTCCAAAGACGTATGTGCCGAACTTGCCGCAGTGCGCCGTGTGCTCACTGAGCTCTCACAAACCCTTAGGGACATGCATGGACGTGAGCAGGCAGAGACATCATCCGTTGCAAGTTCCGTCCAGGGCAGCCCCCAACGTAGATCTGGGAGGAACCTGCGCTCCACAGGCAGGGGTGCCCCTGATACCCGCAGAGGGGGCTTGCAATAGCGACTGCCCACTGAAAATGAGCATCTTTGGACACTGGTGTTCGGGGGGGAGGTAGGAGGGTGGAGGGGGTGTGTTGGGCTCACTTGGGTGGCGGGTCGATAGGGTGTTCAACATGATATCACATATGCCATAAACAATGCACGATCAAACAATGAGATGTGTGGACAATGATCTTTGTGTACTAGGCCATCATAGGCGTACAGTCCATATTGTGCATGTACCAGACACACACAGTGCCACGAGTCCCGTGTCCATGTATCAGCCACCAGGCGTGAGTGCTAGAAGCATGCATCTATGAGATGCTGACGAATTTCACGGCCCTCCTGTGCCTCGCAGACTCCTTGAGGTGCTGCCACATCCCCACCCTCATCATGACCATCTTCAGGTGCTTGCAGTTCTGCGTCAGGGGGCATGGGCACATTTCTACGTACGCACATGTTGTGGAGCATGACACATGCCATCACCATCTTTGCAACCTTCTCATGGCGGTACAGGAGTGCCCCGCCAGACCTGCTGAGGCACCGGAAACGGGTCTTCAGTAGGCCGAATGCCTGTTCAATGACTACACGGGTACGTGAGTGGGCATGGTTGTAGTCCTCCTCATGCTGGTCCCGTGGGTTCCGGACTGGTGTGAGGAGCCATCTCTTCAGTGGATATCCGGCATCACCTGTATGTGGACGATAAACGAATTATGTGGAATGCCATTGCTACGTACGCACCCCCCCCCCTTCCTGCCAGGTCATTGCCGCATCACATACCCCACATCATCATGCATGAAATGAGACTCACCGAGTAGCCAGGATCTGTTCCCTGCATGTCGCTCCATGTAGCGTGGTATTGTAGAGTTCCTCAAGACCATAGAATCATGGGTTGATCCAGGGAATCGGGCACAACAATGTGTAATGATCCTGTTGGAGTCACACACCATTTGTACATTCAGTGAATGAAATTGTTTTCGGTTGCGGTACTGGGCCTCCATGGCATGTGGGACGACCAATTCCACATGGGTGCAGTCGATGGCACCAATGCAACCCGGTATGCCGGCAAGTGCATGGAATCCCACTTTTGTGTTGGTAATTTCCTGCTCCGAGCGTGGTAGAGAGATGTAGTCGTCTGCGTGCTGCAGGAGGGCATCGAGCACTTGCAATAGTGTCCGTGAGAACAGTGGCTGAGAAATGCCATGCAACTGTCCGACTGTGTGCTGGTAGGTGCCTGTGGCCAGGAAGTGGAGTACAGACACCACCTTCAGTAGGGGTGGGATGGCGGTTGGGCTATCTATCATGCTGACAAGGTCAGCCTGTGTCATGTCCACAATGGCGGCTATGGTGTCCCGGTCCAAACGGTAGAGGGTGTGGATCTGCTCATCAGTGAGGTTGAACGGATGTGCTCGGAGGCGTGGGATTGCGGGCTGCCTGCGTGGTGGTAGTGGCTGTGCTGGCGGCCCTTGCTGGCCATGCCTTGCCCTCCTCCTCCTCCTGCGTCTCCTCCGTGCGGCCGGTTGTAGTTGGTGTTCGTCTTCTTCTTGGAGTTGGAGTACTTGCAGTGCTATCAGGTCCCCCAGGGCCAACATCGCGAGTCCGGCCGGTAGCATTTCGGAGTGGTTGTGGGAGGAGACTGGGCGTGCAATTTATGTGTTTTCAGGCTGTATGGCCTCCACCTGTGGTGATTCATTCCACCTGTGCAAGCTGCTCTCCCCTTTGGGCGAGCACGTCCCGCACACAACGCTGCAATTCGAGGAATGGCATCTTGCTATTGCAATCATGTATTAGTACCCGATGGCCGTGTAACATTGGTTGATATGTTCATTCGGCCATGGTCCCATTGTTTCACGTGCATTCTTTGCAGTCGCGAACAGACTTGTGAAGGGTCAGTGGAACGTAGTACTCGAGTAACGGTGGGCCCTCATGCATCACTGTACCGAGTTGCACCGACGGGCGGGGCGTCCCATTTGTGGGTGAAGGCAGTTGCCATTTTCACACACAGCCGCACTAGATGGATTAATTTGTGGTTTCAAGCGGCCACAGATGCCTTTTCGACGTGATGTTGCAAATGAGGAATTCGGAGGGCGGCGCTTTCGGTTTTCAGCTAGCGGCGAGGAGATGCCCACAGGTCTGACTGCAAATATAACGTTCTATTGTTCAGTGTCCTTGGGACAGGGGCCATGGCGAGGATGCAATGATTGATATGAATAGTTTGGGATGCGCAATAGCGAAGTGGATGATGAGGCCGGACGTTCCCAAATACATGTTACTTCACAACACTGGAATTACGGGCTGGGGCACAGTGGATTTTGCAGGCTGCATAACGCACAGATTCAATGGAATTCTCACATGTTATGTGAGTATGGAAACAGGCGTTCTCATTACGGGATGAGGGAATGATGAATGGATGCATGGGCAGATGATTTGATACGGTGTTTGCCATGTACAGGGCTTCTTGGAATCTGTCCGCCTCCCCTGCGCTATGTGATGCAGGGCTGCCATAGTGGGACCATCGTCTATCTGGCCTTGTTGAGCCCTCCCTGTCTCGACGCGCCTTCAGACACTTGTGTCCATGCACGTTACCAATCCCATCTGATGGATTCTGTTTTCACAGACGCATGCACAGGTACACTCGTTTGTGATGGTGTTTTCACCTCGATATGGATAGTTATGAGTCGCAAGTGGTTTTGGGGTGGTGATGATCCTTTGGAGTGGGCTAGCATGCATATGGCTGTGGATCTAGTGTGATCATTGAAGTGAGTTGTTCGAATGTAGTTCTGATGGCCATTCTTTTCTTTTTCTTTTCTTTTGGTTGACAGGTATCTCCTCCCCTTTTGCCACTGCCATCTGTATGCCACTCCTGCAGATGGGTTTTACTCCCGACACCTGCTGCTTCGTGTTAATCAGTGGAGCAGCATTACGATCTTATGGGACGATCGCCAATGGGCCACATGCCCTTACGCAGTACTAGTGGCTCGGAGCAACATTTCGGCCTTTCAGCTGGACTAGTGCCTCCCTATTGGGACAGCCCTGCGGTTCTAGGCGCTTCCATGTTGCCTTTTCGTACGGAATGTAGCCCCTGTGTACCATGAGGGAACAGGGCGTCACACAGGAAGTAGCTGGTCATTTATTGCGGATGCAGCCCACAATGGTGAAATGTGTTTTGGAGTTCATGGCCTAATGGCTGTATGGGCTTGGTGAATTTGTTGTGCATTAAATTTCTATTCTGATATGGGCCGTGTAGCGTTCTTCTTTGCAAGTGATGTGGCATATTCCTATTTGGGGAGCGATGTATTGTGAGGAGATCTGCATTGGGTTCCAGCTTCGGAGTATAGTTGCGTGGTACTGTGCTGGGCGCGTTTGCCTACGAAGCCCAGTGAGGTCAGGGGTGAGGGCTGCCAATATGACTGTTTGGATGATGTCATGCTCAGGGGCGGGGGGTAGGTTTTGTGTAACAGATGCCGGTCAGCCAGGTGGATTGGTGGAATGATGTGATTATCGGAATTATGCTGCCTGTGTTTGCGTGCGTTTCTTGGTGGGAGACTGAGGTCATGTCCATTGGTATAGCTTCTGTATTCGTGCCATCTGTGCCCTGCAGCTCCCATTGGCCCCTCTTGTGATTCTTTTGTTCGTTGGCCTGCATGGGTGACTTGTACATTTCACTGGTTGCATTGTGACTTCGTTGCACCTACGGGGAGTTGTACTATGTGGCCAGGAAGCGGTGTACAGGCACTCAGTGGGGCCGTTTACGGTTGATTCGCGATGCCGTACTTCTCACCATGGCGGAATGGTACTTTCCGCCGTGCTTGATGGCGTTAGGTACATGTCCGCTAGGGTCGGAATTCGCGTACCCTTGCGCCATGGTGCTAATTACGGTTAGGCATGGCGCGCACGCGCGTACTTGGTGCAGTTAGCGTTGGCGTTCACTACGGTATCGCTAATGGCATCGTACTTTACGGTGACGGGTCATAGTCGCACCGAGCGCTATTCGATGGCGGTATTGCATTTCCGCCATCGTTTTTCGCTTTCCGCCAGGGTCGTAATGAGGGCCAATGTATTCTTTCTCTTCCTCTGAGCTCACTGCCCTGCGTGTGACCAGGGCAGATCTTGACTTGTATATTCACCCGTCTCCACAAACCCTTTTCCTGCTCCTTGACGCCCACCTTTAGGAATTATTGCCTGCGCAACCTTTTGCCCCTCTACTCTCCTTTCATGTGGCAGTTGGTAAAGACTATTCCCAACTGACCACCCTAGATTTCCCCCATATAACTAATCTTGTATGATCATATATTCCCGATAGGTTAACACCTATCAATTCATTTGTTTGAACCATGAGGCACCAGGGTGAATACATCTCTGATAGAAACCCTCAGATAAGCCACCTGGTAAAAAGGACCACCACGCCCCTGCCTCACGAGGGCCTAGGTTAAGAATGTGTTTGTGTTTGCTTACATTTTATAGACGACCCTGCATTCTGGCATACGTTTTATGTGTTACATCAGTTATGGCATGTCAAAGTACTCCGTAGCTTAGATTAGTTAGAACAATCGTCCATTGCAGATCCAGCTTGACCTCCACACTATGCAGAGGAGCCCAGCTGACCCAAGTGCTGCGAGGAGCAACAACTCTGCACCAACCAATCAAGTTGCACCAACCCCCTATGTACTATATAGAATTGTCACAATGTACCAATTGGCTCATACTTTTCATCCCTCATATTATTTGTCACTGATGACAAACTGTATGTATAAATATATGTAGTTTCTGTATTGTTGGCAGAGCATTCTCATAGCAGCAGAGTCCTCTGTGTGCATCATTTTACTTAACTTGCAATCTTTCTCCTGGTCTCATACCCTACTGGGGTGTGTCCTTTTATTCTGAGTTTGGGTTTGCATTTTGTGGAATGACTACCCTCACTATCATCCAAGCTTTTCTATTTTTGGGTAGTGGTACTGCTGTTGTTTTATTTGTGGAACCCATTTAATGTTTGCCATTATGTGTATTTATGTATTTATATTGTATAGCTTTGATAATGAACCTGCATAATTAATATGATACATTTACAATGCATTAGGTTTTCATAAGGTGCTTCTGCTGATGCCACATCAATACTAGGTTTGATGGATAGTTATCCAAATAAACATGATGATAAATGACCAATACAAGACATCATTGAGTAATCAGGATAAGCAGAAGCCCTATAAGAGATCGGGTGAAGGCAGTGAACGGCACAGTTGGGACAGAGATCCTAGATGGAGAAGGAGTGAGCTGAGAGGGAGAGAGAGAGAGATTGTAAACGAGAGGTGGAGAGAGAGGGACAGGGAGTGTGAGAAATCAAGAGAGAGAAAGAGAGAGATTCAAGCCCTGAAAGGTCAATACCTCAGACCTAGTTAAGTCCAGAAACCATAGGAGGAGGAGACTAAAACCCCTTCTGAGGGCTTTATCTCAGACATTGGCTGAGAGCAGTGCCAAAGAAAACAATTTTCTGCAAGCCTTCCAAGGCCTGCACCTCAGACCCTGAAGTTCAAACTGAAAATGATCCAGGAAAGGAGGAAGACGCACTTGCTGGTAGGATAGAGCCTAAATATATCAAGTGGCCTGGGAAGGAAATGCAAGGAAAGAGGTTTAACGTATGTTGG
This sequence comes from Ambystoma mexicanum, assembly GCF_040938575.1. Taxonomy (NCBI): domain Eukaryota; kingdom Metazoa; phylum Chordata; class Amphibia; order Caudata; family Ambystomatidae; genus Ambystoma; species Ambystoma mexicanum. The sequence continues at coordinate 1,222,176,487 of NC_090935.1, read as the reverse complement.
CCAAACACACATTTGTCTATCTGAGAAGGGAAGAAGCGAGAGGGCACTATAATTGTGAGTCTTTGTGCATTAGATATGGGGAATCCTGACAAGGACAGGGATTCCTTCATTTAGACCCTTTGTGTTAGTATCCCTTACATCTTTTTAGAAGAATTGTCCCTCTTGAGTTACAATTAAAATCCTAGGTCTTTATTATCGACCCTAGGTCACAAAATGTGTACCAAAATCTATCGGGTGATAATTGTATGTAGATATGTATGTAGATATGTTCTATGTACAATGCTTTGGATCTAAATAAATAACAAATCCTTATTATTATCATTTCAGGCACTCTTCCACCCAATGTTTGGTGTTGTGGTATAAATGTGTTGCACTTTATTCTTTTATTTTCTTGTGATCAGTTGGTGTATTCATCACAGAAGTTCAGAGTTTCCAGTAGATTGATGCCCTGAAATCTTTAAGGGATATTATTAAATGTCCTCCTAGGACACTGGCCGTGAAAGACAATGGCATATATGGGCAGCAAAAGACCCCATCACCATGATTCTCAGTGTATTCATAGAACTGTTTATATCTAGTTCATGAAAGAATGGAAGGATGACAAATAGGTCAAAATGGACACACAGTCAAAGTGTGTATCTCATGTGGAAGTTAGGTTTGCAGTTCACTGTGTACTCACTCCTGCTTCACCAGAGGTAGCGCCTGCCTAATGGGTGATGCCTAACAGCCAGGAGCTGGTTTTAACTCCTGCTCCTTGAATCTGAATTTCAAACCCTGCCTTATGCATTGGAAGATTGTGAGACAGAGTCTACCGTGTCAATCAAGCGTACACATCTTTGTCCTTCTTGGATGGCTATTCCTCATCTGCAAAAGAGGATTCTCTCCTTGTGGATCATGTGGACAAAAATGATAGGCTCAGTCATTAAGCAGAATTATGATACTGGAAACTACTAAATCCCCTCAAGAGATTATCCATCCTGAGCTGCTCAATCCTTGTTGATGGAATGTGTTGCCCTTCAAGTAGCAACTAAGACTGGCAAGGACTCGCAATATATTGTAGCAGCACTGGAGCTGTGGACCTGGTTCCTTTACAGTATTACCTTTGTTGGGTCACGTGCCTCAGCAGTAGTCAAAATGCAAGCTATTGCAGACTGCCAGGTACTGTCGATTCATCCATGAAATATGAAGTCAGAAAGAAAATATGCTGTCATGCATCTAACATTTACTGTAGATGAACAGATTGGTCCCCAGATGAACTAATAACTAAATAAACATATAATCATGTCATTTCCCCTTACGAAGGATAGCTTTTTTTGGTGCAGAATATTGAATACAATTCATAACCATTACACTAATTTATCACTTTTAACTGTATTCATATTCTGTGCCAACATGCTTTCCCCTCAACTTGGGCTGGGAAACTGTATTTTGGAGTATAACACAAGGGGCAACGCGCTGGTCTTGGAAGCAAGACCACTCAGAGCAACAGAGGTTTGAATCCTGGATCCGTGATTAGAAACCTAATTCAGGTATGGTATTAGGCGCATTATAAAAAACTATTATATCAATTAATTTAAATTGAGAATTAGGTAGTGCAAAGAGAGAGAGAGGGTTCCCGGCCCAAATGGCACTGAACTGGCACAGGAAGACGTGGTACTGGCTTCTGCTCAGTTTGTTGACATCTCCACAATGTTGATTTCCAAAGGAACTCTCCCCTCTGCAGTTGTTATATCTTCATTAGAGAACAACCCAGTTCTTAAAAGTGGTGGTTTAGAAATTGAGTGTCGAGTTTAAGAACTTCAGCACTTGTTTATAGAATTGGCCGTAGTGACCTGTGGCCCTCAAAGTCCATCAGAAGTATCTTGATATGCTTGTGATTTGAAATCTTTTGCAAAGTGTTGTTCACTGAAGACTCTCTCATAGGCCAGAGAGCATTTTGGAATTTCGAAAAGAAGATTTGCAAATGGAGTTGTTTTTTCTGACTATATAGTTCAGGTTTGCAGCACGTACTGGTCTTTGAGAGTCCACAGCATGAACTTTGTAAGAAGAAGAATTGTCAGTTAGCTGTGGAGAGGTATTTCTCCTTAGCACCTTTCTCAGTGCTGTCCAGTGACTTCATGAACACTCTCCCTTGATTCTAGAGGCCCTTAAACAGCCTCCATTTTAAGCCTCTACATGATATCTCCTGTCTGCCATAACTCTCATATTATTTTTTGAATACGTCCAGAGAATGGGTTTCATCAAATAGTCTTTCATTCATGATACAGTTGGGCTTTTCAGTAGTTGTATATGTTTCCCATCAATCTCTACATTGTTATATATTAGTAGACAAGGCCCTACATATTGCAAAGCGCCAATATGTGTGTCTTACAAGGACCTGGCTGCGGCATTTGACTCTATCACCAGATCTGTATTGTGGTCATCTCTATAAGAGCTGGAACATTCTGATGCTCTATGAAGTATATTAATTTCTCTATATATCCGTAATATGGCTAGGGTACGATACAAAGCAAATGGGAACTTGACTGACTCTTTTATAGCTCAATGTGGTGTTCTCCAAAACTGCATCATAGCAAATCCTTTGCTCAATCTTTTTACAAATTCATTATTGGATCATTTGATCTAATGCTCTTTGTATTGGCTCATTTCAACTTAAAATCCTATCATATGCAGATGACAACATTTTGATGTCTATAAACCCTGTTCACTGCAGAAACATGTTGACGCCTTTTCTAACTACTTGAAAGTAGGAATCCTAATCCTAAAGGCCAGTGCTAAGAAATCAGCTGTCATGATCTTTCAGGGGATTAGTAAGCCCACAATTTAGACTTGTTATGTTGATAAGTGCAGGCTAAGGTTATTCATGGAATCTGATTACTCAGGGGTTTAGTTTCTTCTTCTATATGTAAGGCATGCAGAATGCAGCAAACTCTCATAGGTATTTTGAATTTTGCTCAGTATTGTCAAGCCTATCCTGGTAACTTTGTGCTAAAAATTTGATTTGATAAATCCAAGGCTGGGGGATAATTTGGAGCAAATGTATGTGATATAGTAAGGGGAGTTGTTACAAAGAGTGAAGAATAGATGGTGCAAGAGAATTTTAGGTTTAACTGATTCATCTCCTTATTGGGCATGCCATAAAGAACGAGGGCAACATTTTACTGAAGATCATTTTACCTAACTCCCTTTAATTTGTTTTTAAATTCTATGTCTAATAAGAGTGCAGTTTTAACACAGATGATTAGAAGGATATATCACTGAGTGAGAGCGCCAAGGATATATGAGGGATTGTCTATGTTAAAAAGAGCTGTCGTAGGGCAATGCCTTTTATGACTTAACAGAGCTAATAATGGCTGACCCTCTGTAAAAGAAGTATAGGTCATTATTTCTGACACTCCTTGAACAAAGGGCAATTTTGAGGGTACTTGATGAAAAGCTAAAAACTACGAATAGATTTGTTTGCAGTATAACTGTGCACTTGGGGCTTCAACCTTATTTAACATGGTCACTTTTTTTTAAACATCAAGTGACTATTACTTAAGTTTGTTAATACCTTTCAGATTTATAATTATTGGTGAGATCCTGGAAGGGTCAGGAGGAGGATGTATGGTGCTAGATGTGCTGAGCAAATTGAGACGTTGATGCATATCTTTTTGTTTGCTCAGCTGACAATGAACGTAGATTGTTATTTGTGAAACCTCTGGTACGTGATGCTAATATAACACATTGCCGCTCAGCACTGTATTTCTTTCTAAGCACGTCTTCAAAATGCTCTGCTTGGTGATTAAACCTTTATATCGGACGGGCTATGAAAATAAGCACATGTTTAATTAACCCTATGATTTGATGGTTGACTGTTCCGGAAAATATTCTCTAAGGACTGATTCCTCTGTCCAGGATCCACCGGGGCACCATGCAAAGTCTACAAGAAGCAGTGCTAATTGTTTGGTAAACTCAAAAGGGGGCCTATCTTGTGGATATTCGAAAAGCAGCAACCTGGTCCCCCCACTTCCCTTCATGTGCCATTGCAGGCTTTATCTGACAGAGGCCTGCACCAATGAATGGACTCCTAAGATTCTACATACCAGATTGCCCTGAATGCCTGCTTTACAACATTTACCAATCATAGTCCGCCTCTTATTGGCCAGTGAATATGTGCTGCTGGCAACACCAGTATATCTTTATGAATTGGGTGAGGAAGTATAAACAGGATTGTAATGTCATTACTTACCGGTAATCTACATGATCTGCTGTCATATTATATTGGTAGTCAATCGAGGTCCACCATGCTTACCAGGTAACTTGTTTTCAAAATATATGTATGAATTAAAAATGTAAATCAAAAAATGTAATGTTAAGGCTCCTATTTACACCAGAATGTTCTGAAATGGACAGAAGATGGCATGCATGTGCTGCACACATATAACTGTGCAACATATGGAATCGATTTACTAACTACATCTTTGTCTGGCGTTAGTTACATGAAAAGTCATTTTGACATGCGTGTAGTGTAAGTTACAACAACATTTGGAAATGTACTAAGACACACACTGCAAACATGTGGATGTTACAGATTCCACACATTGGGCCTCATTACGACCCTGGCGGAAAGTGACTGACCGGACCGCAACAGCGTAAATAGCGTTTCCGCCATTGCACGAAGGAGCAAAGTGCGGCCAATCACGACCCATCGGGCACGAGCATTACGCCATGGCGGAATCCGAAAGGCTGCGATGGCGGAAATGACCCCAAAACGGCCCTTACCGCCGCCGTACGCTGCACCAGGTGCAATACCGCCACCCATCTTAGCGGTCACCGTAATGAGCGGTCACCGTAACGAGCGTGCACCGCAAATTACGGCCACCGTAAATATACGGAAACGGAAGTAAAAGCATGTGGCCGGAACGGGAAACAGCACGCCGCACAACTATAAAATCCGAATCCCAACACAACCATAAAAAATCCGACCCTGACACACATCCCAACCCGTTAGCAACCCCAGTTAAAAAAATAAATATGGGAAAGGTAGCCAAGAAAGCGTGTGACCGCAAGCGGCAGGTACACTTCTCCCGAGAGGAACTGACCGTGCTCACCGAGACCCTCCAGGAAAATTCCGCCGTCGTCTTCTCCAGTCAAATGACCAGGACGGCCCTTGCCAACAAGAAGGCCATATGGGCCCTGGTGGCACAGCGCGTAAGTGCGGTGGGGACAACACCCCGCACGCCACAGCAATGTCGCAAGCGGTGGGACGACCTGCGGATCCGCGTACGCAGCATACTTTCTGCGAACAGGAACATCGCCACAGCTACCGGGGGGGGTTCAGAGTCGCCCATCAAGTTGACCCCCTGGGAGGAAATCTGCGCCTCCACCATAGGAATGGAGAGCATAGAGGGAGTCGGAGGGATGGAGAAAGGAGTGCCGACATCCGGAGAATCAGGTAGGTTGGCCAAGAGAAACAATGCGAAATCCACAAACCACGAACATGTGCAGTACCATGTGACCCCATAGTGCAATACATACTTTGCCCTGACAGCGCCCTCTAAAAGTCAGAATGAACAAACAAATCAATCAAGAAGCCATAAACAACCCCTACATGTGCAGCATGCACCCCCTAACTGCAGGCAGCCAAATGAATGCATCCTCAATCCACACGAAAATGAGACCACCTCCAAGGCCCAGTCCCAAATCAGCCTCATGTACCACCCCAATGCATTTGATACGTTGCCATTCCAAATCCGACAGACCCATAACTAACGCTCGCCCCTCTTTACTCCACCACAGGGTCCGATACCAACGACGAGCTGCAGGACACCCCTACCAGCACGCCTGCAAAGAGGGCCAGGACCAACGTCCCAAGAGCCTCCACCTCAGGTGCAAGGATCAAGACACGGCAGCAGCAGGAATCAAGTGGCAGCACACTGGAGGGGACTGCAACAGGCACCCCAGCAGCCAGCAAGTCCACAACCCCAGCACCACAGGTCCCCCCAAAGAACGTATCTGATGGCACTGCCTCTGGTGGTAGCAGCACCATAGGTGACACAGCTGTCATGCCAGCATGCTCCGACACGGAAAACAGTGCTGGCGACGTAGGTACCATCCATGACCTTTCCCAATCCCCCTGCATGTTCCATCCCCTACACCATGACGAAACCACGCAGGGGCACCCTGAAGACGACGACTGGCCAACCCCCACAAGTCCTGTGCCAAGGCAACATGTGTTGAGCAGCCCCCCTGTCACACCACCGCAAATGTCCATGGCCCAGCAGAGGCAACAGTCCCTCGACCTGCTGATCGAGCAACAGCAGGAAGCGTCCACGCTACTCAAGGACCATGCAAATGAATGCGGGGGTTCCAGGGCAGCCATGGAAACATCCACCGAGACACTCAGGGCACAAATAGAGAAAAGTAGTGAGAGCCTCAGGGGAGAAATGGAGAGAAGCACCGAGAGCCTGAGAGCACAAATGGAGAAAAGCACCGAGAGCCTGAGGGGGGAACTGCATGCGACGTCCAAAGACGTTTGTGCTGAACTTGCTGCTGTGCGCCGTGTGCTCTCGGAGCTCTCACAAACCCTCAGAGACATGCATGGACGCGAGCAGGCAGAGACATCATCCGTGGCAAGTTCCGTCCAGGGCAGCCCCCAACGCAGATCTGGCAGGAACCTGCGCTCCACGGGCAGGGGTGCCCCTGATACCCGTAGAGGGGGCTTGCAATAGCGTCTACCCACGGACAGCATGCATATTTGGACACTGGTGTTGGGGGGGGAGGTAGTAGGGTGGAGGGGGTGTGTTGGGCTTCACTGGGTGGCGGGTCCATAGGGTGTATAAATCAAATCACATTAACAATACAGCACCTCATTATCATCCAATGACATGTGTGGACATTGATATTTGCGTACGAGGCCTTCATAGGCGTACAGTCCACAATGTGCCTGTACTACACACACACAGTGCCACAGGTCCCCTTTCCGTGTAATAGGCACCATGCGTGGTTGCTAGAAGCATGCATCTATGATGCTCTGTCGGATTGCACGTACATCCTGTGCCTCATGGACTCCTTGAGGTGCCTCCACATCCCCACCCTCATCATCATCATCATCTTCAGGTGCATGCAGTACAGCGTCAGGGGGCATGGGCACATTCCTACGTATGCACATGTTGTGCAGCATGACACATGCCATGACCATCTTAGAAACCTTCTCATGGCTGTACATGAGTGCCCCGCCAGACCTGCTGAGGCTGCGGAAACGAGCCTTCAGTAGGCCGAATGCCTGTTCAATGACCACACGGGTACGTGAGTGGGCATGGTTGTAGTCCTCCTCATGCTCGTTCTGTGGGTTCCGGATTGGTGTAAGGAGCCATCTCTTCAGTGGATACCCGGCATCACCTGTATGAGACGAATAAAGGGTGTCAGTGGAATGATAGTGCTAAGTAGCCCCCCCCCCCCTGCAAGGTCATTGACGCATCAAATGGGCCACGATGTCATGCATGGAATGAGACTCACCGAGTAGCCAGGATCTGTGCCCTGCGTGTCGCTCCATGTAGCGTGGTATTCTTGTGTTCCTCAGGACCATAGAATCATGGGTAGATCCTGGAAATCTGGCACAACAATGCGTAAATATCTTGTTGGAGTCACACACCATTTGCACATTGATTGAATGAAATTGTTTCCGGTTGCGGTACTGGACCTCCATGGCATGTGGGACAACCAATTCAACATGGGTGCAGTCGATGGCACCAATGCAACCCGGGATGCCGCCAAGTGCATGGAATCCCACTTTAGCGTTGGTAATCTCCTGGTACGTGCGTGGTAGTGTGATGTGGTCGTCGGCGTGCTTCAGGAGGGCATCGTGCACTTGGAAGAGTGTCCGTGAGAACAGTGGCTGTGAAATGCCATGCAACTGTCCCACTGTGTGCTGGTAGGTGCCTGTGGCCAGGAAGTGGAGTGCAGACACCACCTTCAGTAGGGGTGGGATGGCGGTTGGGCTATCTATCATGCTCACGAGGTCAGCATGTGTCATGTCCACAATGGCGATTATGGTGTCCCGGTCCAAACGGTAGAGGGTGTGGATCTGCTCAGCAGTGAGGTTGAACGGATCGGCTCGGAGGCGTGGGATTGCGGGCCGCCTGCGTGGTGGTAGTGGCAGTGCTTGTGGGCCTTGCTGACCCTGCCTTGCCCTCCTCCTCCTCCTTCTCCTCCGTCTCCCCTGTGCGCCCGGTTGTTGTACCTGTTGTTGTTCGTCGTCTTCTTGTAGTTGTAGCACTTGCAGTGCTATCTGGTACCCCAGGCCCAACATCGCTAGTCCTGCCGGTAGCATTTTGGAGTGGGAGTGGTTGTGGGAGGGGTTTGGGTCTGCAATATATGTGCTGTCGGCCTGTATGGCCTCCACCTGTGCTGATTGAATGAATCTGTGGCAGATGCAATCCCTTCTGGCCGAGCACGTCCCGCACGTAAGGCTGCATTTGGCCGCATGGCATCTTGGGATTTGAATCATGTATCAAATCCCGATGGCAGTGTGATGTACTTTGACTGATTTTCATGCTATGCTCCCATTGTTACACATGCTATGATTGCAGCCGCTTACATACCTGTGAAGAGTCAGTGGTATGTAGGGCTCGATCGATGGCCGACCCTCATGCAGCACAGTAACGTACTTCACCGACGGGCGTGGCGTGCCATTTGTGATTGCAGCCAGTTAGCATCATGACACACAGCCGCACTACATTGATGTAATTGTGAATGCAAGCGTTCACAGAAGCCTTTTCGACGTAATGTTGCAAGTGAGGAATTCGAAGGCCAGCATTTTGGGTTTTGAAGTAGCGGCGAGGATACGCCCACAGGTCTGGCTGGAAATGTAACGTTCTATTGTAGAATGTCCTTGGGACATGGCCCATAACGAGCAGGCAATGAATGATATGAATTGAATGGGATGCGCAACAGCGTAGTGGACGATAAGGCAGGACGTTCCCAAATCCATCTTGCTTCACAACACTACAGATCCGGCCAGGGGCACAGTGGTTTTTGCGGACTGCATTACGCACAGACGCGATGGAAGTTTCACATATTATGTGAGTGAATATTCATGCGTTTTCATTGCGGGATGAGGGAATGATGTGTGGATGCATGGACTGATGATTCCGTTTAGGGTCTGCCATGTACATGGGTTTTTTGATTCACTCCCCTTCCCCTGCGTTATGTGATGCAAGGCTGCCATAGTGGGACATACGTCTATCTGCCCTTGTCGGATCCTCCCTGTCTCGACGCGCCTTCATACACTTGTGTCTAGGCACGTTACTAATCCCATGTCATGGGTTCTATCTTGACGGACGCATGCACAGTAACCGACGTTGACAATGGTGTATTTAGCTCGATTGGTTTCGTTATGATTCGATACTGATTTAGGGGTGTGTATATTCCTTTGGAGTGGGCTAGCATGCATATGGGTGTGGATTTGGTGTGTTGAATGAAGATTGTAATGCATCATGAGTCCCGTAATGCAATCGGTTAATTTGTGTTTCTTTTGGGTGACAGGTATCTCCTGCCCTATTGCAGATGCCATCTCTACGCCACTCCTCCAGATGGTTTTTACTCTCGACTCCTGCAGCTTCGGGTGAATCAGTGGAGCACCATTTCGATCTTATGGGACGATCGCCAATGGGCCACATGCCCTTACGCTGTACTGGTGGCTAGGTGCAACATTTCGGCCTTTCAGCTCGACTAGTGCCTGCCTCATGGGACGGACCTGCGGTTCTTGCCGCTTCCATGTTGCCTTTTGGAACGTTGATGTAGGCCCTGTGTGCCATGATGGTACAGGGCGTCACACAAGTGGAAGCCGGTCAATTATTGCAGATGCAGCCCTCGGTGATGATGGTTGTTTTGGTGTTATTTTGCAAATTGCTGTGGGGCCTTTGTCATTTGGATGTGCATTTAAATTGTATTCCGATATTTGTCGTGTTGCGTTGTTCTTTGCAGGTGATGTGGCGATTTTCGCTTTGTGGCGGTATGTATTGCGTGATGATCTGCATTGTGTTCCGCCTTCTGAGTTGAGTTGTGTGGTACAGTACTGGCCGCGTTTGCCTACGTAGCACAGTATGGTCACGGATAGGGGCTGCCATTGTGACTGTTTACATGATGTGCTGTTCAGGGGCGGGGGATTGGCTTTTGGCCGACTGGTGCCTGTCAGCCAGGTCGATTGGTGGAATGATGGGTTGTTCAGAATGTGGCTGGTCACAGGTGACTGTGTTTGCGTGCGTTTGTTGGAGGGGGACTGGGGTCATGTCCATTGGAATAGCTTCTGTATTGATGCCATCTGTGCCCTGCAGCTCCCATCGGCCCCTCTTGGGATGAGCCTGGCTGCTCAGTCACTCTGCCGACTTGTGTGGTACATGCTTCTGCTGATGGTTGGTTTGTTTACTGGCATGAGTACAGGGCTGGTGCAATCCCCCTCAGGATGCTGTTTTGGATGTTGCCTTGCGCTGGTGGCAAGCGATGGGGGACTACTGTTGTTTTGTGTCATGTGTTCTTGATTTTCATTTTGATGTATTGTACCTTCACATGCCTGTGCTGCGTCAGTACGGCTATGGTGACATGCCGTACATGGATGCCCACTCACGGGGCGCTTTGAGCCCCTGCATGCTTTTCTACGTTGGCATGCATGGGTGAATTGTGGATTTCACTGGTTGCATAGTGTGAGTACATTGCGCCTGCCAGGAGTTGTGCAATGAGGCCAGGGAGTGGAGTACAGGCACTCAGTGGGCCATTTACGGTTGGTTCGCGTTGCCGTATTTCTCGCCATGGCGGAATGGTACTTTACGACGTGCTTGATGGCGTTCAGTACATGTCCGCTAGGGTCAGAATTCGCGTACCGTTGCGCCATGGCGGTGATTCCGGTTTTGCAAGGCGCGCGTGCGCGTACTTGGTGCAGTTAGCGTTGCCGTTCACTGCGGTGTCGCTAATGGCATCGTACTTTACGGTGACGGGTCATGATCGCAACGAGCGGTGTTCGATGGCGGTATTGCATTTCCGCCATCATTTTTCCATTTCCGCAAGGGTCGTAATGAGGCCCATTGTAATGTAAGTCAGACCTGATTCCCTGAGAAAAGCGATGTACTCAATAACCAATACAACTTCCATCGGTGGAACACACTCCAGCGCAAGTGAAGACGGAAAGCAAACAATCCACCAAACACGGCAAACAGTTTGATTCTGAAGATAAAAATATTTTCCCACACACACACACACTTTCGCCATTCATCCTTGCCATCACCACGCCAACCCACAGACTGTCATGTATCAAGCAGAACACTTACAACATCAACATCATGGACTTAGTTATCAACCTCCACACACACCACCCAAGAACTGCGTTCACTTAGTAAATAGCCCCAAACGTGCACTCTGGATGCGTCACATATGCCGAAATACACAACACTGCTGACATGCCCATTAAAACAGGACCACACACAGGGACACACCCCAAAAAGAACACACCCACTAACAACAGACACACATAGTGACATGCCCACAAATCGCAGGACACAACCGCTGAAGAGCCTGCACCATCTGGTTGGGTGAGTCAGATGTGCCGCGTAGAGCATGCCACCAACAAATGCAACTTATATTCTGGACTTTCGGACTCTGACATTACGCCGTGGAATAGCAGTACAACCTCCAAATGTTGCATCAAAACAGGGCACCTCTGCCAATAGCAACATGGACAACACAAGCCAAGACATACGCTGGACCGAAGGGACATATGCATTACAATGCGACACAGACATATCACAACAGCTGACAAAACACAAATACACCCAAACACATGACCACACATGCCACCCCATCATCACACCCTCGATTCCCATTCATCGAACAAGGAGCACAAACAGAAAAAGCAAGTGTTCTGACCCCATGGTGGTCCAAATAGCTGTGCACTCACTCAACCAATGCAGTACACGTGGTTGGCACTACCAAACAGAATGATGCACCCATTGAAATTAGCATCAGGCGCCTCTACCTCCACCACTGACAATCAATATATTTGCAGAGGTCATGGTGTCCAGCAAGTTGGAAGGTGCAAAGAAGCAAGATGAACTTCACTGAAGGAAAGGTGGATGTGATGGTGGAGTTCATCAACTGCAACCAGGTTACCATGATCCAGATATTTGGAAACCAGGCCATGCAGAGCCAGTGGCACACTCTCTGGGAAAGGCTCAGAAATGAGATCAATACCTTGGGCATCGAACAAGAAACCTAGGGGTAAATCAAGACTGATGGAAGAGAAGCGACAGGTCAATCTGAAGTAAACCAAGTTCACTGTCGCCTAAGCTCTCAGAGGAAACCCACTAGGTCACAGGTTTGCGACTGAGGTCTATGAAAGAGACGACACTCAGCCATATCCTGCAGGACGCCTGAACTGGCATATGTGGCACTGAGGCAGGCACAGACTTCTGTGTTAAGCACATCACCTTTGTGCAACCACTCACATCTGTGTCTCTTCCACCCACTCAACAATTAAACAATTAAACATTGATTGCAACAATGTCAAAGGGAACACAACATGAATGTACCATTCTGAGTACGCCACATCGTCCAACGGTGCAAAGGACAAGCCACAGCACAAACGCCACATACAGAACAGGATGCAGATGCCCACAGAACACCCATTTCTATTCCACACACAGGTCATCATCTTTCACAGAACACAACACCACCAGAGGCACATGCATCACTGACTCCACAAAACCAAACACAACTCAGTCAAATGGACATGTTAGGTGCACCAAAAGGGAGGATTCCACCATGCCACATGTGCCAGTTGTGCACTACCAACAACGGACACATCGAACACAACCCCTACATGAGGACCACCAATAACATCCAAGCCATGCACACACACGACCTATGCCCTGCCGCACTCAATTAGCATCTGACGTCAAGTTACATGGACACAGGGGACACGACTACCACTTGCACTGCACCTTCCTCCACACACCTAACCATGCAAAACGTCATGGGGCCACCACTACACCGACACAAACAAACATCAGTCACATCTCCACTTTGAATTCACATGCACCATACACCTCCAATGGCAGCACTACTACATCTCCAGGGGTCAATCATACATGTAGGACAACAGTGGGGTGACTGTACAGTCGGAAGATGTGTGAGGGCAAGATGCATCCCAATATATAGCAATGAGTCAACACTAATGGAACCTATGTGCAAATATCTCTTTCGACTTCGCAGCATTGACTACAGAGGTAGGGCCCCCTGCAGAATACTCCGAGAGTAGTGAGGAGGGAGAATGCCACCTGCCTGTCCAGACCGTATCCACTCAGGAGACTCAGGAGGAGGAGGACTGGCAGGAACATCTCCTTCACACAGGAGGACCACTGTGCAGAATCGCTGTCAGGACACAGGTTGCGTTGGCCTCTGAATTGTCTTGTTTATAGAGAAGGCAAGCCCAGAGGGGTTGCCCAAGGCCAGCATGTCTCTCACACAGGTAGAGGAATTCAATGATGAATATAGCAGCAGTGGATAGACCATGCACCTGCACTCTCAACAACGTGTCTCACCCATGGACCACCCAAGGACCTCTGTCTAAGCCACGTTTCCCACCAGACCCCACCTTCAGGCTGCACAACCACCACAGTGTGTGGAGCATCCAGAGTGTCTTCACGTTTTTCTGGAACAGCAGCGAACTATTGATGTTGATATTGAATTGATATTGAAATTTTATTTCTATCGCGCTGTTACACAAGTGTTTCAGAGCACGACAAGGCAAGGGAGGGGAAAGGGGAGAACAAAACAGCAAACTTACTAGGCCCAGGAGATTGAGAACGCGCAAGTGCATGGGAGAGGGGGAGGGGAAAAGTGCATGGAAGGGGGAGAAGTGGAAAGTGCGAAGCAGAGGAGAAACAGATAAATAACAATAAATAAATAATAAAGGCAACTGACAGTGGTAGTGCAGCCAGCAATTTGCAAGTGCTAGGTTTAAGCCAGCAGACATGGTAGGTCTGATAAGTGCAGGAAGAAAAAGGGGGGGCTGTATGGGTACAGATACAGACCCCAGTGCAAGGGGTGGCCAGGAGGCAGTGCGGGAGGGTGGCAGGGTGAGCAGGTACCTGGGCAAGGAGGACAGAGGGTGGCCAGGTGCACGGTGCCAAGAGAGAACAGATCAGCAGGGGAGAGGGGCAGTGAAGGCAGAAGAAAAGAGGAAGGTCTTGAGGTGCTTCCGGAACCAGAGATGGTTCTCCACAAGTTTTAGAGTGCCAGGGAGGCTGTTCCAGAGGGAGACCCCAGCCAAAGACAGAGATCTACTCACAGCTCGTTTCTTTGAAAAACGACTGACCCTGAGGGAGTTGGAGGTAGAGGAGCGAAGAGCTTGAGAGGGGAGGTATTTGCTGAATGCTATGCGGATGATACCCAGCTCATTTTCAGGCTACCCTCGGCCTCCTCCTCTCCTTCCCTCATCTCCGACTGTCTGTCTGCCATCCAGGAATGGTGTGCCGCCAATGACCTCTGCCTTAATGCCAGTAAGACTGAGATTCTACTCATTGGCACACCCACTCCCTCCTTCCCTGCAGCGCTCTGGCCAGCCTCGCTTGGCCCGCTTCCTGCTCCTACTTGCAAGGCAAAAAACCTCGGGGTCATCTTCGACTCCACACTCTCCTTCTCTCCTCATATTACTGACATCTCTAAGAAGTCTCACTACCAGCTGCACCTCCTCAGAGGTATTCTTCCCTTCCTCTCCTTCCCCCAGAAGCTCACGGTCTCCAGAGCCCTGGTTCTCTCGAAGCTGGACTACTGCAACAGCCTCTATCTTAATCTGCCTGCCTCTACTCTCCGCCCTCTGCAACTCATCCAGAACAGGACTGCGAGACTTGTCCTTGGCCTCAAGCCCAGGGACCGTATCTCTCCAGGACTGAAATCTCTACACTGGCTCCCTGTGGCTGCGAGGATTAAGTTCAAAACCCTCTGCATTGTCCACAAGGCCTTCTGGGGCCTGGGGCCTATATACCTTCAACTCTCTCTTCCTAAATATCTTCCTTCCCGAGCCCTTCGCTCATCTGTCTCCAACTCCCTCAGGGTCAGCCGCTTCTCGAAGCAACAAGCTGGGGGTAGATCTCTTTCTGCGGCAGGGGCCTCCCTCTGGAACAGCCTTCCTGCCTCCCTGAAACTTGAGGAGAACCATCTTCGGTTCCGGAAGCACCTCAAAACCTTCCTCTTTGCTTCTGCTTTCTCTCTCCCTCTCCCCTGCTAATTTCTTCACTGAAACTGCACTGAACCTGCACCTGGGCCACTCTCACCGACCTCGGTCCTTGGCCCAGCCACTCTCCACTTGCACTGCCTCCCTCGCAACCCCAGCACTGCGGGACTGTCTCTGCATCCCTTACAGCCCCCCCCTCCCAGCACTTGTCTGCACTTACCTTGCACTTGCCACCAGCTGGCCATATTTATTATTTATTTTTTATTCTACTTACCCTGTTCAGCACTTCCCCCTCTCCCCTTTCCCCTTGCACTTTTTCCCTTCCACCTACCCCTGCACTTGCGCGATCTGAATGACACCTGGCCTAGTAGGATCGTTGTCTGTCTTCCCACTGTTCCCTCCTCCCTGCCTCGTCGCGCCTTGAAACACTTGTGTATAGGCGCGTTACAAATGCCATATCATATCATATCATATCAGGGATAGCTGAAGGTATTTTGGAACCAGGCCCCAGAAAGCCTTGTGGACAATGCAGAGGGTTTTGAATTTAATCCTTGCATCCACTAGGAGCCAATGGAGAGATTTTAGAGCTGGAGAGATACGATCCCAGGGCTTGAGGCCAAGGATAAGTCTTGAAGTCCTGTTCTGGATTAGTTGCAGAGGGCGGAGAGTAGATGCAGGTAGATTTAGAAAGAGGCTGTTATAATAGTCCAAGCTAGAGAGAACCAGAGCTTGGGATACCATGAGCTTCTAGGGGAAGAATAGGAAATGCAGAGTACCTCTGAGGAGGTGCAGTAGGAAATTTGACTTTTTAGAGACCTCAGAGATGTGGGCATGAGAAGGAAAAGGTGGAGTCAAAGATGACCCCGAGGTTCTTAGCCTCGCAGGTGGGGGTAGGAGGAGGGCCAAGGGAGGCCGTCCAGAGAGTGAGGGGAAAGGATGGCGAAGGAGTGCCGATGAGGAGGATCTGTGTCTTGCTGGCATTCTGACAAAGATCATTGGTGGCACAACCAATCTTGAATGGCAGTTAGGCAATCAGAGATGAGAGAGGGAGAGGTGGCAGAGGGAAGCCTGAAAATGAGTTGAGTGTTGTCAGCATAGCACTGGAAATTGGAGCAGAAAGTGGCAATACAGTGGGCGAGAGTTGCCAGGTATTGGTTGAAAAGCCAGGGCAAGAGGTTAGACCCCTAGGGAACACCACAAGTAGAGAGGAAGATAGAGGAAAGGAAGGACCCAAGTTGGACCTGGGAGGGTCAATCTGAGAGGAAAGATGTCAGCCAGGCCAGAGCCTGAACAGTGATACCCAGGTTTTCATGGAGACGGTTGAGCAGGATGGTATGGTTGACCATGTCGAAGGCAGAAGAGAGATCGAGGAAGATGAGGACAGAGAGAATGTTAGAGTCAAGGTTGGAGAGCAGATCTACACGGATGTTCAGGAGAGCAGTTTCCGTGCTTCTGGCAGCTCTGAAGCCAGACTGGTGGTCATGGAGACAGCCAACAGCAATGGAATGAAGATTAAGCTGAGAGATGGCCACATTTTCCAGGAGTTTGCCCAGAAAGGGAGTAATGGAAATTGGCCGATAGGTAGCTGGACAAGAAGGATCAACTGTGGGCTTCTTGAGAAGAAGATGCACAAAGGAGTGCTTCAGAGGGAAGGGGAAGGATCCCAAGGCAAAGGAGTGGTTGCAGAAATCAGCAAGGGCCGGAGCGAGGGTGTCAATATGTTCCTTGATGGTTTTATAGGAACAGGGATGAACCTGTTTTGACGAGGCTTTCATAAATTGGACATGTCTAGCGACCTCATCAGGGGAGAAAAGAGGAAAGGATGAGAAGGATGGTGGTGGGTGGTTAAAGGAGGGTCAGCAAGCACAGATGGAGAGGGGAGAGGAGGGGTGTGGGTGGAGAGGGTGGACAGGATGTCCTGGGTTTTTTAAATGAAGTGAGAGGCAAGGGCATTGCAAAGATCCTGGGAGGCAACAGGATGGGTAGAGACTGCAGCAGGGTTTGCCAGCTCCTTGCAGATTTTAAAGAGTTCAACCGAGTTGTTAGATGCCGTAGAGGCACAAGCTTGAATGTGGACTCTCTTCTTGGTGAGGACAAAGAGTCGGTATTGCCTTTGTAGCAGGCAAAAGGCCAGTTTGTCAGAGGATGAACAGGAATTCCTCCATTTCTTCTCAGCCGCCTTACACTTAGGTTTAAGTGTAGATATGTCAGAGTCATACCAGGAATTGCACTTGGCTTTGAACTTCAAACGGATCCTCATGACAGGGGCAAGAGCATCAAGCGTATCAGAAATTGAAGAGTAGAGCAGAGAACGGGCTGTGTCAGGATGTGAGACAGCAAAAGGTGTAGGGGGGAAAGAAAGTGACGGCAAAAGCCTCAACTGACACACGCTTCATGGGCCAGATGTCCGAGAAGGTAGGTGGCAGTGTTGGGGTAGGATTGGCTTGGGGGGAAGAGAGGGAGGGAGAGATGAGAGGAGAGGAGAGGAGGGAGTGATCGCTCCAGGAGAGAGGAATGGTCAGAGGGATGGAGAGGGGGAGGTCAGAGGAGATCAAGACATTGAGTGTGTGCCCTGCAGAGTGAGTCGGGCCAGAGGGGAGGATGGACAGGGAGAGGGAGTCGCAGAGGTCACAGAAGAGTACAGAGGAGGAGCAAGGAGAGTCTAAATGTATATTGAGGTCACCGAGCAGGAGTTGAGTGGTAGAGGCCAGGCAGGAGGAGGAGAGGTCTGCCCACTCAGAGAGAAATTAGGTGATTTGACCAGGAGGCTGGTAGATGGTAACCACAGTAAGAGAATGGGTAGGCGAGGGAGAAAGCCTACAGACAAGGCATTCAAAGGAGGAGTAGGTCTGAGTGGGAATTATAGAGGCAGGAATCCACTCAGGAAAGATCAGGGCTACCCCCCCACCGGACCGGGAGGATCTGGGTGCTGAGAGGATCTTGTAGCTATCAGGGAGGAGAGTGTCAAAGCTTGTGACAGAGCTGGCCGTGAACCATGTCTCAGTAAGACCAAGGACATCATGGTCTAGTTCTTCAAGGAGGTGGCTGATGTCAGAGAAGTGTTTGACAGCAGAGCGAGAGTTGAGAGTGGCAATATGAAGAAGGTTGCCAGCCTTAAAGACCTTCCAGGGAGGGGTACAGATCAGAGGTACACCATGCAGAGGGGAAAGAGCCCTAGGAGGGGCAGAGGAGGAGGAGGAGAGAGAGGGCAAGGTAGCCAAGGGGGAGAGGAGGGGACAGCAGGAGATGAGAGGAAATTGATGAGGCGAGGGAAGCGCCTATCAAAGGGGAGGAGATTGGCCTGAGGGCCTTGGACCATGACAGTGCCATTTAGGTAGACATTAATGATGACTTTAGAGGAGTCGAAGGAAGCCATGAGAACTTCCCAGGGAGTGCCACCATTAATGGGAGAGGAGGAGATAGGGCAGAGCACAGAGACCATATGAGGAGTCCATAGATCTGGTGAAGGAACGACAAAGAGGATGTCGGTGAGGGTCTGTCTGGCGGAAGCATTGGAGTAGGTGTCAGCGATAGGAAGACCAGGGTTAGAGGCCAAGATATCCTTTTTGAACTTCTTCCTACCAGACTTATGAGAAGGGAAGGATAGGTAATGGAGAAGCAGTTTGAAAACATAGGAGAAACAGAAAGCGCCATTAGGGTGGAAGTGAGGAGAGGATGGAGATACTGGGGGGGCTAAGGCAGGTGGTTGTGGGACAAAAGAGAGTGGTGAGGTTACTGGGCTGGCAAGTTACAGAGAAGAAACTGTATACAAGCAAAATACAGAGAATTTTGCAATGGCCAGCAAGATTTGACTTTTTAGCACAAAGCAAAAACAGCAAGATTTGACTCAGTAGCGCAAAGCAAAAACAGCAAGATTTGACTTTTTAGCACAAAGCAAAAACAGCAAGATTTGACTTTTTAGAACAAAGCAAAAACAGCAAGATTTGACTTTTCAGTCTTGGAATCGGATGTTAGCAAAGGGTTTTAGGAAGCACTGCGCATCAGGATGACAACATGGGAGTAACAAGCAGAAAGAACAGTGATAGTCAAAGGCAGTAGGAGTGAGTCCATAAGGAGGGAACTAACCCAAAGTTCTGGAGGAGGCAAAGTCAAGGCAGTCCGGATTTCTTCGAGGAGTGAGGTGGTAGCATCATTGTGGTAAAGGTGCAGGGAGGACCCCAATTAGCGTTCCGGAAGCGGACAGGGAGCAGACAGGGCCCTTAGAAGTGGGCCTTTGCTGAGAGGGCCGCTGAAGCGTGCCAGTCCATGATTGGATGTATAAAAAACACTCAGCAACCAATGGGAGTGCAGCACAGGGAGAGGTGGTTCAGCACATCCTGCCTACACAACAAAGAACACCACGGTGGCCATCTTGGAAGGGCCAAAAAACAGTCAAATAAGCAGGCAATAGTGGGAAAAAACTTGTGCTTTCAAAATAGCAAGGCAGCTCCAGGTATTAAAAAGCTCAAAAATGGCAGCACAATGAAATTGCCAAATAAAACATTCCTTTCCAACAATTTTATGCAAATTTAGTTTTTTTTTCTTTTTCTTCTCTTTTTTTTTCAATTTCGATTTTTCAGGTTCAATAATTCCCCATGAGGTGCAGTAATGCACAAAAAGTGCACCTACCTAATGGAATGGTCAGCAGCCAGGCACAAACTCCACATGCGCAGGAAAACAACAGATGGCCAGGAGGGTTGAAACAGGTCCTCACTCTCAGTGAGAAGCAGATGAAAGAAACCAGTTCCAGCCAATGAGACTTGCTGAGAGGGCCGGCTGAAGCCTGCCAGTCTCTGATTGGATGGAACAAAACACTCAGCAACCGATGCAAGTGCAGCACAGGGAGAGATGGTTCAGCACAGCCTGCCTACACAACAAAGAAAACCAACTATGGTCGAGACAGTGGCTGAGATAGGGTACAACATAACGCGAGAACTCACAGGCGTGTCCAGCTGGCTTGAGGGTATTAATACACTGGCAAGGACATGTGCCAAGAAATGTTCGGACTGGAATGGAGATCGTAACTTCTGGGAGTGTCAAACAGGCTTCAGGTGCTGATGGCGAGGCATGACGCATAGATTGGGAGATGTGAAGTGGTGGATAGGGCCATGCAAAGGACTGGCACCCTGCCTTGTGTACCATAGCCTACCCACTAGCCAGCATATCACCAGAATGCCATTCTGCCTAGAGGCAGCAACACCATGAACCCCAGGCATCCCAGGCTGAGCCACAGGCCAAACAGTAACTTGGTTAGGCTGAAGAAGTGGCCTCCAACTCCCATGTCAGTCTCACCTCATTTCTCTCCTCCTACACACCCTCCTCTGTCCTCCTCAACCACCCCTGCACCACCTACCACCAAATCCTGAAACGAACACACCCCACATTACGGCATCATCACACACACCCCTGAACATTTCTCACTATCACTTGTACAGCACCACACACTTGCACAAATTACCTTTTCGTACTGCACAAAATAAACAAACCTGCAATCACTATTACTTGTCTGCCGTGACTTGCAATATGCAAAGGTATGCAATGCCTGTAAGTGGAGGGAAGTTGTAACTGTTTGATGGCTGTCTTGGTGCGATGTACATTGTGAGCATGTGAGCAAGTTGTCCCATCGACACATATACATTTCTCACTGAACATCACGACACTCATCGACCTGCTCCAACGTAATGGTCCAATTAGGTACTCATTGTTTGCTGCTGATGCCATGCATCCATTAAACACATCCAGGCATCAATCATGTGACAAGTAAGGCTGTTAAGTATTCCAGTTCCATCCCTGTGTGTAGTAACTCCAGTACACCGATCAGCCACATATACACACATAGGTCACAAAGATAGGGTGGACAAGTGTCATGTCCCATGCAGGAGTGACAGCAAAGTGCTGTACTTTCACCTCAGACGGCAATGCCTCGTGCAAGATAGCACAATGTACAGTCGATATCCCCACATGTGACCCACTCGGCTGTGACTGGTTCATGACACATGTGCATACATGGAGATGCAAGAGCTAGCATATAGAAAGGTCACACAAACATGTTTCAATCAGAATAATCCAAGGCCAGCACTATTCATCAGTCCAGGCCTCAGCAAAGCCTTTAACGCCTGATGGCTCTCAATGGACATCCCATAATTCCATACATCAATCATTACGCCTGTGTCTCATGGGAATCATGTACATGACATTTGCAGAGTCAGAGATAACACACCCAGGCACTACTAACAGTGGATATGATAGAAATGATATCAGCCACCCACACCACTGGGCCATAGCTGCTGCGTGTCACTTATCAAGGACAGTTCAAACTCAATTGACCGACAAATAGGCATGCAAGTTGCGTCTCATCATACAAGTGCCCATCTATGTACACTGCATCACATTCCTGCCTGACAGGGTGATGCTGTCCCCAGCATGTGGACAGGTCGTGTAGTTCATGGCACTGTCATGCCAGTTCAATGCCAGTGAAACAATGCACTGATTCCAAGTTGGAGAGGTGGTACACAAACATGTCAATGCTGCTTGACGTGCCCTTGTGGATCTGCATATGTGTGCACGTGCACATCACCGTCGTGCATGGGAGAATCCAGGCTCCCTATTTTCAGCACTCACATGCACTCACATGTACATGGTTGGAAGCCATGAAAGTTCCTAGGCCGATGCAGAATTCCTGCCACCCTGTGGCATAATTTCGGACTTACTCTGGTGCCATTACAGCAGTGAGCGTGTTAGCAACCATAGGCCTCCCTCTATATATAAAGTCGAACAATGCCAGTACACGTGGTAGACAGCTGACATGGAATGGAGCAGGACATGCTGTGGAGACAGGGACATCACAGACCCACAGAACAGACACTCTGGGTTGTGCAGGACCACCATGAGGAGTAGGTGCAGTCAGTCCACTGCAGAGGATGATGGTGTTTCATCCAACAGAGGTGTTCCGGAGGAGGGTGCACCGCAAACTCACAGAACACCGTCAGGCCCACCGGCCCACGTATGTGCCCTTTACCGATCGCAGCTCACTGGACACTGAGGTAGCAGCAGAGGCCAAGTCCTGGGCCAAGATTGCACAACACATCAGTGTGCTTGGGTTCTACCGATGCAATGCAAATGAGGTGAAGAAGTGCTGGGACAATGTCAGGCGGGTTACTGGCATTACAGCACAGAAGTTTCTGGAGGTGGGCCAGATTATGCATTGTGGCCAATAGTATGGGCCTCCATCAGCCCCCTGGAAATCTGGGTCCTATGCCAAATCACCATGGGGACAGCTCCCCTACTTGCACTGTCTTATGCCCTTGTTCCCCTGTGAGTCCTGCCCCCCTTCCTGAGCTTGGTCCAGCACTAGTGTGTAGAGAGTGCACCTCTCCTGCCGCTCTGCATGGGGCACACTTGCTTTCTGCTAAACCTGCAGGGGAGGGGCACACACTGCTGGGTACACTACCTGGATCATCTATGCTGGGTGCAGCTCAACCACCTATGGAAGAAATTGTGCCCCCTGCCCAACCCCCAAGCAACCACTGCCATTGAACCATCAGTGGACCAGATAACAAGGGGGGTCCTGGGAGACTCTCTGCCAGACATGAGTCCTGGTTACAAGAGCCTTACCCAGAGTCTTTAGCTCACTATCTTTCACAGAGAAGAAATATCCCAAATATATCAGTCTTTGTCCTGCCCTGGGGCAGTCCAGCACTGTAATGCTAGGCAATTCTCCTATGAACAAGAGTACCAACAGCAACCCCAGACATGTGTTTCAGTCTGGTTGAACCTCATCAGTAGGGTGTAGTGGTGCCTCTCGAAGAATAGTGAGCAAGGGGTCCACGTCTGGATTCCCCTAGTAACTTAGGGTGAGACCCAAAGTTACTTGAAATATGCAGATAACAAGGGGGGTCCTGGGAGATCTCTGCCAGAAATGAGTCCTGGTTACAAGAGCCTTACCCAGCGTCTTTAGCTCACTATCTTTTACAGAGAAGAAATATCCCAAACATATCAGTCTTTGTCCTGCTCTGGGGCCGTCCAGCACCGAAATGCTAGGCAATTCTCCTCTGAACAAGAGTACTGGGCTGCCCCAGGGCAGGACAAAGACTGATATGTTTGGGATATTTCTTCTCTGTGAAAGATAGTGAGCTGAAGACTCTGGGTAAGTCTCTCGTAACCAGGACTAATGTCTGGCAGAGGGACTCCCAGGACCCCCCTTGTTAATTTCAATCAGTGGACCAGCCAGTTATCACCATGGCTCAGGTCCCCACTCTTGGAGGTGGCAGTGTGGACTACAGAAAACGGTTGCTGCGGTCCTGCATGAAGTGACAAGTGAGGTGAGGGACAGCTGCAGGAACAGAGGGATCTGAAGGAGAAGGTTGCAGTGCTGAGAGCCCAACTGCAGTGGGCCAGTGAGCAATTGAGGAAGGTGAAATATGCTGTTAATTGAATCCAGCTACAGATAGCCCCTTAACCTCTGACATCCCCTGTTCTCTCACTGTCTTTCAAGCCTCCTACAGCCAGGGGTGGCTGTGATGCTGGAAATGCATCGGAGGGACAGGGCCTCCGTATCCTTGTCCTTTACTGCTTTTTATCGTGTGTTCTGTCATGTTTTCCACGCAGGAGTTCATGTGGGACTCCTGGCGGTGCAGCTCTCTTTCTTTTGGTTTGGTGAACGGACCCGTGGGATACCCTTATGGCACCCATGGGTGGGGGTACAACCCTGTGCCCCTAGTGTATGTTTTTGGGCACCTGTGGGTGGCCCACAGAGCAGGGCATGGGCTGGTGGCAGCTCCATGCTGAATTTGACAGGTGCGCGGAGTATCCTCCGTTTTGGGATACCCCGGCCCTGCCATTGGGATCAGTTGATCCCTGATGGAAAACAAGATGGCCCCGGTGGCCTCTTGCTTTCTATTACCCATTACCTTGTTTTCCCAAAGTCCTGGGAAGCCCTGACTCTGTCCCTTCCCCCTGACTGGCTGTTGGATGGAAGTGCCATATATGGTGTTGTTGTGAAGGCCCAGTCAGACTAGCTGGAGCCTTCCCGGTGATGTGTGTTGTGGGTACCTCCTGTGGGTTGTACCTGGGTGAATAGAGTGTGTGACGAATATGCATTCTGTGTTGTGGGTGTCTAGTATCTGGTGGTTGACACAATGACTGAGACAACCCTGCCCGAAACCGGTATGAATGCAGCTTGGAGTGTTGAATGGCTCGGTACTTGTCCCAATACACATAACTTGTTGTGAGTGCCTGGAGAGAAGTGAATGGCCTGAATACCTCGTGTGCCTGATTGGCTGCCTGCCAGCATGAATGCCCGTAGTCCTGATTGGATGCTTGAGTGTGACCCAGCGGAATGAATGGGAGATCAACAGTATATCTGGGGACCTCTCACTGCTAGGAATCGTGTTCAGAAGCTGAAGTCCACTATGCCGAGTAACTGGATTAACTGACGCTTGACCTTGAAGCCCTGATGGACGAGAAGAATTGCTGTTGCTCTCCTTCACAATCTGAAAGCTGCTGTGCCTCCAAGGACTGACCCAGAGAGGACCTGGTAAGGCGCCCTCTTCCTGAGCTACGAGTGACCATCGTGCACAGGTGATCTTTGCCAACGCTCCCTGGTAGACAGACCTTTGACATGCTGCCGACCTGATACGGGGACTGCTGCGGAACTCCAAGGAGAAGCACTCGGACTGTTGTCCACCACTGTCGACGACCGCCATCGCCGACCGGAGCTGCCGTGCTCCCGTTTGCCTAAGAACTTCAATTGATCATCGGACGTTCTCGTCTGCATCGTCACCCGCTTGTCTCCCGCTAGAGAAGGCCCGACCGTCGACGCGCCGAGGAGCATCCACCGGTGGGTTTCCCGCCACCTAAAGACCGCAGAGACGTCGATGACTCGACGCCCTTGCGGGGCCATAGTTCTTCATCATCTCTTTGCGGTCCAGAACTATTGTCACCAAGGTGCCCTGCACGCCTCTTCCTTGCAGGACGGCAACGCTCTGTCATCGACGAGCACTGCTAGGAACGACGCTGTCACTTCCCTGCCGTAGTTCACCCTGTTCACCGCCAGACGTTCGCCAACCCGTGACTCCCGCCTTAAAGGGAGGGCACTCAAGAAGGGCCGTCGATTCCCCGACACCTCTCGACGATCCGTGGCTCCTGCCTGAAAGGGAGGCACTCAACAAGGATCGGTCGGTGCATCGTCGGAGAACTCTACTCCACCAGGTACATTGGGGGGGTAAAACCTTAACAGGAAGAAGACTATCGAACAGTATATGGACTGGGCTTGTGCTATATATCTTTATTTACAGGTTGCCCAGGTGGGGGGATCTCCACACAGAATGGCGCCTAAAGGTAGGGGCCAGTGTTCTGCCTATTGTTTCAACCATCTTGCATTCCTTCCTAACTCTATTGCTGGTTTACTCGTTATTGATCTGTGTGACATTTTAAGCGTACAGTTGATGCACTTTAATGAGATTTGATAACATTAGTGGTACCACTCTAGACGTGTATATATTTATCATTATTGACTTCCAAGTACAAAGTGCGTTATTGTGATCGTGTACATACCTTTGAATATTAATTATATAAAGACTGTGTTTTCAGTAATACAGTGTGTGGACATTGTGGGGGTTCGGGGACTACACTGTACTTAAGAACCAGCCTGCATTACCTCCTGAGAAGCTAGGCCTTGATTGCTCGTCCATTGCTACCACAATAGAGAATCTTGGCTGGGGTCCTCTGTGCCTCTCCTCTACCATATAGAGAGCGGAAGTACAGACACCCCCTACCGGTCTTTACAGTGGCCAGAGGGGACACACAGCGGGCTCCTACTTCTCCTTCTCGCCATGCCAGTAGCCCCTGCATGGAGAGATGAAGAAAGAGGAGATTGAGATGATCATCCTGGTGATCAGTGATTCTGTGGGGTCAGAGGGCAACATGTGATCTACTATCATTTACTCTAATATGTTCATCCCATTTAACTCTCACTGCCAAGTGACTGATGCATTTTATTACTTGTTTTTGATGTTTCATTTTGCATGTGGCCCTGTGACTCCATCTGTGCATGCCAACTTTATTCACAAACTTTTTTTTACCTGAACTCACGTTTAAATGTGTGTAATCCCTGGCCATGTTCATGTGAACAATTTCCCTCTTTTTTGTCCCCACTGTAATGTATGTAGCAATACAGAATATCACGTGCCATTCATGACTGGTGTGTAGTTTTTCATGTGTGTGTACCTCGTACCTATGTAGCTTGGGGCGGGTGGGGCAATGCAGACCCTACCCCTGCACATGTTGAAAGCATGTGTGTCCTTTTCCATTGCATTGTATGGCCTTCAGACTTGTGACATGTATGCTAATTTCACAACGTGTGCACATTCGTATGGCTTGTCTGTGTGATTGTGTCATGATGGTGCATCCGCATTTAAATCAAGTAAGTATCCCTGTGATGGAGCCTGTGTGTCCACTCCATCAGTGATGTGTTTGTCAGGAGGTCATACAGCTGCTATTACAGATATTACACTACAGTAGTGCTATTTGCCGGGATGGAGGTGATGTGCCCTTGAATAGGTATATACATTGAGTCCACATCCTCATGCATAGCGTAAACACATGCACGATAAAGTACGCGCCGCAAAGAGACATTTGGATGGGTAATGAACATGGTAGTGCATGAGGGTGGGTGAGGGGGGTAGGAGTGTGTTAGGTGCCATACATTCCTGTATGATGCTGTCCTTGCCTGCTGTGAGGTTGGCATTGTGGAAGGAGACACAGACAACAGATTCAAAGTTGAACAATCTTTTATTAAAGAAAATGTCAGGTTGGATTAAAGCCTAACTTGCCATATACAAAGGTTGGATTTCCCTACCTAAAGAAACTAAGGAACTTCTATGTCAGTAAGTTCAACATACAATCTGTCTGGGTCCAAATCCTATACTTGCCCTCAAAACTACACCAAATAATGTGCAGGTACATCAACGATAACACAAAATCGTGTTCCAAACATAAAGTTCTGAGATACTTCCAGTTCTGGTTATTAATCAGCTTTCTCTCCCAAATGTCAACACGTTTACCACAAAGTTCGATTTCTCTTCCTGTTAGCATCAGATGAAATACAGTTTATAAAGGTTAAGGTGACCTTCCCCAAGTTCAACACAGTTCCAGCGTAATTCAGTTCCAGGACACCAAAATGTAGGACTCCTTACCCCAAGCTCAATGTTAATTTAAAAAGAAAATGTCCTTGAGGTGTTTGTCTTTTAGATGAACTTGTATAACTGAGGGTCCCTCCCCCAAGTCTGATGTTAATCACCATTGGCTTTCCTGATTTCTCCACAGCAAGCTTCCTTGTTAACATAGAGAGGTTACCTGCTCAAGACGCAGTTTCAGACAACACGGTCCACCCATAACAAGCCATGCAACCAGGAACGTAGCATTCGCTTTGCCCTCACCTTTTGGTTCACAATTAGTGGCTCTCTGGTCTTGGAGCAGTTTTAGACCACATGGTCCACCCATTACAGGTCACGCAACTGGGTGCTTCCAGGCTTCTTTCAGAGTTCAAAATGTGATTCACCAAACAGTTTCTTAAAGTGCAGCTTTACAACTTTGTCACCTTGGTTTCTTAAAGCCTTCAGTTTTGTTGGCGTGTTAAATTTCAATTAATTATTCATCAATGGTGTTCAGTTTATATCATTGTAATAACAGAAATAGTTAATCTGGTTTTCAGGTTTGCTTTCATGTAATTCAATATGTCTTTGCTTCTGATAAAGGTGGCTTTTGCTCAATTCATTAAATCTGATATTCGACTTAAGTTTCTTTTACTACTTTCATTTAATGCGTTATTCAATTGAAGCAAATTGGTTAATTTAATTTAGTATGTTATGTTACTTTCACTTGCTTTTATTCAGTTCTGTGATGATTCAATATCATTAACATTGTCAATTTCATTCAATGCGTGAAGTTATTTTCATTAGTTTCATTTAACTCGGTATTCAACATAAGTAACGCATTTCGCTTTTTCCATATATCACATGACTAGCATTTATTTAATTAATCTCAGGATTCGGCATAAGTAACATGCTTTGTTTAATTAATTTGACCAATATTGTACTTTAGGTCTTATTAGAGCACCCCGGGTATTGCGAGTTTCCCAAACACTTACCCCATCTTGGCAGCTCCTTCTTTATGCTTTCAGGGACAGACAAATGACTGGGCGCTTCACAATGCACTCGCCGGCTGTTCTGCAGTGCTTTGCCTTCACCTTACTGCAGCGCCTGCTGCTCGCCTGCTCAACTGGAGAACCTCTGCTGATGGCGTATTGGCTTCTCAGCTTCTCTTCCCACACAGCTTCCTCTCTGGTCCTCTTGCTTCGGCTTCTATCGGCAATCTAATGCTTGTTTGCAGTTTCCCTTTTTATACACCTGTTCTTTACTAATAGGCTGCAGGTGTATGTTAAGGGCTTATTTTGCCTCACTTGCCTGACCATAATGAAACCAATAAAGAGGACATGCCTGACCTTCGGGCCGCTTCTTTTTCCCAGTATTTGAATGGGTGGTAATCTGCATGGCTTCTAGTTGTCTCTTCCTCGTCTCTGCCATGCCTTTTAAAGGGGGAGAGAAGTGGAACACATTTATAATGCCCCAAAAAGGTTGGGGGAAGATCGGGTTGGCTATCCTGAGGATAGGGGGCATACCACATATCATTTCTACCCTTCCTCTTCCTTTGTTTAACCTGTCCAATGTTCCTACCCTTCTCAGAGATCATGGAACTGGATGAACAATATCCCAAAACCTTCTCTGGTATAGGGATTCCTTTCAGAAAGGGAGGTATGTAAAACTGTGTCTCACCTATGGGCCTCCCACTTCCAATCCCTGAGGACCCTCTATCCAGGTGATCCTCCGTCGCTTATCCCCCCTGTGAGGCAGGTTCCAAAAGTGATGGCTTTTCCCTGGCCACCTGCATACAGGATCCAAAGGGAGTAAACGTGAGAATACCCTGAGGGTTCACACACTGCCTACATCTGGGAACAAGACGTTTCCGCTTTGTTGATAAGTTGATTGGGGCCTTGTTTTCTGCGACTTTGTGGGTTCAAAGGTTCATCTACAACAGTGAAAGATACCCTGTTGTTTGTGGCCTACCTCAATCGATTAGTGTAGAGGGTGTAATAGTGTGATTGTCTTGTTAAAATATGTGTGAGGGGGCACAAGTCCTTCGGAAGATGCCTATGAATATGAGTGCCATGTTCCATCCTGGTAGTGTTGGAGACCGAAGGGTCTGAAAGTGGTTTTATTTGGACATTTGGCAGGTCCTCTTCAGGATACTATAAAAACGGTGGGAACATTGAGAGTACGTGTGAATTTGGGGGTCCCACAATGAGCAAGTGTGTGAAGAGCTGTTTGCAATGTGACTCTTCGCTTTAGCATTTGCCTGTATGTTTTTCAGGTACTGCTTGGGACCAGTACCCAGGAGAAGGATGTCGACATGAGTCAATCATTCCGGACCTCTGCATCTGATGTAAGGACACTTCTTTACTGCTTGCGTGAACCAGTTCATGTGTGTTCCTTCATGCTCTGTGAAGAAAAGGATTCTCACGTCCCATATTGGCTTCTGACTGTGCCTTCCCTCTACTTTTCCCTAGTTACACAGTTGGAGTCTGATAAAGGTGTGGAATATTTGTCTCCAAAAATTGTTTTTTCTATGATGGGCCGTTTACCTGCCATTTTGCAGGTGCATGTTGATCATGCACAGTGACATGTACATACTCATGTGACCCAATGCCATGCTCTGCATGGTGCCCTATACCCGTGTACTACCCTGTGATGCTATAATTGTCATTTGTAATAAAGTGGACAGTCGATCCAGGCAGCATGAACATGTTTGTATTGTACAGGTTGATAGCAGCTCATCCTGGTTGCCTCTACTGTATGTCGGAATTGTGGCATTTTCCAGTTTCTCCCACTTGCATGCTGAGTGGCTGTGCAGGGGTGTTGGATGCAAGGTCCTTTTGTGGGGTTGCACCATTCCTTGGGGAACATGTGGGGGTGGTGGGTGTAAGGTCCATTGCGGGGAGGTGTTCCATTCCTTGGGGAACATATAGGGGTGGTGGGTGCAAGGTCCATTGTGGAGAGGTGTGCCATTTCTTGGGGAACATGTGGGGGTGGTGGGTGTAAGGTCCATTGCAGGGTGGAGTGCCATTCCTTGGGGAACATGTAGGGGTGGTGGGGGCAAGGTCCATTATGGGGAGGTGTGCCATTCCTTGAGGAACTTGCAGTGTTGGTGGGTGCAAGGTCCATTTTGGAAAGGTGTGCCATTCCGTGGGGAACATGCAGGGGTCCTGTTGCAGTCTTCTGGTAAATGTGTCATGGTGCTTTCCGAAAGGTCAAATGTGGCTGCATTTGACATCAGGTCATCGTGATTCAATCCTGCTCACATGTGTACATCGTTGGACATAGGCTGGCATGTTGGGTGGAGGAATCTGAGGGGCTCATATTTTGGGAGAGATGATGTCCGCTTTGTGTGTGTCTGGAGCTGTACTTCCTTATGTGGATGAAGTGTAATTGTGGTGTGGGTGACACCATTATGGGTAACGGGTAAGCTTACTGCTGGGTATGTTGGCACCACAACCATGCGGCATATGAATGTGTCTTGCCCCCATACACACTCTTATAGTGTCCCGGTGTACCTCTTCCTCTGCAGAGCAAGTGGTTTTGAGGGAGTGTGGTGCAGTGCTGTTTTGCCATTGGCTGATTCATGCCAACAGATGAGTGTTGGATGTTCCACGGGGGATGGCATGATCTCTGCATGACTACCGGGATGCCAACTCAGCCAATGGTGATTTAACATTCCTCCAAGTTGATGTCAATGTTGCGGCGCATGGGAATTTTTGGGCTCTGTGTTCGACTATTTATTTAATTTTTTATTTTCTTTATTTTTTTTACATTTATATAGCACACAGAAAGCCTAGGGGCATTGTGGCGCTGTTACTTGTAGGAGACTTAGTTACAGTAAGTACACGTTCAAGGCATTAGATAGCATGGATGTTATACATATTATGCATAGAAGGCATACCAAATTCGCAGTATCCCTGGGGAAGGGATGGAAGTCAAATCAGAAGGTAGGGGTGATCAGGCGAACAAGGTGGTTTTCATGGTCTTACAGAAGGCAGTGAGTGATGGTTCGGCTTGCAGGGCAGTGGGGAGGGCGTTCCAGTGTAGGGAGGCCAGGTAGGGGAAGCTGGCGCCACCTGCCCTAGCTCTTTTACCCTGTGTATGGTGAGCATGTTGGCATAGGGGGTCCTAGTCGGTCTGTCATTGTCTCCCGATGTGTCCAGCACAATTGGTAATTGGTGTGTCTATGGCATGCAGATATTTGGCTATGTGTGACATGTCTTGTACCCCTCATGTGTACTGGTGTGGGTGAATGTGTGGACGCTGCTGCAGATTGCACTTGTAATGAGGGGTACTTGATGGGTTGTGTCCTGCTGTGTGTAATGGTCCTGCTGTTGTTCCCCACTTCTTCAATACTCATTCCTGAATACATTTCAGAGATATGTAAGAATTGCGTGGCGGTACAGTTGTCTACGTATGTGTCCATTGCTCTTTTCATGCAGTGTGAGCCTGTGG
Source organism: Ambystoma mexicanum (assembly GCF_040938575.1). Classification (NCBI taxonomy): domain Eukaryota; kingdom Metazoa; phylum Chordata; class Amphibia; order Caudata; family Ambystomatidae; genus Ambystoma; species Ambystoma mexicanum. The sequence goes on along the minus strand of NC_090935.1, from coordinate 1,222,144,672 downwards.
ATGTGGAGGAGTGCATGTTTGATGTGTGTTGGCATTCCCAAATGGCTGTTTAAATGAGTGTCTCAGATAGTTGAGTGTGTACAAGCCGTACCTGACACTTGTCATACCTTCATCATGGACACCAATTTGTGTGCAGTCACTGTTCCTTTCCAGTTGCATGCATGCTGATGTGAAGAAGCTGTTGACCAGCAACTTCTTCACTCACACTGTAATCAGACAGGGCTCCACCTGGGTCAGTTGCCTGGCATGTGGACTGAGGTCAGGTACCAGTTTGGCATGTACACCTTCACGCGTGGCCATATTATGTAGGAAACAGCAGGCAGGTATGATGTTGCACACATAGTGTGGCCTGTACAGTGATTTAGGAATCTGAATCACGACTTCATGATGCCTATGGACCACTCGGTGATAGCCTTGGTGGACCTGTGTGCCGTATTGTGCATTTCCTATTGTGTACTCTCAGGCCGCCTGTAGGGTGTCATGGGGTAGGTGCACATTGGTTAACTAAAATAACCTGCATGTGGAAGGACATGATTGGTGTTAGTGTGCATTGGGTATTCCTTCATGTGGAGTGTTAGATGAGAGCTAATTGTGTTTATGTGGACCATGGGATGCACATGTTGCAATGGTCATGTTGCATTATGCCCGTGTGTGAATGTAAGGCTACACATGTGTGTCTGTGTCTGTGCGTGTGTATGTGTGTGGGTGTGTGTGTGTGTGAACGTGTGGCATGGGTGGCCTGGGAGATGCCTGCAGTGATGCCACTGGTCCTCTGGAAAGAGCCAGTGGTGAAGTAATGCAGGGAGGCGAGGAGCTTTAAATTGTGCCCCAATGACACGTCAACACATGGTGGTGGGGTGCAAATCACCCTGCCACTCCTGCAACATGTCCATGATGAGATGCAGAGGGACACGATACTTTTTCAGGACCTCAGTGTCAGCCATATCAAAGAGGGTAACCCTGGTGCAGGACACTGCTTCCCCCTCTCCTCCTTGGCTGGCGTGCTGCAGTAGCAGCTGCAGTGGCACTGTTGCATTCCTTCTCGTATAGTGCTATCAGCAAGTTGCAGTAATACATTTCCTGTGTTGGAAGCCATGGGGTGCTTCTGTGTGCCTTTATAATGGTATGTGTGTCGTCATGATGTGCATGCTGGTGTGCATCATCGCTGTATGGGTTGGGTTCTCCTTTGTTGTTTGGGATGGTCTACAGCTGTGTGTGTGGTGTTCAGGTGTGTTATGTTTTGTTGTTGTGTGTGTTTGGCAAGGGGGTGTTGGTCGATTTTCATGATAGTTGTATTTGTACCACATATGCACATTGCAGTATGACTGTTTAATGTGTTCAGTGGTATGTTACGGGACGTAGGTTGGCAATGGAGAATCTTTACTCCACTGGGTGGCTTAGTGGTGATTGTGCTTATTGTGGTTTATTTTATGCAATTTATGTACCTGAAATAGGTACTTTTATTTATAATTTTTGGGTGTTACATGTATTTGAATTGGCGTAACTTCCACACTCGGCGGAAGTTCCTCATTGATGTACAGTCTTTTTCTTGACTTCCTCCTTTCAGTCTTATTGGCATAATAAAGATTACCCCTGCTATCTGTGCAGGGAGTATTAATTCTATTAAAGACTAGGAGGCAAGCATTATGCTTCAACTTCTTTTATTACCACTCTCAGCAGTTTCAACAACTATACAAAAAACAACTTGTGAAATGTCCAAAGTGACTTTCCTCCTTTTTTGAACTACAAGTCCCATAGTCTCTGTAGTCCCTTAACTCCTCAGCTCAGCTATGACTACATCCTGTCCCTGAGCTCCTCCTCTCGTTTACGTGCTCTGACTGTCACTTAAACTCCAAACTTTGTCCCGCCAACTGTGCGAAGACTTTATCCACTGCAACTGGTTGCTGCTAATCTCCGGCTGCTTGCTCATAACTTGATTGGTGGACATCTTCCTCAACTATTCTTCTGTTCCTCTCCTAAGGAAGAATACAAAACAGAACATAAGGGTGGTGTCCATGTATTGTTTCATCTCATTATAAATTACAAACAGCAATACATATCATCAACAATGCATGTTATCACAATATATTCCGGGAAACTAATGCTCGCCTCCTAGTCTTTAATAGAATTAATACTCCCTGCGCAGATAGCAGGGGTAATCTTTATTCTATGGCAAGACTGGAGGCGATACTTTCGCAGCTATATCCTCAGATGGCTTAAAGTAGAATTCTTTAAAGGTATGATCATTAGTCCAGGCTGCTGCTAACATAATCTCTTGCAAAGGCGCTCCTGCCATATACGCTTTGGATGCCATAGCCCCTCTTACAGAATGTGCTTCATACTTTCGTTAGTCGATCCCTGCTGCTTGCATCACTTCCCTGACCCATCTTGCAATGGTAGCCATCTTTACTGCGTGAAACGGCCTCCTGCGTGCAATTAATAATTCTGTGGTACTCGCTGCCCTGTTCTCCGCTGTTCTAGCCTCGTACTCCTTGATACAGCTTGCTACGCACTACTTGACTTTACTCGGAAAGTACTGATAGTGAACTGAAGAAGTTCCTGTCTTAGTTCTCTGCACTCCCTGAGGCCCAAATGTCCTCCTATTGATCTCTAAAGCTCTTATATCTGACACTCTTTTACAGGATATGAGGCAAAGTAGCATTGCTAGCTTCTCTGACAGCTGCTTGTGGGATAGATATCTGTCTGTTGGCCAACTTTCTAACAACATCAGAACTGCGGTCACATCCCATAGTGTGCTGTCCTTGGGTTCTGGCGGTACCTTAAACCTAGCTCCTCTGATGAGTCTCACTATGGCTGGATTTTCTTCTGCTCGCGCTCCCTCGATCGGCAGATGCCCTGCTGAGATCGCGGATCCATACACTCCTATGGTGCGGAATGCTTCACCGTCTTGTAGGAGCTGGGCAAGAAAGTTCAGTATAGCCACTTCAGGTGCTGAAATGGGATGAAGACTTCTCCCTTTGCACCAGCTAGTCCACGTGGCCCAAGCCGCGTCATAGCTCCTCCTAGTGGACGGCACCCAGGATTCTGCGATGAGTTCTGCAGCTTGCATCGAAATGCCTGGCAGTTCCCATCGTTTCCTGATATTCTGCATGCGATGAGTGTGAGTTTCCCTCTCACACTCAGAGGATGACACAACCCAGCTGGGTCCGTGAGTAACCGTTCTCCCTCGGGGAGGACTCTCAGCAGGTCTATTGAAAGCTCCATCAGGGTGGGGAACCACACTTGAGACTTCCACAACGGCGCTACTAACACTAGCTCTGCCTTCTCCCTCCGACATTTCGCTAGAACTCTGCTCAACATCATGAAGGGGGGGAATGTGTAATGGAGCTCGCCTGACCAGTTCTGTAGAAAAGCGTCTGTCCCTTGTGCCTCTGGGTCTATCCTCCAGCTGAAGTAACTGGCTGTCTGAGTGTTGAGGTGAGATGCAAACAGATCTGTGTGCACTGGTCCCCATATCCGATCCAGAGTCTGAAATACTGGCGGGTCCAGCTTCCAGTCGCTGAAATCTGTGAGGTATCTGGAGTTCCAGTCTGCTATTGCGTTCAGTGCCCCGGGAACGTATTCCGCTGTCACTGAAGTCCCTGTCTGTAGGCAAAAATGCCACAGATCCTTCGCTAGCTCCGCTAAGATCTTGTATCTCGTTCCTCCTAGGTGGTTTATGTAACGCACTGCTGAGACGATGTCCATCTTCAGTAGTACGCTTGACTTCACTTTGTCTCTTGTGAATGCTTTGATCGTGAAGGAACCTGCCAGGAGCTCTAGGCAATTTATGTGGAGACTCAATTCTTCTTCGCTCCACTTTCCTCCTGTTTGTAACTCTCTGCATCTTGCTCCCCAGGCTAGACGGCTGGCATCTGACTCTATGATCAGATCCGGTCAGTCTCCGAAAATGGCATGCCCATTCCAGGCATCCATATTCTGCAACCACCATTCCAGTTCTGAGACGGACCCTGGGTCCAGTGGTATCAATTGATGATACTTCAATCCTTGTTGCAGGTGCCTTATTTTCAATCTTTGTAATGCTTGATAATGTAAGGGCCCTGGAAATATGACTTGAATGGAAGCTGCTAACAGCCCTACAATTCTTGTGAGAACTCTCAGCGAAATCACTTTCTTCTTCAGACATAGTCTGATCTCTCTCTTGATATCTCGTATTTTCCTTGCTGGAAGCTCCAACGTAGCTTTCCTTGTGTCTAACACCAACCCCAGGAAGTCCAGTCCCTGAGCTGGTTTGGTATCTGACTTCTCTGCGTTCACTAGAAACCCTAGAGATTGGATCAGGTCGAGCACCCAACTCGTCTGATACACTAGTGCTTCTCAATCCTCTGCAAGCAGCAGTAGGTCGTCTAGATATATGATTAAGCTTATCCCTTTCTCTCGGATCGCCGCTGCCACTGGTTTCATCAGCTTGGTGAAAGCCAAGGGCGCGGACGCAAGCCCGAAGGGCATAGTCTTGAATTGCCAGAGCTGCTTCTTCCAGCGAAAAGCCAGGAATCTCCTGTATTGCTTCTGCACTGGGATTGTCAGTTAAGCATCCTTCAGATCTAGTCTTGACAACCAGTCTCCTTCCATCAGGCAATCCCTGAGCTGGTGGATACCTTCCATCTTGAAATGATGGTACACAATCCATCCATTCAGCTCTTTCAAATGTATTACCGGCCGCACTTTCTCCTTCCTGTGAACGAGAAACATATTGCTTATGAAGCTGGGGGCCTCTGTGCACCTCTCTATGGCTTCTTTCTGTACTAGGAGTGATAGCTCGTGATCTAGGCACTCTTGCTCTACTGTTGCTAGGCGCTGCTGATGGGGGGTGCGAACCTGCACCGGTGACTGAATAAATTCTATCTGCAGACCTCTCACGGTTTGCAAAATCCAGGCATCGCTGGAAAGCGCGTGCCAGTTTCTCCAAAACATGTTGGTTCTCCTTCCCACTCGGGGGTAGGCAATCGTTCTTACCTGGTGTAAATCCTTGCCCTTGGCTGAAGCCTCTGCCTCTGCGTCCTCTGGGGTTACGACCTCTGGCTGGGAAGAAAGCATCCTGCTGTCAGTTCTCCCAGCATTGCGCTCTTTGGTTGGGGGGTCTTCTTCCTCCTTGCTGGCGACCGGCCGAACGACCCCTGAAACTGCCGGTCCCGGCAAAAACTCTACTCGGGAAAATCTTCCGATGGAGGCCTGTGCCTTCTCTAAGGAGCTGTAAGTTCCTACGAAGCGGTTCGTCTCTTTCCCGAAAGTCTCTCCGAACAGCAAACCCTGTGCTGATTCCCCTGCTTCATAAGACGCCAGGTCGCTGAGTTTCAGGTCGATTTTAAGCAAGAGCCCTCTTCTTCTTTCCGAGGTGATGGTGCAGTTAGTGTTCCCCAGTAGACAAACTGCTCTTTGTGCTCATCCTGCCAAGGTCTCTGGATCTACTTCCTCTCCTGTCTCCCTCACTCTGTCTGAAAGATCCATGATCTTAGCGAGAAGGCCTGCTAAGTCCAGTACTTTCTCTTGGCACCTCTTCCAAGATCTATCTATGCCCTTTCGGGGGTCCTTGCTGGTCTTGGACACAAGGTGAGCATTTTAGGGTCCAGCTCGGGTGTCCCTGCTACCTTGCCATGAAGGTCCTGGCGTGGGCATTCTGCTCGAAGGTGCTGTCTCACCTCTTTGTCTAGGGCTTTCCTCAGTCTCACCATCATATATTGAGCTACTCCGGATGACGGCTGCCAGTCGGATGATCTCGGGTTCCAGATGCTGTCTGGATCAAACATGTCATCCTGTTCCTCCTCGAGGTGTTTTTCCTTGCGTGCTCGCTTACCCCCGTTGGGTTTTACCCATTCTTCCTCGACTGGCTCTTCGGTATCTGGGGTAGAGGGGTCTCCCTCTGCTGGCTCCTCTTCCGAGGCTGGGTCTGCATCTCCTTTATTGTCATCCCCGGGAGAGGGGGTTGTGAGGTCTGGCACTGCCTGACACTGTAAGTAGGCTTCTTTTATCTTAGCAAAGGTGTCAGCGAACTCCAGGGCCTTATTATTCGCCCCATCCGAAGGGCCCTGGGGGTCGTCAGAGGATTTCCTCTTTTGGGCCTGAGAACTTCCCTTTGACCCTGATCCTGAGGGTCCAGTGGGCGTGCTGTTCGTCCTTATGGTGCTCTCCTTAGGCTTAATAAGCATTGCTTCTAAGGTTTCAATACTTTCATGTAGGGGTCTCACCCCTTGAACCACGGCATCTACTGGCGAGCTTCCCAGCACCTCCTTGAAGCTTGCAGCTAGATCTAGTGACTGCTCCTCTTGGCTCCATTCGAACTCCGACATTTCCAGGAGCGTGCTGTGTGCCTGGATACCTGGGACAGGTGTCTTCGCACGCCCACAGCGCTAGTAGATGCTCTTACTTACTCCAATGTTTATTTACTATATTTATTATTATTATTATTATTTTTTTTTGTGGCTGCACCGGACTTCTTTATTTTTTCTTTGCCTGTGATGGCGTTCAATCAGCTTTTAGCCTCCTTTCCTGCTGCTTGAGGCTTACTGGGCATTCATAGAGCCTGTATTGTTGCCTCCTTTAACTGATGCTGGAGGCTCTGTGTCTGTGAGAGAAGTTTCTTACTGCACTGGGCAGCGAGCGTGTGTTAGGAGGGTTCTTCACTCCGCTCTCGCTATTAATCATAGATTGTGCCCGCTCGTGTCGGGGAAGGCTGCCGCTTTACTGCATGTCGCATTCGAAATGCGACGCGGAAGCCCAGCGTCTCCCGCTCTAGCCACGCCTCCGCAAAGGAGGGGGCGCGAGCGTAGATGCTTCGATCCCTCTTCTGAGGCGCTTATGATCGCGGAATGGCCACGCCTCCTCAAGGGTGAGGGCCAGAGCACTCCTCAATTCTGCCCTCGCCTGAGAGCCGGCTCCTAGGCGAACCGAAACCCCTGAACGTTCCGGTCTTACGGCACGGGGTCGTAGGTTGCTGGAGCCTTGAAGATGTGTCTAATTATTGCGTGTAAGTTTCTCCTGCTAATTATCCCTACGCGCGTACACTGAAATGTGAGAACAATAAATGTCAAAATCACTACACGCGCTCTAATTGATGCCCTACTCTTCTGCTAAAAGCGTACTCTTTCCTGTAACTATGAATGTAAATGCCAAATCCCTCTAAAGCATGAATAACGGGAGAGAAAAAGAAACGTTACTTATCTGCTTTGAGAGCAGTAAAAGAAGAAGAGGAGCTCAGGGACAAGATGTGATCATAGCTGAGCTGAGGAGTTAAGGGACTACAGAGACTATAGGACTTGTAGTTCATAAAAGGAGGAAAGTCACTTTGGACACTTCAGAAGTTGTTTGTTTTTGGTATAGTTGTTGAAACTGCTCAGAGTGGCAATAAAAGAAGTTGAAGCATAATGCTTGCCTTCAGTCTTGCCATAGAAATGCTTGTGTAAATTGGTGTAAATTGCTTCCACGCAAGTTGCATTTTCTTTTTGGTGTAAGTTTGACTTACTCTACTTATCGTAGTCATTGAATCGGAGTCATATGAATTTCCAATCCAAATCTTGGGAAGTTGAACATGTCTTCTACCATTAAGACAATTTCGGGTTCATGGTTAATAGTTACTACTATGCGGTCTGGATTAAGTGGCTCGAGAAGCTATCAAATCTGTATTGGTGGATAAACAGCTGGAGGCAATATAAATCTGCCACCCTTGTTGTGGCATGCAAAGAGTGTGTCGATTTCTAATTGGCCAATGTGGGGCAGTGATACTTAAAACCGCTTCAAAACAATCGCCCCTTTTAAAGGTAGCCCTATTTGTGAACAGTGAACTTGCCCCTCTCTGAGCAAAAAAAAGAAGCATGCGCTGACAGAGAATTTAGGTTTCATGTGAGAACGCTTACAAATCATTCCTGCCAGTCCTGTGGAGGGAAGCTTGCAGCTGCTTCTGTGTGAATGACCTCGACTGTTTGAAATATGGCGACTGAACAAACATTTACTCTGCTGTGGACATAAACCTTAAAGTATTACACTTCTGTGACACGTAGCTGGAATCATACACCTCTCCATTGTCTGCACGTCAATGATTAGTGGCCTGCAAAGCCTACACGCATTTTATGCGAATAACACACACAATTCTGTCCTCGGCATGGCGAGGTACACGCAGTGCAAGGTCAGTCAATTAACGTGAGTTAGAGCAGGTTAACATTGACAGGGCATTCTTGTCTTCTTGAGTGTGTTTGTTTTACCTCGCGGGTCAGTGGTTTCCATGAATTCCCTCTGTTGTTGACGCCTGGAGGATATTTTTAAGCAGCACTCTTACAGTGCGGTGTACATTCAATATTTGTTCAGCTGATTAAAGCTTTTTCACGTTTAGTTAATCATTACAGAGTAAATGTTTTTAATGCTATCCTGGGATATCTTTTTAAATTACAGGCACACACGTTCAGCTGTTGTTGGGAAGTTCCTTGTGAAGATGGACACCCGCTTTCGCTTAGCTCAGAAATACTAGTTAAATACTAATGTATGTCTCACTCTCTGTTTCCAAACAGGAAATGGACTTGCTTGTGAGTTGGACAAGTGTGCCATGTGAGACTAGAGAGATGTCATGTATTTTGGGATTCCAATAACACTGAGCAACAGTGTCAGCAACAGGCGAATAACTAACACCACCCTTAACAAAGCAGACTCCAAACATAGGTTATTCTGAAGAGTAAAAATTAAACTCATTGGCATTAATTAGAGATGTAGATAACTGACTACCAAACAGAAATGCAGTGTTGCTTTCTATAGTTTTGCTTATTGTTTCACTTTTTGGAACACGTGTGAGCTAAAGAACGTTGCTTATTCTGCGGCAAAGTGTGTGTTGCCACTTATGTCAACTGAGCAAAATATTTTCTCCTCACCATAGGTTTTCAATAACTTGGGAAAAAGATACCTATACATGATTCACAAATACATGACTTATGTTAACAAGCTTTGGCAATGCCAACAGTTTGGGCTTTTGTGTAGACATAGCAAAGCTATTTGCAAGGCAGTGCCCTTCTCATTCCCAGGCCCTCTGCAACACACTGGCCAATCACTTTGCCACCAAAACTCAGGACATCCTGACCACCTGTGTTACCCTCCCTACCAACCCATCCCCCACCCCCTTACCTCCCTTGGTCAATCACCCTCCTCCTTTTCCTCCTTCGCCCCTTTCACACCTGAAGAAGTTACCAGAGTTGTCCGCTCTATAAAGGTCTCTTCTAAACAGGTTTTCCCTTGCTCATTCAGGACCTACAAGGATAAAATGGGCTCTCTTGCTCCCGCAATTGCTCATTTCTACATATCATTCGTTTACCACTGGTTCATTCCCCTCCTCCCTTAAACACTCCCTTGTGTGCCCCCTCCTGACAAAAACCTTCAGCAGACCCTACCTGTCCTGCCAAATATCATCCTATTTACATCACTCCCTTCCTGGGGAAGCTGCTGGAGAAGCTGGCATTGCCCCAACTCAACTTGCACACTGAACTTGTTGGTGGTCTACACAACCATCAATCTGGATTCTGAGCATCTAGAGGCAGGGAAAATGCTCTTCTGAATACCCGTGAAGAACTGCTGGCATCTCTGGACTCCAACTCCCCAGCTGTCCTCTTTCTTATCGATCTCTCCACTGCCTTTGACACAGTCAACCATTCCATCCTCATACAAAGGCTCCACGATACCATTGGTATCTCCTTCCTAACTGACTGCTCTTCCCAAGTCATCCTGGGCACCTACTCCTTTGCTACTTCCATTGCCACCTGTGGTGTCTCCCAGGGTTCCATCCTCTCCCCTTGGCTCTTTAAAATCTACCTTGCGCAGCTTGCATGCCTCATCTACTTCTTTTCCTCCAACTTCCAGTGTTATGCAGATGACACACAACTCTTTTTCAAACTTCCTGCTGACCCTCTTGCACCCTCCATCATCCCTGACTGCCTATCTGCCATCCAGTTCTGGTGCTACTCCAAAGATCTCTGCATCAATGCCTGTAAAACTGAGATCCTTCCCATCTGGACCCCTGCTCCCTCCTTCTTCCCGTCACTCTGGCTTTCCTCCTTGGGCTCTCCTCCTGCTCCTTCTTCTGAATCCAGAAACCTTGGAGTCATCTTCGACTCCTCTCTCTCCGTCCCCCTCACACTCAGGACATTTCCAAGAAGTCCCACTTCCAGCTCTTCCGTCTCAAAGGAATTCTCCCTTTTGTTTGTTTGTTTGTTTGTTTATTTATTTATATAGCGCGCCAGACCCAGGGGTAAAAAGGGCACTTAGGTAAGTGGTTACAGGATACAGTTTATACATTTAGATATGTTTTACAATGTATACAATTTATACAGTTTAGATGGTTTAAACACATTATGGTACAAAGCAGTACATTTGAAGCGTAGAGGTAAGAGGTAAGAGAGAGTGAGTGCTAAGGTATTTGTATGTGGTGTCATGAGTGGGACAAGGTAGTGTTAGTTTTGTTCAGTATCCATGTGATGACATGGTTTCTGAATGATTGAAAAGTAGAGATGGATTTGATGTCTAGTGGTAAAGTATTCCAGAGTTGGGACGCTAGAACTGGGAAGCTGGTTCCACCGGCTCTTTTTAGGGTAAACCTGGGCACCACCAAGCCTAATGTGGCAGAAGATTTCAGGGTAAATTTGTTAGTGAGATATGGAGGGGCTTGGTGGTTCAGGGCTTTGTATGTGAGGCAAATAGTTTTTAGGTCGATTTTTTGTTGTATGGAGAGCCACTTGCATGATTTTCTAATAGCAGAGATGTGCTCTCGCCTGGGAATGTTTAGAGCCGCTCGTAATGCATTGTTTTGGAGGACTAGCAATTTGCTGATTATGGATTTATTTGCGCCTAAGTATAAGCTGTTACAGTAGTCCAATTTGGACTGTATAAGAGCCCGGGCCAGTGTAAGGCAACTGTTGGAGGACAGAAAAGGTCTGCAAGCCCTGATCAGCTTGCCTGTGTAGGCAGTGGCTGAGGCAGTCATGTTGGTTTGTTTAGAAAGGTTGGTGTTAGCATCCAGGTAGAAACTGAGGGTTTTTACACTTTTTGCAATAGGTATGATATTTCCATCGATGATGATACTGTTGTAGTTGGGGCTAGGTTTCCGCAGGTTGTTAGGTGAGCCAACTAGGAGCCTTTCGTTTTATCATCATTCAGGCAGAGGCCATGAAGACTTTGTTGTTCCGGTCGACGTCAGCGCTGTAGTTACCTGATAGAGTTAGGAGTATCTGGGTGTCATCTGCGTAGTTGGTGTAGGTGACACCCAGATGGTCCAGTTTGTCGGATAGTGGCTTTGTAAAAATGTTATACAAAGTTGGCGAAATACATGAGCGTTGTGGGACACCACATGTGATGGGGATCGGGTCAGCCACCGCTGAGGGTGAGAAGACCCGCATGGTTCTATTTGTGAGAAAGGATTGAATCCACGTGACAGCAGAGGGAGAAGTGTGCTGCCGACGACAGGTGGTTACAAAGGATTTTATGATCAACCAAGTCGAAGGCTGCTGAGAGGTCTAAGAGGAGTAGGATGGCGGCACTACCTTTATCTTTAATTCATCAATCTGACTTTTGAGTTCAACAAGGCCGTTTCAGTTCCATGTTGAGGTGTAAAGCCAGATTGACGGATTCCTAGTAGTTGGTTTGTCTCTGTATAGTCTTGAATTTCCAGGTAGGCAACTCTAACTAGGATTTTCAGCAGGAATGGGACAGTAGTGATTAGTCTGTAATTGGTGGGTATTCACGAGTCTAATGTTTGTTTTTTTAGGAGTGGGATACCCCATGATTGTTTCAAATTGCTTGGGACTGAGTTACTGGTAAACAATGAGTTTATTAGTTTGGTAATGAAGGGGGATAGGTATCTGGCTGCATCTTTTATAATTTGAGCAGTGCAACTGTCCCCTTTACAGTTGGATGGTTTCAAAGAGGCTATCATTTTTTGTACTTCAGAATGTAGTTACCTTCTTGAAGGTGAAGCCTGAGTTACGGTCAATGGGAGGTGGTGTGATAGGGCTAGTAGTCTTGCTACAGGTAAGTAGTTGATGTTTATTCTCTATTTTAGTTTGGAGCCCAGTGATTTTGTTGGCAAGGGCGTTCTGGGTGCTGGTGGACCACGGTTTGTCCTTTGTACAGGTGTCTGCAGGAGGATAAGAGTTTTCTAGTTCCTTTAGAATCTTAAATAGTTCTTTGGTGGTAGATCCTTCCTGGTTTATCCTGGAGTTGAATGTTTCTTTTTTGGTCTGTATTATCTAATTTTTGTATAGGGATGTGATATTGGTGAGATTGGTTCTGTTTTCTGTAGAGGGTGCCGTTTTCCACAGCGTCTCAAGTTTTCTTTTTTTTTACCTAAGTAGTTTGAGTTCAGGGGTGTACCAGGAGTTTGAGTGTGCTCTAGGTTTCCCTTTGCGTATTTTCAATGGGGCGATAGTGTCTATAGCTTTTGACATGGACTCGTTATAGGTATTGACCAATAGGTTAAGGTCAGCTGTGGCAGGTAGTGCGTTAAGTATAGGTACTACCAGGGGTATTAAAGCTTCAGCAGTAATGTTGCGCTTGTTCCTAGTAGGACATGCTGGTACATTAGAGGACTTTTTAGGCTCTATGTTGTTGATATTGAGGTCTAGCGAGAGGAGATGGTGATCAGTACATACAAGTGGTAGGGAGTCCTTGCAGGTAATATTGCAGTTAAGGGCAGCTACCCAGTCGAGAATCCTACCTTTCAGATGAGTGGGTTGAGTGCTAAGTTGTATGAAGCCATGCTCAGCTAGTGCATTGGCCAAAGAGGAAGCTGGGGGGTCATTTGGGTCGTTGTAACCAAGGTTGAAGTCCCTGAGGATGATAATTTGTGCCGAAGGTTTAGAATTCTCAGCTACTAAAGAGGAAATGTCTTCTTCGAAAGATCCTGGATGACCTGGGAGCCTATATATTAGGTGAATAGTAATTGTTCTTTTAGGAGATGTTAGAACTTGACTGTAAGGTGTTCACATGATTTTAGTGGAGAGGATGTGGCAGATCTGATGTCTAGAGAGGATTTGAAGATGATAGCTACACCTCCTCCTCGAGCATTGGGTCTATCGGTTCTGAGGATGGAGTAGTTGTCAGGAATAGCCAAGGTTAGGTAGGGGCCCGCTGCATCATGCAGCCAGGTTTCTGTTATGGTGAAGAAGTCAAGGTTGTTGGTCAGGATGATGTCAGCGACCTCTGTGGAATGGGCAACAAGGGACCTGACATTTAGTAGTGCTCCATTTAGATGGATAGATTTGGAGTTGTTGGAGGCTGTGCTCTTTTTGTTGGTCTTGGTGTGAGATTTGGCTAGCGGGTTACTATTCCTATGGGGGAGTCTGGTGCCTAGTCTGTTGTTACGGTCAGTAAGGTTGGGGTTGGCGGTGAGTATGCTTACTTGGTCATTGGTTGCGGAGAGCTTCATTGTGGGTTTAGGGTGGCAGTAGTTGGGACTGACATCAGGGGCAAGGCCCGGAGGACTGGGTCTCAGGCGGTGACACTTAGATCTGTCAGTAATTAGGTTGGCTAAGGTGTCAACTAGGTGGTCGCTATCACTGGTGGTATGGGCTTGATAGGTGCCTAATGGAAAGGGAGGCGTAGTGGGAAGGAATGGTATAGGGCAGGTTATTGGGAAACATCTAGGGCAGGCCAGTTTGGCAAGGCCGCTATTGTGAGCTATGTAACTGTTTCTACTGCAGGGTACGCTGTCTTGCATAACACAGAATGGGAACATAATGAGGGTGAGCCAGATTAGCATGTTAGGATGCTGTTGGGGTGCAACTAAGGTACCTGGCCTATAAGTTTGTCCGGGGTGCAGGCAGAGGGCGGATTCAGCAATGGCTAAGGTGCGCATAATGGGCACACTAGACAATATAGGCTAGAGTCAGAGGGGGTACACAGAGGCTGCAATGGGCTAAAACAAATGAGTACACAGTAGCTGCATTGGGCTAAGATCGAAAGAGTACACAAAGACTGTACTGGGCTAAGATCAAATGAGTACAGAGAGATTGCATTAGGCTAAAAACAATTGAGTGCACAGAGGCTGCATTAGGCTGAAAACAACTGGGTGCACAGAGGCTGCACTAGGCCAAAAGCAAATGTGTGCGCAGAGGCTGCATTAGGCTAAAAACAAATGAGTGCACAGAGGCTGCATTAGGCTAAAAACAAATGAGTGCACAGAGGTTGCATTAAGCTAAAAACAATTGAGTGCACCGCGGCTGCATTAGGCTAAAAACAATTGAGTGCACAGAGGCTGCATTAGGCTAAAAACAATTGAGTACACAGAGGCTGCATTAGGCTGAAAACAACTGGGTGCGCAGCGGCTGCATTAAGATAAAACAATTGAGTGCACAGAGGCTGCATTGGGCAGAGGTTCAGAGAGGCGTACTCGCAGTAATTACAGATGTTGGAATGAGCAAGGCATAATCAAGCAGAACAGACAGGGCTCGCAGTTAGAATAATGATTTGGAGGGTAGGCATCCGGTGGTCAGCAGCGTTCGAGGCTGATAATGTTAGGATGACTTGGTCCACATGGTCGTGCTTGCAAGAGATTGACTTGCGCATGTGGGTAAAGTTAAAGCAGCAAGTAGAAACTTTTACTTGTGGGGTTATTTATGATTATATTACGAGTACTGGTGACGGATACCAGATAATTTCAGGAGCGGAATCACGACTGGCAGAGAGGCTTGTGATTGGCTATAAAGTAGGAACGGACAGCTTTCTCCCAGAGGCTCAATGTTACCCGAGCCCTGGTTCTATCTAAGTTTGACTATTGAAATAGGCTCCTCCCGAATCTTCCTTCTTCCACTCTGCGACCTCTCCAGCTAATCCAGAGCAGGGCAGTGAGACTTATCCTTGGCTTTAAGCCCAGCGACCACATCTCTCCTGCCCTAAAAAGTTTTCACTGGCTCCCAGTTGCTTCAGGGATTAAATTCAAATCCCTCTATATCATCCACACGCCTGTCTTGGCCCGGGGACCTCACTATCTTCAACTTTATCTTACTAAATACTCTCCATCTAGACTACTACGTTACTCTGGCACCAACTTGTTGTGTGTAAAGCATTTTGCTAAACAGAGGGCAGGTGGTCGATCACTTTCCTCAGCTGATTCCCTCGCATGGAACAACCTCCCTCTCCTTCCGCACCTCGATCAGGACTTTCTTAAATTCAGGAAGCTCCTCAAGACTCTCCTCTTTACCTCCTCCTTCCCTTGTTCCCTCCTCTGTTAATCACACAGTTGCTGTGATTGGTGTCCAGGGCTGTTACGCATCCTCAGGGTCTTTGACCGCCCACACCAAATCACCTCAGCTCCTGCCTACCCTTAGCACTTGCCTTGGTACATCCTCCACTGGTGGTTTGCACTTACAACTAACATGGCGCCAGCCAGTGTAGCACTCAAAATTTCCAAGCACTTCATCTGTAGCCACCCATGAGCTCGGACTGCCCAGCACTTACCTCCTCTGCCCTCTTTCTTGCTGCACTTGCACATTCTGAATACTCACAAGGCATAGCAAGCTAATTCTTTTTTCCATCCACTGCTTTAAATATTGTGTTTGTAATGTGTTTCACTCCCTTGTTCCCTACCCACCCTTTGGGCACTTTGAAACAGTATGTTAATTGCTGTGTAAGTGCCTAACAAGCAAACAATGAATAAATAAATGGTACTAACTGGCCCTTAAATGTTAGCAGCTTGAAAATGGTGCACAATCCTGGGCATATGACACGAGTGCCAGGCAAATGGCTATCTTATTCCTTTACACAAGCCAAAACTGTTGGCTTTGCCATTGCTGTTTTTTTTAACAAGACCAGTGAAGAACATGCATGCTGCTTATACATCAAGTGACTGAAAGCATACCTGTTTAAGGCGTTTGTATTACACCAGTAGTGTGGTTACAGCAACAATTAAATCATTAGCTCTCACAAGACTGCTTTGAAGAAACCTTGGCAGCCACTGTGAGTACAAAAGTTCCTTCTAAGGCTTGAAGTTAGCTCAAAAGAGATCCCAGGAGGGTGTGTTCTGAGTGGAGAGGGGCAGGAAGTAGGAGGTAATGGAATTGCTAAAGGGATTAGCATGGCCATGGGAAGTCAATGGGTAGGTAAATAACCAAACAACACCTACAAGCATTGTGTCCCTCCTCATATGCAATCTATCCCTAGCTGTACTGTAATGCATTAGCTTCAGCTTATAGGTGGTGCTAAAGCACCACCTTATAGCCAAAACTAAGAAGGCAGATCACACATACACCCCAACATCATCATCTCATTCATTGGCTCAAAAATGTATCAGCAAGTGCTTGCATGCAGTATTTGATGATTGCTTACAAAAACATGAAATGATTCCAGTTAGGGTTATACAATAAAGGGTTCGATGTGATAATGTCGCTGTAAAAGGGTTGCCAGGTGGGCAACTTATTTTCCCTGACCCCTAAAACTCTTTCCCCGAATATTCTAGGAGGGGTATAATTGTATATTGTTACCTCCAAGCCTAGAGCATTGGGAGAAAATGATTGTCTGGAGGGTACATTTTTAGGGAAATGTCGCCTCTGTGTGGCCATTTTCACAGCAACATTATCACTGGATACATAATAAAAGTGGTAAAGCCTACTGGTCTTCTTGTGTGCTTGAACGTTTTGCAATGTGTGTGAAGTTGAAGGGCGCAGCCAACCCCCTTCTTTGTCTTCTTCAGGATGTAATTCGATCATTTCACACACTTTATACGTTCTCATAGCAATTGAGATAGGCACCAAACGGACTCTTCTGTAGAACAGAAAATCAGTGAATTGGGGGCGTATTTAGACAATCATCGTCATCACAATAGTAATAATATCACATTTGTATGCACTGCTTTGAGGAAGATTCCTCTCGTTTCTAAGCGCTGTCATAATTTGCTACTACTGGATTTATTCGGAGGATTAGTCGACTGTCCCAGGGTTACAACCTATCACTGCACTTTGCACTCAGGTGTTTGGAGTGAGATCAGGGAATATAGGTTCTGGGTTTATACTTTTACAGTTGCATACCTATACATGTTGGCGAAATGAGCCATTTCTTTGGCGTTGCAGCGCATTTTCTCCATGCCACGGCAAGATTTAATTGGAAGAACATTCTTATGGCGTTCCAATTGACTTCTAATAAAGAATAAAGGAGAGAGTGCAGAGAGAGAAGCAAGTATTGTAAATCTCCTCACCCAACAGAGGAAGAGTGCTGCCAAGGACATACCCTTCCTAGAGGAAGGAGGGTATCCCCCTACTAACGTGGAAATACTATCATCTTTGCCAAAGCCCAGGTGGCAGTACCTTCTAAAGTGGTACATCTATCATGAGAGGGGCCCGAGGGTCCCAAGAGTGTGGTTGTATTCGGGGGAACCGGGGAAGGCATGACTTTTAATGTCATTGTTCCCTTCAGGCATTTCCACAAGGGTAAGGCAATCCTTGCATTCTGTCACCGAGTGATGATGCTCGATGTCACTGCCAGTGGCACAGTGTACTGGGTGGCTGGTAAGATGCATGTTTTGCAGCCCTTCTCTAATTGTGACACATGCACGGCAAAGCTCTGGTTTATATTATGTGCCAACCAGCAGGTTTGCGCATGTGCAGTTTTTAGGCCGTTGAGTGAAATGGGCCCAGTAAGATAGACGGCTATGTGAGCCATGCACATCTCCTTGAAGGCAAAGCTTTGGTGTTCTTGACCTAATTGACGAGAATAGATGGCCAAAGAAACATTGCCATTTCAGCCCAGGCTGAGAGGTTCATGCTATTCCAATATCTGAGTGAAGCTCTAGGGAAGTGTGCTTTCACAGTTCATAATCGATGAATGGGGGTCTGTTCTGCTGCTTAGCACCCCATTACAAGGCTAGTTGTGGAGGAGGATGTTCCTTCCTTTGAGAGAAAAGGTGTTGACAGGCTGTCTTTGTATAATGGATGAACTGCAGATGAACTTTTCATACATGTTGCCGGAGGCCGCCTTTGATGAATCACTCAAATATGGGGTGACTCAGGTCTGTTGCAGCAAAGTTCGATCAGGCCCCGTCAGCAGACCTAACCCTGGGGGGCCTGTGGAAGGAGTATGTGGAGAAAAGCCCCACATTGGATTACATTTGAATAACGAAGTCAAAAAAATGTGCCTGATGTTCTTCATTAAACAATAAGATGGAGGCTCACACTTATGTGTTAGAAGCATTTTGCCAGACATTGGAGCAGTTTGTTGATCTTATTTTGACAGTGTGCTAGTTTTTGAGCCCACATTGCCCTCTTTTCTCTGTCTGTGTATTCACCATGCCCCATTTTGTCATTTTTACTATTCTGCCTTTTCTTTGCATTAAAAACATTTAACTACACGTTTTCACTCCCCTGTCCTCTGTAACGTTTCCCCTTTGTCATGACAAAGGGTTTTAAAAAGTAAACTAAGTAAGCCCTTTCCCTTTTTCGTATTCCTAGACCCAGGTGGCTCTCTGTTTGTCCTAGTTGGCCTTGTGGGACTTCTATGCATTTTCCTGACTTTGTCTTTTGCCCCTCCCCCAAAAAACAAAAGAAATAAAAATGATTCTCTTTCGTACTACCGTCTGTTTACTAAAACTGCAAAATATTCACATTGTTGTGTATGAATCAGACGATAATGACTTTTATGTTGTGCATGTTACTATGATTTACTCACCTTTCTTCGTGTATCTGAGAACCCTTTTCAATTTCCTGTTGTGGGCTCATGTAAATCCATTTATTTGCCCTAATTGGTCTCTTGTCTCTGTTGCTTTTGTTTTCTTTAGAAAGGTATTGACACTATGAAGCTGGGCAGGGCTTTGCATTTGTAGGATAGGTTGTGAGAAATTGCCATCTGGCAAGGATGCAAAGCCCTGGCTTTTTTGATTTGTATTAACACATACAATGATGCAGGTGAGTCCTTCTCCAAAGGAGGCACCAGCTAACCGCATCAACCGTTCTCGTAACTCCATGCCAAAAACACAGTGTACCTGTGCCCTGCTGCATCAGTAGCCTGATCCACAGCGCCGGCTCTGCTCATGGAGCAGAGCAGGTTCAAAGGTCACAAGATGCCCAACTGACCACCACAGCAACAGCAAAGTTACTGTAGCACAGGAGTGATTTTTAAGATATGCCTCCTGTGCCCAAACGACAATTATTATTAGTACCCCATGCTGGTGGCAGGGTCATCTCTAAGAATAAGCTATGCCTGAGTTTAGGCATAGTGCATGGCGATACTTATGATCATGGAAGCCACTTCCCAATTGATCTTGCACAGGCGTCAGCTCCTGGGAGTCAGCTCTGCTGTGGAAGGGAATGTGTGTTCATGGTTTACGGGCCGATACTGCCACACGGCAGGACAGAAACCCCAACGACCCATCCTCTCTTTGATTCTCTTTGTGAGGGCCGTTAACCAACTCCCCCAGAGATAGCAGCACAGCAGGCAGCTGTCCTGGGCCCAGGTATCAAAGGAGCACACCCATTCAGGTGGAGTAGCCTCACACGAGGGCACAGCGTATCCAAAGGACTTTGTTTTCACTAGGATGGAAAGCGGCAGGAGTAGGATTGGCATGAGTGCACTGGGCACTGGGAGAAGCCTTCCACCATTTTGTTTCTGACTGCCTCTCTTTCCCTTTCCTGTCTCTTCTCTTCTCCTCTGGAGCAAAGCACGTTGGATCAACAGGGCAAAGTCCACTCCAGCCAGGATCGTGATTGGTCCCCTGAATCAGGCTAGCTTTAGACCAATCACCTGAGGACTCCTGAAGAATCCTTAAGGCTGAAGGGACTTTCTGCACATTCTCAGCTGGATTTCCTTTAGGACAGTTGCACTGTCCGAAGCATTCCGCCAGAGGTGACGAAAGATCTGTTCAAGACAGAAGGAAGATCTGTCACCTAACCACTCCAAGGGAACATTGGGAGTAACCAGAGCTGTGGACCAGGACCAACTACTCTTCTGTGCCAAGAGAGCAGACCCAAACTGGAGAATCCTCTCCTTGAGTCCTTTGCAAAGGCTTTACAGCAACCAGAGGGCCATACCAGCCCAAGCGCCCTGTTCTATCACTCCAAACCAGTCGCTCTGTGTAACCCGCATCCTGAACAATATGGAAGTGGTTGGTGCTGGTGGCTGTGTTCCTCCAACCAGCCAAACTATTTCACTGCATCTAAACCAGCTCGACACTGCATCATGTGCTAGTGAAGCTTTTTATCTGCTAGGTCAAAAGTGTTTTCTCAATGCCAGAGTGCGAATTAATCTCTGGAGGGCCACTCGCCGACTCTAACCAGACGTTACAATCACAACTCGCCACAAGCTAGCACAAGACCTGCTGCCTCCTTTACTGCACATCAACGCGCCCTCAATTATCACTTTGATGGTTAGGACCCTAGAGACTGGTTAAGTCACGATCGCTCCTGCTTTCAATCCAATATCCTTTTTATACCTTACCTACTACCCCTGGAATTATGCTCAGAGTGCTCCTTTCTCCAGTCTGTTGCATTTTCTCTGTTCTTTCCTTTGGGGTGGGATTTTGTATAGTAATCTCTTTTCTTTCTACTTGCATTTGGTGTGTTTTATTAAAGTATTTATATTTTTATAGAACCTTGATTGGATATTCCTTTTATTTTGGACTGTGATACTGTGTTGTTTTGGTCACTACTGGTTCTCCTTCACATCCCTTTTGAGCCTATAGTTTTCCCTCAGCCCGCGTTGCGACAAAATGTGAAGGAGGATTATTTCTTGATTGTCCCTCTTTTACCTTTATGATTGCGCTGTGTTTTGGTTTGTAGACGTGTGAGGGCTGAGTGGGACATTTTTCCGCTAATCATCTTCGTACTCCTGTGAAGCAGAATACAATTTGTCACAGTGGTGGAAGAGGAAGAATATGTTCACTTCTTGGGGGATGAGGATTTTAATTGGCAGATGGTCGGGGAGAGGAATAGTGTGACACTTGTGTCATGAGTCCTGAAGGTGCAAGCCACCCTCAATGGCAGCAGGTGTTACATGATGTGGAAGAATCAATGGGGATGGCTTAGGAAGAAAAGAGGGGCACTTCTTGTCGAAGTAGGTTTTTTCCACTGTGAAAGGGTTGGAAGAGTAAGAGATGGAGGCGATAGGACTGACCAAGGAGGGTTTGCCACTGCCGCAGGGGGTGGAGACGGAGGTGGAGAGGAAGATGGAGGTGGTGGATCTTTCGGGGGGGGGGCAAAAAGAAACTCCTTGTGGCAGAGCTGGTGGAAGGAGCTGGCTAAGTCACTGGGGACAGGGAGGCAGAGTATAGCATACTACAAAAAGATGACATTGTTGTGGCTGATACAGTAGAATTGTTGCTGGACATCGACAATGCCTTAATCAGATTTGGAGGGGTTGTTGGGAACTTTGAAAGATTATAGTGCAGAAGTGGGATTGAGCAGGCAGGGGATAGGCAATATGAGAGTGCAGATGGTGGTGCTGCAGGGGATGAAAGTGCAACAGAGGAGACAGAGAGATCCCACAGTAGGTGGCTCAGTAGAAGAGAGATACTGAGGCTTCTACACATACTCCTGCAGTTGCAAAGTGGTAAGACATACACAGGCATCCCATGTAAAATGTTACATGTGACATGTGTCATCCCAGCCCCCCACAGTGCCCACCCCATAATGAGGCTGTAACTATGTTAGGTTTCTGAAGAGGAAGACTGTGAAGTGCTGCAAGGCACTGTGATGTGCAGCCTATGCACAGTGCTATTTAATTGGGCCATTCGAAGCAATAGTTGCACCTTAGAAACCATGGCAATGCACAATGACATGTATGGGAGGCATTGTCTAGCTGGCACCAGTGAGTAACTTTCAGCATTCAGTGACTCCTCTTGGATATAACTCTTTGGTATTGGGTTCAGGGTTGTGGGCAAGTCTTCAGGGTCCTCACAGCAGAACACACCAGCTGATAGACACACAGACACACACAGCCTTCAGCCCCCCTTCCCCATGGGTCTGCCATAGCAGCCTTATACTCCATGCAAACTGTACCAGTGGCACCATTCACCAGTAGAACCTTTTTGCCACCACATCCACCATCACCACCACTGCAGCTTGTTTTTTGTTTTGGTAGACTTCTGGCGTCTAGGTGTGACAGACACTATTTGGGCACATTCAGAAGGACCAAATGATTCTTCATGCTGGCACATACTCTCTGTATTGCCAGGTGACCATCGGCCAGGAGAGTTGACCCATTGTAAATGGCATATGCCATGGAAATGCAACACGCTGCACGACCACTCTTCACGCTTATAGGTGATGGGCTGGGCACTGGGCAAAAGGGTAGGAAAAGGGCAGCCCTGAGATTTGGAGCTGGAAACATAGCCCCCAGATGCTATGTGAAGGGATCTCCAATTATGCAAGAGGGTCACAATATGTTGCAGCAGGCCCCTCCACATCCTATTGCTTTATGTCAGAAATGGAGTTCATCTGAGTTAAACAAGGAAATCCAAATGCAATTCAATGGACAACAAATTGGTAGTGACAGCACACGGTTGCATATAGTTCAATGGTTCGCACATATTTACAGTTTTCATCTGCAGCATACCAAAGAAGACAGATAGGAATAGGTCACTTATACTATTGAAACTTCTGTCACAGATAGAAGTAATGAAGAGGATGATTTTATATGGTACGAAGGGTCAATAAAAGCGTGAAATCAAGGTATTTAAATTGTACTCCTTTTACCCCAAGCCCATTTTCAATTAGTTTGAAGTTGGAGATGAGGTGTGAAGAGGAGATAACATCTGCAACATGCTTTCACAACCATCTTCAAAGTGCATTTCTTTCAATGCTTGGATGCCATTTCCATGCTGGTGCAACATTATTGCATTCATATTGAATCTGCCTAATTATAGCACCTGACAAAAACACGTGGATTCCAAGGGAATCCTTTCTAAATGACATCTCACGCACCACCAGATAGTGACAGTCTACGAAAACTGCTTGAATGTCACACTTGGTTAGTTCTGGGAATTAATTAATTCATTCATACTTTGAAACACACGTAATGCCCGAGACCAGACTCTTAGCCAGGGCTGGACTGGGAACTAAAAGAGGCCCTGGAAATAATTACTGGGGACCGAAAGAGGCCCTGGAAATAAAGTTCAAAGTGGCCCTATATGACACATTTTCAGCAAGCACAATGCTTTTCCTATGAGAAGATTTGGTTTGGAAATACCACAGAAAAGAGGCCCAGGGTGCAGAGGCCCACCGGGAAATCTCCAGAGTTCCCTAAAGGCCAGTCCACCCCTGCTCTTAGCGTGAAACCAGGGATTTGAACCTGGGATGCTGTACGTTCCCCTGCTTCCAGGCAAATGCGCTGCATCTCAGTTATCCTCCCAGCCTACTGATGATTTGGGGATGATGGCATGTTTTGCAAAGCAGCTGATTTTACATGTGTTGTTTTGGAAATAGCTGGAATATAAAATTAGATAATGTTTCTGAAGAAAATATGACTTCCTCATGTTGTATGAACATGCATGAATGACGGCCGATGTAAGCATAGACAGTTTTAGTGCTGGATGAACTTCAGTGGACCTCAATCGTGCATGTTTTTGGCTTTCATTCCCATTTAGAAGGAACTGGGACGCCCCAAAAATGTTCATGTTTGCATCTCTCATTTCAACGGGAAAAGTGAAAACATTGCCACGGGTGGTGTGTATCCTGTGGAAGGTGGATTTTTGGGATTTAGTGTGGTAGTAAAGTAGATGGAGAAGAACTCAAGAACAGAGCCTTAGTAACTCATAGACTATTACCATTTCCACTACTGCAGTGATTATCCCCTTTAATCAGGCACACAAACTATGGCACAGCAGTACCATTTTGTGAGGGGGCAGTGGTGTTATGGTGACTTTCTACTGGCATGAGAGCTGCAGTAGATGTCTTTTATGTTCATTCCAGCCCTGTGAATGGTGTTGCATCATATGACTCTATAGAGTTCTGATATGTAACTTAGCCCCAGCCACTTCCTCACACAAATATTTCTTGAACAGAGGGCAGATGGTAACAGGCTGAAATTCTTTGTCTTTTAATTGAAGCACTTCCACATTTTGGGCTTTCTCATAGGACCAAGAAAATGTGTACTCCTACACTATTCTGGCTGTGAAGTTGTAGGTGTTGGTTTTCGTGTTGTGGCTGCAACACACAAAAAAGGTTGCACTTTCAGATCCAACAACAGTCTGACTTTGAAAGGTTGTGTGCAAAGGTAGAAGAGTATTGCCGTTTCCCTTCTGTAACTGTGGCGCTGTCCCCCTCCTTCTCTTCATCAGTAGCACTGCTTTCCAAATCCAGGGAGTGTGGCCTGTAATTGAATTGTTTACTATTATGGTTCTCATCATAATTATTGTCATATCTCTCATGCTCATCATCGGTTGATATTGATGTGGCTGTGTTGGCGACCAGGAACATCCCAAATGCCACCTCTCTGCACTGTGTGTTGTTTCACTCTGTCTGTCAGTGGACTGAACCTCCTCCTGTTCCTCTTTCTCTGGGAACAATACGTGAACATGCCTTACTTTACCTTGCATCAGGGTGATGTGTTGCTAAAGATGCCACTGCTGCTACATGATGATTCCAATGTACCACACACATTTCTGTCATCCCAATGCACACAGAGAATTACTATGGCAATTTCTCCTCTCCTGGAAATTCTAGGTGTTCAAGAAATGTTGGCATACAAAATGGTAAATTCTGTACAGCTAAAAGAAGATACAATTTATGTACGCTTAGCTACAGTCACTGAATGAAGTCTGCACCTGCCTACAAATAATTCAGAGACATTTTCTCAACAACTAGTACAAAAACATGCAAACGTAGTTATAGTTACCCAATGCACCAACTCCCCTGCCTACAAAGAATTCTCAATTTTGTATTGACAGCAATCAATGTGGAATTTTTTCAGGCTACAAAAGGATGGAACTTTGAGTTAAAGCCACTAAATATAATCTCCTTCTGCCTCCAAAGTATTCAAATAGATTTCTTTCGGCCCATGCTATTTGCTCTTGTCACAGAAAAAAGGGCATTCAAATGTATGAGCACTGAATGTACTATCTCACTTCCACAAAATTCTGACAATTTTAATTTGCAACAAATACATTTTGTCTCATCGCAAAGAGAAGGGACACTATAATTACAGACACTGGCCCTCATTACGACCCTGGCGGAAAGTAACTGACCTGACCGCCATAGCGTAAATAGCGTTTCCGCCATTGCACGACGGAGCAAAGTGCGGCTAATTCCGACCCATCGGGCACGAGCACTACGCCATGGCGGAAGTGCAAAGTCCGCGATGGCGGAAATGTCCCCAAAACGCCCCTCACCGCCGTCGTACGGCGCCCTAGGTTCAATTCCGCCACCCATCTTAGCGGTCACCGTAAGCGGCAATCGGAAAGTACGGTGACCGTAAATATACGGAAACGGAAGTAAAAACATGGTCCCGGAACGGGAAACAGCACGCCGTACACCTATAAAATCAGAATTCCCACACAACCATAAAAAATACTACCCTGAGACACATCCCAACCCGTCATCCACCCTAGTGAAAGCAAGAAAAATGGGAAAAGTAGCGAAGAAAGCGTGCGACCGCAAGCGGCAGGTCCACTTCTCTCGTGAGGAACTCACCGTGCTCACAGAGACCCTCCAGGAGAATGCTGCCGTCGTCTTCTCGACGCAAATGACCAGGACGGCACTTGCGAACAAGAAGGCCATATGGGCCCTGGTGGCACAGCGGGTAAGTGCGGTGGGGACCGCACCCCGCAACCCACAGCAATGCAGAAAGCGATGGGACGACTTGCGGATACGCGTACGGAGCATACTATCCGCCAACCGTAACATTGCCACAGCTACCGGGGGAGGATCGGAATCACCCATCAAGTTGACCCCCTGGGAAGAAATCTGTGCCTCCACCATTGGAATGGAGAGTATAGAGGGAGTCGGAGGGATGGAGAAAGGAGTGCAGACATCCGAAGAATCAGGTAGGTGGCCCAAATAAAACAATGTGAAATCCACAATGTCCAATCATGTGAAGTACCATGTGTCCACATAGTGCAACAGAAACACATGTCCAGGAGAACGTCCACTTACATTGGCCTGATAGCGCACTTTAAAACTCACATTAAATACATAAATAATTAAAAATCCTAAAAACACCCTCTACACGTGCAGCAGGCACACCCTAACTGCAGGCTGCAAAACAACTGCATCCTCAATCCACACAAAAATGAAACCACCTCCAAGGCCCTGACCCAAATCACCCTCAGGTACCACCCCAATGCATGTGATACATTGCCATTCCAATTTCCACAGACCCATTAATAACGCTCGCCCTCCTTTACTCCACCACAGGGTCCGATTCAAACGACGAGCTCCAGGACACCCCTACCAGCACACCTGCAAAGAGGGCCAAGACCAACGGCCAAAGACCCTCCACCTCAGCTGCACGGATCAAGACACGGCAGCAGCACAAATCAAGTGGCAGCACACAGGAGGGAACATCAACAGGCACCCCAGCAGCCAGCATGCCCACAACAGCACCACCACAGGTCCCCCCAATGGATGCCACAGAAGGCACTGCTTCTGGTGGCAGCAGCACCATAGGTGACACTGCATTAATGGCAGCATGCTCCGACACAGAAAACGGGGATGTCGATGTAGGATCCATCCATGACCTGTCTCAATCCCCCTGTTTGTTTCATCCCGTACACCATGAGGATACCACGCAGGGGCACCCACAAGACGACGACTGGCCATCCCCCACAAGCCCTGTGGCAAGGCAACATGAGGTGACCAGCCCCTCTGTGACACCACCGCAAATGGCCATGGCACAGCAGAGGCAACAGTCCCTCGACCAGGTGATCGTGCAACAGCAGCAACTGGCCACGCTCCTCAAGGACCATGCTGATGAATGTGGGGGTACTAAGGCAGCCATAGAAACATCAACTGAGACACTTAGGGCAGAAATGGAGAGAAGTACAGAGACACTAAGGGCACAAATGGAGAGAAGCACCGAGAGCCTGAGAGTACAAATGGAGAGAAGCACCGAGAGCCTGAGGGGGGAACTGCATGCGACGTCCAAAGACGTATGTGCTGAACTTGCCGCTGTGCGCCGTGTGCTCACTGAGCTCTCACAAACCCTTAGGGACATGCTTGGACGTGAGCAGGCAGAGACATCATCCGTTGCAAGTTCCGTCCAGGGCAGCCCCCAACGTAGATCTGGGAGGAACCTGCGCTCCACAGGCAGGGGTGCCCCTGATACCCGGAGAGGGGGCCTGCAATAGCGTCTGCCCACTGACAATGAGCATCTTTGGACACTGGTGTTCGGGGGGGAGGTAGGAGGGTGGAGGGGGTGTGTTGGGCTCACTTGGGTGGCGGGTCGATGGGGTGTGTAACATAATTTCACATATGCTATAAACAATGCACGATCATCCAATGAGATGTGTGGACATTGATCTTTGTGTACGAGGCCTTTATAGGCGTACAGTCCATATTGTGCATGTTCCAGACACACACAGTGCCACAAGTCCCGTGTCCATGTATCAGCCACCAGGCGTGAGTGCTAGAAGCATGAATCTATGAGAATCTGACGAATGTCACGGCCCTCCTGTGCCTCGCGGACTCCTTGAGGTGCTGCCACATCCCCACCCTCATCATGACCATCTTCAGGTGCTTGCAGTTCTGCGTCAGGGGGCATGGGCACATTTCTACGTACGCACATGTTGTGTAGCATGACACATGCCATGACCATCTTTGCAACCTTCTCATGGCGGTACAGGAGTGCCCCGCCAGACCTGCTGAGGCAGCGGAAACGAGTCTTCAGTAGGCCGAATGCCTGTTCTATGACTACACGGGTACGTGAGTGGGCATGGTTGTAGTCCTCCTCATGCTGGTTCTGTGGGTTCCGGAGTGGTGTAAGGAGCCATCTCTTCAGTGGATACCCGGCATCACCTGTATGTGGACAATAAAGGATGTTTGTGGAATGACATTGCTACGTACGCACCCCCCCCCTTCCTGCCAGGTCATTGCCGCATCACATACCCCACATTATCATGCATGAAATGAGACTCACCGAGTAGCCAGGATCTGTTCCCTGCGTGTCGCTCCATGTAGCGTGGTATTGTAGAGTTCCTCAAGACCATAGGATCATGGGTTGATCCAGGAAATCGGGCACAGCAATGTGTAATGATCCTGTTGGAGTCACATACCATTTGTACATTAAGAGAATGAAATTGTTTTCGGTTGCGGTACTGGGCCTCCATGGCATGTGGGACGACCCATTCCACATGGGTGCAGTCGATGGCACCAATGCAACCCGGTATGCCGCCAAGTGCATGGAATCCCACTTTTGTGTTCGTAATTTCCTGCTCCGAGCGTGGTAGAGAGATGTAGTCGTCTGCGTGCTTCAGGAGGGCATCGAGCACTTGCAATAGTGTCCGTGAGAACAGTGGCTGTGAAATGCCATGCAACTGTCCGACTGTGTGCTGGTAGGTGCCTGTGGCCAGGAAGTGGAGTACAGACACCACCTTCAGTAGGGGTGGGATGGCAGTTGGGCTATCTATCATGCTGACAAGGTCAGCCTGTGTCATGTCCACAATGGCGGTTATGGTGTCCCGGTCCAAACGGTAGAGGGTGTGGATCTGCTCATCCGTGAGGTTGAACGGATGTGCTCGGAGGCGTGGGATTGCGGGCTGCCTGCGTGGTGGTAGTGGCTGTGCTGGCGGGCCTTGCTGGCCCTGCCTTGCCCTCCTCCTCCTCCTGCGTCTCTTCTGTGCGGCCGGTTGTTGTAGTAGTTGGTGTTCGTCTTCTTCTTGAAGTTGTAGTACTTGCAGTGCTATCAGGTCCCCCAGGGCCAACATCGCTAGTCCTGCCGGTAGCATTTTGGAGTGGGTGTGGTTGTGGGAGGGGGTTGGGTGTGCAATTTATGTGTTTTCAGGCTGTATAGCCTCCACCTGTGGTGATTCATTCCACCTGTGCAAGCTGCAATCCCCTTTGGGCGAGCATGTCCCGCACACAACGCTGCAATTCGACGCATGGCATCTTGCTATTACAATCATGTATTTGATCCCGATGGCAGTGAAATATTGGTTCATATGTTCATTCTGCTATGGTCCCATTGTTTCACATACTATCTTTGCAGTCGCGAACAAACTTGTGTAGGGTCAGTGGAATGTAGTACTCGATTAACGGTGGACCCTCATGCAGTACTGTACCGAGGTTCACCGACGGGCGGGGCGTCCCATTTGTGAGTGAAGCCAGTTGCCATTTTCACACACTGCCGCACTACATGGATGAATTTGTGATTTCGAGCGGTCACAGATGCCTTTTCGACGTGATGTTGCAAATGAGGAATTCGAAGGACAGCGCTTTCGGTTTTCAGCTAGCGGCAAGGAGACGCCCACAGGTCTGACTGCAAATATAACGTTCTATTGTTTAATGTCCTTGGGACAGGGGCCATGGCGAGAATGAAATGATTGATATGAATAGTATGGGATGCGCAATAGCGTAGTGGACGATAAGGCAGGACGTTCCCAAATACATGTTACTTCACAACACTAGAATTCCGGGCTGGAGCACAGTGGATTTTGCAGACTGCATTACGCACAGACTCAATGGAAATTTCACATGTTATGTGAGTAAATAATCAGGCGTTTTCATTCCGGGATGAGGGAATGATGTATGGATGCATGGACAGATGATTTAATAGAGAGTTCGCCATGTACAGGGCTTTTTGGATTCTATCCACCTCCCCTGCGCTATGTGATACAGAGCTGCCATAGTGGGACCATCGTCTATCTGCCCTTGTTGAACCCTCCCTGTCTCGACGTGCCTTCAAACACTTGTGTCTATGCACGTTACTAATCCCATCTAATGGATTCTGTTTTGACAGACGCATGCACACAAACACTCGTTTGTAATAGTGTTTTCACCTCGATTTTTATAGTTATGATTCGCAAGTGATTTTTGGGTGGGAATAATCCTTTTGAGTGGGCTAGCATGCATATGGCTGTGGATTTAGTGTGATCATTGAAGTGAGTAATTCAAATGAAGTTCTGATGCCCATACTATTCTTTTTCATTTCATTTGGGTGACAGGTATCTCCTCCCCTTTTGCCGCTGCCATCTGTATGCCACTCCTGCAGATGGCTTTTACTCCCGACACCTGCTGCTTCGTGTTATTCAGTGGAGCACCATTACGATCTTATGGGACGATCGCCAATGGGCCACATGCCCTTACGCAGTACTAGTGGCTAGGAGCAACATATCGACCTTTCAGCTGGACTAGTGCCTACCTAATGGGACGGCCCTGCGGTTCTAGGCGCTTCCATGTTGACTTTTTGAACGTGAATGTAGCCCCTGTGTACCATGAAGGAACAGGGCGTCACACAAGAAGAAGCTGGTCATTTATTGCGGATGCAGCCCACAATAATGGAATATATTTTGGAGTTCATGACCTAATGGCTGTATGGGCTTGGTGATTTTGTTGTGCATTAAATTTCTATTCTGATATTAACCGTGTAGTGTTCTTCTTTGCAAGTAATGTAGCATATTCCTATTTGTGGAGCGATGTATTGTGTGAAGATCTGCATTGGGTTCCGTCTTCTGAGTATAGTTGCGTGGTACTGTACTGGCCGCGTTTGCCTACGAAGCTCAGTGTGGTCAGGGATAGGGGCTACCATTATGACTGTTTTAGTGATGTCATGCTCAGGGGCGGGGGATTAGCTTTTGTGTAACAGATGCCGGTCAGCCAGGTGGATTGGTGGAATGATGTGATTATCAGAATATGGCTGGTCACAGGTGTCTGTGTTTGCGTGCGTTTCTTGGAGGGAGACTGAGGTCATGTCCATTGGAATAGCTTCTGTATTCGTGCCATCTGTGCCCTGCAGCTCCCATTGGCCCCTCTTGAGATGAGCCTGGCTGCTCAGTCACTCTGCCAACTTGTGTGGTACATGCTTATGCTGATGGTTGGTTTGTTTACTGGCAGGAGTACAGGGCTGGTGCAGTCTCACTCAGGATACAGCTTTGAATGTTGCCTTACACTGGTGTCAAGCGATGGGGGCCTGTTGTTGTTTTGTCTCATATTTCAGTTCATATTGCTGTACTTGGACTTTCACATGCCTGTGCTGCATCAGTACGGCAATGGTGCCATGGCAAATATGGATGGCCACTCACAAGGCACTTGGAGCCCCTAGATTCATTTGTTCGTTGGCATGCATGGGTGACTTGTACATTTCACTGGTTGCATTGTGTGACTTCATTGCACCTACGAGGAGTTGTGCAATGTGGCCAGGGAGTGGTGTACAGGCACTCAGTAGGGCCGTTTACGGTTGGTTCGCGATGCCGTACTTCTCACCATGGCGGAATGGTACTTTCCGCCATGCTTGATGGCGTTAGGTACATGTCCGCTAGGGTCAGAATTTGCGTACCGTTGCGCCATGGTGGTAATTACGGTTTGGCATGGCGCGCGTGCGCGTACTTGGTGCAGTTAGCGTTGGCGTTCACTACAGTGTCGCTAATGGCATCGTACTTTACGGTGACGGGTCATAATCGCACCGAGCGCTATTCGATGGCGGTATTGCATTTCCGCCATCGTTTTTCGATTTCCGCCAGGGTCGTAATGAGGGCCACTGAAAATAACATCCAACTCGCTCTAAGAATTAAAACATGAAAACTACAATAAACCATTAGTTTCTTTTGTCACAGTTACAGCCACATAATGAGGTCTCCTGCCATCAACGAATTCTAGTTCTTAAGTAATGACTATTATGTCGAATCTGAAAAAGTTTGTACAATAGATTTCAGACACTAAATATAATCTCATGCGTCCTTAAACAATTTCTAATAAGATTTCCTCCAAAACTAGGAGACTCACAAATTTACAAACACAGAATATGCTCCCCTTGTTGTAAAGAAATCTAAGAACATGTATCTGTCGGTATCTACAATTTGTCTGCTGACAAAAGACTGATTTAATACATTGCAGCCACTGAATACAATCTGTTTCTGTCACTAGAAAATTCTAAGACTTTTTCCATGTAGCTGGTGTTTTATATTTTTGAACAAAAATAGTTTTAGAGCGCTCGGTTTGACATCCGTGCAGAGCCTGCTAATGCATGTTCGAATCCGGGCAGGGCCAAACCCAGCCTTTCATCCTTCCGAGGTCAATAAATGAGCACCACACAGCGTGGGTAATAATAAGCAGCGCTCAGATACCTGAGGGTTTGTAGCGCTATATAAATGCCAAGTTATTATTATTAAATGTGGCACACTCAGTTACAGACACCAAATGCACACTCAGGTACAAATACTGAATATCAGTGAATTTTAAGACCATTCATTCGGAAGCAAAACTATTTTCTCTTGAGACAAAAAGATGGGGTAGTGATTTACAGCCATTTAATTTAATGTGTCATGCCTCCAAAGAATTCTAAGGAATTTGTCAGCATGCAACTACACTTTTCTTTTGTTACAAAACGTTGGCACATTCAGGTACAGTCATTAAATGCACTTTCCCCAAAGAAGTTGTATTCAAAATGATTGTGCAATTAGTTAGTTAGAGCCAATGGATGTAAACTAATTCTGTTTCTAACAAAGTATGTGTTTTTACAATTAGTGAAGTAGACTACCGTAGCTTCTGAATACCCTCTCATGACTCCAATGTGTTCAAGATGTTTTATTCCCAGGAATGTTGCGTCATCACAAAAATGGTGCAGTGACTTACAACAAATAAGGGCCCAATTCATGGAATTTTCGGTGCAGCAAATAGGGACTTAGCACGCCAAATTGCATATGAAATCCCATTTGTCGATAACTGGCAGGACTTTTTCATACTTTGCGGGGACTTTGCGCAGACTCGGCACGTCTCTGTGTGCAGTCAATCACCCTGCACGAGACACCATGCAGAGCATGGGCATGGCCTTCACAGAGGCCAGAGTAGGGGGCAGAACACAGAAAATGGGGAAGAACATGGGAACATGTGGATGTTACGAGTGACGGTGTTGAAACATAATTACATAATACCGCCTTCTTATGAATATTGACCTAAGCTCATTCGCATTACACAGAAAACTGTGTTCATAATGTTCCGCTTTTCGATTGATGTCGCCGCCATTTTAAGAATCGTCCGCCATTTTGATTTCAACTCTTGTTTCTGTGTTCTAAAATGGTGGACTGTGTTTTCAACTTGCAGCCAAACTGAATGACCTTTGATCTCTGTTAATGTTTAGGCTGACCGAGAGCAGACTGTTTGACCAATGCAAAGAAACCTTGTGACTCATATGAACTGCAATACAAGTATTGTCTGCGCTCACAAGCCTCATCCTCATATAAACAATGAGACAATGGAAAGTAAACTCAGATCGTGTGGTCTGGCTGAGCTGCATTGTAGCGATTCTTGGAACAAGGCTTACCGTGGATCAGAGAACCAACAAGCATCATTGTATCTTCATGGACATGCAAACTTGTTTAATTCCTTGTACAATATTGTAATATTTGACATGTGAACTAGGCACAAACTCTAGAATGTAAATTATTAGCTTGGAGAGAGGCTGGACAATGTTTCAAAAATGGTATAAGTATGTCTGTGTTCAGATGTCCAGCACTCTCACCCCTCACCATGTCTGCTGGTACACACTGCAAGGTGTTGGGAGCCAGATAGCTATCTGTTTGGCTTTGACTGTACAGAAATAAAATAAAAAATACTTGCATCTTTTCAGCCTGTGATTGGTGAATTTCATTTGTGGTACTAAGCCTCAATATTTCTTTGGTCTTTCAACGGGCTGCAGGCAGTCCAACGCATGCCCACAAATTTATGGGGCAAGGTGTATTCATCAATCTGACAGCAGGAGCTCTCGTCGGGTAAAGGCCCACGCAAAGCTGTCAATCTATCCGTCACCCAAAGGCAGGCGTACAGACACATTCGCATAGGAATCACCTCTGCGTGGTGAGATTGGCTCTCAGATTTAGGAGTGCGTGCACCCAGGTGGCGTTCAGAACTAATGTAGCGATGCACATATGCAGTGTAGCGGGGTGCACGAACGGTTTACAGGGCTTAGGCAGGCATATTTTCTAGAGTTTTAACAGAGTTATAGACATTTCTACACATGTTGTCGGGGTGCCGGTAATAGTTACGGGGGACCCTGCACAGTGTCTCCGAGGTGCACACCTGTTTTTGGGCGACTACACGCACTGTTTCAAGGGTGCATGCGTTTGCTCCTGAGGAGCACTCAAAGCTAGCTGTATCTGGCTCTTTTTGCTTTGTGTGGGGGCATATCCGGGTCGTTCCAGCCGTGACTTGCATGTACGGTCACGTTGTGTGAACAATTCCAGTGCGCAGGATAACTTCTGCATGCAGGCTCTCATCCAGGCGTTCTTGGTGTGCGGCCTTTGTGGGATCTCTGCGCACTTTTCCATGCATCAGACCCTAAATGTGATGTGTGTAGGATTTAGTCATTGCAAGTTGAACAGCTATTCCCAGACATATGCCCCAAGCTTGCTGTGCTTGGGGACCCAAGCTACATGTCATTGGTGAGGCCTAATGAGGCAGGAACATGTCTGTGGCTGCTTGCAGAAGCAATGTGGCCTAACAGTTTGCTATGAAGTGCAACCTTTGGGGTGAAACCAGACTTGATATGCATATTTTCTTTACCTTTTTGAAATTGCATAGCAACATGACAAGGAATGATCTGGAAATATTTCCTGTGGATTTGTATTCATTCAAAACCTTCCAGATGTCATCCTTCAGTGTTGCATTAGTCAGCCCAAGTGGGACAGCCAGGCCCAGATTCGGGTCCTGAGCTTGTCGTGACTAGATGTCCAAGGTGCACAATACAGTCAAGAGCCAGTGAGGCTGAGACAGCTCTGGGGTTGCTTGTGGCATTATGCATAAAGGGTGTGAAATAGCAGTTTGGGATTAACTGCTCCTTTGTGGTGGGCCCATGCCTGAATTTCCCATGGTCGTTCCCCTCCTTTAGGGATATGGTGGGCTGAAAAACAATGTCTGGATGGTTGCCCAGAGCTTTGCCAGGTGCTTTTCATTCATTCAAAATCTTCCAACCATCTTGTGTGTTGAATTAATTACCCACACTGAGTTATAGCCTGGGGTGGACTGAGAACCAAAAGAGGCCCTGGAAATAATATTCAAAGTGGCCCCATATTACATATTCGGTGCAAGCCCAACCCTTTTCCTATGAAAACATTTGGAAACAAAACAGGTTACTACACAAAAGAGACCCAGGGTGCAGTGGCCTACCACAAAATCTCCTGAGTTCACTATAAGCCAGCCGGTCCCTGGTTATGACCACTGCATGTCACCTCATCCTGCCTCTAATTATTTGTAAGATTGTTTCTATGCAACAAGAACTGTAGTTGTTTCATTTCAAGCTGGAAATCTCACAGACACTATACGCACTCTCCTGACTAAAAAGAATTCTAAGAATGTTTATAGGCGAGCAATTACAATATTGTCTCATCACAAAATGGTGGTGCATTGAGTTACAGCCACTGAATATAATAATCTCCTCTTGCCTCCAAAGTATTATAAGACATTTTAATTGAAACTGCTAATTTCCCTTGTCACAATATGTTGACACACTCAGTTACACTCACTGAATGCGCTCTCCAGCTTCTTATACAATTTTTATTTGCAAGCAAAAAGACTTTTCTCCCATCACCAGGA
This sequence comes from Ambystoma mexicanum, assembly GCF_040938575.1. Classification (NCBI taxonomy): domain Eukaryota; kingdom Metazoa; phylum Chordata; class Amphibia; order Caudata; family Ambystomatidae; genus Ambystoma; species Ambystoma mexicanum. The sequence continues at coordinate 1,222,109,033 of NC_090935.1, read as the reverse complement.
GAGAGCACATAGACTTAAATCCACTGAATATTAGCTCCTCCAGCTTCCAAAGAATTCGAAGCATTATTTCTGCAGCAAGCATTTTCTCTTGTCACACAAATATGGACCACTTTATTACAGACACTTAATGCAGTCTACTGTCTCTATGACATTTGTTCACACGCAATTGCTATTTTGTCACTTCCCAAAAATATAGTACACAAATATTCAGCTTGAGATAAATATATACAAACAAGGCATACCACAATCAACATTTGACCCACTTTAATTTACTCCATATTCTAAACAATTCTATTCACAAGAGCCAAACGTCAAACATGAATACTTTTATTTGCCTATATTAAAAAGAAATACATATTTAACGTACACAAATATATTGATATAATCCTAATATATTAAATGGAACTATATTGTACCTCGTGAAAGAAACCAGATCTTTGATTGTTCGCACTCAGTAAAATGATCAAGCACAGATATATTTACATATTGCATTTTAACAATGCATGGCTGAATCACAAAGTATAACTTGTTTTTGTACAGTCCACCATTTCATTAGATCACCTGTTCAAAATTAATTGTGATTGAATAGTCAAAACATACAACAATGTCCTTTACAAATGCTATAAACCAATGGACAATTTGTTTTTTTTTTAAATTTTATTAGTTGGAATGGGTTATTCTTTGAAACTAGTCAATATGTTGTCATCAATTATATGTTTAGTGCTTTATAGCTACCTAGTAGCATACCATAGAGGTAACATATTTTTTGGAATTATATATGTTATTGGTTATGTATTTACATATTTATATTTGTCCTTTTTGGATCATATATCCTATACTATGGAGTAAATTATGGCATTAGTAAATGATGATTGCATTATGTCTTGTTTACATACATTTATCTCAACCCGAATATTTTTTGTATTATAAATAATTACTGTATTCTGGGCTAAGTAACAGCCACAACGTATTGCTTTTGCTTCTTTCTCAATAATATGGCACACCTACTTATATCTTGTTCATACAGTCTCCTCCTTCCTCCAAATAATTATTGGATAGTTGTGTGTGATCAATATTGTTACTTGTCGCAAAAAAGATGTCACAGTCAGTTACAGCCAGTGAATACATTTTCCTGACTTCAAAGATTCCTCAAACTTTTTATTTGCTGGCAACGTTAATTGTTTTCATATTTAAAGTATGGTACCTTGACTAATAGAGACTGAATATAATCCTTACCTGGCAGCAAAGTACGGTAAGACATTTTTTCTGCAACTTCAATTTTCTTTTGTCACACAAAGATGGTACACTTAGTTACAACCAGTGAACGCACTCTTCTGCCGCTAAATAATTCTAAAAATATTTATTCTCAAGCACCTACTATTTTGTATTGTCACAAAAAGATGAGGTACTATGTTACATCCATTAAATATAATATATTTTGCTCTCCAAAGTATTATGGAACGTTTATTTATAAGCATCTAATATTTTGTCTTGCAACAAAACGTTTGCAAACTCAGTTAAAGTCAATTAATGTCTTTATCCCTTCTCCAATCAGTTCTAAGAATTTGTATTTACACGTAACTACTGCCAGTTTACAAAAATATGGCACACCAAGTCTGCTATGAATATAATCATTCTCCTGCCTCCGAAGAATGCAAACATATTCTCGACAAAGTACTATTTAATGCCACACTTTGATTAACAAGCAAATACTGTTTTGTCTCATCCCAAAAAGGCAACAAGATTAACTTTTTGTCTGCAACTACTATTGTATACAATTGGCAAAAAGATGGCATTGAAAGCCAGTAGATGCACTCTACTATCCCAAACAATAGCTACACATTTTTATTTACAAGCAGACACTATTTTGCTCATCCCAAAATATAGTCCAGTGAGTCAGATTGTTTATATATGAAACCTTCTCCCAACACATTGTGATACCTTTTTCTGAAAATGGCACAATAGTTTCCTGTGTCACAAAAAGATGTCGCAATCATAAGAAACCACCACTAAATGCACTTTCATGACCCCAAATAATTCTAAAAATGTTTGTCTTCAATCGAAATAAATGTTAGCTTGTCTCAAAAAGATGCTGCTGAGTGTTGGGACCACTGAATTTAATTTTCACCTTCCCCTCCAGAATTGTATGATTTTTATCAACAATTAGTATGTTATCTTGCTAACAAAGGATGGCACATTCTTCCAGAGATAATAAACGTACAGTCCTGCATTCCAAGAATTCAAGGAAATTGTACTCACAAGCAACAACTTTTTTCTCTCATCTCATAAATATGGGGCACTGAGTTACAGCTACTGTATATAGTTTCCTCAAAGGAGTACTGAAAATGTGTATCTCAATTGACTATGATTGTCTATTGTTGAAAAGAGGATGCACACTCTGAATCCCCTCTACTCCATCATTGAATTGTAGGAGTTTCTATTTGCAAGCAATTATTAGTTTGTCTTATCACAAAAAGATGTTACTATGATTTACTGCCAAAGAATATGATCTCATGCAGCCTTAAAATGGGTTTATCACTGCAAATTGTACAGTAGTTTCTATTGTCACAAAAATATATTGTATTCATTAAATACCAGTGACTGCACTTTCCTTACTCCAAGGAATTCTTAGAATGTGTATCTGAATGAAACTACAATTTTGACTAGTAGCAAATGAATGCTATACTCATTTACCTTCACTGCATATCTTGTTCGGATCTCTACAAAGAATGATCTGCTCTTTTTCTCTGCAAGCAATGTTTTTCATGTCACAAAAAGATGGCACACGCAGTTAAAACAACTGACTATTCCTCTCACCACAAACATGTTTACAATTTTTTGTATTTGCAAGCAGCCACTTCTGTCTTATGTCATAAAATAATAGCACACTCAGATTGGGTGAATGAACAGATTAAAGTAAATGCAAAGGTTTATTTGCAAGCAACCTCTATTGTGCCTAATGAAAAAATAGAAAGTGCACTGAATTACCACTATTAAATATAACATCTTGCCTCCAAACAATTTTGAGAATTGCATCTGCAAGCAACTATTAATCTCTTGTATCAAAAAAGGGTGAACACTCAGTTAAAGTCACTGAATGAACATTCTTGTCTCCAAATAAATCCAAGAATATTTATTTTCATTTTTGTATAATCACAAAGAGTGTGCACACCTATTTACAGTCACTCAATAGTATATCGTCCAACCTTCAATTTATCAAAAATACTTTTATCCACATCCTACATTGCCTCTTTTCACAAAAAGATAGTGTGCACAGCTATAGCCACTGGGTATAGTATCCTGTCTCCTTAGAATTCTAATAATATTTATTTGCAAACAATTACTATTTATTCTCTTTGCAGTACGATGTCACAGTGCATTGCAGCCAGCCAACGCATATGATCCCCAAAACTGAATGAACTCTTTTACCTCAAAAGAATGTAAAGATTTATACATTCAAGCAATTATGGTTTTGTCTCTTCACCGAATATATCACACTCATTTATAGCCACTCATTATACCACCTTCCTGCAAAGAATGTAAATAATTATTCTTAGTGACTACTATCTCGTCTTGCAAAAAAGCTGGCGCCCTTAGTAAGAGTCACAGAATATGCTATGCTGACTAACAATAATTATAACAAATTTAATTCACAAGTAACTATGAATTGTTCTCATCAAGAACATACTGCACATGGAGTTACAACCAACAAATATGTTTTCCTCCTGCCTCCAATGTGTTCCAAGACTACTTCTGTGCAACAATCATTTTCTCTTGTCACAAACAGTTGGCACATTTGGTTAAAGATATTTACAGTTCTATCCCATCCTTTTAGAATTCCAAGAGTTTTTATTTGGAAGCAATTACTATTGTGTCTCTTCACAAAAGGATAGTGCACTAATGATTTAAAGAGACTGAATATAATGTCCTATTGCTTAAAAATGCTTTTAATATTTTTCCCTGGAAATAATTTCTCTGTCTTAAAAAGAACACAAATTAAGTTACAACCACTGCATGCACACTGCTGCCTCCAAATAATTCAGAACATGTCAATCACAAGCAACCAGTATTTTGTTTCATCTCAAAAATATGACTCGCTAAGTTGGAGCCACTGTATATAATGTCCTCCCTACTCGAAAGAATTCTGGCATTTTACCTACAGATAGTATGTTTCTTGTCACAAAAAAGCCACCATTAGTTACATCCACTGAATGCACTCTTTTGTCTCTGAATCATTCTTAGAATTTGATTTCCTCAAGCAAATACCACTTTCTCTTGGCAGTGAACACAGCACACTCGAAGCTAAAGAATGTTGTTTTCCAGTTAACTAGTAGTTTGTCTCTTAACATAATCATGGTGTATCTAGTTAAAACCGCTGACTAAATTGTATCTTGCCTCTAAACATTTCTAAGGACATTTCTCCACATCTAGTATTTCCTCTTGTCATAACAATATGGCACATTCCGTTATAACCACTTAGTGCACCCTACTGTCTCAAAAGCAGTCTTACAGTGTTGATTCCATAGCAGGTACTATTTTCTTTTGTCAGATACACTCACTTAATGCTACTGAATGCATCTCCTGCCAACGTGGAATTCAAACAATGGTCTCTTCTATGATTTGGTATTCTGACATACACGTGGCACACTACGTTAGTGCCACTGTGGGCCCAATTCTCATTGTGGCGCAGTGAATGTGCTAAATAGCACGATTCACTGCGCCATTTCATGACGGCCAGGCACCACTGCTATTCTGAAGTTGGCCTGGGCGTCATCGCAAAGCACGACAGTGCTTTCGCTGTAATCCGCCTGTTTCTACTGGAAACAGGCGGATTGCAGAATCTTGGCAGCATTTTCGTTAAATAACGAGGGAAACGTTATTTAACGAAAATGCTGCCCATCCTATACACCTAAGTGAGCAGCTTCAACATTTCAGGATGTTGAAGCTGCTTGCTTTGGTGTATAGGAAAGTGTTCATACACCCGTGCGGTGTAGATGAACACTTTCATTTATACGTTGAAGCTGCTCGCATTGGTTCAGATAAGTATAGGCCCAACGTTCTCTAATGCTAACTGCGCAATCTAACCCCTGTCCAAGTCAAGTGGGTTAACGAAACTGTCAAAACGAAGATTTAAAACCTCACAGATCTCCCGGGCTTGCCACTTTCCACCGTGGAATAACCAATGCAGTATGCAATCGTCTTTCCCAATCCTCACCACACGTCCATTTAGTTTTATTCCAGCCTGGTAACCACTATGATCCCGTGAAGATGTCTGGAAATCTGTTGTAGAGTACTCAGGCAACACTTCTAAAATGCTGTGCACCAGGCAGCGACCACGCGAACACCAGCGGCAAGTCTCGTGATTCATGGGCACCGTCATCCCTCCCAGTGATGTCACCATGCTGGAATGGAACTGGAGCAGAAAGGACGTCCGGCTCCCACCTCGGTGGAGAGCATCCCTGCAAATAGACAAATGGCTCGACACCATGCGGGAAGATGGGTGCCATGACCAGTGCACCGACCCGCTCTCCGTCTGACAATGCGGACACAGCATTCCCTGGAAAATGCTCGATCTCGGCCCCCAGCTGTAAATGTAGGCAGGCATCCGGCTATGTTTCTGCTGCTCCCTAGATGGATGAACTGCGCCAGGCATTTCCGGAGATGCCTGCCCAACTGCAATGCCAGCACCCTGCCGCACCCCGTCTCTGTTCCATGTCGGAAGGTCATCCGGAAGGCTGGCTCTTCCCTGCTCTGTGGTTAGACAAACTGCACTGGACACTGCCGGGGATGCCAGCTGAACCTGGCATTGAGCACCCTCCCTCCTTAAAAAGAAGGCTGATGCAACAAAGCCAACTCCATAGTCACAAGACATAACTGATGACAGCATGTATAATAACATAGAAATTCGCTGCATTTGGCTATTTAATACATTATTTTGCTAAATTTACTATGTTGATCATTTTGTGTTATACTTATTTAACCAGGCTAGTAGCAGTTCTGGGAAAAGATGTTGCACTTAACTGGAATGAAGTTTTAAAGTGTACCTGCTTATGAATATGCATATACATTTAATTTTAATAGAATTGTTAATTCCAAAACAAACATGAACTGATCTGAATTAATACTCCAACCTACAATACATTCTAATATTGTGTACATACAAACAACTACCCTTTCGTCTCATCACAATAATACAGCAAACTAGGTTAAATCCATTAAATATAATTGTGAGAAAAAAAACGTGCGACACACAGCTACAACCAGAGAATTCACCCTCCTACCTGAAAAGATATTTGCAAATGTGTGTTCAGAAACAACTGCTCTTTCATCACAAACAGATGGCAGACGTACTTAGTGAATCGATAAACTGCCTCAAAGAAATTGTATGAATTTGTATTCACAATCTAATATTGTGTCGCCTAACACAAATTTGCTACACTGTATATAATCCTCTCCTTCCAAATAATTTGAGACCTTGTCTCAGCAAATAGTGTTTCCTCTTTTTACACAAATATGGCTCACTCTGTTACATGTACATGTCCTTAATGCACTCTCGGGCCTCCAAAGATTCCTAAGATGTTTTATTGCAAAGCAACTAGTATATTGCTTTTCACAAGCAAATGGCACACTGAGTACCAGACATAGGGCTTCATTATGAGGTAGGTGGTAAGGGATTACCGGCACCGGTAAGGACACCGGTGCCGGTAATCCCTTACCACACTATTCCCAGGTCTCTTAGCGGGTCCCTTCTTTAATGCCTGGTTTTACCAGGTGTTATGGATGGGACCCGTAGAGGGACTTCAGAGCTAATAACGGTACCGCAAATTTCGGTACCGTTATTAGCTCCATCCCCATTCCCATTGAGCCCTATGGGATCTCGAATGGGAATGGGGAATGGTTCCCGGAATGGGGATTTACCAGGTCCTCCAAGGTTGAAATGACCCGGTAAGTCCATATTTCAGGAACCCGGACCCGGAATGTGGTAAGGGGGTAGCCATGGTGCTAATAGCACCATGGCTACCTCCTACCTCGTAATGAGGTCCATAGAATGTAATCTCCTCCCACTTCCAAAAGAAAGGGAAACACATGTTCTTCACAACTGGCATTTTGTCTTGCCACAAAGATGGCACACAGTTACATTCTCTAGTTGCACTCTCCTGTCCCCACGCATTTCTTTTTTTTTATTTGTACATACAAACATCTATTATTTTGACAACTATATGGGGCACTGAGTTAAACTCATTGATTGTAATGTCCTCCGATCACCAATTAATTTGGAGAATGTTATCCACATGCACAGACTATTTCCTTTTGCATAAAAAGATGCCACACTCAATCACACTACTGAATATAATCTTCTGTCTCCAACAAATTCTAAACATTTGTATTTGCAAGTGTGTGCTATTTTGTATTATGACAATATGATGGAGCACTGAGTAAAACATCTGAATACAATTTCCTTTTGTATTCAAAGAATTCTTGAAATTGCCCCTTGCAGTGAGACATTTCTATCATCACAACAATTTGGCATACTCAATCACAGCCGCAGAATACAGTCTCTGACTCTAAAGAGTTCCAAGAATGTATGATGGAGTGTAGATGAACTATCTCTAGTCTATGGTTTTGCAAAACATTCTTCATCTTGTATCCTTTTTTACCCTCCTGAAGTTAGCAACCTATTCCTTTCCACTACGACACTGATTTCCTCAGACTTAAGAACCCATAGTTACATAGTCCCTGAATGTGTAACATTTGTAACACATTATGATTAAAACATAGTGAAAGGAAAATATCTCTTGCTGCAGCAGAGACACCTGTAAAATACAAGCAATATTTTTAAGATACTGTTCATCTTGGCTAATTAAAGAATTTCGAGTGGAAACTTTGATACCTGTGTGTAACATTAAACACATGATAACATATTTTACTAAACTATGAATACATTTAAAATATTTGAAAATGATCAATTTACTCCCATGAATAAAACATGATGAAACTCTGGAAATTGCTACTCAGGAAACACGTGACCCTGCAGAATTGATTTTGTTTTAGAATGAGTCCCTCAGCAAAGGGAACCACGCATTTGTGAACTTCCAGTGCTCAGGGAAGAGTTAAGTCTCCCATCTGTGTAGCAAAGGAGACACTCTATTCAACACAAATTGGAGCTTTCAATGTTTGTGGCTTGGCAGGATTCTTAGTCAACAGTTATGCTATTCCCTTTAAAGTATTATATTGAACGTCTGATGTTAAAGCAACACCCATGTCAAGCAACCAAGCCCATCCCCATCCTCCATTTCAGACTGCAGTTACTATGGACAGGACAGAGATCTGAATAACTAAAGGTCTTGGCTATGTCTGTCAGCATGATATCTAGTGGTTTGCTTATTTACATAGGACAGTTTCTGAAAGTGAGGGGCCATACTCTGGTTCATAACTGGTTTATGGCTGCTGCATTATCCCAGGAAGTCATTACACTCTACAACTACCTGAGAATATGCTTATACTCGCTTGGTTTATGGGCCCGGCACTGCAAACACGCATTGGTGGCATGTGGCCCTTTTATAAGAGACACCTCTAGATATTACTAGAGGCTGGGAAACAGTGAATTTCATACACCCTTGAGGTCCATGCTTCAAATGAAATCTTGGTAGTTTTACTATGGAGGAGAAAGTTGGCACACTATAATCTCCATTATGTATTTAAAATTTAAAAAGAAAAATTTGAATGAAAAAAAATAATGGGCCTGCTTCTACCTCATCGATCTGCTGGATTTTTAAATGGGCAAAAGAGCACTGGAATCAGAGGCACGCCTTTGGTCCATCCTTCATTGGATGGATATATGCGCCAGGACGGTGGACTATTAATGTAGATACTCAGGTTTGCCAAAGTACAACCGTGTGAGGTTGTGCCTTGGTCGAATTCCATCCCCAGAATAATGGGTACACCCTCATAACATCAGAAGCCATGATATTGTATCCTTAATAGAGGTTTACTCTTGTGTTGTAAGTGCTTCTAATATTAATAGGGTGCTGAGCAACAGACTCTAAATCGAATCGACTATCTATAAAAGTGCCCCCATGTGTTGAATGCTATCTGATTCTAATGCAACGGGATCCGATGCGCATTCCTTCCTTTAGATGTGTCCTCCAGATCTTGCCAGTGTCATCACTCCAAGGCAAACGGAAGAGAGTGTGCCCGTAAAACCTGCTCTGCCCGTGTGGATTAATACAAGCAGCGACTGTAACCCACTTAAGTTTTCAATGCCCCACTAATAATAACATTAGCTGACATTGGCTGTTGCTGACGCTTAAAGATTATGACATTAGAAACCTGCAAGTGGCTTTTAATCAATCTAATCAGATGATTGGAGGTCAGTAAGGTCCTAATCTGTGGCTAGGGGTGCGGCTAAATTTGAGGGTCTGGCCTAGTGATCCTTATTACCACTATGACTGGGCTAAGAAGGTTCTTGATGTTCTTATTGCAGTGGCAGAAGATTTCAGTGGTATGAAATGCTGGCTGGATGGTGCAATGAAATTTGGATAGGTCACAGGGTTGATCTACGGGTTTCCCTCCCAGGTGACTGAGGTGTTGCATCCACATACATGTTTGTCGTGTCTGTGATACTAATACCACTCGTCTGATTTACGGTATGTACTCATCTGCAAGGGAGCAGGCGAGGGAGGTGCCTAGGAGGTAACACCTAGATTATCACTAGAAGACACTGGTCCCCTCCTTTCCTCCTTATCCACCTCCCTTCCCCCACAATCCTGAAAGTTTGGTTCCTGAGAAAATCTTGCATAACAACAGGAAGTAATGTCTATGGTGCTGGCCCTTAGAACACAGATGGGGAGATGAGCCCTTCCGTGTAGGGGAAAGGTCCAATAGAAATAGTCTAAACTCTTAATGTATCAAATGAATAATGAACCTCCTCTGTGAGCAAGGTTACATGGGAGGAAACCAGTGTAACAGGGATTACCACATGCAATCACGTAATTTCAAATAAGGGCCTTCTCAATTGAGTTTCAGAGAAGCATCATGCACAACCATTTTGGTATTTGGGATCCATGCTATTATGATAACATTTTTAAGCACAAGAAAAAGCATGCATGCACCGTACCGTGGGTCATATTCTCGCTCTACATGTCTCACAAATGTTATCCTGTCTCCGAACCTCCTACCTTTAAATTTGCACCGGGCTGCCAACTTCCAGTTGAGGGGAGCACCGAGGGCCCCCTCAAGCACCTCCTGTGCAATTCTTCGTTTATGGACATGTGCCACTCCCAACCCCTTCCGTTCGCCACACCCACTGTTTAACCATGCACAGGGGGACTCCGTACAGACCCATAACAGGTGACTATTTTTATATATTTGTTTATGGGGAACAGTGGAACACTCTATCCTTTCTGCAAAGTGGGTCCATGCCCACGACTTCTGGTCCCTGCCCACGACTCCTGCCTGCCACCTGTCAGAGGAACACACCCCATTCCATGATGATGGAAACAGTGGGGCTGCAGTAACATATTGCAGGGCATATTAGCTGTGAAAACAGTAGGGCATGCCTTTCTAAACATGGGCGTTCATTATTTTTCTGCCCTTTGATCTTCCTTCTCACGACCCTAGATATGTAGTCTGGGCTATCCGAAGCTCTTTTACTTTTAAATCACCTCAATGTATTTATCAGTTTTTTTTTTAATGTCAATTTACGTACGATTTGTAATATTAAGAAAACATGTTTTATTATCAAGACTGACCACTTAGTTCATTATTCCTAGTGACGGATTCTTAGCAAACAAGACCGCTAATCCTTAAAACCTTTTAGAGCGCACTGCGACGTGCCCATAACTGTCCCTTCGCGGTTAAACAAACGTGCTCAGCTGTTCACGTTGAGTTTTTGAACTGAATGGAAGTGACTAATACTGGAGGCAGCGTGATTGACATAAGTCAACGCCTCTCGAGCTTCTGCAAACACATTCCAGAGCAACCGACGATCACTGGCAGCTGCCGGGCTCAGAATTGGCCCTCTGTCAACGGTTCTGGGATGTCGATGTGTTTGCCTAAGAGGCCCAGCCATCATGCTAAATAGCTCACTTTAGTTGGCAAATATTGACTCCATCTGTTATGCATTCACGTGTTTCAGAAACGCAGAACCGTGACAGCTAGGCAAGCGAACATGAGCAGGTACAGGAAGTGATCGTGACTTTTCGGCCACTGTTTACATGGGAGAGGCTGACGTACAGTCTGTTTCTCGTTGAAAGCTGCTTGTCGCTAATGACCTTGTTATACGCTGCTTGGCTAGATAAGGCCAAAGTCCTAAATGGAATACAAACACACTTCATGTTTGCACATGCACAGTCTCTTTACCATCAAATTCTTTTTTTTTTTTAAGTCAACAAAAAGAGCATATAAAGAAAGGATTAGCAATATTCTTTAGTCTTCGAATTCACCTAAAACAAGGCAGGGAGTCAACGTGTTTACCTTTAACTAGGAAACTCAACAAGCATTGTCAATGCCAACCTTGAGGTTACTACAAAAAGTAGGTCCAAATGAACTATTTTCTGAAAATAAACAACATCAGATTGCAAATCACATTACAGCACTACTTTATTTGAGGGGGCATTTGATAATACCGCACTTTTTCCTAGCCCTAGACAGCCGCATCATTACACATAGCTCTGCTATGACATCCCTGAAATCACCGCAATATGTGACCAGCACAGCCATGTGGAATGCTGTGCGTTGTTTGGACACTATGGGTCTGATTCACAGACGCCTTCCCATTAGAAAACACTATGTGGATCAGGACCTATGGTGGTCATTTTGGAATGGGCATTGAAGGCAGAGGGTTGCAAGTGCGCTTCTGTACACACAGTCGCCTACTCGCAATTGTGATCCTTTTTGCTACAAGTAGTAAGTAGACTCTTACCTAATTACACATGGCGTCATGTGCCCCCTTATGCAACTTGAAACTCTAACTACATTTTAGCAATACAGATACTCATAACTTGTCATTCTCACCAATCAGCTATGCAGATAAAGAGGGGAGGAAAAAGAAAAGAAGGAAAACAAGACAGAATGCAAATTGGCGAGGAGCAAAGGGATCTTGATGGACATTCACTATGTGCATGCCCCTAAGCATTCTTTTTTAATGACCATACAGCTCCAAACGGTCTCGCCAAATCCCAGCATCTTTGCTCGTTTATTCCTTCCTAATGGAGGATCTACGCTTCAGTGCTGCTAGTTTCAGTAGATCAGGGAGCCGGGTCTCAATATTGGGATACGTCATTAGATACAACCTCTCATGATCACACGTTACTCAACGCAGGAGCCATTTAGTCTTGTCTGCATGTTCAATGTGTAAGTGGAAGCAAATATAGCTGGCCACAAGTCAAGACTGTTCATATTGCCTATGACCAGGCTAATCCTTTCTGACAGGTTAGAAGTTAGTTATCTTCTGGCAAGTCCACAGGATGGGTGGACAAGTCCCGGGAGGATAGCTCAGGGGCAATGTGAGCGCCTTGGAAGCAAGATGACACAGAGCAATCCCAGGTTTGATCCCTAGGTCCGCGCTTAGAATCCTCTGAGTATTAAGCGCGTTATAAATAACCTATCATGTCATATCATAGTAGAATATTTTAGCTTAGGGCCTTCCACAATACGTCTATGTTTGTTATCACAATTTTGAATTCAATTATAGAAGGGAACCCTCTAACCCCAAAAGGACGAAATGAAATCTACTAAATATGTATTCATTAATGTATTCATTTATTTATGTATTCATTTGTCTTTTTGTATATATAGAGTATATCAAGATACAATCCAATTAATATAAAGCATGATTAGAATGTTGGCAGTAGTGGTAAATCATGTGGTATTTTGTGGAAGTAATTACTACCACATAAAAGCTGATTGCAGGAGTTCCCACATGTGCTAATCACCACAGGCAATACTACGAAAGCCCCATGGAGTCCTATGGGTATGGCAACTTTGGGAATAACTAAAGGGTCCACATGACTCAGAATCATGCAGACCCTTCCAGTTACTATATGCTTACCAGATGTGGTAAAGGTACGACCATTCAGTGGTACTGCCAGAGGAAACACTACCATACCTCCAGTCAGGCCCATAGTCGTGTATTTCTCAAGTAGCCACATTAATCTGAGAGTCATAGCACATTATACATTATTTTATTTACACATAACTGAAGTCGTATATAATTATATGGTTAGGGTGGATGGCAATGTTGTACACTAACTAACACACCAATGGAAACAGGCAGTAGTTTATCATTTCGTTCATGCCAGGAACTTGGGTTTTGGGGGGCGGGGGAATGTTGTGGTGGGGGGGAGAGCACAGTATTCTTTGGTTACCAGAAAATGGTAATGAACATATTTTTTTTAAATACATTATTGTATCCAAAAATGTATTATACATCTATACATACTAAACCAGACAAAGTTCCCCTCAAAAAGCATTATCTTGAACAAACATAATTTGACATAATCCACCAATTTCAATTGACTAAACAAAGGTAAATATAATAGCAGCTGTACGTATCCACCTTAAACAAAATACGCTAGAAATAAACAATCTCTCCTTTCATTCATCCACATACTGATACATCTGCCATTGTACTCAAAACATGTATTCAATAAATAGTATTTAAAGCGCTCCATTAAACCAATTAGTAAAATGATAATTATAATTTCACATATACACCGATTTTCTATTGAAGAAATAAGCATGCATTGTTCACATGAATTTTTTTGCTCCTTATAAATGCCCTATGTGCTGCTCCACCTTTTGTAACGACCAAAACAAAAAATGTACAAAAGTGGTGGGCCCATTAATTCCTGAACCTTTTGTTTAAGTTGTTCACAACCTAATTATTTAAATGATCTCAAATCAGGAGCAATATTTCAACAAAATGTAATTTTTGTTGTTGCCTGTAGGTCACCACAAGTATCCTATTTTCAAATTACCAATTTGTAGTTATCCTTTGTTATCACTTATTCATAATTTAAACTCCTCTAATATGGATGCAGAAGATATTTATTTTTTAAGTGGCTATTTCATCGACATGTTTCATTAGTATTTCTCCCAAATATGCCAGATGGAGTCTTCTCTGGGAGTTTATTGTGATTGGAAGCATCTAATTATGGCATGAAGTGATCTTCCTGCAGAAACCATCACTTTCCCAACCTTTTGAGCCCACCTTCAAACATGTTTGCCACCATAGTCTCTGCAGTTTTTTCAAAATGTTCTAGGACTCACTTGCCCATTCTCTTTCCAGAATATCCACCTCTAGCTCCATCTGCCATTTGGTATTCAGGGCAGTGATGTCTTCCTCATTGTTTTCCATGAAATACTTATACCTCAAAGCTAATTGGTAGTTCTCTATAGCAGTTAATGTCTTCTTGTACGAAAATTACTTCACCATTACCATATATGCCCACTAATTTTCTTCTTTCACAATTGCAGTGAACAACATCCTCCAGGAAGACAACCTGAAGAAAACTACTCTTCACATCCTACCAAGTAAGTAAATTACTGTAGTAGTATTCTTTCTGTCACTCATACAGTATAGTTTAGTTGCTTAGTAGCCTACAATATTCCTTTCAAATCAACATTTATTTCGCTATTACTCATTACAAGTCAACATGTACACTCTGTGTATTGTCACCTAAACACCATTATTATAACACCCACTATTATCCTGAAAATATCGTAATGTTCTTATTCATTCACACTACCACTATCTTAGGCACTAACCCAAACACATCACACATCTACACACACACAGCTACTCTTACAACCTTTGCAACCACAACTATCAACCCATTACACAATCAAACAGCCCTCTATGTCTGCCATAATATTCACACACTCATTCACAATACACTCATATATATTTCAAAACTTTCAAACCCACACTTTCCTTTTCTTCCAACAGATAGAGCAGAATGCCTACTAAAAAGCAAATCATTAGAAAACAAAGAAAAAATAGAGCAGATAAAAATGAAAGCATGTCAAATACTCATCCAACTCTAGCAGAATTTATAGCAAATATACAAACAAAACTGCTAATACAATCAGTCATCAAAACTAAACAGGCAAACAATTAAAAAACTATGGCCCCTCTTCCAAAAACTAAAAATAAAAAAACAATGTATAAAGGAGAAAATTAGTAATGCCCCTACCACTATATCTAACAATGTTAACATAGCCAATCTTAAGCATTCCAAAAAATGTATTTTACAAGAAATGTTCCACCCTAGAGTACTTCACAATCTTATGAAAATAGGTGAAAAGCAATGCTCAACCCTTAAAAATGACCACAGAAGACTAATCCTGGAAGCTCTATTTGACAGCGCAATTCTGCTGAAAAGAAAATTGTTTGTATTAATTTTAAACAGAATGAAACCACCAACGAAATGTATCAGTAAATAACAAAAATGACTTCTAAACATGTGCAATGTCAATATAGATACATTTTCAAACTTCTGTGGATTCACACAAGCAGCACAGATCCATACTTCAATGAAGAGGCTTATAAACAAGAACTAAAAACCCAATTATCAAAATAGTAATAGTAATGGCTGAGGGTATGAAATGGTAGAAAACACCATTATGGCACAAGAAACCCTTATCGAAAAAACATCCCCAACAAACTTTTAATCAGCTGTTCCTTTCACCCAACCAATCCGTCCAGTCTACAAATGGCCGTGCAGCTCAAAGTTTAACATAGGCCAACCATCCTTCAAATCTTTACAATTCCGCAATCACTATGTGAAAATAAAAGACACAATTAGAATAATAAATGCGCACCACGAGCGAGTACTAGACGAGTACTGTCAGCTGTCCTGCTGCAGTCTCTGCCCAGTACCCGTTACTGGATTCAATCTTCTGTTTGTGGACATTGGACAGAGTCAACACTTGTTTCCTTTTGGACATTGGTTCCTAGACCCGCCCCCCCACGTCATCAGGAAGTCCCATATATTCCATTGCCCGCGCGCACCACAAGAGAGTACTAGACGAGTACTGTCAGCTGTCCTGCTGCACTCTCTGCCAGTCGCCCATTGCTGGATTCAATCTTCTGTTTGTGGACATTGGACAGAGTCAACACTTGTTTCCTTTCGGACATTGGATCCTGGATATATCTAAGTATATACTACACTGATTCTATCTAAGACTGGACCTCTACATAAGTATATAACACATATTTAATATTTTTCTTAGCCCCGCCCCCCACGTCATCAGGATGTCCCATGAATTCCATTGCCCGCACGCACCATCGCGCGTGCACAACGACCGAGTACTAGACGAGTACTGTCAGCTGTCTGTTGACCGTTGTACCGCTGTCCCGCCGTTACTTTGGTTCTCTTAGTTTTTGCTTACTTTTCTTTGAATTCAGCAGCTCCTGTGTGCGCCCCTCCCACAGGCCCCCTGAAACCTTGTAATTTGGTCCTCGAGTCCCTGTTTTGTTACATGTTAGCCCTTGGTTTCCATGGTCAGTTGGGCTTGTCTGCCGCAAACCTCCTACTATGAGTTGTGCAGTGAAACTGCTTTGTTTATGTTTTGCATTTCCATTTGAACTTAGCAGGTACTTGTTTAAGATCTGGTCTCATTTCACTCTGAAACCTTGTATCCTGGTGCTTGAGTCTATATTTTGTTATGGGGGAGCACCCTGGACTCTGCTGTCAGTCTGGCCTGGACTAGGCACTTCCTTACGGTGAACATTGCATTGAATTATACACAGCTGCTCTGTGCAGATGTAGTTGAAGCGCTGCATACTGACGGATTCTCTGTTTTATAATTATTTTGTTTTCAACATACGCTAAGATTTTCCTGCTCTGTTCTGCTGTCAGTTTGGCCTGTGTGCCGCATTCAGGTATGGTGAATATTGTTTTGAATTATACACAGCCGCTCTAAGCAGCAGTAGTTGAAGTGCTGCATACTGACAGGTTCTTTGTCCTATCATTATTTTGTTTCCAATTTATGCTAAGATTTACTATCGCTGATTTACCTATATAATTAAGTTTTTTATTTGTTTTTAAAGTAGTGCCTAGTACTCTACTCTGGTATCATTGGAACTTTAGTTTTATTTTTGTACCGCCTAAAAATGATAAAACTTACTGCTGGTATGCCCTCATGTCACCCATATCAAATGCCGGTATCCCTAAAACCAGGCTTACACATTGCTGGTACCATGGACTTTTCATCTCGTGACCCGGCGCCATTCCTGCCTTTCATAGGTATACAACGGTTCCCTAATGAGCTTTCAACAGTAGCCCCTAATGAAGTCCTGCAAGCTCAATTTCTCTCCGATCATACAATGCATGAAATTGCTTCTGGTGTTAAACTGTGTCCTGTTGAGGCTGGAGGTTGTGAACCCGGATGCCATTCTTTCACAGATTTCTGAATTTGAGTCGGCCTCCTCTCAATTTATGATTCCTCCGACTCCTATCCCACTATATTCGCAGGTTCTGTCTAGTCAGGTTCCTTTTTGTAATTCTGGGATTATTTGGGCTACTTCTTTATTCCAACAACAGAAGTTCCCTCAAATTCCAAATCCTCTGTTAGCTCAATCAACACAAAAAACGGTCCTCGCTCCGGCCCTTAGGGTGGAAGATTCCTGTTTGCCACTTAAGGACTCCAGGCTCTCAATTTCACCAGATCCTTACCCTACTGATGGCCCAGATGATATAATATCTCTTCCTCCCTCACATGTTTCCTCTGGATCCTCTTTCGCCAAGCCATTGGCTCGGCCGTCTTTTGGCTTTCCTGCAGTGAACAATCATGCACTGGAGTCGACGCTAATGGCAATTAACATCTCTATATTCACTCTCACAAAACTATTTGAAATAATTGAAACCAGAGCTTCTTCTCAAGAAAATATAACTGCTTTAATGATGAACAAACTTGACTGGCTGGCACTGAATTTTCAACATGTTATATAATGTCAAACGTTGTTCATGTCATGCTGTTGCAATGAATTTGTCTCCAGTGCCCTCTCCAGAAGTTGAGCAAATTATTGCGACTACTCCATCTACAATGTCTAAAGAGTTTGATGTAGCTGTTGATATCGTACCTGAACACTCAGGGGTCCCTTCGAATCATTTATACGCTGAGGAAGTGATCCCTGAATTACCTGTCCTGTGATCCAACTATACAATGTCTTCTGCCGCCCTTCTCAAAATAATCGCAGAAGAAAAAAAAAGAAATAGAAAAAGAACATCTGACAGAGATTTGGATTTTATTTCTTCCTCTGAGCATCCCAAACAGAAAAAAATGAAAAATCTTCCAATCCCCCAAAAAAATAAAAAATCGAAATCAAAAACTAAAGCCTTTGTGACTAATCTTTCTGATTTAAATTCTCCTCTTAATCCGACCCAGAATTTGGAACCTGATAAGAATTTGCTTCCTCCTTCTCATGTGGAGGATTCCGTGTCTCCTAAAGTACCTCAGTTGAAAGAGAGGACACTGGAAGGGAAGAAGGATATACCGGCCATTGTAAGTTCCACAATTGTTGTGCCTTACTCTGAAGATGAGTCTGACTCTAAAGTAGACCTGATGAATTTTTCAGTTTACTCTCATAATAATTCTAACATGCAGGATGCTATTCATCAAAGTTTACATGAGAATAACTGTATCCCTCAACCTCTAAGTCCTAAATTCTGTGTCAATCTAAATTACGATGGGTTGGCTTTTAGAACTCTCGAGCAAAAAAGATATGGGTTAATCTCAAGAATACCGTTCCTAAAATCTCCTCCCTCTAATCTCGCTAGTAGCAGTCTGAGTGAGCCCCTTCAGTCCATCGCTGATCCGAATGTGTTCAGCGCACCCTTGTCTGAATTACCTTCCTGTTCAACAAAGGGTGTACCTAACTGTCAGGAGAATTAGCAGGATGAATTAATAAGAATTACTATGGTAGATAGACTTTACTCGGACCCATTTCCAAGTAGAGCGACCCTTTTGGCAGTTTTTCATCTTATTCCTGCCCTACGACATATTCATTCTAAAGATATTTTCAGGGTATCTTACCCGAAGCCTGCTTTACAAGATATAGTCGACATTACAATTCCTTCGGTAATAATTAAGAACTATGTCTGGCAGTAGAGACATCTCCTCCTAGAGAAAGGTTTAGCTCTAGATATTGTTGCTCCTCCTCCAATCACTGCTGCTTTAAGCCCTCAGCCTATGCTCTCGGCTGTAATGAACCCATTGGAAGTGGTATTGGCGATGCTCTTAAATGCTGTAACTGTAAATCGGTGCTGTTTATACCTCCCCAAACAGTTCCATCTAAATGGGCCTGATTAGCTCAGAACAAGATAGGGGCTGGGACTAATCACTAGCTGCCAGCCTCAGGAGTTTCTCGGGAATGTTCCATGGTTTCCTGGAATACCCGTGGATTCTCCCATCGAATAACAACTAAATCAAAGCTACTTATAAAGTGTGATTTAGTACTGTTACAAGAAACTTGGATGATGCAGACCCCTCTTTGGCCGGACCATTCGGTTGCCTTAGTACCGGCCTCTAAGGCGGCTAGGGGTAGACCTGCGGCCAGCATCTTAATTGCTGTTCGCAAGGACTCTCCGTTATCCATACATCAATTGGCGTCTCCCGACCATGGGATTTAACCAGTCATCATTCGAACTTCAAATAGAAACCATCCTTTTTTTCCAAAGGTGACGGTCTTGAATATTTATTGGAATCCCTTGTTTTTCAACAGAATCTCTTTTTATAAGTAAAGTGGAGTCTATATTGGACCAAACATTGTTAGATGCTAATAATGCATTTATCATTATTGCAGGAGATTTCAACATGAATTTGATAAACACCTCTTACAGATCAGGATCTAGAGTAGATAAATGGTCTCGGCTAATGAAAATGAGACAAATCTCTTATTTGAATGGTTCCCATGTAAATGATTCGCCACCCCATCCAACTTGGTGTAGAGCACACTCCCATTCGATCCTTGACTATGTGTATTAATCAAATCACGCTAACAAGTTGGTTTCTGCATTCAAATGATTGTATACAGATTATTGCCCAATCACTTAAAGATGGTAATAAACCAAGTTTTACTTATAAATATAAATGGAATCCAACCATCCATGATCTTCAATAGGAATTACGTATATCTCTTCATAGGCTTCCCAAAAACGGAAGTATGACACAAAAAAAGTCACTGAAAATGATATATAGAAACAAAATTAGACATATTATTCCTACTTTGAAACAAAGAGAAGCTGAATCAATGCTCAAAGTCTTATTACTAAAACCTGCTTCTGAGATTTGGAGAATTATTAATTCTATTTCGGGGAATGCCTTTAAATCAACTCAACTTAATGGCATTGATGAGATGGTTTGGAAAGCCCACTATCAAAAACTTCTTTTTAAGCAAGGTTTAAACTCTATAAATATTGATTGTGAGCATTCAGACTTATCTCAATTTAAGTTTCATTCCATTGATATTTTACTAATAATCAAAAATCTTAGCTTGTCAAGGGCACCAGGGCCAGATATGCTTACAAACTATATTTTTAAAGCTAACCCTGAGGCTTGGGCGGAGGCTTTAAATCAAATTTTTCAAATTGTAATTAAGACCAAGGTAATTCCGCCATCTTTGCAGACTGCTATAGTAATTGCAATTTTTAAACAGGGTGATAGAACCAACCCCTGTAATTATCGTCCCATTGCGCTTTTAGATGTCCCTGGCAACATTTTAGCAAGACTTTTATTACTTGATTTTACTAAATGGCTTATTAAGGAAGACCTATTGGACGCACATAAATCAGGGTTTGTTCCAGGGATTGCCACTGCGTTAAATCTAACAATAATTTCAGCTATTAAAGCGCAAGCAATAAGAGATAGACACCCGGTATATGTTGCATTTGTGGATTTTAAACAAGCCTTTTATTCAGTACAGAGAAATATTCTATGGAATAAACTTCTTTTAGCTAACTGTCCTTCGTATATATTATTTTTAATTCAACAATTTTATTCTAATACATCGATTAAAATTAAACTTTCAACGAAAGGCCTTTTATCAGAATCCATTGAAACAAATGTAGGTCTGAAACAAGACTGCCCTTTTGCCGCTATTTAATTTAATTTTTATATTAGTGATTTTTATAATGCTCTGAAGACAATCTGCTCCTTCCCTCCAAAATTGGGATCCTATCATATTCAGTACTTACTTTATGCAGATGATTTGGTTATTTTTGACATGACACCGATTGGTCTCCAAAGGAAGCTAACGGCCCTGTCAAAATTTGCTGAACAAAACAATCTAGAAATAAATGCAAAAATGTCGAATGTTCTAATATTTAATCATGTTAATAAAAGATCTAAAAATAGATTCAATTGGGTTCTTGCCAAACATTCTCTGGTACACACAAGCTTGTATAAATATCTTGGAGTTAATGTTAACTCCCAACCTTTTGAGAAATCATATAATGAGGACCTGTTACTGAGAATGAGAATGTTGCCAATCCAAGCTATGGCTCTCCAGAGAAAATATGGAAAATTCTCCTTGTTGCCTGCTCGAAAATACTATTTACAAAAAGCTGTTCCTAAAAGCCCAGACTAAAGTAATTGATAAAGCCGTGAAGTGGGATATTTTAGAAGGAATTTTCTGAAAAATTATTTTACCAGTTCCTGCGAGTACGCCAATTGCCCTAATCCGTTACGAAATGGGATTGATATCTTTAGAAGTGGTAGTGCATTGGTCAATGTTAGCCCTCTATAGGAAAATTCACCTCCCCTCTACTTTAGCTAAAAACTTGTTCCCGGTTTTAAAAAATCTTTTTAAAAGTAGCGGTAACACTACTCTGACAAAGTGGGAAGCGCAGTGAGAATCTCTTTTAAATGCTGCAGATACTAAAATAGACTTATTAATGCAATTTCCAGACAAAGCTAAATTAAAACTATGTAGGAATGATTGGATCTTGACTGGAAAAAGATGCTCAAGATATAATGCGTATAAAGCTGGCTCCTTTCTATGCAAAGCACTGAATGTGATCCCGCTGTATATTTAACACTTCCCTGACAGAGCCTATACAGATACATTCCTATGTTTTCGCTTTAATCTTTTAGCAACAAGAGCTAGACTGGCAATATATGCAAAAGATCGGGGGTAATTCATAGAAATCAGCGCACAAGTGGCGCACGCGGCTGGCGCAGTGTGCACGTGTGAATCCCTGCGCCAGCCGTGTGCGCCAAAACCCATTTCCGCGCACAGCGTATTCATGGATACCAGCTACCAAAACCAGCCGTGGTGCACAGTGGCGCAGCGACCCTGCAGCAGCGCCAGTTACGCCCCCAAGAACGCCTCTTGCGCAGGGAAAAGCCATCAAAATCCCCAATCCAGAGCAAAGGGCTGCGCCAACCCTGTACCAGCACGGCAAGCAGGCTACGTGTATCACTGGGGTGCGCGGGAAGTACCTCACGTCATTTCAGCTGGGCACGTGCATTTCAGGGGTGCGCGGGAAGTTCTACATGCAAATGTCCTGGCTATGTGTATTTCGGGGAGCGCGGGAAGTTTCACACGCGATATCAGCAGGGTACGTGTATTCCAGGGGTGCGCGGGAACTTCCACACGCAAATGTCCAGGCCACGTGTATTTTGGGGTGCGCGGGAAGGTTCACACGCAATATCAGCAGGGTACGTGTATTGCAGGGGTGCGCAGGAAGTTCCACACGCGATTTCAGCAGGGTACATGTATTACAGGGGTGCGCTTGAAGTTCCACACGCGATTCCATCAGGGTCCGTGTACATCAGGGGTGCGTGGGAATTTTCACATGTGAATTCAGCAGGATACTTGTATATCAGGGGTGCGCGAAAAGTTCCACATGCGAATGTCCTGGCTAGGTGTATTTCGGGGTGCGCGGGAAGTTTCACACGCGATATCAGCAGGGTACGTGCATATCAGGGGTGCGCGGGAAGTTCCACACGCGAATGTCCTGGCTACGTGTATTTCGGGGTGCGCGGGAAGTTTCACACGCGATATCAGCAGGGTACGTGTATTCCAGGGGTACGCGGGAAGTTCCACACGCGATTTCAACAGGGTATGTGTATTACAGGGGTCCGCTTGAAGTTCCACACGCGATTCCATCAGGGTACGTGTACATCAGGGGTGTGCGGGAATTTTCACACGTGAATTCAGCAGGGTACGTGTATATCAGGGGTGCGCGGGAAGTTCCACACGCGAATGTCCTGGCTACGTGTATTTCAGGGTGCGCGGGAAGTTTCACACATGATATCAGCAGGGTACGTGCATATCAGGGGTGCGCGGGAAGTTCCACATGCAAATGTCCTGGCTACGTGTATTTCGGGGTGTGTGGGAAGTTTCACACGCGATATCAGAAGGGTACGTGTATTCCAGGGGTGCGCGGGAAGTTCCACAAGCGATTTCAGCAGGGTACGTGTATTACAGGGGTGCGCTTGAAGTTCCACACGCGATTCCATCAGGGTACATGTACATCAGGGGTGCACGGGAATTTTCACACGTGAATTCAGCAGGGTACGTGTATATCAGGGGTGCCTGGGAAGTTCCACACGCGAATGTCCTGGCTACATGTATTTCGGGGTGCGCGGGAAGTTTCACACGCGATATCAGCAGGGTACGTGCATATCAGGGGTGCGCGGGAAGTTCCACATGCGAATGTCCTGGCTACGTGTATTTCGGGGTGCGCGGGAAGTTTCACACGCGATATCAGCAGGGTACGTGTATTCCAGGGGTGCGCGGGAAGTTCCACACGCGATTTCAACAGGGTACATGTATTACAGGGGTGCGCTTGAAGTTCCACACGCGATTCCATCAGGGTACGTGTACATCAGGGGTGCGCGGGAATTTTCACACGTGAATTCAGCAGGGTACGTGTATATCAGGGCTGCGCGGGAAGTTCCACACGCGAATGTCCTGGCTACGTGTATTTCGGGGTGCGTGGGAAGTTTCACACGCGATATCAGCAGGGTACGTGCATATCAGGGGTGCGCGGGAAGTTCCACACGCAAATGTCCTGGCTATGTGTATTTCGGGGTGCGCGGGAAGTTTCACACGCGATATCAGCAGGGTACGTGTATTCCAGGGGTGCGCTTGAAGTTCCACACGCGATTCCATCAGGGTACGTGTATTACAGGGGTGCGCGGGGAGCACCACACGTGAATTGCACGTGTGGGTCCTCCCAGGTGTTCCCTCTACACCCTCCACGGCCCCTGCAGGTGGCTCACACCACAGGGGCCTACCCTGCACATGTCCTGCAGGCACCCCATCCACCATGGCCATGCCCCCCAGCCAACCCACATGTCAACTTGCACTACTGCCCATCAACGCATGTCCCCCTGCACCCCCAGCCACCAGGGGCACCCTCCACCCGGCCCCCACCCATGTCTCCCACCACCCCCACCCCCCAGCAGTGCAGGGGCACCCTCCACCAGGCCCCCACCCATGTCTCCCACCACCCCCATCCCCCAGCAGTGCAGGGGCACCCTCCACCACGCCCCCACCCGTGTCTCCCACCACCCCCACCCCCCAGCAGTGCAGGGGCACCCTCCACCAGGCCCCCACCCATGTCTCCCACCACCCCCACCCCCAGCAGTGCAGGGGCACCCTCCACCAGGCCCCCACCCATGTCTCCCACCATCCCCACCCCCCAGCAGTGCAGGGGCACCCTCCACCTGGCCCCCACCCATGTCTCCCACCACCCCCACCCCCCAGCAGTGCAGGGGCACCCTCCACCAGGCCCCCACCCATGTCTCCCACCACCCCCATCCCCCAGCAGTGCAGGGGGCACCCTCCACCAGGCCCCCACCCATGTCTCCCACCACCCCCATCCCCCAGTAGTGCAGGGGCACCCTCCACCAGGCCCCCACCCATGTCTCCCACCACCCCCACCCCCCAGCAGTGCAGGGGCACCCTCCACCAGGCCCCCACCCATGTCTCCCACCACCCCCATCCCCCAGCAGTGCAGGGGCACCCTCCACCAGGCCCCCACCCATGTCTCCCACCACAACCACCCCCCAGCACTGTGGGGCAACTGCCAACAGGCCTGCACCCATGTCCAACTCATGTTCCCACCACCCCCACCCAGCAGCAGTGCAGGGGCACCCTCCACCAGGCCCCCACCCATGTCTCCCACCACCCCCACCCCCCAGCACTGTGTGGCACCTGCCAGCAGGCCCCCACCCAAGTCCAACTCATGTTCCCCACCACCCCCACCCCCCAGCAGTGCAGGGGCACCCTCCACCAGGCCCCCACTTAAGTCCAACTCATATTCCCCACCACCCCCACCCCCCAGCACTGTGGGGCACCTGCCAGCAGGCCCCCACCCATGTTCAACTCATGTTCCCCACCACCCCCACCCCCCAGCAGTGCAGGGGCACCCTCCACCAG
The DNA here is from genome assembly GCF_040938575.1 of Ambystoma mexicanum. Taxonomy (NCBI): domain Eukaryota; kingdom Metazoa; phylum Chordata; class Amphibia; order Caudata; family Ambystomatidae; genus Ambystoma; species Ambystoma mexicanum. The sequence continues at coordinate 1,222,083,637 of NC_090935.1, read as the reverse complement.
GCCCCCACCCATGTCCAACTCATGTTCCCCAACACCCCCACCCCCCAGCACTGTGGGGCACCTGCCAGCAGGCCCCCACCCATGTCCAACTCATGTTCCCCACCCCCCCACCCCCCAGCACTGTGGGGCACCTGCCAGCAGGCCCCCACCCATGTCCAACTCATGTTCCCCACCACCCCCACCCACCCAGCACTGTGGGGCACCTGCCAGCAGGCCCCACCCATGTTCAACTCATGTTCCCCACCACCCCCACCCCCCAGCAGTGCAGGGGCACCCTCCACCAGGCCCCCACCCATGTCTCCCACCACCCCCACCCCCAGCAGTGCAGGGGCACCCTCCACCAGGCCCCCACCCATGTCTCCCACCACCCCCATCCCCCAGCAGTGCAGGGGCACCCTCCACCAGGCCCCCACCCATGTCTCCCACCACCCTCATCCCCCAGCAGTGCAGGGTCACCCTCCACCAGGCCCCCACCCATGTCTCCCACCACCCCCACCCCCCAGCACTGTGGGGCACCTGCCAGCAGGCCCCCACCCATGTCCAACTCATGTTCCCCACCACCCCCACCCCCCAGCAGTGCAGGGGCACCCTCCACCAGGCCCCCACCCATGTCCAACTCATGTTCCCCAACACCCCCACCCCCCAGCACTGTGGGGCACCTGCCAGCAGGCCCCCACCCATGTCCAACTCATGTTCAACAACCCCCCACCCCCCGGCACTGTGGGGCACCTGCCAGCAGGCCCCCACCCATGTCCAACTCATGTTCCCCACCACCCCCACCCACCCAGCACTGTGGGGCACCTGCCAGCAGGCCCCACCCATGTTCAACTCATGTTCCCCACCACCCCCACCCCCCAGCAGTGCAGGGGCACCCTCCACCAGGCCCCCACCCATGTCTCCCACCACCCCCACCCCCCAGCAGTGCAGGGGCACCCTCCACCCGGCCCCCACCCATGTCTCCCACCACCCCCATCCCCCAGCAGTGCAGGGGCACCCTCCACCAGGCCCCCACCCATGTCTCCCACCACCCTCATCCCCCAGCAGTGCAGGGTCACCCTCCACCAGGCCCCCACCCATGTCTCCCACCACCCCCACCCCCCAGCACTGTGGGGCACCTGCCAGCAGGCCCCCACCCATGTCCAACTCATGTTCCCCACCACCCCCACTCCCCAGCAGTGCAGGGGCACCCTCCACCAGGCCCCCGCCCATGTCTCCCACCACCCCCACCCCCCAGCACTGTGGGGCACCTGCCAGCAGGCCCCCACACATGTCCAACTCATGTTCCCCACCACCCCCACCCCCCAGCAGTGCAGGGGCACCCTCCACCAGGCCCCCACCCATGTCTCCCACCACCCCCATCCCCCAGCAGTGCAGGGGCACCCTCCACCAGGCCCCCACCCATGTCTCCCACCACCCCCACACCCCAGCAGTGCAGGGGCACCCTCCACCAGGCCCCCACCCATGTCTCCCACCACCCCCATCCCCCAGCAGTGCAGGGGCACCCTCCACCAAGCCCCCACCCATGTCTCCCACCACCCCCATCCCCCAGCAGTGCAGGGGCACCCTCCACCAGGCCCCCACCCATGTCTCCCACCACCCCCACCCCCCAGCAGTGCAGGGGCACCCTCCACCAGGCCCCCACCCATGTCTCCCACCACCCCCATCCCCCAGCAGTGCAGGGGCACCCTCCACCAGGCCCCCACCCATGTCTCCCACCACCCCCATCCCCCAGCAGTGCAGGGGGCACCCTCCACCAAGCCCCCACCCATGTCTCCCACCACCCCCATCCCCCAGCAGTGCAGGGGCACCCTCCACCAGGCCCCCACCCATGTCTCCCACCACCCCCACCCCCCAGCAGTGCAGGGGCACCCTCCACCAGGCCCCCATCCATGTCACCCATCACCCCCACCCCCCAGCAGTGCAGGGGCACCCTCCACCAGGCCCCCACCCATGTCTCCCACCACCCCCACCCCCCAGCACTGTGTGGCACCTGCCAGCAGGCCCCCACCCAAGTCCAACTCATGTTCCCCACCACCCCCACCCCCCAGCAGTGCAGGGGCACCCTCCACCAGGCCCCCACTTAAGTCCAACTCATATTCCCCACCACCCCCACCCCCCAGCACTGTGGGGCACCTGCCAGCAGGCCCCCACCCATGTTCAACTCATGTTCCCCACCACCCCCACCCCCCAGCAGTGCAGGGGCACCCTCCACCAGGCCCCCACCCATGTCCAACTCATGTTCCCCAACACCCCCACCCCACAGCACTGTGGGGCACCTGCCAGCAGGCCCCCACCCATGTCCAACTCATGTTCCCCACCCCCCCACCCCCCAGCACTGTGGGGCACCTGCCAGCAGGCCCCCACCCATGTCCAACTCATGTTCCCCACCACCCCCACCCACCCAGCACTGTGGGGCACCTGCCAGCAGGCCCCACCCATGTTCAACTCATGTTCCCCACCACCCCCACCCCCCAGCAGTGCAGGGGCACCCTCCACCAGGCCCCCACCCATGTCTCCCACCACCCCCACCCCCCAGCAGTGCAGGGGCACCCTCCACCAGGCCCCCACCCATGTCTCCCACCACCCCCATCCCCCAGCAGTGCAGGGGCACCCTCCACCAGGCCCCCACCCATGTCTCCCACCACCCCCATCCCCCAGCAGTGCAGGGTCACCCTCCACCAGGCCCCCACCCATGTCTCCCACCACCCCCACCCCCCAGCACTGTGGGGCACCTGCCAGCAGGCCCCCACCCATGTCCAACTCATGTTCCCCACCACCCCCACTCCCCAGCAGTGCAGGGGCACCCTCCACCAGGCCCCCACTCAGGTCCAACTCATGTTCCCCACCACCCCCACCCCGCAGCACTGTGGGGCACCTGCTAGCAGGCCCCCACCCATGTCCAACTCATGTTCCCCACCACCCCCACCCCCCAGCAGTGCAGGGGCACCCTCCACCAGGCCCCCACCCATGTCCAACTCATGTTCCCCACCACCCCCACCCCCCAGCACTGTGGGGCACCTGCCAGCAGGCCCCCAGCCATGTCCAACTCATGTTCCCCACCACCCCCACCCCCAGCACTGTGGGGCACCTGCCAGCAGGCCCCCACCCATGTCCAACTCATGTCTCCCATCACCCCCACCCCCCAGCAGTGCAGGGGCACCCTCCACCAGGCCCCCGCCCATGTCTCCCACCACCCCCACCCCCCAGCAGTGCAGGGGCACCCTCCACCAGGCCTCCACCCATGTCTCCCACCACCCCCACCCCCCAGCAGTGCAGGGGCACATTCCACCAGGCCCCCACCCATGTCTCCCCCCACCCCCATCCCCCAGCAGTGCAGGGGCACTCTCCACCAGGCCCACACCCATGTCTCCCACCACCCCCATCCCCCAGCAGTGCAGGGTCACCCTTCACCAGGTCCCCACCAATGTCTCCCACCACCCCCACCCCCCAGCACGGTGGGGCACCTGCCAGCAGGCCACCACCCATGTCCAAACCATGTTCCCCACCACCCCCACCACCCAGCAGTGCAGGGGCACCCTCCACCAGGCCCCCACTCATGTCCAACTCATGTTCCCCACCACCCCCACCCCCCAGCACTGTGGGGCACCTGCCAGCAGGCCCCCACCCATGTCCAACTCATGTTCCCCACCACCCCCACCCCCCAGCAGTGCAGGGGCACCCTCCACCAGGCACCCACCCATGTCCAACTCATGTTCCCCACCCCCCCCACCCCCCAGCACTCTGGGGCACCTGCCAGCAGGCCACCACCCATGTCCAACTCATGTTCCCCAACACCCCCACCACCCAGCACTGTGGGGCACCAGCCAGCAGGCCCCAACCCATGTTCAACTCATGTTCCCCCCCACCCCCCAGCAGTGCAGGGGCACCCTCCACCAGGCCCCCACCCATGTCTCCCACCACCCCCACCCCCCAGCAGTGCAGGGGCACCCTCCACCAGGCCCCCACCCATGTCTCCCACCACCCCCATCCCCCAGCATTGCAGGGGCACCCTCCACCAGGCCCCCACCCATGTCTCCCACCACCCTATCCCCCAGCAGTGCAGGGTCACCCTCCACCAGGCCCCCACCCATGTCTCCCACCACCCCCACCCCCCAGCACTGTGGGGCACCTGCCAGCAGGTCCCCACCCATGTCCAACTCATGTTCCCCACCACCCCCACCCCCAGCAGTGCAGGTGCACCCTCCACCAGGCCCCCCACCCATGTCTCCCACAACCCCCACCCCCCAGCACTGTGGGGCACCTGCCAGCAGGCCCCCACCCATGTGCAACTCATGTTCCCCACCACCCCCACCCCCCAGCAGTTCAGGGGCACCCTCCACCAGGCCCCCACTCATGTCCAACTCATGTTCCCCACCACCCCACCCCCCAGCACTGTGGGGCACCTGCCAGCAGGCCCCCACCCATGTCCAACTCATGTTCCCCATCACCCCCACCCCCCAGCAGTGCAGGGGCACCCTCCACCAGGCCTCACCCATGTCCAACTCATGTTCCCCACCACCCCCACCCCCCAGCACTGTCGGGCACCTGCCAGCAGGCCCCCACCCAAGTCCAACTCATGCTCCCCACCACCCCCACTCCCCAGCACTGTGGGGCACCTGCCAGCAGGCCCCCACCCATGTCCAACTCATGTCTCCCACCACCCCCACCCCCCAGCAGTGCAGGGGCACCCTCCACCAGGCCCCCGCCCATGTCTCCCACCATCCCCACCCCCCAGCAGTGCAGGGGCACCCTCCACCAGGCCCCCACCCATGTCTCCAACCACCCCCACCCCCCAGCAGTGCAGGGGCACCCTCCACAAGGCCCCCACCCATGTCTCCCACCACCCCCATCCCCCAGCAGTGCAGGGGCACCCTCCACCAGGCCCCCACACATGTCTTCCACCACCCCCATCCCCCAGCAGTGCAGGGTCACCCTCCACCAGGTCCTCACCCAGGTCTCCCACCACCCCCACCCCCCAGCACTGTGGGGCACCTGCCAGCAGGCAACCACCCATGTCCAAACCATGTACCGAACCACCCCCACCACCCAGCAGTGCAGGGGCACCCTCCACCAGGCCCCTACCCATGTCTCCCACCACCCCCACCCCCCAGCAGTGCAGGAGCACCCTCCACCAGGCCCCCACCCATGTCTCCCACCACACCCACCCCCCAGCACTGTGGGGCACCTGCCAGCAGGCCCCCACCCATGTCCAACTCATGTTCCCCACCACCCCCACCCCCCAGCACTGTGGGGCACCTGCCAGCAGGCCCCCACCCATGTCCAACTCATGTTCCCCACCACCCCCACCCCCCAGCAGTGCAGGCGCACCCTCCACCAGGCCCCCGCCCATGTCTCCCACCACCCCCACCCCCCAGCAGTGCAGGGGCACCCTCCACCAGGCCCCCACCCATGTCTCCCACCACCCCACCCCCCAGCAGTGCAGGGGCACATTCCACCAGGCCCCCACCCATGTCTCTCACCACCCCCATCCCCCAGCAGTGCAGGGGCACTCTCCACCAGGCACATACCCATGTCTCCCACCACCCCCATCCCCCAGCAGTGCAGGGTCACCCTTCACCAGGTCCCCACCAATGTCTCCCACCACCCCCACCCCCCAGCACGGTGGGGCACCTGCCAGCAGGCCACCACCCATATCCAAATCATGTTCTCCACCACCCCCACCACCCAGCAGTGCAGGGGCACCCTCCACCAGGCCCCCACTCATGTCCAACTCATGTTCCCCACCACCCCCACCCCCCAGCACTGTGGGGCACCTGCCAGCAGGCCCCCACCCATGTCCAACGCATGTTCCCAACCACCCCCACCCCCCAGCAGTGCAGGGGCACCCTCCACCAGGCACCCACCCATGTCCAACTCATGTTCCCCACCACCCCCACCCCCCCAGCACTCTGGGGCACCTGCCAGCAGGCCCCCACCCATGTCCAACTCATGTTCCCCAACACCCCCACCACCCAGCACTGTGGGGCACCAGCCAGCAGGCCCCCACCCATGTACAACTCATGTTCCCCACCACCCCCCAGCAGTGCAGGGGCACCCTCCACCAGGCCCCCACCCATGTCTCCCACCACCCCCACCCCCCAGCAGTGCAGGGGCACCCTCCACCAGAACCCACCCATGTCTCCCACCACCCCCATCCCCCAGCAGTGCAGGGGCACCCTCCACCAGGCCCCCACCCATGTCTTCCACCACCCCAATCCCCCAGCAGTGCAGGGGCACCCTCCACCAGGCCCCCACCCATGTCTCCCACCACCCCCAACCCCCAGCACTGTGGGGCACCTGCCAGCAGGTCCCCACCCATGTCCAACTCATGTTCCCCACCACCCCCACCCCCAGCAGTGCAGGTGCACCCTCCACCAGGCCCCCCACCCATGTCTCCCACAACCCCCACCCCCCAGCACTGTGGGGCACCTGCCAGCAGGCCCCCACCCATGTGCAACTCATGTTCCCCACCACCCCCACCCCCCAGCAGTGCAGGGGCACCCTCCACCAGGCCCCCACTCATGTCCAACTCATGTTCCACACCACCCCACCCCCCAGCACTGTGGGGCACCTGCCAGCAGGCCCCCACCCATGTCCAACTCATGTTCCCCACCACCCCCACCCCCCAGCAGTGCAGGGGCACCCTCCACCAGGCCCCCACCCATGTCCAACTCATGTTCCCCACCACCCCCACCCCCCAGCACTGTCGGGCACCTGCCAGCAGGCCCCCACCCAAATCCAACTCATGTTCCCCACCACCCCCACCCCCCAGCACTGTTTGGCACCTGCCAGCAGGCCCCTACCCATGTCCAACTCATGTCTCCCACCACCCCCACCCCCCAGCAGTGCAGGGGCACCCTCCACCAGGCCCCCGACCATATATCCCACCACCCCCATCCCCCAGCAGTGCAGGGGCACCCTCCACCAGGCCCCCACCCATGTCTCCCACCACCCCCACCCCCCAGCAGTGCAGGGGCACCCTCCACCAGGCCCCCACCCATGTCTCCCACCACCCCCATCCCCCAGCAGTGCAGGGGCACCCTCCACCAGGCCCCCACCCATGTCTTCCACCACCCCCATCCCCCAGCAGTGCAGGGTCACCCTCCACCAGGTCCTCACCCAGGTCTCCCACCACCCCCACCCCCCAGCACTGTGGGGCACCTGCCAGCAGGCCCTCACCCATGTCCAAACCATGTTCCGAACCACCCCCACCACCCAGCAGTGAAGGGGCACCCTCCACCAGGCCCCTACCCATGTCTCCCACCACCCCCACCCCCCAGCAGTGCAGGAGCACCCTCCACCAGGCCCCCACCCATGTCTACCACCACACCCACCCCCCAGCACTATGGGGCACCTGCCAGCAGGCCCCCACCCATGTCCAACTCATGTTCCCCACCACCCCCACCCCCCAGCACTGTGGGGCACCTGCCAGCAGGCCCCCACCCATGTCCAACTCATGTTCCCCACCACCCCCACCCCCCAGCAGTGCAGGCGCACCCTCCACCAGGCCCCCACCCATGTCCAACTCATGTTCCCCACCGCCCCCACCCCCCAGCACTTTGGGGCACCTGCCAGCAGGCCCCCACCCATGTCCAATTCATGTTCCCCACCACCCCCACCACCCAGCACTGTGGGGCACCTGCCAGCAGGCCCCCACCCATGTCCAACTCATGTCTCCCACCACCCCCACCCCCCAGCAGTGCAGGGGCACCCTCCACCAGGCCCCCACCCATTTCTCCCACCACCCCCACCCCCCAGCAGTGCAGGGGCTCCCTCCACCAGGCCCCACCCATGTCTCCCACCACCCCCACCCCCCAGCAGTGCAGGGGCACCCTCCACCAGGCCCTCACCCATGTCTCCCACCACCCCCATCCCCCAGCAGTGCCGGGGCACCCTCCATCAGGCCCCCACCCATGTCTCCCACCACCCCCACCCCCCAGCACTGTGGGGCACCTGCCAGCAGGCCCCCACCCATGTCCAACTCATGTTCCCCACCACCCCCACCCACCAGCAGTGCAGTGGCACCCTCCACCAGGCCCCCACTCATGTCCAACTCATGTTCCCCACCACCCCCACCCCCCATCACTGTGGGGCACCTGCCAGCAGGCCCCCACCCATGTCCAACTCATGTTCCCCACCACCCCCACCCCCCGCAGTGCAGGGGCACCCTCCACCAGGCCCCCACCCATGCCCAACTCACGTTCCCCACCACCCCCACCCCCCAGCACTGTGGGGCACCCGACAGCAAGCCCCCACCCATGTCCAACTCATGTTCCCCACCACCCCCAACCCCCAGCACTGTGGGGCACCTGCCAGCAGGCCCCCACCCATGTCCAACTCATGTTCACCACCACCCCCACCCCCCAGCACTGTGGGGCACCCTCCACCAGGCCCCCACACATGTCTCCCACCACCCCCACCCCCAGCAGTGCAGGGGCACCCTCCACCAGGCCCCCACCCATGTCTCCCACCACCCCCATCCCCCAGCAGTGCAGGGGCACCCTCCACCAGGCCCCCATCCATGTCTCCCACCCCCCCATCCCCCAGCAGTGCAGGGTCATCCTCCACCAGGCCCCCACCCATGTCTCCCACCACCCCCACCCCCCAGCACTGTGGGGCACCTGCCAGCAGGCCCCCACCCATGTCCAACTCATGTTCCCCACCACCCCCACACCCCAGCAGTGCATGGGCACCCTCCACCAGGCCCCCACCCATGTCTCCCACCACCCCCACCCCCCAGCACTGTGGGGCACCTGCCAGCAGGCACCCACCCAGGCCCCCATGTCCAACTCATGTTCCCCACCACCCCACCCCCCCAGCAGTGCAGGGGCACCCTCCACCAGGCCCCCACTCATGTCCAACTAATGTTCCCCACCACCCCCACCCCCCAGCAGTGCAGGGGCACCCTCCACAAGGCCCTCACCCATGTCCATCTCATGTTCCCCACCACCCCCACCCCCCAGCAGTGCAGGGTCACCCTCCACCAGGCCCTCACCTATGTCTCCCACCACCCCCACCCCCCAGCACTGTGGGGCACCTGCCAGCAGGCCCCCACCCATGTCCAACTCATGTTTCCCACCACCCCCACCCCTCAGCAGTGCAGGGGCACCCTCCACCAGGCCCCCACCCATGTCTCCCACCACCCCCACCCCCCAGCAGTGCAGGGGCACCCTCCACCAGGCCCCCACCCATGTCTCCACCACCCCCACACCCCAGCACTGTGGGGCACCTGCCAGCAGGTCCCCACCCATGTCCAACTCATGTTTCCCACCACCCCTACCCCCCAGCACTGTGGGGGACCTGCCAGCAGGCCCCCACCCATGTCCAACTCATGTTCCCCACCACCCCCACCCCCCAGCACTGTGGGGCACCTGCCAGCAGGCCCCCACCCATGTCCAACTCATGTTCCCCACCACCCCCACCCCCCAGCACTGTGGGGCACCTGCCAGCAGGCCCCCACCCATGTCCAACTCATGTTCCCCAACCCCCCCCAGCAGTGCAGGGGCACCCTCCACCAGGCCCCCACCCATATCCAACTCATGTTCCCCACCACCCCCACCCCCCAGCACTGTGGGGCACCTGCCAGCAGGCCCCCACCCATGTCCAACTCATGTTCCCCACACCCCCACCCCTCAGCACTGTGGGGCACCTGCCAGCAGGCCCCCACCCATGTCCAACTCATGTTCCCCACCACCCCCACCCCCCAGCAGTGCAGGGGCACCCTCCACCAGGCCCCCACCCATGTCCAACTCTTGTTCCCCACCACCCCCACCCCCCAGCACTGTGGGGCACCTGCCAGCAGGCCCCCACCCATGTCCAACTCATGTTCCCCACCACCCCCACACCCCAGCAGTGCAGGGGCACCCTCCACCAGGCCCCCACCCATGTCCCCCACCACCCCCACCCCCCAGCAGTGCAGGGGCACCCTCCACCAGGCCCCCGCCCGTGTCTCCCACCACCCCCACCCCCCAGCAGTGCAGGGGCATCCTCCACCAGGCCCCCACCCATGTCCAACTCATGTTCCCCACCACCCCCACCCCCCAGCAGTGCAGGGGCACCCTCCACCAGGCCCCCACCCATGTCCAACTCATGTTCCCCACCACCCCCACCCCCCATCACTGTGGGGCACCTGCCAGCAGGCCCCCACCCATGTCCAACTCATGTTCCCCACCACCCCCACCCCCAGCAGTGCAGGGGCACCCTCCACCAGGCCCCCACCCATGCCCAACTCACGTTCCCCACCACCCCCACCCCCCAGCACTGTGGGGCACCCGACAGCAGGCCCCCACCCATGTCCAACTCATGTTCCCCACCACCCCCAACCCCCAGCACTGTGGGGCACCTGCCAGCAGGCCCCCACCCATGTCCAACTCATGTTCACCACCACCCCCACCCCCCAGCAGTGTGGGGCACCCGCCACCAGGCCCCCACACATGTCTCCCACCACCCCCACCCCCAGCAGTGCAGGGGCACCCTCCACCAGGCCCCCACCCATGTCTCCCACCACCCCCATCCCCCAGCAGTGCAGGGGCACCCTCCACCAGGCCCCCATCCATGTCTCCCACCCCCCATCCCCCAGCAGTGCAGGGTCATCCTCCACCAGGCCCCCACCCATGTCTCCCACCACCCCCACCCCCCAGCACTGTGGGGCACCTGCCAGCAGGCCCCCACCCATGTCCAACTCATGTTCCCCACCACCCCCACACCCCAGCAGTGCATGGGCACCCTCCACCAGGCCCCCACCCATGTCTCCCACCACCCCCACCCCCCAGCACTGCGGGGCACCTGCCAGCAGGCACCCACCCAGGCCCCCATGTCCAACTCATGTTCCCCACCACCCCACCCCCTCAGCAGTGCAGGGGCACCCTCCACCAGGCCCCCACTCATGTCCAACTCATGTTCCCCACCACCCCCACCCCCCAGCAGTGCAGGGGCACCCTCCACAAGGCCCTCACCCATGTCCAACTCATGTTCCCCACCACCCCCACCCCCCAGCAGTGCAGGGTCACCCTCCACCAGGCCCTCACCTATGTCTCCCACCACCCCCACCCCCAGCACTGTGGGGCACCTGCCAGCAGGCCCCCACCCATGTCCAACTCATGTTTCCCACCACCCCCACCCCTCAGCAGTGCAGGGGCACCCTCCACCAGGCCCCCACCCATGTCTCCCACCACCCCCACCCCCCAGCAGTGCAGGGGCACCCTCCACCAGGCCCCCACCCATGTCTCCACCACCCCCACACCCCAGCACTGTGGGGCACCTGCCAGCAGGTCCCCACCCATGTCCAACTCATGTTTCCCACCACCCCCAACCCCCAGCACTGTGGGGCACCTGCCAGCAGGCCCCCACCCATGTCCAACTCATGTTCCCCACCACCCCTACCCCCCAGCACTGTGGGGGACCTGCCAGCAGGCCCCCACCCATGTCCAACTCATGTTCCCCACCACCCCCACCCCCCAGCACTGTGGGGCACCTGCCAGCAGGCCCCCACCCATGTCCAACTCATGTTCCCCACACCCCCACCCCCCAGCACTGTGGGGCACCTGCCAGCAGGCCCCCACCCATGTCCAACTCATGTTCCCCACCACCCCCACCCCCCCAGCAGTGCAGGGGCACCCTCCACCAGGCCCCCACCCATGTCCAACTCTTGTTCCCCACCACCCCCACCCCCCAGCACTGTGGGGCACCTGCCAGCAGGCCCCCACCCATGTCCAACTCATGTTCCCCACCACCCCCACACCCCAGCAGTGCAGGGGCACCCTCCACCAGGTCCCCACCCATGTCCCCCACCACCCCCACCCCCCAGCAGTGCAGGGGCACCCTCCACCAGGCCCCCGCCCGTGTCTCCCACCACCCCCACCCCCCAGCAGTGCAGGGGCATCCTCCACCAGGCCCCCACCCATGTCCAACTCATGTTCCCCACCACCCCCACCCCCCAGCAGTGCAGGGGCACCCTCCACCAGGCCCCCACCCATGTCCAACTCATGTTTCCCACCACCCCCACCCCCCAGCACTGTGGGGCACCTGCCAGCAGGCCCCCACCCATGTCCAACTCATGTTCCCCACCACCCCCACCATCCAGCACTGTGGGGCACCTGCCAGCAGGCCCCCACCCATGTCCAACTCATGTTCCCCACCACCCCCACCCCCCAGCAGTGCAGGGGCACCCTCCACCAGGCCCCCGCCCGTGTCTCCCACCACCCCCACCCCCCAGCAGTGCAGGGGCATCCTCCACCAGGCCCCCACCCATGTCCAACTCATGTTCCCCACGCCCCCCACCCCCCCAGCACTGTGGGGCACCTGCCAGCAGGCCCCCACCCATGTCCAACTCATGTTCCCCACCACCCCCACCCCCCAGCACTGTGGGGCACCTGCCAGCAGGCCCCACCCATGTCCAACTCATGTTCCCCACCACCCCCACCCCCCAGCACTGTGGGGCACCTGCCAGCAGGCCCCCACCCATGTCCAACTCATGTTCCCCACCACCCCCACCCCCCAGCACTGTGGGGCACCTGCCAGCAGGCCCCAACTCATGTTCCCCAGCCAACATGTCATCACAATCTAGATCCCTGGTCCTTATGGTCAGCCTCCAATTGCAAAACACCCACCCGAGTATTGCATCCACCCACTCATAATTGGCCATTACATGACAGAACACCAATTGCAAGTTTCGAAACAAACACATGTCCCTCACATACACCCAATGGGTGTCAGTGAATGTCAAAACCCATATCATGATATGCATGAAACCAATGAGATGATACTACACATTGAAGTTCGATAAAAAAATATGTATTAAAGGAAACATAAATAGAATCAAAAATAAAGAAACAGAAATGGGAATGTACAAAAATTAAAAGAAGCATGTCCGTGAAAAAAAGCAAAACCAAAAATCATAATCCAAAGTAATGGTGTCCAAAGTCACTGTCCACAAAAGAAAATCCAATGGGAAATAATAATTGAAAGCCATTGCTCCATGGGTAAATTGTGAAAGAAAAAGAAAATCCAACAGTGAACTATGTACAGACGAACAAGCCAGGGTCCATTATCCCAACAAAAGAAATGAAACCTATCTAACTACAGTAACTAATAAAATAAACTATATACAAAAATGTGGCCAATGTCCAAAAGGTCCAAAATAAATCAAAAAACAAAGGAAACCTAACACTACCTACATAACTATGTACAAGGGCAGCAGGCTAGTCTGACGGCTCACTTTTGGATGTCCCGGGCCAGGGCATCATCGAACTCCTGCTGAATGTCCCCGAGGCGGTCCTCCTCCATGGCCCGAGGGTCCGCAGGGACGTCGACGTGTCCACCTCCAACCCCCTGCGGATTGCCTCGAGGCACTCGGCCCGCCTCAGGGCCCTACACATGGAGTTCTCCGCCCTGACCATTGTGAGCCGTGCCTCTTCCGCCCGCTGCCGCTCCGCATCTATGGCGTGGCCCAACCGCTGCCCCACGGAAGACACTCTCTGTCCTGGGTCCTCCTGCCCTCCGGCCAATGCCTGCCCCTCCGATGTTGAAGGCCCCGAGCCTTCATGGCTCCCACCACATTGCTGCTGCTGCTGTGCCTCTGCCCGTGCACTGCCTCCTGCTGCCTGCACATCCTCCGCCGGCTGGGGTGCAGTCGTTGATGTGGCCACCCCTGCTGGACGTCCGACTCCCGACTGTGGCAGGGATGCCTCCTCCACCAGCCTGGCCGCACCGTCAGAGGCAGCTCCACAGGGCACGCAGGTGACTGATGGGTGGGAAGATGGCACGGAGGACGACTGGAACGTAGGGGGTTCAGTTGAGGAGGGGGTCGTAGCAAGCCCCATCAAACTGAGGAATCCGGCCTGGGTGACTTGTCCCAGCAGGCTGACGTGGTCAACAAGCCATTCGAGATGACGTGCAGTCTCCTCATGAAAAGACTGCAGGTAACCTTGCATGGCCCGTTGACGCAACGCCACACCAGTCAGGACAGCTCAACCCGGACCCGGATAGCCACGTCCGCAGGCAGAGGAAGGCCAGTTGTCGTTTGCTCATCCCCTGCCTGAAAACAGGTCTGGACGTAGGCATCCCTGCTGGTGCAAGATGATGCAGGGACAGGATCAGGGACAGGATTGCACACAGGCACCTCCGCGGCGGCCTGTGCTGAATCCTGTCCCTGGTCCTGCACTGCACCACTAGCACCAGTGGGATCCCCACCTCCAGACCCCGTCTCTGTTGCTTGCACGGCCTCCTCCTCCACCAAACCCCCCACCAACCTGGATGACTCCGTGCCATCTTCCCCTGTTGGGCCCTGTGGGTTCCCAGCTGCCCCTTCTTCTGCCGAGGAGTCCAACTCCAACCTCCGCCTCTTGGACCTCCCCCCGGCAGCTGCGGCCTGGGACGCGGCACCAGACTCCTCACTCCCCGATGAGATAACAACACGGGAGGGGAGCTGGGCCTTGCGTCTCCGGCTGGCGGTGGGATCCCCGCCGCTGTGCTCCACAGCACCTTCTCTGCCCTCTTCATCAGTTGACGCTGCAGACAGGGAGAAATAAAACACAGGCATCAGGGCACTGTACAATGGACACATACAGACATGACAGTTGTACATGAGTGGCATTGGCAAACCTCAGACATGCCATCACAATCCCCAACACACATGTCATTTCAACTCGCACACATGAGCCATACCACAGCCATATCGCAACTGCCAGCACCATCCATACCCATACAACAGCATGAGCAGGCAAAGCTGAGCCAGACATCACATGCAACACAGGAAGTGCACCACACATGTACACACACCACCACACTTGCATGCATGTGTACACCTCTGCAAAGTGTCGCAATGTTCAGATGGGCATCCATGTCACAACTGCCAATCAGGCTTCCACATCCGGCTGTCACATGCATCCATGTTGCATCACTGTTACACCCTTGTCAAATACACACAAATGCACATGTACACAGTGCTGATACATGCAGCTGAAAACAACATACATGCGTGACATCACGGACATGTCTACGTACATACACATTCATCCAAACATGTGTGCCCACACAACTGCATTTGGCATGCAAGCCTACACACACAAGCACCATCCATGTCTCACACATTACAGCCCTCGCATGTGTTAGCCCCACGGCCCTGTACACCCCCACCCATACTCAACCCCATACAAACAGATGTGCAACCCGCACACTACTGAAACATCACCACACGCACAGCTCACAATCAGGATGCATGTACACTTACCGCTCGACTCCAGACGGGTCTGCCTCTCAAGGACCTGGACGTGGAGCGCTGGGGATATGCGTTCCAGGACCCTCATCTGATCTTCCGACAAGTGGCCCCGGCGCCCCTTGGCATCCGCTGCCTTCAAGAGGCGCCGGGCCTTGTTCAGGGTCCTGGACCTGAAGTCCTCCCAGCGCTTCTTGACATGTTGGAAGTCGCGGACTGCCACCCCCTCCGCGTTGATGGCAGTCACGATGTCAGTCCAGATCCGAGTCCGTCCTTCCTTGTCGGCGCGGGAACTTCCGAAGAGGGCATCATACTGCCCCAGGACTTGCTCCACCAGGACACCAACTTCGGTGGCACTGAAGCTGGTGCCCCTCTGCCTCTCTGGCCGGGGGTTGTCAGTGGTGCCAGATGTTGCAGTGCCTGACATGACAACCCCAGAGGCAGGAGTATGTGGGCAACTGGGTCCTGGGCCTGGGCTGTGGAGCGATGGTATCCCAGTCGGGAGTCTTCGGTTCCAGCAGGGGTGGTCACAGCAACAACACCCCTGGCTGATGTGCAGGCAGCAAATGGCAGGGCACGTGGGCAGCAGGCAGTCAGGCAGCAGCAGATGGCAGGTGGGAGCATGCTCGGGGCTCTGGGGGGCAGTAGTTCGGCCTTCTGGGCAGGAGCGTGGTCTTCCGTGTGCTTACGCATGGCCAGCTTGATACGGAGTGATTTGGCACATGAAAATTCGGCACGTCAGCGTGTAATTCGAGGAAAGGCCCTTAGCGCGTAAGCGCGTCTGCACGCATATGCAATTTCATTGGACAGAAGGCCCCTGAAGCGCAAGCGCCCCTGTGACGTGACGCACGCAGGCGTTCATGGGCATTTCAGCGCACGTGAAAAACTGCACGTCCGGGTGTAATACGAGGAAAGGGCCCATGCACGTAAGTGACGTGACCCGCGCGTGCGTTTCCCTCAGCACGGGTTAAAGGTGAGCGGGCCCAGCAGTTCGCTGTACGTGCCTTTCGTGGAGACCGACGTGTGTTGCTGCTTCCTCTTGTTTTGTGCGCCATCACAACTTCACAGCTATCAAGGACGTATCTCTTCTTTTGGCGGGGGTATTGGCTACGCGTGTTTTTCTGCATCGCGCTAGTCAGACGGTGAGTCGCACACGCTCTTTTTCCCACTGCGGATGCCCCTGTGTATCGCACCCATTTTCGATGTCATAGTAGAATGCGTGACCCACGCATACGCGTTATTGATGTTACTGGGTGCCACCGCGTACTGCGGGAGGTTGAATCAATGCATGTAGGCTGCAGGGTTGCGTGCACGGTTTTACTGCAGTTTTGGGGTGCCTGAGCGTTGCGTGACCCGTCACCACATCACCGGGGTCACATACAGTCTTGCAGGTGCATGGGAGCTGTTAACTTCTTGCTTCCCACCCCCTTCACCCCAATTGCCCAGGTCAATTGTGGTGTACACCTCCCATTGGCACCACTCTATCTGTGCCAGCACTACTACATCAGTGGCATGGTTGGGAGGCCACCAAAGATGAGGGGCGCCTCAGCTGGGCGTCCTCCTCGTGGCGAGCGTGGTCGGGGACTCCAGGGTTTCCAGGGCAGCCACAGAGGGGGAAGAGGCAGGGGTGCGCCACTTGAGCAAAATGTTGTGCCATGTGTCAGTGCAGTCATGCCACCACCCCCTGTGGTTCCGGGGGATGCAGCTCCTGCATCTGGCACTGGCACCCATTTGACACGGCAGTCCGTTCCATCGACTGCCACGGGCCCAAGGGTAGTGGTAGCTGCAGGTGCAGCTGTGGACACCGCCACCCAGGCTCGGGGTCTGCCAGTGCAGGCTGCGTTGGCACTTGAAGAGCCATTGGTAGATCTTCAACAGGCCAGGGGGGAAACCATAGGGGCAGGCCGGGCTGCTCAGACCAAGACACGTGTCCCTGGGCAGTCATGTCATCTGCTGCCCCGAACAGCCGGGTGTTGGCAAGTGCAGGGGCAAATGCACCCAACAACACCCCGGTTGTGAATCTGCCAAACAGGACCGTTGCGGTCAATGACCCTGCCACAGCTGATGTTGCTGCGCAGGGTCCATTAGTGGGCACCCAGCTGCCACTGACACAAGTCAGGCCTTTGGACATCCCTCCACCTGCCACTCCCTTGGCTCAATCCACCGAACCCACTGGCCATACTGGTCAGAGCGGCATTAGCCAGCCAGGGTCTGCGCCACAGTCCAAGAGGAGGAAGGTTGCACCTGCAGCACAGGCTGCGACCCCACACACAGCCACGACCTCCTGCACATCGAGGAAGAAGCCTTTCTGTAAGTAGGAATTGGACTTCCTCGTGGACTACGTGCGGGGCCACAGCCGTGACATGCTAGTGGGTGCCAATGTCAGACTACGGCTGCCCAACGTGACACCCACTGGAAGCATGTTGCGGAACATGTCAGTTCATTCGGCCATGAGGTGCGCACGGCGCAAGAGTGCAAAAAGCGTTGGAATGACATCAAACGCAGCACTAAGGCTAAGCGTGCCTCTCATTACAACTTGACTCTGGTGACTGGTGGTGAGCCTGCACCAGAGGAGGAAGAGCTCACTCCGCATGAGGCTCTCGTTGCGGAGTTCATACCACCCGAATTGGTCGAAGGAGTGGGAGAGATGCTGGAATTTGATACGAAGTCCAGTGAGTGTTGATGCGTGTTTGTTGAGGACGTGTGTGTTTCACCTGTGGTCTGTATTGTGCATGATTGCCGCTACATGTGACGTGTACATGGTTCTGATGTGTAAGTAATGCAATGCTTCCGTCATGCATGTCTCCTCTGCCTGCATGTGGGGACTCCATGTAGGCATGCTCCCTTGCCCCTCCTCCGCCACTCTGCACCCTAGTTCCACCTTTGCACTGGTCTGCTTCAATCTTGCCAATGTGTACTTTCTTGTTCATGTGTCCTGTGTAGATGCTAACTTCCAGCGTAGAATCTGCCAGACATATGCCGTGTGGTACAGCCTTAGTACTCAATGCAGGGTATCTCACTTGTACTGTGCATAGGTCAGATGTCCCGCAGGGACATGAGTGCCCATTCATGCTCCATGTGCATTGCATGCATGCCCCTATGTGTCCTTGACTGGATGATCACTGTAATACAAGTCCTTGGTTACATACATTGCCTGGCATCTCATCAGCCTTCCCATGTCAACTGTGGCTCAGTCCTGCGTTGCACACATGTTTAGGGTCTGACAATCTGTGTGGCTCACAGGCCTCAGCCTGTTCAATGGCCAATGACTCTGTCCAACTGTTGTTGTGACTTCTTCACACGTGGGCGGCCTCCAGAGTTTTCATCATGTGTCCTGCTTACTGTCCCAGCATCATTTGCAGTGTTGTCACTTGAATCACATTAAGCTGTTGATGCCAGGCAACACTGCCTGGCAATACACAGGTGTATGTTCAGCCTTTTGATACCATGCTAGGCATCCCTGCTTTGGTACTGGGGTGGAGGGGTGCTTGGCTTCTAGATATGGTACACATTGAATGCACAATGCACGTGATGTCTGAATTTGACATTGCACTGCCTTCACATTTCCTGTCACACACCATGGAGTACTTGTACATTTAGGTAGTGAGTGGCGTACACATTTTCTGCACTGCATAGACCCACTTCCATGGAAACTGCCACCTTTGAACAGGTCTGATCACAGAAGCTATTCAAAGTTGACCAAGCATGCATGCCAGGTTATATGTTGTGTGTCACATGTCTGCCGGATGGGTTTGCTGTCGGTGTGTGTGTGTGTTGTGTGCTTCTGACATGTGTAGTGACCTTTTTTCTCTCTATTTTTCAGGTGATGATGCAATGGAGGCGGAGGATGGTGTTGTCATGCCAGACACAGGGTTGTTACCACCACATCAACCCGGCACTAGTGGGGGTCATGGGGTGGTAGGCCACGAAAACCCCCAAGTGCTGCAGTCCATCTTGTCTCTGGCTGCCTATGAGTCCAGCCTTGATGACGACTCTGACGTCCATGTTGAGTTGGATGAGCATCAAGTCCATGTGTCAGGGGTGAGTGATTCTGATGTGGACACTCCTCTGTTTGCGACCCCTGCACTGAGGGATCAGACAGTTTTGGTTCCTCCGCCCGTGGTGGATCGGGACGCAGGGTCACCCTCCACACCAGTCACTGATGTGCCTGGGACATCACGTCGACGGGGGCATGTAGTCGTGCAGCCGCGGGCGGTGCCAACACAGCGAGGACCCCCGGTCCTTTGGTCCCGCAGGGGTCAAGCCCGGCAACGCAGTCGCCGCGCGCAACCGCAGTACACTGAGTGGGAGCAAGACATGACTGCCAATTCCGAACGGCAGGGGGCAGCAATGGAGAACATCGCTGAGAGCATGGAGCGTGTGGCCCAATCTGTGCTCCCCCCTGCTGGGCAGGTGCTTCTCCAGCAGCAGGCGGCACGGTCCACGGCCCGCTCGCTCAGGCTGGGCATGGCGGCCTCAGACAGGGCACGCCAGGCAGAAATGTCGTCTGTGCGTCAAGCAATTGCTGCTCACGCAGAGGCGCACATGGATGCCCTGAGGGAGGAGTATGCTCCCCTCAGATCCACTCTGGGTGTCCTTATGATGTCCCAGAGGCAGCAGGCAGAGGAGAGGTTTGCACAGCTTGAGCGTACCATCTCGGCTGAGCTACAGGCTTGCCGGGAGGTGCAGCGGTTGTCCAGCCAGGCCTTGCAGGAGGAACTCCACGTTACACGTGCTACCTTGCAAGAGGAAGCACATGTTTCACGTGAAGTTCTGCATGCAGACTTACGTCACATCGCCACACAGAACCAGGCTCACTCGTCTGGCAGACTTGCTGCCGACGAGGGGCAAGCTGCGGCTAGGTGTGGCCAGGCTACTGTGCCACGTCCTCCTTTCCAGGCTGAGCCAGACTCGGACGACCATCTATCTCCCACATAGGTCGGGCTGTGCAGGCGTTGAGCCCATTGAGGTTTTTTTTTGGCTCAGCATCATTGCATGTGGGTGTTGAGCAGCACCCTGTACCTCCCCCCTCCTGGGTGCCTCCTCTCCCCCCGGGTCGTATGTGGCCATTTTTGATTTTTCTTTTAGTTTAGTTAGTTAAGTTTCTGTTTGATAGTTAGTTTAATTAGGTAATGTAGGTTTTCTATTGTTAGTGTAATTAGTTAATAGTTGATTTAGTTTAAAATTGCTTGTCTATTGTGCTTTCATGTGACGGTGCGGTGCTTTGTGGCTTTTGAAGGCATCCACTGTCTGTTCCAGCTGGGCCCTTCAGGCTTGTCTTGTGTATGTGTTTGCTGCTTGGGGTCCTTGACTCACATATGCCACTCCTGCCTCCCTTACCCATGGGCTTGAAAGGATGGTTCAGTGTTACAGACTTTTACACAAGGGCTTTGGACTGTCATATCTGTGGCATGTCTGGTTCTGTGTGACTTGTGTTTACACCCCAAGTGGGGATGATTTTGGTGTTATTGTCCACTGTTCAGCTTTTGCTAGATGGGGTGTGTCATGATTAATGTGTACATTAATTGCTATGCATTGTGTAGGATTTTTCTTATCTTTACTGTACACGTGCTTGTTGCAATTCTTGCTGTAGATAGTGTTCCACACTTTGGATGTGAAAGATGGACTGATGGTGTGATTTATGATGTGACTCTCTGACATGGTCAAGTAATGAGATGCCTGATGAGACACACACAGATGACTTTGAAGCATTAATCATGTGATTCATGCCCTTTCTGCAGGGGGATGAGCCTCCAGAGCACATTTGCCAGCAGACATGGCCCATTGGACGACGGAATTCTGGACACGTTTGTTGGTGCCCACATGCACATGTGTGCACAAGCAGAGGCACAGGGATTGCAGACCTACATCCTAGAACTGCTGACATGTTCCAAGGAACTCCAGGCAAGGTGAGCAGCACAGGGGGGCCGCAACACAGCAAAGCTTGCACCAGGCGAGTTGCACATGCAGGCTTAGTCACAGCACTGAGGGTGAGCTTAGACGAATATTGGTGTTGAAGCACACAATGCAGCTCAGATGTGTTGGTGGACTGATGGCTGTTGATTGTAAGGTTGTCTGGGACACATGCAGGGGCAGTGGCACATACCCTCTGGTACACCAAGGTCCATTGAGGAACTTGTATCAACCATGTAGTTTCCGAGACATGGAAAGGGGCAGCTCACAGGGACATACAGCAAGGGACATACTCGGGTGCAGTGCATATCATTTCCATGTACTTTATGATAAATGCACTGCCAACTTTGTTTCGGTCATGGTGGTACGCAACTTGCTCAGAAGTCATGGCTTGCTATATGGGTCTGTCTGCTTACCCAGGGAACATTGCATGTTGTGTGAATTGTGACACATTGGTGTTCCATTTGCCACGCACCCACCGGCAGCTGACTTACTGCATTGACTGTGTATGACCCGTCACAGGGGTGATGTTATATATGGGTACGAAGCATCTACACCAGATTGTCTGTTTGGAGAGTAGTTTGTTGCTATGGGGCATGTTTGGTGTTGTTTTTTTGTGTAATTGGCACATACAGGTTGTTGACTGTGCCTCTCTTTGCAGCATTGCAGTGCTCCTGTAACCGGACCTGATAGTGCGCAGGCAGGAGGCTAGCACTCAAAACCAGAGCTAAGTGTCTTGTTGTTTTTCTTTCAAACTGCTCTGCATAGGCTTGCTGGGGAGTGTACTAATGCATGGATGTATGTGTGGTTCAATTTGGTATGTTTTTTCCCCCTAATCACCCGGAATCCTATGCAATTTTGAACCCTGTACCCTCTATCCGGTGTTCCTGCTTCCCGTACCTATCCAAGCAACGTTCCCTAACCCTCTTTCCCCGCTGGGGTTGTGGATGCCTGTGTAAGCCCCGAACTTGCAGGCGCCAAAACCCTAGAGGGGGTGGTTGGTTCGTACCACTCCTAAGCCTGGACTACAGAAGGCCATGACAATGATGTCCAAGTTTGTTTGGATTGTGTATGTGTTCATGCAGGTAGTACATTTTCGTGCATTCCCTAGTTTCATGTGTCATTCCTCCTCCCCTCTCCTGCCACTCATTCCAGTCATCCAGTGTGTCAACACCTGTCCCGACTGCATATCCCTGAACCTCCTTCCCCACCAGGGTCTCAGGGGCCTGTGTGAGTTTGACCTTGCAGGCACCCGGGACACGGTGGGGGTGGTTGTTTCGTGACACTCCCGCGCCTGTACAGGGGACCTGTGACAGTACACATCCGTTCATGGTGCATCATCCTATGTCATGTACCACACATGGTTCACATCCTGTTGTGACATTGTTTTACTGTGCTACCTTGGTTGTTGCATCATTGTGGTAGGACTTGGCCTTTGTGAGGTACTGCTACGTCAAGTCATCTACTTTTTTTGGAATGAGTGTGGATTATGAGGGTGCAGGCACCTTTTTACACACAAGGGTGGAAATGGTGACGAAGGGTAAAGGTGATCCTGTGGCCAGGTGGAATTGAGGTTTGAAGGCTCCATGACCCAGGTGCAGTTGTTCAGTGGGTCATGGTCATTTGTGAGGGAGGGGGGGGTTGTTGTTGATAGTTGCCTTGCCCTGCAGTGTGATGGGAACTCTGACATTGTGATGGTGGTATCCTGCGTACATGTTGTGTTCTGCTGATCAATGCCTGTTCATGTGTTGTGTTTACCTTTCAGGTGCGAGGGGATAGTTGTGGTTTGACATGCTGGGGTGTACACTTGGTGAATATTCACATGTGATGTGTAGAGAACACTGATGGTCACTTGAGTGCACATGCATATGTGGAGTGCATGTCCTTGCAGAACCACACACTTGCACTCTGATGCACTACATGTACTCCCACCCTTGCATATCCACGTGTACACTGTTTGCCTTCTGGTGCCCACTGTGTCCCTGCAGCACATGTTCTGTGACCAATTATGGATCCTGTACATGCCTAATTTGCTGTTTGATGTGGTCTGTCACTTAGATGTGATGCTCAGGGTGTGCATCACCCACAATGGCTGTTCACTGTGCTGTGCGCTGAGCAGTGTGTTGCAGGAGTAGGACACAGCACACAGAAGCTGCAGTGTTGATTTTGCAATGCACAATGTGCATGTAGACAAGCATTCATTGTTATGTTACGTCTACAACTCTTGTAATGCATTTGGAAATTACTTATTTTGGATGGGAGGTTGTTGGTCTGTCATTTCATTTGATTCCAGGTAAGGCATCATTGTCTGATGCCACTGTAGATTTTGGACATGGCAATGTGTACCTTATCGTTACTGTGTTGGTGTATGGGTATTGCTTGCCATGTCATGTTGTGGTTTGGGAGGGTTTGAGTGACATGACAGTGATGGCCATGGCCTGTTTTGCAGGTGTGTGTGATGCACACCTTGCATGTCAGGGTCATCCGCTTCTCAGAGCAACTATCTGGGGGTAGATCTCTCTCCGCGGCAGGGCCCTTCCTCTGGAACAGCCTTCCTGCCTCACTTGAACTTGAGGGGAACCATCTCCGGTTCGGGAAGCACCTCAAGACCTTCCTCTTTGCTTCTGCTTTCTCTCTGCCTCTCCTTTGCGGAATTCTTCACTGGAACTTTACTGGAGCTGCAACTGGGCCACTCTCACCGACCTCGGTCCCTGGCCCAGCCACTCTCCACTTGCACTGCCTCCCTGGCAACCCCTGCACTGCGGTACTGTCTCTCTATCCCTACAGCCCCCCCTTCCCAGCACTTGTCTGCACTTACCTTTGCAGTTGCCACCAGCCGACCTATGTATTTGTTTTTTGGTCTACTTCCCCTGTACTGCACCCCCCATCCCCTTGCACTTTTCCCTTCCCCCTACCCCTGCACTTGCACAATCTAAATGACACCTGGCCTAGTAGTACCGTTGTCTGTCTTCCCTTGTTCCCCCCTCCCTGCCTCATCGCACCTTGAAATACTTGTGTATAGGCCATATCATGTCATATGTCATATGTGTGCCTTTTGGTCACACAGGATAGCTTGTGTTTAAGTAGCTAGGGATGCAGACGATGTGGCACTTCCATGGCAACTATCTCAGGGTGGTAGGGTTGTGACAGTTGACTGTCTCTTTGTCATCATCGATTGTCACCTGGTATGTGCCAGGCCTGTGTGCACTCTGCAGGGGTGGGAGTTTAGGTGAAAAATGTGGCCACAAGCTGGGTCCGGGCTTCCTCGCCATGTGCCCTGTCCCCTCCATGGGCAGCGCCTGTGCCTGTGGTTGGGGATGTGGGGGCACCACCATGTCCACCGGGACGCCCTGCCGTGTTGCAACATTGTGCAGGACACATGCTGCCACAATGATCCTGCACACTACTGGTGGTGCATAGAGTAGTTGCCCGCCAGAGCGGTCAAGGGAGCGGAAACGTGACTTGAGCACTCCGAATGTGTGCTCCACTATGGCCCTGGCTGCAATATGGGCGGCGTTGTATCTTACCTGGGGTGGTGTGGTGGGGTTCCGGATTGGCGTCATCATGTGGTTGCTCAGAGGGTAGGTACTGTCCCCTGGGGAGGTGATAATAGTTGAGATTATTAGGGTTTGGGTATTTGTCTGTGTGTGACTTGCATGCATGTCCAAGGGCATTTGTACTGATCTAGGAGCCATGTGTCGCCATGCTGCCCAGCTTCCAGGACCCGGCTCAGGGCGGACATTCTGTATATGAAACTGTCATGGGTGGAGCCAGGGTAGTTTGCATAGACAGAGGTGATGATTCCCTTTGCATCGCATACCACCTGTACATTGATGGAATGCCAGTGCTTGCGGCTTCGGTAGATGTGCTCAGTGGCCCTATGTGGACGTAGGGCCACATGGGTGCAATCTATGGCACCAAGCACTTTGGGGAAGTGTGCCACCCTGAAAAAATCCAGGACAATGGCCTGCCTTTCTGCGGGTGTTCTGGGCATGTATATGTGCCTGCGGACTGAGAGGCGCGCTGTCATGATTGCCAGTACCTGGTGTAGGCAGCGTAACTGCGTGGCCTGTGAGACCCCCCCACTATGGCAGTAGTCCTCTGAAATGACCCAGTGGCCAAAAAATGCAGGACATTGAGCAGCTTCTCCAAGGGGCTCAATGCTTGGGAGCAAAGGGTGGGGGATGTAAGGTCATCTTCCCACTCCCTGACCAGGTCTAGGATGATATGGGGTGGAAACCTATACCTGCCATAGACCTGGTCGTCAGGCATCCCAAAAAGGCTTGTCCGTGGTGCGAAAATGTGTGCCCTGGCTATTCTCCTCCTCCTGCGGTGTCCCACGATCAGTGCTGCGACAAATGGGGCATTCATCGTAGCTGTATATATGTGTTTGCTGTTTGCGCGCACTTTTGTACTGTGCGTGGGGGCGCTTCCGCTTGCCTTCGTGTGGCGGACGCGTTGACGCCTGTGCGCGTCTTTTGCCGTGTGCGGGTTTCCCGTATTCGGATCCATGAATACGGGTTGTTCGCGTGCGTGTGGCCGTTCCGTGTAGTTTCCTGCAGTACTTCCCCAGTTACGCCTTCTTTTTCACACGTTGTTCCCCATTCCGCGTGTTACGCCCACTGTTCCGCCCACTTTGGTTGTGTGCGCCGCGCTATGTGCGCTTTTGCTGAGCGCGTAGCGCACGCCGTGTATGCCTGCGTGCGCCATGGCTGGATTGGGCGCACGGACAGCGGGAAACACGCGCAGCGTCTTCCTTGAATCGCAAGTGTGCGCATGCGCTGCGTTTCTCACGCTTGCGCTCCCTTGCGCCTGCTTGCGCATGGATTTTCGGCGCACGTTTGTTCCATGAATAGGCCCCCAAGTGTTGTCGACCGACTGCAGATTCTGTTAAAGGGACAATGAGCTTGAGACAATTGCTCATTTAATTGCGGAATTTGTTGGGTTGGTCGATTTGAGAAAACAATATTTTATGAAACATTTTAAACATACACCATTGTTAACTAAAGAGCAACTGTGGCATGAGGTTTTAAATGCTACATTGGTTTCTTTGGTAATTGCAACAGTACATTTTATTTTAAAATTGAATTTATGAGTTGCTAATAACGCTATGGTTATGTGTTTGAATTTTAATGGTATTTTAAGTTTAAGGCTCGGTTTTGTAATACCAAGGTCAAGAAATGGTATTTTAAATCACCTAGATTTGCTGAATTGTTAGATAAGGATAAACACTGTGTAATTTTAAGGAGAGTTATGATGATTTTTATCTCTACAAATTTCAAGTTGTGTTTCCACTTTGCTTAATTGGTTTTAGCTAGATTTATTTGATATGTGAATCGGTGGAACTGAAATATTTATAACCCGGAACTCATGAGTTGTTCTAGCTTATATGTTATTGTGCTTTTACCAATCGTTAACCGGTTGATTAATTTTTCTTGATGATGTAAGGTATCTACGAAACGGCGCGGTGTGTGAAGCAGTGTGTCTTGTGAGGAGCGAGGACAGGACGCTGCTGAACGCACCTTGTTTCTCCTATACGGACTCGCAGTCTGCTTTCACTTTCCGGTGAACTTTCAAAGTTTTGGCTACAAAAACACTGCACAGGCGCGGAGCGTGGCACGGTGTGCAAAGCAGTGTGTCTTGTGTCTGGTGGCGGGAGTCGGGTCGGAGCGGGTAGGGTATTACCCATTAGCGGTCTTTCCTAAACCCTTCCCCCCACTCTCTACCCATTGCACATGGCGCCTCTGTCCCCCACTGAGGATGACATTAGTCGTCGACTACGAAGCAGCAAAATATTTCAAGACCAACTCCAAGATCAGCAGGACCTTACAGAAGTGATTGAAAAAGCCTGCAGAAATGGAAAAGGGCTGTCGACAGCGACTGCGACTGACTCCATCACTACGGCTACAGCCCAGGCAAACAATCCCTCTGGCACCGTCCCTTCTTCTGCCCCTTCTCCCGAACTTACCAGCGGACCTCTACGGACGAAGAATACTGGCGGGGCTGGGGTGCCCGAAGACCCAAAACTCCATTCTTCAGGGGAGAGCGAGGCGGGGGACACTGTATTATCTGCATCTTCTGTGCCATCTGTGTCGAGTGCAAACGAGTCGGCCAGCCCTGTTACAAGACGGGCTCGGCCATCAATGCCTGGCCCAATTACCGTTACGACGAATTATTCCTCGCCGGAGACTGTCGGAGGACGGTCGTGGCAGGGATCCTCACGGCCGGGCTTGACGAAACATAATCACCCGTACACAAGTCCTGACACGAACGGACACCTCGACTCTCAGGCACGCCTACACCCTTCAGCACGGCTGACAAACGTCACAGACCAGGTGGTCGAGAGAAACCGGAAGGACCCGACGGCCAGTGCTCCGACGCCAGCAGAGATCGGAGGGGAAAACAAAATCCGACCCACAGCGACCACAGTCCAAATTCATTGCAGTCAAACACACCCCGCAGGCCATTCAAAGCGGGTGCAAAATCACAGACTCAAAGCCATTCCTCGGAAAACTAGTGTAAATGACTCCTGGGACACCGAATCTGAGGACGAGGTGTTCTCACCCAACGAACAGCTGGACGAGCCTGTGGCAGCTACACCGTCTCAAGTGGTAAGCATCACGGACCCTGTGCGAGTGGAGTTATAGACCTTCATCTGGGCACAGCCCCCAGAGTTCGAACTTCAAACCCGGCTGTCGGCAGCCCCCCAGACTTAATTGAAGCACAGCTGAGTGATTTAGAACACGGTGATCTAGTACATAAGAAAGTAAACCAGGCTCCAAAGATCCTGTTCATCAACGGAAGCTCAAACCAGAAACAAACAGTTGGAAAACCCACGACAAATAAACAGAGAAAAGTCATTTCTAAACTTCATGGGGGCTCTAAAGGCTTCCCAAGCTTGTCGAACCCAACAACTCGGAAAGAATACTTCTTGAAACAGCATAAAAGAAAATTAGGGCAAGAACCCGAGTTGTCGGACGCGGAAATCTTGGAGGCAATCCAAGATAACTCACCACTGAGCAAAGCCAGAAAAGCTGACACAAATCTCCAAGGGCGAATCTACACGATTCCATCACCCCAAAAATCAGGCCCACCAGCAACGCCGAGACCAGAGTTAAAGAGACTGTCGCCCCCAAAAGTTCCACAGCTGGAAGCAAGATTTACAGACTTCATGGAAAAGAAGACAGGTTGTCCCAAAAAGACAGCTGAAGACCCCCTGAGCCTGATTAACACACCTAGGACACGCCCTGCAAACTCTTCGGCCACCCTAGGCCTAGCCAAGCCTAGACAAAACCACCATTTCAACCAGCAAGCGGATAACTACGGAAGGACACGCCC